>NW_027250691.1:1200000-1800000 GCF_044704955.1 Pristiophorus japonicus | reverse complement strand
TCGTCTTTAACAAATGATTCCAAAATTTTCCCCACTACTGATGCCAGCCTAACCAGTTTATAATTACCCGTTTTGTCTCTCCATCATTTTTTTTTAAAAGGTATTACATTTGCTACCCTCCAGTACATAGGAACTGATCCAGATTCTACAGACTGTTGGAAAATGATCACCAATGCATCCATTATTACTAGCGCCAGTTTCTTAAGTACTCTGATATGCAGACTATCAGGCCCCGGGGAATTATTGGCCTTCAATACCATCAATTACCCTAACACAATTTCCTGCCTAAAACGGATTTCCTTCAGTTCCCCCTTCACTCTAGACCCTAGTTCCCCTAGTATTTCTGGAAGATTATTTGAGTATTCCTTCTTGAAGACGGAACCAAAGTATTTTTTCCACTGGTCTGCCATTTCTTTGATCCCCATTATAAATTCACCTGAATCTGACTGCAAGGGACCTACGTTCGTCTTCACTATTTTTTCTATTCACATATCAATAGAATTTTAAAATCAGTTTTTATGTTCCCAGCAAGCTTCCTCTCATATTCTATTTTCCCATTCCCAATTAAAACCTTTGTCCTCCTCTGCTGAAATCTAAATTTCTCCCAGACCTCAGGTTGACTGCTTTTTCTGATAAATTATTATGCATCTTCCTTGGATTTAACACGATCCTTAATTTCCCTTATTCGCCAAGGTTGAGCCTCCTTCCCCGTTTTATTTTACCTCCAGATGGGGGTGTACAATTTTTGAAGTTCCTCCATTTGAACTTTAAGTATTTGACATTGACTATCCCCCACAAACTGACCAAATCACCATCACATACCCCAACACATGTAAACTGAGCCGTCACCCAGAAACTGACCAAGTGACCCTCACATAACCCATCACATGTAAACAGACCCATTCCCCCAGAATGTGACCAAGTGACCATCAGATTACTGAACACATGTAAACTGACCCATCACTGAGAAACTGACCAAGTGACCCTCACATAACCCAACACATGTAAACTGACCCATCACCCAGAAACTGAACAAGTGACCCTCACATTACCCAACACAAGTAAACTGACCCATCACACAAAAACTGACCAATCGACCATCACATACTCCAACACATGTAAACATACCCATCCCCAGAAACTGACCAAGTTACCATCACATAACCCAACACATGTAAACTGACCCATCCCCCAGAAACTGACCAAATGACCCTCACATACCTCAACACAAGTAAACAGACCCATCCCCCAGAAAATGACCAAGTGACCATCTTATAACCCAACGGTTATAAAAGGGGTCGGGGGGTCTAGTAAGGAGGAGGAACTGATGGAAATCCTTATTAGCCGGGAAATTGTGTTGGGGAAATTGATGGGATTGAAGGCCGATAAATCCCCACGGCCTGGTGGACTGCATCCCAGAGTACTTAAGGAGGTGGCCTTGGAAATAGTGGATGCGTTGACAGTCATTTTCCAACATTCCATTGATTCTGGATCAGTTCCTATGGAGTGGAGGGAAGCCAATGTAACCCCACTTTTTAAAAAAGGAGGGAGAGAGAAAACAGGGAATTATAGACCGGTCAGCCTGACATCGGTAGTGGGTAAAATGATGGAATCAATTATTAAGGATGTCATAGCAGTGCATTTGGAAAGAGGTGACATGATAGGTCCAAGTCAGCATGGATTTGTGAAAGGGAAATCATGCTTGACAAATCTTCTGGAATTTTTTGAGGATGTTTCCAGTAGAGTGGATAAGGGAGAACCAGTTGATGTGGTATATTTGGACTTTCAGAAGGCGTTCGACAAGGTCCCACACAAGAGATTGATGTGCAAAGTTAGAGCACATGGGATTGGGGGTAGTGTACTGACATGGATTGAGAACTGGTTGTCAGACAGGAAGCAAAGAGTAGGAGTAAATGGGTACTTTTCAGAATGGCAGGCAGTGACTAGTGGGGTACCGCAAGGTTCTGTGCTGGGGCCCCAGCTGTTTACACTGTACATTAATGATTTAGATGAGGGGATTAAATGTAGTATCTCCAAATTTGCGGATGACACTAAGTTGGGTGGCAGTGTGAGCTGCGAGGAGGATGCTGTGAGGCTGCAGAGCGACTTGGATAGGTTAGGTGAGTGGGCAAATGCATGGCAGATGAAGTATAATGTGGATAAATGTGAGGTTATCCACTTTGGTGGTAAAAACAGAGAGACAGACTATTATCTGAATGGTGACAGATTAGGAAAAGGGGAGGTGCAAAGAGACCTGGGTGTCATGGTACATCAGTCATTGAAGGTTGGCATGCAGGTGCAGCAGGCGGTTAAGAAAGCAAATGGCATGTTGGCCTTCATAGCAAGGGGATTTGAGTACAGGGGCAGGGAGGTGTTGCTACAGTTGTACAGGGCATTGCTGAGGCCACACCTGGAGTATTGTGTACAGTTTTGGTCTCCTAACCTGAGGAAGGACATTCTTGCTATTGAGGGAGTGCAGCGAAGGTTCACCAGACTGATTCCCGGGATGGCGGGACTGACCTATCAAGAAAGACTGGATCAACTGGGCTTGTATTCACTGGAGTTCAGAAGAATGAGAGGGGACCTCATAGAAACATGTAAAATTCTGACGGGGTTAGACAGGTTAGATGCAGGAAGAATGTTCCCAATGTTGGGGAAGTCCAAAACCAGGGGTCACAGTCTGAGGATAAGGGGTAAGCCATTTAGGACCGAGATGCGGAGGAACTTCTTCACCCAGAGAGTGGTGAACCTGTGGAATTCTCTACCACAGAAAGTTGTTGAGGCCAATTCACTAAATATATTCAAAAAGGAGTTAGATGAGGTCCTTACTGCTAGGGGGATCAAGGGGTATGGCGAGAAAGCAGGAATGGGGTACTGAAGTTGAATGTTCAGCCATGAACTCATTGAATGGCGGTGCAGGCTAGAAGGGCCGAATGGCCTACTCTTGCACCTATTTTCTATGTTTCTATGTTTCTATGTTTTTAACACAAGTAAACTGACCCATCACCCAGAAACTGACCAAGTGACCCTCACATAACCCAACACATGTAAACTGACCCATCACCTAGAAACTGACCAAGTGACCCTCACATAACCCAACACATGTAAACTGACCCATCAACCAGAAACTGATCAAGTGACCCTCACTGAACCCAACAGATGTTATTTATCCACTACACGAATATGATGCCAGGGCTTGGCCTGTGTAAGAAACAGCTCAGAACAATCGGGCAGAACCCACAAACAGACGGGACAGAAACTGTCATACCATAGATACATATTTACACAGTTAGAGATTGTTCTGAGACATTGACTGACCACAGAGTTGATTGTGTAAGGTAGCAACCTTCATGAGTTCTAATATCCATCAAATCTGGCTGCATTCTCCGTGAGAAGTGGTGCTTTGTATCCTTCATGGACAACTGTTGATCGCTTGACTGAATGCCTGATTTGCACACAAAGGGAACCTGCACTGAGACGCTCAGGTTACATTATTCTATTAGTGCCAGTCTGCTGGGCACAGCAGTGTGAAACTTTATTCCGTTTCATGGTTACAATGGAATAGAATATAGCTCAATAGAGATATGGAGGATGACCACTCAGAGCAATCCAATAATTTATTAAATATCCATTCAATCTTCAAACTCTCTGACTGCACAACTCTACGGGATTTAGATCAGACTGCGACAGGTAACCTGACCTGTTTACCCGCGACAGTCAGGCTCAGTAATGAAGATTCAAATCTGTGCCATGCTGGAATAGTTCTTTAAAACAGCTTTAGAAAAGTAATGTTTGGACTGTAAGAGAATGAAGGATTATGGGGATCGGGCGGAAAAGTGGGTTTGAATTCGATGATCAGCCATAATCTTATTTAATGGAGGAGCAGCCTCGATGGGCCGTGTGACCAACTACCACTCTTAATTCTTATGTTCTTATGTACTTAATGTCTCAGAGAATGAGAAATTAAACCAAAGTCAGTCTTTATTTTGCTGAAAATAAAAAACGATTTAAACCCACCAGTAATAGCTGCAGGGAGAGCCTTTTCTGCTGGAAAGCTGCCAGCTCAGCGTCAGGTACATTCATAACAGGGAAATAGATTCTCATCTCTGTACCTGTGGATAAAAAAAAGGTACCACAAATCGATGTGCTGGATTTCACATCGCATCAGATATGAATTACAAGCAAAGTAGAAATGCAACCTTTCTCATCATGTCATCATATCTTCACGAAGGAAGATTCAAATAACCTTCCAGAAATACGAGGGGACCGAGGGTCTAGCGAGAAGGAGGCCGATAAATCCCCGGGACCTGATAGTCTGCATCCCAGATTACTTAAGGAAGTGGCCCGAGAAATAATGGATGCATTCGTGATAATTTTCCAGCAGTCTAGCGACTCTGGATCAGTTCCAATAGATTGGAGGGTAGCTAATGTAAGGCTTTTATTTAAAACATGAGGGAGAGAAAAAACAAGGAATTATAGACCGGTTAACCTGACATCATTAGTGTGGAAATTATTGGAATCAATACTTAAAGGTGAAATAGCAGCGCATTTGGAAAGCAGTTACATGATCGGTCCAAGTCTGCATGGATTTATGAAGAGGAAATTATGCTTGACAAACCTTCTGGGATTTTTGAGGATTTAACTAGTAGAGTGGACAAGGGGGAACCAGTGGATGTGGTGTTTCTGGACTTTCAAAAGTCTTTTGACAAGGTCCCACACAAGAGATTGGTGTGCAAAATTTAAACAGATGGTATCGGGGGTAATGTACTGACGTACATAGATAACTGGTTGGAAGATAGGAAGCAGAGTGTCTGGATAAACAGGTCATTTTCTGAATGGCAGGCAGTGACTAGTCGGGTGCCGTAGGTTGCATTGCTGGGATCCCAGCTATTTAAATTGTACGTCAATGATTTAGATGAAGAAATTGAGTGTAATATCTCCAAGTTTGCAGAGGCACTAAGCTGGGTGGCGGTGTGAGCTGTGAGGAGGATGCTAAGAGGCTGCTGGTTGACTTGGACAGGTTAGCTCTGTCGGCAAATGCATGGCAGATGCAATATTATGTGGCTAAATGTGAGGTTATCCACTCTGGTGGCAAAAACACGAAGGCAGAATATTATCTGAATGGCGGCAGATGAGGACAAGGGGAGGGGCAACGGGACCTGGGTGTCATGGTACATCATTCATTGAAAGTTGGCATGCAGGTACAGCAGGCGGTGAAGAAGGCAAATGGTTGTTGGCCTTCATAGCTACGGGATTTGTGTACAGGAGCAGGGAGACCTTACTGCTGTTGTACAGGGCCTTGTTGACGCATCACCTGGAATATTGCCTTCAGATTGCGGCTCCTAATCTGAGGAAGGACGTTCTTGCTATTGAGGGTGTGCAGCATAGGTTCAACAGACTGATTCCAGGGATGATAGGACTGACATATGAGGAGATACTGGATCACCTGGGACTTTATTCACACGGGTTTAGAAGGATGAGAGGGGATCTCATAGAAACGTATAACATTCTGACGGGACTGGACACGTTAGATGCGGGAAGAATGTTCCTGATGTTGGGGAAGTCCAAAACCAGCGGTCAGCGACTAAGGATAAGCGGTAACCCATTTAGGGCTGAGATGAGGAGAAACTTCTTCACTCAGAGAGTTGTTAACCTGTGGAATTCACTACCGCAGTGAGTTGTTGATGCCAGCTCGTCGGCTATATTCAAGAGGGAGTTAGATATGGCCCTTACGGCTAAAGGGATCAAGGTGTATGGAGAGAAAGCAGGAAAGGGGTACTGAGGTGAATGATCAGCAATGATCTTATTGAATGGTGGTGTAGGCTCTAAGAGTCGAATGGCCTACTCCTGCACCTATTTTCTATATTTCTATGTTATATACCAGGTAAATATCGGTGGGGTTAGATTATTTTGCTGATGGCTGCGATTCTTTGCGATTTGATAAATTTGCAGTGCAATGGTCATTGAGGAGATTTAACACATCGTGCAGGGTCTGCAATTTGAGAATTTTAATGTTGGGCACTGCCTTTGTTTACCCGGGCAGGTTTGAAACTTCCTCGCAGCGGATCTGCTCAGTCTTGGACTGAATGCCTACAAGAGCTGGTATTCTTTGATCCGCTTCCTATTGGAGCTTTGTCGACATTTCATTACTGCTGTTAAGGATACTAAAATATTGGCTGTAAGCTGCATTACTGATCTACTAATGGAGCTGGAGTTAGTTGAAGGTTAACTTCTACAAAGGAAATGTTAAGCTGACTGTTCAAGAAGGCATACTGGGAATCTTGACCAAATTCGCAAAGTGTTATTCAAGCTGTGTGGAAAGCTACATGCAAGGAGGACTCCAGAGACCGTGGGGAACAGCTGTCAGCAACAGACGCTGTCTGGTAGCGTCAGTCTGTGTAACCGTGGGGGAAAGAGAATTGAGACACACTGCTTTTTGTCAGCAGGAATGGTGTCAGAGCAGACGTTCCAAAGTGACAAAGGGATATCAGCCCAGGGCAGTGTCCCGGAGGCAGACATCGGGAGCAGAACTTGAAGAGGGTGAAGACAAACACCAAGGTGGATATTAACAAGTAATGAAACTCTCCGTCTCCCGAACAGAGCAGTTGGCCTTTCAACAATGACTGAAATATTGCCTGAAGCACCATCTGTCTGCCATGGCTTTGCATCGATCCAACTCGCCTCTGAGTTAGGACACAAATATTGGCTGTAAGCCCGCTATGAATATTACTCATTTCAATCACATCAACTATTATTGTTCTAAAATGCAGAATATTGGCATATTCTACGTAATTACTGTCAGAGGACAGACCCAACAACCCAGGAATCAATATGGTGAACACAGATTACACACTATCTAAAGGAACTTATTTTATGTCCTTATGCGAGGTCACCAGAAGTAAGAATTTTCTGTTGTTTTCTCGCACCGATGGATCATGAAGGAAGCGACAGTCCAAAGTCGCAGCGAGCCGAAATGACTCCAAGCTGCGGGTCAAATTAAAGCCAATTCAATCTTTAGCGGCGAGATGAAGGAGAGATCTCATTAGTGAGAAGTTCCATGAAACTGATGTTGAATCGGATACATATAACCACTCTGGAAATCTTTGCACAGCAATTCAGAGCTGGGGATTGCCCGTGAAATCAGCCTAATTTTCTAAAGCTCATACCGTCAAACAGCACCTTAATCCCACGAATCTTTGAAAGTAAGAGAATATTGCCACAACAAATAAGCCAGCCAGGCCCAAACCAATAGTGGTGACTGGGCAATTGACCATGAGCGAATCAAACACATGCAAACTGACCCATCACCCAGAAACTGAACACGTGACCCGCACAGAACCCAAAAGATGTAAACTGACGCATAACCCAGAAACTGACCAATTGACCGCCACCAAAACCAAGACATGTAAACTGACCCATCACCCAGAAACTGACCAAGTGACCGCCACCGAACCAAAAACATGTAAACTGGTCCATCATCCAGAAACTGACCAAGTAACCCTCAAATAACCCAACACATGTAAACTGACCCATCACCCAGAAATCGACCAAGTGACCGTCACATAACCCAATACATGTAAGTGCTGATTTATGTGCTCCATGCACAGCTGCTGAACACTTGACTGGATGGCTAATTTGCACACAAAGGAAATCTGCACAGAGACGCTCAGGTTGCATTATCGTCTGAGCGCCAGTCAGGTGGGCAGACTTATAAATGTCATGCTTTCAGACTCTGAGGGAATCAAGGAGTAGGGGGATTGGGCGGGAGAGTGGTGTGGAATTCCATGATCAGCCAGGAACTTATTGAAACTGGGAACAGGCTCGATGTGCCGTGTGTCTAAATCCCGATCCTTATTCCTAAGTTCTTCTTGTCAGGGAATGAGAACATAAATCAAACTCGATCCTGACTGAGCTGGAAAATGGACAACGATATAAACCCCACGAGCAAGAGCTGCGCAATAGTCATTGATGAGATTTAACACACAATGCAGGGTGGGAGATTAGCGAATTTAACATTTGAGCACCGCCTTTGTTCACACGGGCAGGATTGAGCCTTGCTCGCAGTGGACGGACTCAATGTTGGAACCAATACATGCAATAATTTGTATTTTTTTATCTGCTTCCCCAGAAGGGTTTTAGACATTTCAATACCGCTTTTAAGGACAGGAAAATATTGGATGGAATCCTGGATTATTGTTCTGCTAATGTAGCTGAGTTTCCTTGAAGGTTTTATTTACTGAAAGGAAAGTTTACACTGAATGTTCACGAAGTCATTCTGGGAATCTTGAGCACATTCTAGAAGTGTAATTCTGGCTGTGTGAACAGCTACAGGTAAGGAGGCCTCGAGAAAGTACAGGGGAACCGCTGTCATTAAAGATGTTCTCTGGTGGTCTCAGTCTGTGTGACCACGCGATATAGAGAATTGAATGACACTTGTATTTATCACCACGAATGGTGTCAGAGCAGCCGCTCCAAAGTGTCAAAAGGAACACAACGCACGAACATGACCTGGAGACATCGGGAGGAGAACTTGAAAAGGGTGACGGCAAACACCAAGGTGGATTTTAATAAGTAATGAAACTCTCCGACTCCCGAAGCAGAGCAATTGATCTTTCTGAGGTGCAATGTGCACCACTGACTTAAATATTGTTTAATCGCCAACTGTCTGATATGGCTCTGCTGGTAGCGATCTCGCCTCTTCGTAAGAATGTTCAGGCCCGCTATGAGTTTTATTCATTCAACACATCAGCTCCCATTCTTCTAAAATCCAGAATATTGGCACATTCTACGTAATCTCTGCTCACAGGACAGACCCCGCATCCCAGGAATCAACGTGGCCAATACAGATTGCCCACCATTTAAAGCCACTTATTTCATTCCTTATGCTAGGAAACCAGAAATGTACACAATACAAATTAGCCCTTGTTTTCTCACACAAATAGATCAAGAAGCGACCGACAGCCCGATGTCTAAGTGAGCCGAAATGACTTAGAGCTGTAGGTAAAATTAAAGCAAATTCGATCTTTAGCAGCAAGATGATGGAGAGGGCTTCGAGTCAGGGAGAGATTTGCTGAAACTGATGTTGAAAAACATTTATAACAACAATTTCTTGAAATCTTTGCGAGCAATTTAGAGCTGGGGATCGCCGCTGAAGTCAGCCTAATAAGCAAAAGCTCAAACCGCCAATTAGCACCTTAATCCCACGACTCCGAAGGTAAGAGAATATTGGTCCTGCAAATAAGCCAGACACATCCAAATCAATAGTGGATACTGGGCCATTGACTGTCATCGAACCCAGCACAAGTAAACTGACTCATCACCCAGAAACTGACAAAATGACCATCACCGAACCCACAACTTGTAAAATGACCCATCACCCAGAAACTGACCAAGTGAACATCACGTTACCCAACACATGTAACCTGCCCCAGACCCATAAACTGACCAAGTTACCTACACATATCCCAACACATGTAAACTTACCCAGCACCCAGAAACTGACAAAGTGACCCTCACATAACCCAACACATGTAAACTGACACATCACCCAGAAACTGACCAAGTGACCTTCAGTGAACCCAACACATGTAAACTGACCCATCACCCAGAAACTGACCAAATGACCCTCACATAACCCAACATATGTAAACTGACCCATCGCCCAGAAACTGAATAAGTGACCATCACCGAACCGAACACAGGTTAATTATCTTACACAGGCGAATATGTTGCCAGCGCTCGGTCTGTGTAAGAAACAGTTCACAACCTTCGGCTAGAACCCATAAAACAGACGGGACAGAAACCGTCATCCCGTCGATATATATTTACACAATTGCAGATTGTCTAGAAACACTGACTGACCAGAGGGCTTGAATGCGTAAGCTAGAAATCGTCTTTAGCCCAATATCCATCCATTTTGGCTGATTTCTCCGTGAGAAGTGCTGATTTATGTGCTCCATGCACAGCTGCTGAACACTTGACTGGATGGCTAATATGCACACAAAGGGAATCTGCACAGAGACGCTCAGGTTGCATTATCCTCTGAGCGCCAGTCAGATGGGCAGCCTTATAAATGTCATGTTTTTGGACTCTGAGGGAATCAAGGAGTTTGGGGATTGGGCGGGACAGTGGGGTAGTGTTCCATGATCTGCCAGGAACTTATTGAAACGGGGAATAGGTTCGATGGGCCGTGTGTCCAAATCCCGATCTTTAGTCCTAAGTTCTTCTTGTCAGGGAATGAGAACATAAATCAAACTCGTTCCTTACTGAGCTGGAAAATGGACAACGATATAAACCCACGAGCAAGAGCTGCGCAATAGTCATTGAGGAGATTTAATATACAACGCAGGGTGGGAGATTTGAGAATTTAACTTTTGGGCACCGCCTTTGTTTACACGGGCAAGTTTGAGCCTTGCTCGCAGTGGACGTGCTCAGTGTTGGAACCCATGCCTGCAATAATTTGTATTCTTTTATCTGCTTCCCCAGAAGGGTTTTATACATTTCAATAACGCTTTTACTGACAATAATGGATTGGATGGGAACATGGATTATTGTTCTGCTAAAGGAGCTGAGTTTCGTTGAAGGTTTTAATTCAACAAAGGAAAGTTGAAACTGAATGTTGAAGAAGGCATGCTGGGAATCTTGAGCACATTCTAGAAGTATAATTCTGGCTGTGTGGACAGCAACAGGTAAGGAGGCCTCGAGAAATGTGGGGGAACCGCTGTCATTAAAGACGCTCTATGGTGGCCTCAGTCTGTGTGACCACGGGAGATAGAGAATTGAATGACAGTTGTATTTATCACCACGAATGGTGTCAGAGCAGCCGCTCCAAAGTGTCAAAAGGAACACAACGCACGAAAATGTCCTGGAGACAGACATCGGGAGGAGAACTTGAAAAGGGTGACAGCAAACACCAAGGTGGATTTTTACAAGTAATGAAACTCTCCGTCTCCCAAAGCAGATGAATTGACCTTTCTGAGGTGCAATGTGCACCACTGATTTAAATATTATTTAATCGCCATCTGTCTGATATGGCTCTGCTGGGAGCGATCTCGCCTCTGAGTCAGAATGTTCAGGACCGCTATGAGTTTCATTCATTCAACACATCAGCTCTCATTCTTCTAAAATCCAGAATATTGGCACATTCTACGTAATCTCTCCTCATAGGACAGACCTCGCATCCCAGGAATCAACATGGTCAATACAGATTGCCCACCATTTAAAGCCACTTATTTCCTTCCTTATTCTAGGAAACCAGAACTGTACACAATACAAATTAGCCCTTGTTTTCTCACATCGATAGATCAAGAAGCAACCGACAGCCCGATGTCTAAGTGAGCCGAAATGACTCAGAGCAGTGGGTAAAATTAAAGCGAATTCGATCTTTAGCAGCGAGATGATGGCGAGGGCTTCGAGTCAGCGAGAGATTTGCTGAAACTGATGTTGAATCGCATTGATAAAACAATTTCTTGAAATCTTTGCGAGCAATTTAGAGCTGGGGATCGCCTCTGAAGTCAGCCAAATAAGCAAAAGCTCAAACCGCCAAATAGCACCTTAATCCCACGACTCGGAAGGTAAGAGAATATTGGTCCAGCAAATAAGCCAGGAACATCCAAACCAAAAGGGGAGACTGGGCCACTGACTATCACCGAACCCAGCACAAGTAAACTGACCCATCAGCCAGAAACTGACCTAGTGACCATCACATAACCCAACACATGTAAGCTGACCCATCACCCAGAAAGTGACCAAAGTGACCATCACCGAACCCAACACATGTAAACTGACCCATCAACGTGAAAGTGACCAAGTGAATCTCACATAACCGAACACATGTAAACCGATCCTTCACCCAGAAACTGACCAAGTGACCCTCACATAACTAAAAGACATGTAAATTACACATCACCCAGAAAATGACTAAGTGACCCTCACATAACCCAACACATGTAAATTGAACCATCACCCAGAAACTGACCAAGTGAATGTCACATAACCCAACACATGTAGAGGGACCCATCACCCAGAAACTGACCAAGTGTTCATCACATAATACATCGCATGTAAACTGACCCATCACCCAGAAACTGACCAAGTGACCCTCACGTAACCCAACACATGTAAATTGACCCATCACCCAGAAACTGACCAATGTGTCCCTCACATAACCCAACACATGTAAACTGACCCATCACCCAGAAACTGACCAAGTAATCATCATATAACCGAACACTTGTAAACTGGCCCATCACCCAGAAACTGACCAAGCGAACCTCACATAATTCAACACATGTAAATTTATCTATCACCCAAAAACTGACCAAGTGATCATCACATAACCCAACATATGTAACCTGCCCCAGACCCAGAAACTGACCAAGTGACCATCATATATCCCGACACATGTAAACTGACCCATCACGCAGAAACTGACCAAGTAATCCTCACAGAACCCAACACATATAAACTGACCCATCATCCACAAACTGACGAAGTGACCATCACAGAACCCAACACATGAAAACAGACCCATCACCCAGAAACTGACCAAATGACCTTAACATAACCAACACATATATAATGCCCCATCACCCAGAAACTGTCCAAGTGACCATCACCCAATCCAAAACATGTAAACTGACCCATCACATAGAAACTGACCAAGTGACCCACAAATATCCCAACAGATATAAACTGATCCATCAGCAGAAACTGATCCACTGACCGCCACCGAACCCAACACATGTAAAGTGACCCATCACCCAGCAACTGACCAAGTGAACCTCACATAACCCAACACATGTAAACTGACCCATCACCCAGAAACTGACCAACTGACCCTCAGACAACCCAACATATGTAAACCGACCCATCACCCAAAATCTACCAAGAGACCATTACATAAACCAACACATGTAAACTGACCCATCACCTAGAAACTGACCAAGTGACCCTCACATAACAGAACACATGTAAACTGACCCATCACACAGAAACTGACCAAGGGTCCCTCATATAATCCATCACATGTAAACTGACCAATCACCCAGAAAATGATCAAGTGACCCTCACATAACCCAACACATGTAAACAGACACATCACCCAGAAACTGACCAAGTGATCCTCACATAACCCAACACATGTAAACTGACCAATCACCCAGAAACTGATGAAGTGACCCTCACATAACTCAACACATGCAAACTGACCCATCACCTAGAAACTGACCAAGTGACCATCACATAACCCAACACATGTAAACTGACCCATCCCCCAGAAACTGACCAAATGACCCTCACATACCTCAACACAAGTAAACAGACCCATCCCCCAGAAAATGACCAAGTGACCATCTTATAACCCAACGGTTATAAAAGGGGTCGGGGGGTCTAGTAAGGAGGAGGAACTGAGGGAAATCCTTATTAGCCGGGAAATTGTGTTGGGGAAATTGATGGGATTGAAGGCCGATAAATCCCCACGGCCTGGTGGACTGCATCCCAGAGTACTTAAGGAGGTGGCCTTGGAAATAGTGGATGCGTTGACAGTCATTTTCCAACATTCCATTGACTCTGGATCAGTTCCTATGGAGTGGAGGGTAGCCAATGTAACCCCACTTTTTAAAAAAGGAGGGAGAGAGAAAACAGGGAATTATAGACCGTTCAGCCTGACATCGGTAGTGGGTAAAATGATGGAATCAATAATTAAGGATGTCATAGCAGTGCATTTGGAAAGAGGTGACATGATAGGTCCAAGTCAGCATGGATTTGTGAAAGGGAAATCATGCTTGACAAATCTTCTGGAATTTTTTGAGGATGTTTCCAGTAGAGTGGATAAGGGAGAACCAGTTGATGTGGTATATTTGGACTTTCAGAAGGCGATCGACAAGGTCCCACACAAGAGATTGATGTGCAAAGTTAGTGCACATGGGATTGGGGGTAGTGTACTGACATGGATTGAGAACTGGTTGTCAGACAGGAAGCAAAGTGTAGGAGTAAATGGGTACTTTTCAGAATGGCAGGCAGTGACTAGTGGGGTACCGCAAGGTTCTGTGCTGGGGCCCCAGCTGTTTACACTGTACATTAATGATTTAGATGAGGGGATTAAATGTAGTATCTCCAAATTTGCGGATGACACTAAGTTGGGTGGCAGTGTGAGCTGCGAGGAGGATGCTGTGAGGCTGCAGAACGACTTGGATAGGTTAGGTGAGTGGGCAAATGCATGGCAGATGAAGTATAATGTGGATAAATGTGAGGTTATCCACTTTGGTGGTAAAAACAGAGAGACAGACTATTATCTGAATGGTGACAGATTAGGAAAAGGGGAGGTGCAAAGAGACCTGGGTGTCATGGTACATCAGTCATTGAAGGTTGGCATGCAGGTGCAGCAGGCGGTTAAGAAAGCAAATGGCATGTTGGCCTTCATAGCAAGGGGATTTGAGTACAGGGGCAGGGAGGTGTTGCTACAGTTGTACAGGGCATTGGTGAGGCCACACCTGGAGTATTGTGTACAGTTTTGGTCTCCTAACCTGAGGAAGGACATTCTTGCTATTGAGGGAGTGCAGCGAAGGTTCACCAGACTGATTCCCGGGATGGCGGGACTGACCTATCAAGAAAGACTGGATCAACTGGGCTTGTATTCACTGGAGTTCAGAAGAATGAGAGGGGACCTCATAGAAACATGTAAAATTCTGACGGGGTTAGACAGGTTAGATGCAGGAAGAATGTTCCCAATGTTGGGGAAGTCCAAAACCAGGGGTCACAGTCTGAGGATAAGGGGTAAGCCATTTAGGACCGAGATGCGGAGGAACTTCTTCACCCAGAGAGTGGTGAACCTGTGGAATTCTCTACCACAGAAAGTTGTTGAGGCCAATTCACTAAATATATTCAAAAAGGAGTTAGATGAGGTCCTTACTGCTAGGGGGATCAAGGGGTATGGCGAGAAAGCAGGAATGGGGTACTGAAGTTGAATGTTCAGCCATGAACTCATTGAATGGCGGTGCAGGCTAGAAGGGCCGAATGGCCTACTCCTGCACCTATTTTCTATGTTTCTATGTTTCTATGTTTCTAACACAAGTAAACTGACCCATCACCCAGAAACTGACCAAGTGACCCTCACATAACCCAACACATGTAAACTGACCCATCACCTAGAAACTGACCAAGTGACCCTCACATAACCCAACACATGTAAACTGACCCATCAACCAGAAACTGATCAAGTGACCCTCACTGAACCCAACAGATGTTATTTATCCACTACCCGAATATGATGCCAGCGCTTGGCCTGTGTAAGAAACAGCTCAGAACAATCGGGCAGAACCCACAAACAGACGGGACAGAAACTGTCATACCATAGATACATATTTACACAGTTAGAGATTGTTCTGAGACATTGACTGACCACAGAGTTGATTGTGTAAGGTAGAAACCTTCATGAGTTCTAATATCCATCAAATCTGGCTGCATTCTCCGTGAGAAGTGGTGCTTTGTATCCTTCATGGACAGCTGTTGATCGCTTGACTGAATGCCTGATTTGCACACAAAGGGAACCTGCACTGAGACGCTCAGGTTACATTATTCTATTAGTGCCAGTCTGCTGGGCACAGCAGTGTGAAACTTTATTCCGTTTCATGGTTACAATGGAATAGAATATAGCTCAATAGAGATATGGAGGATGACCACTCAGAGCAATCCAATAATTTATTAAATATCCATTCAATCTTCAAACTCTCTGACTGCACAACTCTACGGGATTTAGATCAGACTGCGACAGGTAACCTGACCTGTTTACCCGCGACAGTCAGGCTCAGTAATGAAGATTCAAATCTGTGCCATGCTGGAATAGTTCTTTAAAACAGCTTTAGAAAAGTAATGTTTGGACTGTAAGAGAATGAAGGATTATGGGGATCGGGCGGAAAAGTGGGTTTGAATTCGATGATCAGCCATAATCTTATTTAATGGAGGAGCAGCCTCGATGGGCCGTGTGACCAACTACCACTCTTAATTCTTATGTTCTTATGTACTTAATGTCTCAGGGAATGAGAACTTAAACCAAAGTCAGTCTTTATTTTGCTGAAAATAAAAAACGATTTAAACCCACCAGTAATAGCTGCAGGGAGAGCCTTTTCTGCTGGAAAGCTGCCAGCTCAGCGTCAGGTACATTCATAACAGGGAAATAGATTCTCATCTCTGTACCTGTGGATAAAAAAAAGGTACCACAAATCGATGTGCTGGATTTCACATCGCATCAGATATGAATTACAAGCAAAGTAGAAATGCAACCTTTCTCATCATGTCATCATATCTTCACGAAGGAAGATTCAAATAACCTTCCAGAAATACGAGGGGACCGAGGGTCTAGCGAGAAGGAGGCCGATAAATCCCCGGGACCTGATAGTCTGCATCCCAGATTACTTAAGGAAGTGGCCCGAGAAATAATGGATGCATTCGTGATAATTTTCCAGCAGTCTAGCGACTCTGGATCAGTTCCAATAGATTGGAGGGTAGCTAATGTAAGGCTTTTATTTAAAACATGAGGGAGAGAAAAAACAAGGAATTATAGACCGGTTAACCTGACATCATTAGTGTGGAAATTATTGGAATCAATACTTAAAGGTGAAATAGCAGCGCATTTGGAAAGCAGTTACATGATCGGTCCAAGTCTGCATGGATTTATGAAGAGGAAATTATGCTTGACAAACCTTCTGGGATTTTTGAGGATTTAACTAGTAGAGTGGACAAGGGGGAACCAGTGGATGTGGTGTTTCTGGACTTTCAAAAGTCTTTTGACAAGGTCCCACACAAGAGATTGGTGTGCAAAATTTAAACAGATGGTATCGGGGGTAATGTACTGACGTACATAGATAACTGGTTGGAAGATAGGAAGCAGAGTGTCTGGATAAACAGGTCATTTTCTGAATGGCAGGCAGTGAGTAGTCGGGTGCCGCAGGTTGCATTGCTGGGATCCCAGCTATTTAAATTGTACGTCAATGATTTAGATGAAGAAATTGAGTGTAATATCTCCAAGTTTGCAGAGGCACTAAGCTGGGTGGCGGTGTGAGCTGTGAGGAGGATGCTAAGAGGCTGCTGGTTGACTTGGACAGGTTAGCTCTGTCGGCAAATGCATGGCAGATGCAATATTATGTGGCTAAATGTGAGGTTATCCACTCTGGTGGCAAAAACACGAAGGCAGAATATTATCTGAATGGCGGCAGATGAGGACAAGGGGAGGGGCAACGGGACCTGGGTGTCTTGGTACATCATTCATTGAAAGTTGGCATGCAGGTACAGCAGGCGGTGAAGAAGGCAAATGGTTGTTGGCCTTCATAGCTACGGGATTTGTGTACAGGAGCAGGGAGACCTTACTGCTGTTGTACAGGGCCTTGTTGACGCATCACCTGGAATATTGCCTTCAGATTGCGGCTCCTAATCTGAGGAAGGACGTTCTTGCTATTGAGGGTGTGCAGCATAGGTTCAACAGACTGATTCCAGGGATGATAGGACTGACATATGAGGAGATACTGGATCACCTGGGACTTTATTCACACGGGTTTAGAAGGATGAGAGGGGATCTCATAGAAACGTATAACATTCTGACGGGACTGGACACGTTGGATGCGGGAAGAATGTTCCTGATGTTGGGGAAGTCCAAAACCAGCGGTCAGCGACTAAGGATAAGCGGTAACCCATTTAGGGCTGAGATGAGGAGAAACTTCTTCACTCAGAGAGTTGTTAACCTGTGGAATTCACTACCGCAGTGAGTTGTTGATGCCAGCTCGTCGGCTATATTCAAGAGGGAGTTAGATATGGCCCTTACGGCTAAAGGGATCAAGGTGTATGGAGAGAAAGCAGGAAAGGGGTACTGAGGTGAATGATCAGCAGTGATCTTATTGAATGGTGGTGTAGGCTCTAAGAGTCGAATGGCCTACTCCTGCACCTATTTTCTATATTTCTATGTTATATACCAGGTAAATATCGGTGGGGTTAGATTATTTTGCTGATGGCTGCGATTCTTTGCGATTTGATAAATTTGCAGTGCAATGGTCATTGAGGAGATTTAACACATCGTGCAGGGTCTGCAATTTGAGAATTTTAATGTTGGGCACTGCCTTTGTTTACCCGGGCAGGTTTGAAACTTCCTCGCAGCGGATCTGCTCAGTCTTGGACTGAATGCCTACAAGAGCTGGTATTCTTTGATCCGCTTCCTATTGGAGCTTTGTCGACATTTCATTACTGCTGTTAAGGATACTAAAATATTGGCTGTAAGCTGCATTACTGATCTACTAATGGAGCTGGAGTTAGTTGAAGGTTAACTTCTACAAAGGAAATGTTAAGCTGACTGTTCAAGAAGGCATACTGGGAATCTTGACCAAATTCGCAAAGTGTTATTCAAGCTGTGTGGAAAGCTACATGCAAGGAGGACTCCAGAGACCGTGGGGAACAGCTGTCAGCAACAGACGCTGTCTGGTAGCGTCAGTCTGTGTAACCGTGGGGGAAAGAGAATTGAGACACACTGCTTTTTGTCAGCAGGAATGGTGTCAGAGCAGACGTTCCAAAGTGACAAAGGGATATCAGCCCAGGGCAGTGTCCCGGAGGCAGACATCGGGAGCAGAACTTGAAGAGGGTGAAGACAAACACCAAGGTGGATATTAACAAGTAATGAAACTCTCCGTCTCCCGAACAGAGCAGTTGGCCTTTCAACAATGACTGAAATATTGCCTGAAGCACCATCTGTCTGCCATGGCTTTGCATCGATCCAACTCGCCTCTGAGTTAGGACACAAATATTGGCTGTAAGCCCGCTATGAATATTACTCATTTCAATCACATCAACTATTATTGTTCTAAAATGCAGAATATTGGCATATTCTACGTAATTACTGTCAGAGGACAGACCCAACAACCCAGGAATCAATATGGTGAACACAGATTACACACTATCTAAAGGAACTTATTTTATGTCCTTATGCGAGGTCACCAGAAGTAAGAATTTTCTGTTGTTTTCTCGCACCGATGGATCATGAAGGAAGCGACAGTCCAAAGTCGCAGCGAGCCGAAATGACTCCAAGCTGCGGGTCAAATTAAAGCCAATTCAATCTTTAGCGGCGAGATGAAGGAGAGATCTCATTAGTGAGAAGTTCCATGAAACTGATGTTGAATCGGATACATATAACCACTCTGGAAATCTTTGCACAGCAATTCAGAGCTGGGGATTGCCCGTGAAATCAGCCTAATTTTCTAAAGCTCATACCGTCAAACAGCACCTTAATCCCACGAATCTTTGAAAGTAAGAGAATATTGCCACAACAAATAAGCCAGCCAGGCCCAAACCAATAGTGGTGACTGGGCAATTGACCATGAGCGAATCAAACACATGCAAACTGACCCATCACCCAGAAACTGAACACGTGACCCGCACAGAACCCAAAAGATGTAAACTGACGCATAACCCAGAAACTGACCAATTGACCGCCACCAAAACCAACACATGTAAACTGACCCATCACCCAGAAACTGACCAAGTGACCGCCACCGAACCAAAAATATGTAAACTGGTCCATCATCCAGAAACTGACCAAGTAACCCTCAAATAACCCAACACATGTAAACTGACCCATCACCCAGAAATCGACCAAGTGACCGTCACATAACCCAATACATGTAAGTGCTGATTTATGTGCTCCATGCACAGCTGCTGAACACTTGACTGGATGGCTAATTTGCACACAAAGGAAATCTGCACAGAGACGCTCAGGTTGCATTATCGTCTGAGCGCCAGTCAGGTGGGCAGACTTATAAATGTCATGCTTTCAGACAATGAGGGAATCAAGGAGTAGGGGGATTGGGCGGGAGAGTGGTGTGGAATTCCATGATCAGCCAGGAACTTATTGAAACTGGGAACAGGCTCGATGTGCCGTGTGTCCAAATCCCGATCCTTATTCCTAAGTTCTTCTTGTCAGGGAATGAGAACATAAATCAAACTCGATCCTGACTGAGCTGGAAAATGGACAACGATATAAACCCCACGAGCAAGAGCTGCGCAATAGTCATTGATGAGATTTAACACACAATGCAGGGTGGGAGATTAGCGAATTTAACTTTTGAGCACCGCCTTTGTTCACACGGGCAGGATTGATCCTTGCTCGCAGTGGACGGACTCAATGTTGGAACCAATACATGCAATAATTTGCATTTTTTTATCTGCTTCCCCAGAAGGGTTTTAGACATTTCAATACCGCTTTTAAGGACAGGAAAATATTGGATGGAATCCTGGATTATTGTTCTGCTAATGTAGCTGAGTTTCCTTGAAGATTTTATTTACTGAAAGGAAAGTTTACACTGAATGTTCACGAAGTCATTCTGGGAATCTTGAGCACATTCTAGAAGTGTAATTCTGGCTGTGTGAACAGCTACAGGTAAGGAGGCCTCGAGAAAGTACAGGGGAACCGCTGTCATTAAAGATGTTCTCTGGTGGTCTCAGTCTGTGTGACCACGCGATATAGAGAATTGAATGACACTTGTATTTATCACCACGAATGGTGTCAGAGCAGCCGCTCCAAAGTGTCAAAAGGAACACAACGCACGAACATGACCTGGAGACATCGGGAGGAGAACTTGAAAAGGGTGACGGCAAACACCAAGGTGGCTTTTAATAAGTAATGAAACTCTCCGACTCCCGAAGCAGAGCAATTGATCTTTCTGAGGTGCAATGTGCACCACTGACTTAAATATTGTTTAATCGCCAACTGTCTGATATGGCTCTGCTGGTAGCGATCTCGCCTCTTCGTAAGAATGTTCAGGCCCGCTATGAGTTTTATTCATTCAACACATCAGCTCTCATTCTTCTAAAATCCAGAATATTGGCACATTCTACGTAATCTCTGCTCACAGGACAGACCCCGCATCCCAGGAATCAACGTGGCCAACACAGATTGCCCACCATTTAAAGCCACTTATTTCATTCCTTATGCTAGGAAACCAGAAATGTACACAATACAAATTAGCCCTTGTTTTCTCACACAAATAGATCAAGAAGCGACCGACAGCCCGATGTCTAAGTGAGCCGAAATGACTTAGAGCTGTGGGTAAAATTAAAGCAAATTCGATCTTTAGCAGCAAGATGATGGAGAGGGCTTCGAGTCAGGGAGAGATTTGCTGAAACTGATGTTGAAAAACATTTATAACAACAATTTCTTGAAATCTTTGCGAGCAATTTAGAGCTGGGGATCGCCGCTGAAGTCAGCCTAATAAGCAAAAGCTCAAACCGCCAATTAGCACCTTAATCCCACGACTCCGAAGGTAAGAGAATATTGGTCCTGCAAATAAGCCAGACACATCCAAATCAATAGTGGATACTGGGCCATTGACTGTCATCGAACCCAGCACACGTAAACTGACTCATCACCCAGAAACTGACAAAATGACCATCACCGAACCCACAACTTGTAAAATGACCCATCACCCAGAAACTGACCAAGTGAACATCACGTTACCCAACACATGTAACCTGCCCCAGACCCATAAACTGACCAAGTTACCGACACATATCCCAACACATGTAAACTTACCCAGCACCCAGAAACTGACAAAGTGACCCTCACATAACCCAACACATGTAAACTGACACATCACCCAGAAACTGACCAAGTGACCTTCAGTGAACCCAACACATGTAAACTGACCCATCACCCAGAAACTGACCAAGTGAATCTCACATAACCCAACACATGTAAACTGACCCATCACCCAGAAACTGACCAAGTGATCATCACATAACCCAACACATGTAAACTGACCCATCACCCAGAAACTGACCAAGTGACCCTCACATAATCCAATACATGTAAACGGACCCATCACCCAGAAACTGACCAAGTGACCATCACATAATCCAACACATGTAAACTGACCCATCAACCAGAAATAGACCAAGTGACCATTACCAAACCCAACACATGTAAACTGACCCATCACACAGAAACTGACCAAGTGACCACCACCGAAGCCAACACATGTAAACTGACCCATCACACAAAAACTGACCAAGTGACCCACACATCACCCAACACATGTAAACTGACCAATCATATAGAAACTGACCAAGTGACCATTACCAAACCCATGACATGTAAACGGACCCATCACCCAGAAACTGACCAAATGACCCTCACATAACCCAACATATGTAAACTGACCCATCGCCCAGAAACTGAATAAGTGACCATCACCGAACCGAACACAGGTTAATTATCCACCACGCGAATATGTTGCCAGCGCTCGGTCTGTGTAAGAAACAGTTCACAACCTTCGGCTAGAACCCATAAAACAGACGGGACAGAAACCGTCATCCCGTCGATATATATTTACACAATTGCAGATTGTCTAGAAACACTGACTGACCAGAGGGCTTGAATGCGTAAGCTAGAAATCGTCTTTAGCCCAATATCCATCCATTTTGGCTGATTTCTCCGTGAGAAGTGCTGATTTATGTGCTCCATGCACAGCTGCTGAACACTTGACTGGATGGCTAATATGCACACAAAGGGAATCTGCACAGAGACGCTCAGGTTGCATTATCCTCTGAGCGCCAGTCAGATGGGCAGCCTTATAAATGTCATGTTTTTGGACTCTGAGGGAATCAAGGAGTTGGGGGATTGGGCGGGACAGTGGGGTAGTGTTCCATGATCTGCCAGGAACTTATTGAAACGGGGAATAGGCTCGATGGGCCGTGTGTCCAAATCGCGATCTTTAGTCCTAAGTTCTTCTTGTCAGGGAATGAGAACATAAATCAAACTCGTTCCTTACTGAGCTGGAAAATGGACAACGATATAAACCCACGAGCAAGAGCTGCGCAATAGTCATTGAGGAGATTTAATATACAACGCAGGGTGGGAGATTTGAGAATTTAACTTTTGGGCACCGCCTTTGTTTACACGGGCAAGTTTGAGCCTTGCTCGCAGTGGACGTGCTCAGTGTTGGAACCCATGCCTGCAATAATTTGTATTCATTTATCTGCTTCCCCAGAAGGGTTTTATACATTTCAATAACGCTTTTACTGACAATAATGGATTGGATGGGAACATGGATTATTGTTCTGCTAAAGGAGCTGAGTTTCGTTGAAGGTTTTAATTCAACAAAGGAAAGTTGAAACTGAATGTTGAAGAAGGCATGCTGGGAATCTTGAGCACATTCTAGAAGTATAATTCTGGCTGTGTGGACAGCAACAGGTAAGGAGGCCTCGAGAAATATGGGGGAACCGCTGTCATTAAAGACGCTCTATGGTGGCCTCAGTCTGTGTGACCACGGGAGATAGAGAATTGAATAACAGTTGTATTTATCACCACGAATGGTGTCAGAGCAGCCGCTCCAAAGTGTCAAAAGGAACACAACGCACGAAAATGTCCTGGAGACAGACATCGGGAGGAGAACTTGGAAAGGGTGACAACAAACACCAAGGTGGATTTTTACAAGTAATGAAACTCTCCGTCTCCCAAAGCAGATGAATTGACCTTTCTGAGCTGCAATGTGCACCACTGATTTAAATATTATTTAATCGCCATCTGTCTGATATGGCTCTGCTGGGAGCGATCTCGCCTCTGAGTCAGAATGTTCAGGACCGCTATGAGTTTCATTCATTCAACACATCAGCTCTCATTCTTCTAAAATCCAGAATATTGGCACATTCTACGTAATCTCTCCTCATAGGACAGACCTCGCATCCCAGGAATCAACATGGTCAATACAGATTGCCCACCATTTAAAGCCACTTATTTCCTTCCTTATTCTAGGAAACCAGAACTGTACACAATACAAATTAGCCCTTGTTTTCTCACATCGATAGATCAAGAAGCAACCGACAGCCCGATGTCTAAGTGAGCCGAAATGACTCAGAGCAGTGGGTAAAATTAAAGCGAATTCGATCTTTAGCAGCGAGATGATGGCGAGGGCTTCGAGTCAGCGAGAGATTTGCTGAAACTGATGTTGAATCGCATTGATAAAACAATTTCTTGAAATCTTTGAGAGCAATTTAGAGCTGGGGATCGCCTCTGAAGTCAGCCAAATAAGCAAAAGCTCAAACCGCCAAATAGCACCTTAATCCCACGACTCGGAAGGTAAGAGAATATTGGTCCAGCAAATAAGCCAGGAACATCCAAACCAAAAGGGGAGACTGGGCCACTGACTATCACCGAACCCAGCACAAGTAAACTGACCCATCAGCCAGAAACTGACCTAGTGACCATCACATAACCCAACACATGTAAGCTGACCCATCACCCAGAAAGTGACCAAAGTGACCATCACCGAACCCAACACATGTAAACTGACCCATCAACGTGAAAGTGACCAAGTGAATCTCACATAACCGAACACATGTAAACCGATCCTTCACCCAGAAACTGACCAAGTGACCCTCACATAACTAAAAGACATGTAAATTACACATCACCCAGAAAATGACTAAGTGACCCTCACATAACCCAACACATGTAAATTGAACCATCACCCAGAAACTGACCAAGTGAATGTCACATAACCCAGCACATGTAGAGGGACCCATCACCCAGAAACTGACCAAGTGTTCATCACATAATACATCGCATGTAAACTGACCCATCACCCAGAAACTGACCAAGTGACCCTCACGTAACCCAACACATGTAAATTGACCCATCACCCAGAAACTGACCAATGTGTCCCTCACATAACCCAACACATGTAAACTGACCCATCACCCAGAAACTGACCAAGTAATCATCATATAACCGAACACTTGTAAACTGGCCGATCACCCAGAAACTGACCAAGAGAACCTCACATAATTCAACACATGTAAATTTATCTATCACCCAAAAACTGACCAAGTGATCATCACATAACCCAACATATGTAACCTGCCCCAGACCCAGAAACTGACCAAGTGACCATCATATATCCCGACACATGTAAACTGACCCATCACGCAGAAACTGACCAAGTAATCCTCACAGAACCCAACACATATAAACTGACCTATCATCCACAAACTGACGAAGTGACCATCACAGAACCCAACACATGAAAACAGACCCATCACCCAGAAACTGACCAAATGACCTTAAAATAACCAACACATATATACTGCCCCATCACCCAGAAACTGTCCAAGTGACCATCACCCAATCCAAAACATGTAAACTGACCCATCACATAGAAACTGACCAAGTGACCCACAAATATCCCAACAGATATAAACTGATCCATCAGCAGAAACTGATCAACTGACCGCCACCGAACCCAACACATGTAAAGTGACCCATCACCCAGCAACTGACCAAGTGAACCTCACATAACCCAACACATGTAAACTGACCCATCACCCAGAAACTGACCAACTGACCCTTAGACAACCCAACATATGTAAACCGACCCATCACCCAAAATCTACCAAGAGACCATTACATAAACCAACACATGTAAACTGACCCATCAACCAAAAACTGACCAAGTGATCCTCACATAACCCACACATGTAATCTGACCCATCACCCAGAAACTGACCAAGTGACCCTCATGTAACCCAACACATGTAAACTGAACCATGACCCAGAAACTGATCAAGTGACCCTCACATAACCCAACACATGTAAACAGACACATCACCCAGAAACTGACCAAGTGATCCTCACATAACCCAACACATGTAAACTGACCAATCACCCAGAAACTGATGAAGTGACCCTCACATAACTCAACACATGCAAACTGACCCATCACCTAGAAACTGACCAAGTGACCTCACATAACCAATCACATGTAAACTGACCCATCACCCAAAAACTGACCAAGTGATCCTCACATAGCCCAACACATGTCAACTGACCCATCAACCAAAAACTGACCAAGTGATCCTCACATAACCCACACATGTAATCTGACCCATCACCCAGAAACTGACCAAGTGACCCTCATGTAACCCAACACATGTAAACTGAACCATGACCCAGAAACTGATCAATTGACTCTCACATTACCCAACACATGTAAACAAACACATCACACAGAAACTGACCAAGTGATCCTCACATAACCCATCTCATGCAAACTGATCCATTACCCACAAAGTGACCAAGTGACCACCACCGAACCCAACACATGTTAACTATCCACCACCCGAAAATGATGCCAGTGATCGGCCTGCATAAATAAGAACTCAGAACAATCGGGCCGAACCCACAAACAGACGGGACAGAAACCGTCATACCGTAGATACATATTTATAGAAGATAGAGATTGTCCAGGAAAATTGACTACCCATAGAGGTTGATCGTGTTAGTTAAAAATCATATTTAGTTCTTATATCCATCAGATCTGGCTGCATTCTGTGTGAGAAGTGGAGACTTCTATTGTTCGTGGGCAGCTGCTGATCGCTTGACTGAATGCCTGATTTGCACACAAAGGGAACCTGCACTGAGACGCTTAGGTGAGATCATGCTATTAATGCTAGTCTGGTGGGCACAGCAGTGTGAAACTTTGTTCCGTTTCATTGTGACAATAGAACAGAACATAATTAAATAGAGATATTGAGAATGAACACTCAGAGCAATCCAATAATTGGATCAATGTCCCTTCAATCATCAAACTCCCTGACTGCAGAACTCTAAGGGATTTGGATCAGTCTGCGACAGGTAACCTGACCTGTTTACCCGCGACAGTCAGGCTCAGTAATGAAGATTCAATTCCCTGCAGTGTTGGAAAAGTTCTCTAAAACAGCTTTATAATAATAATGATTTCGACTCTCAGACAATCAAGGATTATGGGGATGGGGAAAGTGGGGTTGAATTCGATAATAAACCATCATCTTATTGAATGGCGGAGCAGCATCGAGGGGCCATGTGACCAACTCCCGCTCCTAATTCTACAGTTGTTATGTATTAATGTCTCAGGGAATGAGAAATTAACCCAAACCTCAGTTTTTATTGCGCTAAAAAAGGAAAATGATTTCAACCCACGAGTAAGAGCTGCAGGGAGAGCGCTTTCTGCAGGAACTGTGCGAGCTTAGTGTCAGGTACATTCATAATGGAGAAACAGATTCTCATCTGTTTACCTGTTACTTAAAAGAGTATGACAAATCGCTGTGCCGTGCATCACATCGCATCAAATATGAATACCATGCAATGTAGTATTGTAACTGTTCTCATCATGTTAAATACCAGAGTGTTTCGATCAGTGGTTCTCAATTGGTGTTCCACGGCACATTGGTGTGCCGTGAACCCTTCACAGGTGTGCCACCAATTAGCTAAAAATATGGTGGACTTTAGCTGATTTCACAATGAAACACAATGCATCTCTGAAACAGAAGGGGAGGGGGAAGAGACAGAGATAGACAGACACATATGTCATCTACCTATATGTATGACGCCACTGCTGTAGTAAACATTGCCAATATTGACAAATAACTATCTATTTATCTCTACTATTAACAAAAAAACTATGGTCATGAGTTGTACAAGTAACAATGTCAAGAGACAAAACACACAAACAAATTAAATGTCCATTCTCAGAACAAAATCCTTTGGCAAAACGTGTTTCCTTTGAGTACGCGACACCCACACTCCCCTCTCAGCTCCCTTACTCCCTCCCATTAGTGATGGAGAAGTGCCAGTGCCTACCATCGAATGAGACTGTGCATGTGTGTGTGTGTGTGTGTGTGTGTTTGTGTGTGTGTGTGTACAAGCGTGTGTGTGTACATTAACGTTTGTGTGTGTATGTCCGTCTGAACCAAGGGCTTAGGCCGCGGGGGGGAGCACTTGGGCCATGGCCACCCCCAATCCAAAATAATAGTATTAAATTGTTCATGTGAAAAGCTTTAAATTTGATTGTTAATTTGTATGAAAGAAATGAAAGACGAGTCTAACATATAGGCAGTTAAAAGTATAGTTTTTATAATAAAATGTCAAAAACTACTTAATTACATTTAACCACATTATTATTTATATTTTGCTATTTTTGGTTATTGATCTGCAGCTTGAAGTGTGGCCGGGACAGGCGGCATCTTTGACGTTTGACCTGATATTGCGCCAATTTGCGGCTCCTTTGATGTATGTGGCATCCAATTTGACCTTGCCCAGCTGCCCGAGCGATTTCTTTGATTTTTGAGCGTTGGCTTTTAGCATATTTTGACCATAGTCAAAAACAAAACTTCCTTTTCTACTCTAGTTTCGTTTCTGTCTGGACTCTCTGGAGTTTGGAAATTGGAAGACTCAGTTCATGTCTGTCTGGAGTTTGGATCACTCAGACTAATAAAGTTTATCCCCCACAATGGACAAATTCATCATAAGAATATGTAAAAATGATCAAGGAGACATCAATGACAGTGCCACTACAAGTGGCACTAAAATGCCTACAACCAACACCAGTACAAGCGGTGCCGAACCAAATCCGAAAAAATTCAAAATTCATCGTCAATATATGCAGGATTATTTGAGGTTTGGTTTTTCATGGACAGGAGAAGAAGAATGCCCCATTCCACTATGTGTTGTGTGCGGCAAAAAAATGTCGAACAGTGCAATGGTTCACAGTAAATTGAAACGTCATTTTACTACGAAACATGCACATCTTGCAGCAAAAGATCAAAGTTATTTTAAGAGATTTCTGGGAATGCAGTCAAAACAAGTGAAATATTTTGAAAAAAATGTTAAGTTGTCAGATAAGGTTCAAATTGCTTCTTATGAAGTTGCTGAATTAATAGCGCAGAAAATGAAGCCTCATACTATAGCTGAGTCATTTACTTTGCCTGCATGTCGTAAAATTGTCAACATAATGCCTGGTGCTGAAGCGGAGGAAGAAATTGCAAAAATTCTGCTGTCTGAATATTCAATTCGGAGAAGGATAAATTATATGTCATCTAACATTGACGAAATGTAGCCGAGAAAATAGGAAACTCGAATTTTGCTTTGCAAATCGACGAGTCCACCAACATTAGTGGTAAAGCACAATTATTAGCATTTGTTTGTTTTATTCATGAAAACGAGATATTAAACCAATTTCTGTGCTGCAGAGAACTTCCAGAAAATACTAGCGATCAAGACTTACTTGATTCTGTGAATTCATATTTAGAAGACTTAAAAATTTCATGTGACAGTGCTCCATCTATGGTGGGATGTGTCATAGGATATATTATGCTCGCAAAAAAACATAATCCAAATATATTAATCACCCATTGCTTTTTGCAAAGAGAAGCAGTTAACATTACTGAGACATGACAAAGACATTACTGCTAGAATTATAATCTGTTTTAGATCAAGTTGTTAATATTTTAAATTATATTAAATCAAGATCTTTAAAAACTCGCTTGTTTTAACAGCTATGCTATGGATACACAGCACGAATGTTTACTTTTGAATACAGAGGTAAGATGGCTTTCAAGGGGAAAAGTCTTCCGTCGTGTATTTAAACTTAAAGAAGAATTTTCAGGATTTTTTTAAAGTGAAGGAAACAATACCATTTGCAAATACTGTAAGAGTGAAATGTGGTCTGCTAAGTTGGCATAGTTGGCAGGTATATTTAATTGTCTTAACAGCGTTAACACCAGTATGCAAGGGCGAAATGAAAACATTCGCACCTCTACAGACAAACTATTAACTTTTCAGAAAAAAATTCCAACTGGAAAAAGAGAGCAACAGAAAAAAACCTTGAAATGTTCCCTTTGATACCAAATCACAGCATTTAAAAAATTGCTCCTATCGTTATAGAGCATTTGGCATCACTGGAAGACAACTTCAAAAAATATTTTCCATCCTTGGCTGTAGAGAGGTATGATTGGGTAAGAAATCCATTTCCTCCAATTAGTATGTCAGATTTTCATTTTACCTTGCAAGAAGAAGAATTGACTTCTATTTCTTCAGACCGTGGTCTTAAAATGAAACATTCAGATATGGCTTTTGATGCGTTCTGGATTTCTATTAAAGAAGAATATCCTGCAATATCAAAAAAAGCCTTGATAATTCTGATGCAGTTTTGAGCATCATATCTCTGCGCATTAGGACTATCAACTATTACGAACATCACATGCAAAAAACGGGAAAAACTAAGCGAACTTGAACACGAAATGAGAGTCGCCTTATCGGTTATAGGCGCTAATATTAGTGACACAACTAAAAAACGTTAGGCTCAAGTATCACGTTAAAATACTAATTAATCTATAATTAACGTAAGAATTATTATTGTAGTTTATTATTTTAATGTTCTTTCAGAATAAAAAATTATTAATAACATAACATTATTGAATACAACAAATTCCTTCATGTATTGTGACCAATAAAAAAAAAATTAAATTTTCTGAAACATGCATTTTTTTTAATCTGTGTTCACCTTTTAATCCCTTCAAGTGTGCCAGCAAAAATTCTAGTATTCAAAAGTGTGCCGCCAACGCAAAAGGTTTGAGAACCACTGATGTATAATCACGAGGCTGGTGTCTATATATGTTGGTGGGAACACAAGTTCATTACTAATACCAAGCAGTTTTATACTTGATTATATATAGTTATCATCATGCACTGATTTATAATGTAAATTAATTGAAGGCTTACATTAAATGCTGACAATATGTGATTGCTTTGATTCTGTCTTTGCAAAAGAGAGATATCTGCCAATGTCACGGTAAAGGAGAGGGCTGGAGCAATTGGATGCATTAAAATAGATGAATGGTTTGGCATTGATTCGAGTGGAGAAGTCTCCCTGTCCGGCTGGGATGCATCGTAGGTTGTTGAGGGGAGAAAGGGTTGAAACAGCGCAGGCCCTGGCCACAATTTTCCAACCTTCCTTGGATACAGGAGTGGTGTTAGAAAACTGGAGCATTGCAAATGTGACATGCTGGACAACTTGATTTAGTCCATCGATGAAATAACAGAGAGTACTGGTGGATGCATTGTGATTAATGTGAATATGGACTTTCAAAAATAATTTTCTAACGTCTCATATTATTGAATCATAAGTAAAAAGGAGGACCATGTGAATAATGAGGTACCATTGAAACAAAATTGGTAAGGGACAGAAAGCAGAGAGCAGTGGTGATCGGGTACTTTTCTCAGAAGAAAGAAACGTAAAGAGAGGTGTCCCCCAGTGGGAGGTATTAGGAGCACTGCGTATTTTGATATATTTTAGTTAACTGCACCTAGGAGCCATATATTCAACATTTGCGGATGACACAAAACTTCGAAATGTGGTGAACAATCTTCATCTTTCGTACGTTAGTAGCAAAGCAAATCAAATGTCAATATCTAAGTTAGATATCCAAACCGCAGCATCCGGTGTGATAGTGAGGAAATAGTGTTCAATGCCTGCAAAGTTTCTCTGAGACCAGTGCTTAATGATGTACTCCAGGGTCTGATTAGGAGCTCCAGTCTCATGTTGGGAATGCTTTAATTGTCCACCGATTGAGAAGGTTGGAGCTTCTACCATGACCGGTTCAAAGGCGGTTGATGGTTCTGCACTGTTGGCGAGGATCATTTGATCCTTTAGGCTGTACTGTGGGGTCCTCCATAAGGAATCCATTCCGTATTTCCCAGCTCTTCAGTATTCCACCATCAATCCACAAGGCTGATGGCAGACCGCAGAAGGGCTTCAGTGACAGTCCAAAATGGCCTTCTAGATTTGAGACGGGTTGATGTTCGGTTGCTCAAGATTGCGTGGATCGACATGCATTTGTTGGTGTAGCGGTTGGAAGCAATGAGGAAGATAGTAGAGAGTGCCAGATCTTTACTACCCTTTGTGTGAAGAAGTGCTTTCTGGCATCACCACTGAAAAGGGGAAGAGCTTTCAGAATTTCTCTGTCGAGTGTCACACATGTAAATTAGGCATATGGGTCTCATATTGGAGAGAAAATGGTGAGTGTTGAACTGAACCCAGCCAGAGTCAGTTCCTTGAAGGAAGGCGAGGACGGGAAGCAATGAGTGGTGAAATAAATTCAGCGAGAGTCAGTACCTTACGGGGAGGAGAGGGAGGGGAACTAGGCCTAACTCTAACTTTAATTGACGCCCCCTTGTTCTGGACTTCATAACCAGAAGGAATACTTTCTCGCTATCTATGCTGCAAATTATTTAATCTTCCATGGTTGGTTTAATTTCTGTACTTATCAGTACGCCTCCCGCTCCTCCGCTGAAGGTGCTGACTCTGGCTGGGTTCAGTTCTACACTCAGTGGTTCCCCTCTCTCTCCTTCCCTGAAGGTGCTGTGTCTGGCTGGGTTCAGTCCTATACTCACTGGTTCCCCTCTCCTGAAGGTGCTGATTTTGGCTGGGTTCAGTTATACACTCACTGGATTTCCTCTTTCTCCTCCCCTGAAGGTGCTGACTCTGGCTGGGTTCAGTTCTATACTTACTGGTTCCCCTCCCTCGACATCTGTGATGTTAATGACCGATGCTGGGTTCAGTTCTACACTCACGGGTCCCCCCACTTATCCCCCCTGAACTGCTGACTCTTGCTGAATTCAGATGTGTGTGTGTTGGTTCCCCGATTCACCTTCATTGAAGGGACTGACTCTGGCTGGATTCAGTTCAACACTCACCATTTTCTCTCCGATATGTGACCCATATTCCTAATCTACATGTGTGACACTAGACAGATAAATACTGAAAGCTCTCCCCCTGTCGTCAGCTGAATCCTGACAAGTGCTGTTCCCAACAGGTTCACCGGACTGTGCCCCAATGGCTCAGTTGTTACTGGCACTGCCCAGTGCTGGTGAGTCATAGCAACAGGATTTGTCAATTCAACCCCTCCAGTCTGTTCCATAACTCAATTAGATCATTGCTGACCTGTAGCTCAAATACAATTACATCTCTTTGCTCCATATCACTTAATAAATGTAACTAATCCTGTGTCAGCTTTGGCTCAGTGGGCAGCACTCCCGATTCTGAGTAAGCAAGTCTGTCGGTTCAATTCACAGTCAAGTGAACGAAGAACAAAATTCTAGTCTGACACTCCAGTGCCGGACTAATGTAGTGCTGCACTTCCGGTGGTGAGAAACTTCGGCTCTTTGAGCTGGAGACAAATCTTCCCATGGTACTATTTCAAAGAAAACAGCGGACTTACCGCAGGTGTTTTAGAAACATTGAATTTTAGAAAATAGGTGCAGGGGCAGGCCATTCAGCCCTTCTAACCTGCACCGCCATTCAATGAGTTCATGGCTGAACATGCAACTTCAGTACCCCATTCCTGCTTTCTCGCCATACCCCTTGATCCCCCGAGTAGTAAGGACTTCATCTAACTCCCTTTTGAATATACTTAGTGAATTGGCCTCAACTACTTTCTGTGGTAGAGAATTCCACAGGGTCACCAATCTCTGGGTGAAGAGGTTTCTCCTCATCTCGTTCCTAAATGGCTTAACCCTTATCCTTAGACTGTGACCCCTGGTTCTGGACTTCCCCAACATGGGGAACATTCTTCCTGCATCTAACCTGTCCAAATCCCTCAGAATTTTAAACGTTTCTATGAGGTCCCCTCTCATTCTTATGAACTCCAATGAATATAAGCCCAGTTGATCCAATCTTTCTTGATAGGTCAGTCCCACCATCCCGGGAATCAGTCTGGTGAATCTTCGCTGCACCCCCTCAATAGCAAGAATGTCCTTCCTCAAGTTCGGAGACTAAAACTGTACACAATACTCCAGGTGTGGCCTCACCAAGGCCCTGTACAACGGTAGCAACACCTCCCTGCACCTGTACTCAAATCCCCTCGCTATGAGGGCCAACATGCCATTTGCTTTCTTAACCGCCTGCTGTAACTGCATGCCAACCTTCAATGACTGATGTACCATGACACTTAGGTCTCGTTGCACCTTCACTTTTCCTAATCTGTCACCATTCAGATAATAGTCTGTCTCTCTGTTTTTACCACCAAAGTGGATAACCTCACATTTATCCACATTATACTTCATCTGCCATTCATTTGCCCACACACCTAACCTGTCCAAGTCACTCTGCAACCTCATAGCATCCTCCTCGCAGCTCACACTGCAACCCAATTTAGTTTCAGCCGCAAATTTGGAGATACTACATTTAATCCCCTCGTCTAAATCATTAATGTACAATGTAAACAGCTGGGGCCCCAGCACAGAACCTTGTGGTACACCACTAGTCACTGCCTGCCATTCTGAAAAGTACCCATTTACTCCCACTCTTTGCTTCCTGTCTGACAACCAGTTCTCAATCCACGTCAGCACACTACACCCAATCCCATGTGCTTTAACTTTGCACATTAATCTCTTGTGTGGGACCTTGTCAAAAGCTTTCTGAATGTCCAAATATACCTCATCAACGGATTCTCCCTTGTACACTCTACTGGATACATTGTCAAAAAATTCCAGAAGATTTGTCAAGCATGATTTCCCTTTCACAAATCCATGCTGACTTGGACCTATCATGTCACCTCTTTCCAAGTGCGCTGCTATGACATCCTTAATAATTAATTCCATCATCTTACCCACTACCGATGTCAGGCTGTCCGGACAATAATTCCCTGTTTTCTCTCTCCCTCCTTTTTAAAATAGTGTGGTGACATTGGCTACCCTTCGCTCGATAGGAACTGATCCAGTGTCAATGGAATGTTGGAAAATGACTGTCCGTGCATCCGCTGTTTCCAAGGCCACCTCCTTAAGTACTTTGGGATGCGGTCCATCAGGCCCTGGGAATTTATCGGCCTTCAATCCCATCAATTTCCCCAAAACAATTTCCCGACTAATAAAGATTTCCCTCAGTTCCTCCTCCTTACTAGACCCTCTGACCCCTTTTATATCCGGAAGGTTGTTTGCGTCCTCCTTAGTGAATACCGAACCAAAGTACTTGTTCAATTGGTCTGCCATTTCTTTGTTCCCCGTTTTGACTTCCCCTGATTCTGACTGCAGGGGACCTACGTTTTTATTTATTAACCTTTTTCTCTTTACATACCTATAGAAACTTTTGCAATCCGCCTTAATGTTCCCTGCAAGCTGCTTCTCGTTCTCCATTTTCCCTGCCCTAATCAAACCCTTTGTCCTCCTCTGCTGAGTTCTTAATTTCTCCCAGTCCCCGGGTTCGCTGCTATTTCTGGCCAATTTGTGTGCCACTTCCTTGGCTTTAATACTATCCTGATTTCCCTAGATAGCCACGATTGAGCCACCTTCCCTTTTTTATTTTTACGCCAGACAGGAATGTACAATTGTTGTAATTCATCAATGCGGTCTCTAAATGTCTGCCATTGCCCATCCACAGTCAACCCCTTAAGTATCATTCGCCAATCTATCCTAGCCAATTCACGCCTCATACCTTCAAAGTTATCCTTCTTCAAGTTCTGGACCATCTTCCGTCTCTCAATCAACATCACTAAAAGATGATTATATGGTCTCCTCACATTTGTCTTTGAGGGAGCTCGCTGAACGTAAATTGGTTCGGTACGTTTCCTACATTACAACATTGAATACAGTTCTAAACAGATGTATTGTATTAATGCTCTATACGACGTTTCAGGGTTGCAAAAGACACGGTTGAATCAAACCGTTTATTTATCCAGTAAAAAAAACATGTTCACAGCATTGAAAGCACAATTGAAACACAGCATTCAAAGTGTTAAGTTCCTGATTTCACTACTGAATGGCCCAGATCTTAGTTTAATATTATTACACATTAGTCAGTGTTCTTCCACAAGGTGAAATGTTTTCCCCGCATTTACCGGATCAAAACACATCATTATCGTGAATACCTGGATAATATTTCCCCTCAAACTTCGAATCCGAAAGGTGTGTGTGTGTGTGTGTGTGTGTGTGTGTGTGTGTTTCTGTGAGTGTCAGGCCCATGGAGAACCTGAATCACCAGTCACTGTAGTGTTTGGACCCCGGCCACAGTAAGGACTGGGCCCCGTCACTGTGGGACTGGACTGTAACCCCTGTGGGATTGGACTGGGATCCCTGTGGGACTGGACTGTGATCCGTGTGGGACAGCACTGTGATCCCTGTGGGACTGGACTGTGACCCTCTGTGGGACAGGACTGTGATACCAGTGGGACTGGACTTTGATCCGTGTGGGACAGGATTGTGATCCCTGTTTGACTGGACTGTGAGCCATGTGGGACAGGACTGTGATCCCATTGGGACTGGACTGTGATCCCTGTGGGACTGGACTGTGATCCCTGTGGGAATGGACTGTGATTCCTGAGGGACTGCACTGTGATCCCTGTGGGACTAGACTGTTATCCCTGTGGCACTGGACTGTCATTCCTGTGGGACTGGACTTTGATCCCTTTGGGACTGGAATGTGATCCCTTTGGGACTGGACTGTGATACCTGTGGGACTGGACTGTGATCCCTGAGGGACTGCACTGTGATTCCTGTCGGACTGGACTGTGATCCGTGTGGGAATGGACTGTGATCCCTGTGGGACTGGACTGTGATCGCTGAGGGACGCTACTGTGATCCCTTTGGGACTGGTTTGTGATCCCTGTGGGACTGGACTGTGATTCCTTTGGGACTGGACTGTGACCGCTGTGGGACTGAACTGCTATCCCTCTGGTACCGGAGTTTGACCCGTGTGGGACTGAACTGCGACCCCTATGGGACTCGCCTCCGATCCCTGTGGACTGGACTGTGATTCCTGTAGGACTGGACTGTGATCCTTGTGGGAATGGACTGTGATCCCTATGCGAGTGGACTGTGACCCCTGTGGGACTGGACTGTGACCCCTGTGGGACTTGACTGTGATCCCTGTGGGACCGTACTTTGATCCCTGTGGGACTGGACTGTAATCCCCGTGGGAATGGATTGTGATCCCTGTGGGACTTGACTATGACCCCTGTGGGACTGGACTGTGATCCCTGTGGGACTGGACTGTGACCCCTGTGGTACTAGACTTTGACCCCTGTGGGATTGCACTGTGATCACTTTGGGACTGCACTGTGATCCCAGTGGAACTGGACAGTGATCCCTGTGGGACAGGACTGTGATCATTGTGGTACTGGACTGGACTGTGACCCCTGTGGGACTTGACTGTGATCCCTGTGGGACAGGGCTGTGATGCCTGTGGGACAGGTCTGTGATCCCTGTGGGACTGCACTGTAGGCCAATAAATCCCCAGAGCCTGATGGACTGCATCCCAGAGTGTTTAAGTAAATAGCGGATGCATTGATATTCATTTTCCAACATTCCCTCCACTCTGGATCAATTCCGATCAAATGGAGGGTAGCCAAAGTAACCCCACTTTTTACAAAAGGAGTGAGAGAGAAAACAATTAATTATAGACCGGTCAGCCTGACCTCAGTAGTGTGTAAAAGGATGGAATCAATTATTAAGGATATCATACCAGCGCATTTGGAAAGAGGTGACATGATGGGTCCAAGTCAGCATGGATTTGTGAAAGGGAATTCATGCTTGCCAAATCTTATGGAATTTTTTGAGGATGTTTCCAGTAGAGTGGACAAGGGGAGAAACAGTTGATGTGGTATATTTGGACTTTCAGAAGACTTTCGACATTGTCCCACACAATAGATTAATGTGCAAAATTAAAGCACATGGGATTGGGGGTAGTGTGCTGACATGGACTGAGAACTGGTTGTCAGACAGGAAGCAAAGAGTCGGAGTAAATGGGTACTTTTCAGAATGGCAGGCAGTGACTAGTGTCGTACCGCAAGGTTCTGTGCTGGGGCCCCAGCTGATAACACTGTACATTAATGATGTAGAGTAGTAGATTAAATGTAGTATCTCCAAAATTGCGAATGACACTAAGTTGGGTGGCAGTATGAGCTGCGAGTAGGATGCTGTAAGGCTGCAGAGTGACTTGGATAGGCTAGGTGAGTGGGCAAATGCATGGCAGATGAAGTATAATGTGGATAAATGTGAGTTTATCCACTTTGGTGGTACAAAACAGAGAGAAAGACTATTATCTGAATGGTGACAGCTTAGGAAAAGGGGTGGTGGAACGAGACCTGGGTGTCATGGTACATCAGTCATTGAAGGTTGGCATGCAGGTACAGCAGTCGGTTAAGAATGCAAATGGCATGTTAGCCTTCATAGCGAGGGGATTTGAGTACAGGGGCAGGGATGTGTTGCTAAAGTTGTACAGGGCCTTGGTGAGGCCACTCCTGGAGTATTGTGTACAGTTTTGTTCTCCTAACTTGAGGAAGGACATTCTTGTTATTTAGGGAGTGCAGCGGAGGTTCACCATACTGATTCCCGGGATGGCAGGACTGCCATATCAAGAAAGACTGGAACAACTGGGCATGTATTCACTGGAGTTCAGAAGAATGAGAGGGGATCTCATAGAAACGTTAAAATTCTGATGGGTTTGGACAGGTTAGATGCAGGAAGAATGTTCCCAATGTTGGAGAAGTCCAGAACCAGGGGTCACAGTCAAAGGACAAGGGGTAAGCCATTTAGGACCGAGATGAGGAGAAACCTCTTCACCCAGAGAGTGGAGAACTTCTGGAATTCGCTACCACAGAAAGTTGTTGATGCCGATTCACTAAATATATTCAAAAAGGAGTTAGATGAAGTCCTCACTACTAGGGGGATCAAGGGGTATGGCGAGAAAGCAGGAATGGGGTACTGAAGTTGCATGTTCAGACATGAACTCAGTGAATGTTGGTGCAGGTTAAAAGGTTCGAATGGCCTACTCCTGCACCTATTTTATAAGTTTCTATGTTTCTATGTTTCTATTCTTCTAAACTCCAGTGGATACAAGCGCAGTTGATCCACATATATCAGACCTGTAATCGCAGGATTAAATCTGGTGAAATTTCGCTGTACTCCCTCGAAAGCAAGAACATCCTTGCTGAGATAGGAGACCGAAACTGAACACAATATTCCAGGTGTGTCCTCACCAAGGCCCTGTACAACTGCAGTAAGACCTTCCTGCTCCAATACTCAAATCCACTTGCTATGAAGGCAAACATGACATTTGCCTCTTCACCACCTGCTGTACCTGCATGCCAAACTTCAATGACTGATGTACCATGACACCCAGGTCTCGTTGCACCTCCACTTTTCCTAATCTGTCACCATTCAGGTAATATTCCGTCTTCCTGTTTTTGCCACCGAAGTGGATAACCTCACATTAATCAACATTATATTGCATCCGCCATGCATTTGCCCACTCAATTAACCTGTGCAAGTCTCCCTGCAGTCTCTTCGCATCATCCTCACAGCTCACACCGCCACCCAGCTTAGTGTCATCTGCAAACTTGGAGATATTACATTCAATTCCTTCATCTCAATCATTGATTTACATTGTAAAAGGCTGGTGTCCCAGCACTGAACCCTGCGGCACCCCACTGGCCACTGCCTGCATTTCTGAAAAGGACCCGTTTATTCTGACTCGCTCCTTCCTGCCTGCCAACTCGTTCTCTTTCCAAGTCAATACATTACCCTCAATACAATGTGCTTTAATTTTACCCGCTAATTTCTTGTGTGGGACCTTGTCAAAAGCCTTTTGACGGTCCAAATACACCGCATCCACTGGTTCTCCCTTTTCCACTCTACTAGTTACATACTAAAAACATTCTAGAAGATTTGTCAAGCATGATTTCCCTTTCATAATTCCATGCTGACTAGGACTGATCCTGCCACTGCTTCCAAAGCGGCTGCTATTTCATCTTTAATAATTGATTCCAACATTTTCCCCACCACCGATGTTAGGCAAACCGATCTATAATTTCTCGTTATCACTCTCCCTCCTATTTTAAAAAGTGGTGTTGCATTAGCTGTCCTCCAATTCATAGGAACTGATCCAGAATCAATGGAATATTGAAAAATGATCACCAATGCATCCACTATTTCGAGTGCCACTTCCTTTATTACTCTGGGATGCAGCATATCAGGCCCTGGTGATTTATCGTCCTTCAATCCGATCAAATTCCCTAACACAATTTCCTGACTAATAAGGATTTCCTTCCCTTCCTCCTTTTCACTAGACCCTCGAAACACTAGTATTTCTGAAAGGTTATTTGCGTCTTCGTAAGTGGACACAGATCGAAAGTTTTTGTTCAATTGCTCTGTCATTTCTTTGTTCCCCATTATAACTTCATCTGATTCCGTCTGCAAAAGACCTACGTTGGTCGTCACTAATCTTTTTTCTCTCCACGCATCTATAGAAGCTTTTGCAGTCAGTTTAAATATTCCCAGCAAGCTTCCTCTCATACTCTATTGTAATCCCCCTAATTAAACCCGTTGTCTTCTGATGAATTCTAAATTACAAACAGTCCTCAGGTTTGCTGGTTATTCTCGGCAATTTATATGCCTCTTTCTTGGATTTAACACTATCTCTAATTTCCCTTGTTAGCCACGGTTGTTCTACCTTCCCCTATTTATTTTTATTCCAGAGAGGGATGTACAATTGTTGAAGTTCATCCATGTAATCTATAAATGTATGCCATTGCCTATCCACTGTCAACCCTTTAAGTAACATTTGCCAGTCTATCCTAGCCAATCCACGTCTCATTCCTTCGAAGTAACATCTCCTTAAATTCAGGACCCTAGTCTATGAATTAACATTTCACTCTCCATCTTAAAAAGAATTCTACCATATTATGGTCACCCTTCCAGGGGGCCTCGCACAACAAGGTTGCTGATTAGTCTTCTCTCATTACATAACACCCAGTCTAGGTTGGCCAGCTCTCTCGTTGATTTCTCGACATATTGGTCTCTAAAGCCATCGCTAATATACTCCAGGAATTCCTCCTCCACCGCATTGCTACCAGTTTGGTTAGCCCAATCTATCTGTAGATTAAAGCCGCCCATGTTAACTGCCGTACCTTTATTGCAAACATACCTAATTTCATGTATGATGCCATCTCCAACCTCGTTACTACTGTTTGGTTGTCTGGACACAACTCTCACTCGCGTTTTCTGTCCTTTGGTATTCCGTAGCTATAACTATACAGATTCCACATCATTCAAGTTAATGTCCTTTCTTACTATTTCGCTTATTTCCTCTTGAACAAGCAACGCCAATCCACCTCCCTTTCCTTTCTGTCTGTGCTTCCTGAATGTTGAATACCCCTGGATGTTGAGTTCCCAGCCTTGGTCACCCTGGAGCCATGTCTCCGTAATCCCAATAATATCATAATCATTAATAGCTGCCTGTGCAGTTAATTCATCAACCTTATTCCGAATACACCTCGCATTGAGGCACAGAGCCTTCAGGCTTATCTTTTTAACACTCTTTTTCCATTTCGAATTGTTTCTGTAATGTGGTCCATTTCATGTTTGCCTTGGGTTTCTCTGCCATCCACTTTTGCTATTCTCCTTTCTATCTTTTGCTTCTGCCCCCATTTTACTTCCCTCTGAATCCCTGTTTGGGTCCCCATTCCCCCGCCATATTAGTTTAACCCCTCCCCAACAGCACGAGCAAACACCCCCACCATGACATTGGTTCTGATCCTGCCCAGGTGCAGACCGTCCGGTTTGTACTGGTCCCACCTCCCCCAGAACAGGTTCCAATATCCCAGCAATTTGAATCGCTCCATCTAGCACCACTCCTCAAGCTCCGTATTCATCCGAGCTATCCTGCGATTCCGACACTGACTACCACGTAGCACTAGTAGCAATGCTGAGATTATTACCTTGGAGGTCCCACTTTTTAATTTGCTCCGAGCTCCCTAAATTCTTCTCGTAGGACCACATTCCGTTTTTTACCGATATCATTGGTACCTATATGCACCAGAACAACTAGCTTTTCACTCTCCCTCTTCAGAATGCCCTGCATCCGCTCCGAGACATCCTTGACCCTTGCACCAGGGAGGCAACATACCATCCTGGAGTCTCGGTTGCGACCGCAGAAACGCCTAACTATTCCCTTTACAATATAATCCCCTATCACTGTAGCTCTTCTACTTTTTATTCTGCCCTCCTGTGCAGCAGAGCCACCCACGGTGCCAGGAACTTGGATGCTGCTGCCTTCCGCTCGGGCTGCGATGACACAGCCTTGCTTGACCCCGGTCCGTATATGGAATGGTTCTCTGGTGGATGCCTTGACCGGGAGCATGGCTCGCATTTCATTATGCAGAAGGTGGAGCATGGTGACAAACCTTGAAGTGCAGCCGAATCTGAGGAGGACGCTCCATAAACCCTCATGGTTGACAGCGTTGGATGCTTTCGTGAGATTAAACAGGTCATTTACAAGTTTTGGTGCTATTCGCTGCATTTCTCTAGTATCTGCCGTGTGGTGAAGATAATATCCATTGTGCCAATTAGTGGGCAGAATCCACATTGCGAAACTGGGAGGAGTTCTTCAGCCACAGGGAGAAGGTGGTTGAGAAGAATACTTGCGATGACTTTGCCTTTGGTTGAGAGCAGCGACATTCCTCTGTCGTTACCGCAGTCATCTCTCTTCAACATCATCGCAATTAAATCTACTCCGAGATCTCCTGGCATGATCTCCTCCTTCCATATAAGGTCATGAATACGTGCTATTAGTGCTTCGCCGCCAAGCTTCAGTACTTCCATGGGGATTCATTCTGCTCCTGAGGCCTTCTTGTTTTTAGTTGTCGGAAGGCCTTTGCAAACTCGTGCCGAGCTGCGATTGTGCCAAGGAGGTGATGGGTAGCATGCTGTGGGATGAAATCAAGGACACTCACGTCGAAGGCGGATTCTTTGTTGCCAAGATCCTCGAAGTCTTCTTTCCAGCCAGCACCGGCAGCCTCACTGTCCTTGATGAGCAGTTCTCTGTTCTTGGCTTTCAGTGAAATAAGACCTTGGGCCACCGGTTCTACTCCACTGCAAAATTCACCCACTTCGTGATTGTCGGCTGCATGCTAAATCTCCTGCGCTATTAACTATCTATTAGTTGTAGTTTCTTTGTGACATTCACGTTCTCTATTAGTATGAGGTTCTATAATAGTTTGAGGGGCTGTATTAATTTGAAGGGCTGTATTAGTTTCAGTTTCTCTAATAGTTTGAGGTGTATTATTTTAGATGGCTGTATTTGTTTGAGGTTCTCATTTTGGTTTGAGTTTCTTTCATAGTTTGAGGTTGTATATTAGCTTGAGTTTCGAAAAATGGTGGAAATGTTATATTATTTGACGCTGCTATATTTATTTGAGATTCTGTATTAATTTGATGGTATTTATCAGTTTCGTGGGCTGTAGTATTTTGAGATTCTCTAGTAGTTTGCGGTTATTTATTAGTTTGCGGATCTTTATTGTTTTAGGGGCTGTATTTGTTTCACGTTCTCTATTAGTTCTAAGGGCTGTATTAGTTTGATGGACTGTTTTATCGGAAATGCTATGTGAGTTTCAATGGCTGTATGAATATAACTTTCTGTGTGTATTAGTGTTGCTGTATTGGATTTGGTCCTCTATTAGCTTGAGGTTCTCTGTTATTTTTACGTTCTCTATTTATTGTATTATTTTGAGGTTTTCTATTAGTATAAGGGTCTGCATTAATTAGAGGTTCTCTATGAGTTTGAGGTTCTCTATTATGTTGAGTTCTCCAATAGCTTCAGCGGTTGCATTAGTTTGAGCTTCTCTATTATTTTGAGGAAATATATTAATTTGAGCTTCTGGAAAAGTTTAAATTCTTGTATTATTTAAAGCGGCTATATTTGTCCAAGGTCCGCGACAGGTAGTAGTACATCTATTAATATGAAGTTCTTTATTAGTTTGAGCGGCTGTATTAATTTGAGGGTATGAATTAGGTTGAGGGACTGTATTAGTTTGAGGGACTGTATTCGATTGAGGGTCTGTATTAGTTTCAGGGGCTGTATTTGTTTGAGGGTCTGTATTAGTTTGAGGGGCTGTATTAGTTTGAGGGACTTTATTAGTTTGATGGACTGTATTAGATTGACGGGCTGTATGAGTTTGAGGGACTATATTAGTTTGATGGACTGTATTAGATTGAGGGCTTCATTATTTTGATGGACTGTATTAGTTTGATGGACTGTATTCGATTGAGGGTCTGAATTAGTTTGATGGACTGCATTAGTTTGAGGGATTGCATTAGTTTGTGGGACTGTATTATTATGTGGGGCTGTATTAGTTTGTGGGTCTGTATTAGTTTGAGAGGCTGTATTTGTTTGAGGGACTGTATTAGTTTGAGGATCTGTATTAGTTTGAGATTCACGATGAGTTTTAGGTTCTCTATTAGTTTGACGATCTGTATTAGTTTGAGGGGTTGTATTAGTTTGAGGGGCTATATAAGTTTGAGGGGCTGTATTAGTTTGAGGGTCTGTATTAGTTTTTTGGGCTGTATTAGTTTGAGTGGCTGTATTAGTTTGAGATTCACGATGAGTTTGAGGTTCGCTATGAGCTTGATGGACTGTATTAGTTTGAGGGACTGTATTAGTTTGAGTTTCTCGATGAGTTTGAGGTTCTCTATTATTTTGACGGTCTGTATTAGTTTGAGGGGTTGTATTAGTTTGAGTGGCTATATTAGTTTGAGGGGCTGTATTAGTTTGAGGGACTGTATTAGTTTGAGGGGCTATATTAGTTTGAGGGGCTGTATTAGTTTGAGGGACTATATTAGTTTGAGGAGCTGTATCAGTTTGAGGGACTGTATTTGTTTGAGGGTCTGTATTAGTTTGAGGGACTGTATTTGTTTGAGGGTCTGTATTAGTTTGAGAGAGTGTATTAGTTTGAGGGTGAGTGTTAGTTTGATTTTCTCTCTTAGCTTGTATATTTGGGTTTTTTGATCCTCCCTATGAGTTTTAATTTCTCTATTAGTTTGAGTGGATTATTTTGAGGCTCGCTATTACTTTGAGTTTATCAGTTTCAGATTCACTCAAAATTTGCATTTTAATATTCGTGTGAGTTTCATTAATAGTTTCAGTGTCTCTGTTTTGTTGAGGGTCTGTATTAGTTTCAGATTCATTGTTATTTTGAGTGTCCATGTTATGTTGCGGTTATCTATCGATTTATTAAAATTTAGTTTGATATTCTTTACTGGTTTGAGGTTCTCTATTACTTTGAGGTTCTCTTTTAGGTTGAGGGGTTGTATTAGTTTCAGTTTTAGTTTGAGGTACTTTGAAATATTAAAGGATTGTTTTAGTTTGAGGTTCTCTTGATTTGTGGGGATGTACTAGTTTGAGGTTCTCTATTAGTTTGATGTGCTGTGTTATTTTCAGTGCCTGTATGATGAGAAATGCTATATTAGTTTTCATTGTTTTTGGTGTATGAGTTTGCTGTGCTGTATTATTTTTAGGTAATCTACGAGCATAAGGCACCGCATGTGTATGAGGTGCTGTATGGGTATGAGAGGCTTAATGAAGATGAGGGCCTATACTAGTTTGAGAACTATCATAGAAATTCATCACTTTAATTGTTTAACTGGATTCCCAAAGTTAAAGTGTTCAGTCATTTGCTAGACCGCACGAAAACAGCCTTGAGAAGGACTTTCTATCATTTGGAATTTATGTACTGAATGCCTGCATTGAAAGGTGCAGCCATGACCCCCTTCGTAGTACAGCAGCCCTGAGAGGGAAACTCGAACATTGGAAATGTAATTACTGAATAGCTACAGTTAAAGAAGGCAGCCGCATCACAGAGTGCAGTACAGCAGCCCTGAGAGGGAAACTCGAACATTAGAAATGTAATTACTGAATAGCGACAGTTAAAGAAGACAGCCACATCACAGAGTGCAGTTGAGCAGCCCTGAGAGGAAAGGTATAACATTGGGAATGTAATTACTGAATAACGACAGCTAAAGAAGGCAGCCACATCACAGAGTGCAGTTGAGCAGCCCTGAGAGGAAAAGTATAACATAGGCAATGTAATTACTGAATAACTACAGTTAAAGAAGGCAGCCACTTCACAGATTGCAGTAGAGCAGCACTGAGAGGGAAACTCTAACGTTGGGAATGTAATTTCTGAATGAATACAGCAGTGCAAAAGATATTACCAGAAACTATATGCGATCTCCAGTTTGGCCTGATGGTTTTTGAAACAACAACCCAATTGCTTGGAAAATACAGCTGGAAGCGTTCATTTGTTAATTAATGTGCGCAGAATTGTCCAGTCTTTGCAGTTACAAATTTGAATCACAACAGGGACAAAAATTGGCTGCCGTAATCTGTTTGTTCAAATTTTAACAATAACTATTTTGAGCGATGTTGCAACCTCAATGTCCCCGTGGAGAGCCCGCAGGGTATAAGTTAAAGGCTCTGGAATTGTACCGTCTCAGAGTATAATTCAGGGACATTGCGTGCTGCACAAAGGGGCACATCGTTTCACGCACAAAATCCTTCCAATTCAATATGCCCAGCGAATATGCTACATGATCATTTCTGTCATTGGTGTTCCTGGTAAGTGACTAACTGCCGAACAGAAAGCAGAGAGTCGGGATAAATGGATCCTTCTCAGGTCAGAAATCGGTGGTTAGTGGTGTGCCACAGGCATCGGTTCTGGGACCACAACTGTTTACAATATACATAGATGACCTGGAAGATGGGACAGAATGTAGTGTAACAAAATTGCAGATGACACAAAGATTAGTGGGATTGCGGACACAGAGAGGTTGCAAAGAGATTTGGATATGTTAAGCGAATGTGCTAAGGTTTGGCAGATCGAATACAATGTCGGAAAATGTGAGGTCATCCACCTTGGAAAAAAAAACAGTAAACGGGAATATTATTTGAATGGGGAGAACTTATATCATGCTGCGGTGCAGTGGGACCTGGGGGTCCTTGTGCATCAATAACAAAAAGTTAGTTTGCAGGTACAGCAGGGAATCAGGAAGGCGAATTGAATGTTGGCCTTCATTGCAAGAGGGATGTAGTAAAAACGCAGGGAGATCCTGCTGCAACTGTACAGGGTATTGGTGGGGCCGCACCTGGAGTACTGCGTGCAGTTTTGTTCACCTTACTTAAGGAAGGATATACTCGCTTTGGAGGGGGTACAGAGACGATTCACTAGGCTGATTCCGGAGAAGAGGGGGTTACCTTATGATGATAGATTGAGTAGACTGGGTCTTTACTCGGTGGAGTTCAGAAGGATGAGGGGTGATCTTATAGAAACATTTAAAATAATGAAAGGGATAGACAAGATAGAGGCAGAGAGGTTGTTTCCACTGGTCGGGGAGACTAGAACTAGGGGACGCAGCCTCAAAATACGGGGGAGCCAAATTAAAACCGAGTTGAGAATGAATTTCTTCTCCCAGAGGGTTGTAAATCTGTGGAAATCTCTTCCCAGGGAAGCAGTTGAGGCTATCTCATTGAATGTATTTAAATCAGAGATAGATAGATTTTTAACCAATAAGGGAATTAAGGGTTATGTGGAGCGGGCGGGTTACTGGAGCTGAGTCCACGGCCAGATCAGACATGATCTTTTTGAATGGCGGAGCATGCTCGAGGGGCTAGATGGCCTACTCCTGTCCCTAATTCTAATGTTCTTATGTTCTTATGTTCTTATGTAGCGTTTGAAATTGTGCAAATCTGTTTGTGAGCTGGACTCTGGTTTTGCTCTGTGACTGATAATTTTACATCCTGGACTTTGGTCACGGGTATAGAAACCTGAACTGTGATACCATTCCGCTCAGTCAAATTTCCTGAATAACCACTGCGGTTTGATTCCATTGCAACATCTGAACATAAACTTGTGTTTGAAACGAAAAGGCTGCTTGAATTATTCAGCTATTGTCTTGAGTGGAATATTGTGTATTTTAAATTAGTCCTTGTTCCGCGCAACTACCTATGAGAATGTATGAGTACCGGTGTCTGCACTGTAGGATATACTGAGTGTGAGTCACTACCTCACGTGGAACATCATACTCCCAGTGATCATGTATTACTGGGAGTGTGTGTCACTGTAGGATAGACTGAGTGAGTGCCACGAACTGTTGTGGAACACCGTCCCTCTGTGATCATTTATTAGAGGAAGTGTATCTCACTGTAGGATACACTGAGTGTGGGTCACTAGCCGGTGTGGACACCGTACCCCAGTGACCATGTATTACTGGGATTGTGTATCACTGTAGAATATAATGAGTGAGGTCACGAACCGGTGTGAATCACCATTATCCAAGTGGCCATGTATTACTGGGAGTGTCTGTCACTGTAGAATATACCGAGTGTTGGTCACTAACAGGTGGGGTGCAGCTTAGCCCAATGATCATGTATTACTGGGAGTGTCTGACACTGCAGGATGTAATATGTGTGTTTCACTAACCGGTGTGGAACACCGTATCCCAGTGACCATGTATTACTGGGAGTGTGTGTCACTGCAGGATACACTGAGTGTGGGTAACCAACTGGTGCGGAGCACCGTACCCCGGTGACCATGTATTACTGGGAGTGTGCGTCACTGTAGGATATACTGAGTGTGGGTCGTTAACCGGTGTGGAACACCGTACCCCAGTGACCATGTATTATTGGGAGTGTCTGTCACTGTCGGATACACTGAGTGTCGCTCACTAACCGGTGTGGAAAACTGTACCCCAGTAAACATGTATTACTGGGAGTGTGTGTCACTGAAGGATGGACTGAGTGTGGGTCACTAACCAGTGTGGAACACCATACCCCAGTGACCATGTATTGCTGGGAGTGTGTGTCACTGCAGGATATACTGAGTGTTTGTCACTAACCGGTGTGGAACACTGTACCCCAGTGACCATGTATTACTGGGAGTGTGTGTCACTGACTGATATACTGAGTTTGTGTCACTAACCAGTGTGGAACACTGCACCACAGTGACCATGTATTACTGGGAGTGTCTGTCATTGTAGGATGTATTCAGTGTGGGTCACTATTTCTTCTACTTCCGCTTCTGAGGCTTATCCTCGGACTCGAGGATGACTCGAATCCACGATAAATTTATTTACCAGAGTGCTGAAGAGGCCATTGCATCACCTACATTCTCTGTCACAGGTGGGTCAGGCGTTAGTTGAAGAAACGGGAGTGTGGGGTGCCTGGATTGCTGCGTGCTCCTTCCGCGATCTCCGCTTGCTTCAGCATGCTCTCTGCGATAAGCCTCGAGGTGGTCTGCACAGTGCGGATGCTTTTCCTCCATATTGGGCTGGCTTGGGCCAGGGGATTGCCAGGTGTAGGTGGGGACGTTGCTATTATTCAAGGAGGTTTTGACTGTGTCATACGTTTCCTCTGCCCACCTGTGGCTCGCTTAAAATAACGAATCAGTGAGTAAACTTTTTGCTTTTTGAATCACATGTCAGGCATGCAGACGATGTGGCCGCCCAACGGAGCTGATCGACTGTGGTCAGTGATTCAATGCTGGGGATGTTGGCCTGACCGAGAACACTGACATTGGTGCACCACTCCGGCAAATTAATTTGCAGGAATTTGCGGAGGCAGCGTTGGTACTTCTCCAGTGCTTTGAGGTGCCTGCTGTAAATATTCCATGTCTCTGAAGCTTAAAGGAGGGCGGGTATCACTACTGCCCTGTAGACCATGAGCTTATTGCGGGGTGTGAGGTCCTGGTCTTCAAACACGATCTTCCTCAGGCGTCCGAAGGCTGCACTGACGCACTGAAGGCAGTCTTGGACTTTGCCATCAAAGTCTGCCTTTGTTGACAGGAGGCTACCGAGGTATGGAAAATGGTCCACAATGTACAATGCATAGCCCAGTAAACCCGAGCTCCCCTGAAACTCAGAGCGGATGGTGAGTTTCCCTGCGCCTATCGCCGCTGATACAATCTGAGCACCCCATTTGCAATTTAATTCACTCGTCATTCACGGTGGAAGTCCTCTCGCTCTCACTGGCTTTGGGCTGGGATGAAAGCCGTTGCAGGTTGCTGATCCTGATCCTGACCCCAGTGCATTGCCCCTGCTGAAAGTACAAGTGCTGGAAATCTGGTCTGAACAATGTTCCATCCCCACACTCCGGAGCTCTGATGGTTCCTAGCTATGTGGCCTTTTCTTGGGATACGGGGGAATCTTCGATGTTGCTATTCTACTCCTGATTTCTTTTTCACATATTTTTCAGGTATATTGATGACTGTGGTCGCGCAATATCCTTTTCTAGCCATGAACTTGAAAATGTCCTAACTCGCACAAAGTCATGATCACCCATCACCTAACCCTTATGCTTTCTGACCGACATTGGCTCCTGGTTAAAGAACGCCACGATTTTGAAAATTATCATCCTTGTTTACAAATCTCTCCATGGCCTTTCACCTCCCTACCCCTGTACTCTTTTTTAGCCTCACAACCCCTCAAGATATCTCCGCTCTTCAGATTCTGCCCTCTCGAATATCCCTCATTATACTGCTCAACTATCGGTGGCCTTACCTTCAGCTGTTTGGACCCTAAACTCTGGAAACCCCTCCCTAAACCTTTCCGATTCTCTAACCATCTTTCCATTTTAAAGACGCTCCTTAAAATCACCCTCTTTTACCAAGCTTTTGGTCATATGCCGTTAATGTTTTATTTTTTGTATCGGTGTCATAGGTATCTGTGTTGTCCTGTTAACATTGTTTTGAAGAGCCCTGGTACCTTTAACTACGTTAAAGGCGCAATATAAATAAAGGTTTTTAGTATTATTAATAATAATAGTTATTATTAATATTAATATTATTAATAATAGTAATACAAATAATGCAGCGCAGGAGGAAGTCTGTCATTTTACTCTTCACCATATCCGGCAGCTTCATACTGCTGTGGCTGATAATTGTTATAGATTTCTTTTATTTTAGCATTACAGGAATAAATCCCAGTGATTACAGTTATTCTTTCTATCAATTTACAGAGGTCGGATTTATACTGCGGAAATGAAGTTGCTGTACAAACACATTTATTTACGGGGTGACCCAGTCCAAGTTCAGTGAGCAGTTGAAGAGCGTGGTGAAATATCCGGTTACCTCAAATGTACAATTAATTAATAAACAGAACGACTGATCGCAGCCCAGAGGCGGGTCCCAGTGTTTGCAGTCCAGGAATGTAATATTTAGCAGCAGAATTCCTTCCATTGAATTAAACCAGTAATGGCTGGTGATCTGATCATACACCCAGCGGCGGGGAAGCACTGTGTGTCGGACACGGCCATATTTCTCATTGAAAATTCCCACATGGTCTTTTGAGAAAGTACCATACGAGCATTCACTCTGAGCTCTTCTGTAACGGGTCACTGCAGCTATTTAGTGCAGCTAGACATTGCATCTTCCAGAACGAGAGGCTCGACAGTAGGTAGGCAGGTAAGGCTGAGCTCAAGTTCAGTGGGTTATATTATATAGAACATAGAGCAGAGAATCAGGCTATTCGTCCAAACCAGTGTGTGCTGGTGAGTATGCTCAGCACTAGATTAGAAAGTGAGAAACTGAATGAGGCAGAGGTGCACTGTATGACGTGCCAGACAGAGCAGGAGGTCCAGACCATACTCACTCCGCACTTACAGGGAGAAGAGGTCTTACATCGACTTACCAAGCACACCTGCGTTCGGAAACTGCGCATCCACAAAGTGGTTATCACTGAAATTAAACACAAGAACATAAGAACATAAGAATTAGGAACAGGAGTAGGCCATCTAGCCCCTCGAGCCTGCTTCGCCATTCAGCAATATCATGGCTGATCTGGCCATGGACTCAGCTCCACTTACCCGCCCGCTCCCCGTAACCCTTAATTCCCTTACTGGTTCAAAATCAATCGATGTGTGATTTGAATACATCCAATGAGCTCTACTCAACTGCATCCTTGGCCGAAAATTCCACAGATTCATAACACTCTGGGAGACGAAATTCCTTCTCAACTCCGTTTTAAATTGGCTCTCCCTTATTTTGAGGCTGTGCCCCCTAGTTCTAGTCTCCCCAACCAGTGGAAACAAGCTCTCTACCTCTATCTTGTCTATTCCTTTTATTATTTTAAATGTTTCTATAAGATCACCCCTCATTCTTCTGAACTCCAACGAGTAAAGACCCAGTCTACTCCATTTATCATCGTAAGTTAAGCCCCTCATCTCTGGAATCATCCTCGTGAATTGTCTCTGTACCCCCTCCAAAGCTAGTATATCCTTCCTTAAGTAAGGTGACCAAAACTGCACGCAGTACTCCAGGTGCGGCCTCAACAATACCCTGTACAGTTGCAGCAGGACCTCCCTGCTTTTGTACTCCATCCCTCTCGCAATGAAGGCCAAAATTTCATTCGCCTTCCCGATTACCTGCTGCACCTGCAAACTAACTTTTTGGGATTCATGGACAAGGACCCCCAGGTCCCTCTGCACCGCAGCATCTTGTAATTTCTCCCTCATTCAAATAATATTCCCTTTTAGTTATTTTTTTCCCAAGGTGGATGATCCCACAATTTCCAGACATTTTATTCCATCTGCCAAACCTTAGCCCATTCGCTTAAGCTATCCAAATCTTTTTGCAGCCTCTCTGTGTCCTCTGCACAACCCGCTTATCCCACTAAACTTTGTGTCATCTGCAGATTTTGTCACACTACTCTCTGTCCCCTCTTCCAGGTCATCTATGTATATTGTTTTCGGGTCGCAGTCCGACAGACCTCTGTCGTGCCTGTTTCTGTATTCGCGACCCAGTCGGACAGACCGCTGGCATGTGTGTACCTGTATTCGGGTACCAGTCAGACAGGCCTCTGCCCTCCCTGTATATATATCCGATTCACAGTGGGACAAAGCCCACTCTTGTATTCTCTGTGAATAACCTACCTGTAATTTTAGGGAGGAGCCCTATTTTTGTGGATTCCACTCCAGAGGATATAGTTTTCCTCCACCGAGCCCATCGAATCCCTAATTCGTTTCAGCTATGTTAAATTAATCGAGATCGAATTCTAAAGTCACGTGAACGCGAGGGAAGCTAATGCAGTTCTTTAAATCCAACAGCATTATGTTGAATCCCCCATGGCCAATATGTTCTATGTTCCACTTGAGTCGTCGTGCCATTATATTTCCAACCACCGACGTTAAGCTGTCTGTTCCACAGTGTCCTGTGCATGTTCTATCTCCTTTCTTAAATATGGATATTACGTTAGCTATCTGGCTGTGTTCTGGTTGTACACGTTATATTAACGAAACCAGTGCCTCTGCGATCTCTACTTTAAATTGGTTTAAATTGTGCAGATGTAATCCGTCTGGAGCCGGGTTTTATTCTCTTTGAGTTTGCTTAGTTTATTTAATAGCTCTCCATTTTTTATTTTAAATGAAATTAACTCCTTATTAATCTCATCGTCTAATCTCATGTTCACCTGCTCTGTTGCCCTGATAAATAACGAAGCAAAGCATTTACTTAATATTTCTGCCATCTCTCTATTGCTGCCTCTCCAATCCTCTGTGGTCATATTCCCATTCCAACCTTCCTTTTTAATAGATGTACTATTTTCTATTTCTTCTTTGTTCCTTGATAATTTAAGGCCACAATTCCTCTCTGCCTTTCTAATTGTTTTTGACTTCATTCCTACTCTCTCCATATTCTCCCTTATCATGCTGACTGCCGCTGTCCATGGAATTAGTGCATGCCTCTATCCTTAACCGAATTTGTTTCTGTATATCTTTATTCATCATTAGTGCTCAGTATGTTCATGTTTTTAGCAGAATATCTATTTTCACGAATTATGCTGCACAGCGTATCAAATGTTCCCCTTTTAAATTCTTGTCATGTTTTTCCAATATTGCTGGTCATTATATTTCCCCATGTTCTATTCGCAAATCCAACTTTTCTGTTCTCAATTAAACTGCTCTCCGTCATACTTATCTCCATTTCAATTATGACCTTACAGCATATTATATTATTATTGCATAGATGTACCCAACTTTTAGTTCTCTTATCTGCTCTGCTTTATTCCCTATTACGACATCCAATAGCGGACACTTCCTTGTTGGTCTTCTTATCGATTGGGTTCAAAAGGAATCATGTACGCATTGTGGGAACTCCATTCCCTCATCCTCTTCCCTATCTCTTCTGTCCAATTAATATTGCATAGTTGAAATTTCACGAGGTTATTATTCCGTATCTTTCTACTCATTTCCCTTTGGAACAACCTCAACCTTGTGTTCGATGCTTTGGGTTGGATGTTACACTTTTGTGCAGATAGCCAAAAAATGCACGTTATTTCCAGCGTGGGCGTTAACAAAGTGTTTTGAGATCGCCTGATACTCGCCTATTCTCAAAGTCCTTACAACCTCCACTTTTGTGCTTATCGACCAAAAATGGATGTAATTTCCATCGTGGGTGTTAACAAATTGTTTTGAGATCTCGGGATACTCGCCTATTCTCAAAGTCCTTACAACCTCCACTTTTGTGCTTATCGCCCCAAAAATGGGCGTAATTTCCAACGTGGGCATTAACAAATTGTTTTGAGATCTCGGCATACTCGCCTATTCTCAAAGTCCTGACAACCTCCACTTTTGTGCTTATCGCCCCACAAATGGGCGTAATTTCCGGCGTGGGCGTTAACAAAGTGTTTTGAGATCGCCGGATACTCGCCTATTCTCAAAGTCCTTACAACCTCCACTTTTGTGCTTTTCGCCCCAAAAATGGGCGTAATTTCCAGCGTGGGCGTTAACAATGTGTTTTCAGATCGCTGGCTTCTCGTCCATTCGCAAAGACTCTAGTTTAGTTTTTAGAAAATGTGCGTGACACCCGGCGAATTCAAGTTCTTTTTGACCTGCTGCGTAAAGTGTGGCCGTCCTTCACAACAGCATGGCAACACTTGGTTCCAGCGGTTCTGGAAGTCAAGAGTCATCGCGACATGAACGGAAGAGGAGTTGGGGAGAGAGGGTGCTCTGTGGGACTGAAGGCGTGTCTGGGTGTCATGTGACTACTTTGGGAGGAGGGAGAGAGATTTTGGAGCTTCACAGCGAGAAGGGAAAGAAAAATTAGTCGCCGCCAGCCACATATTTGCCTCAGTTTGGCTTATAATGGAGAGCCAGGACGATGCATCACACCACGCTTTGGACTCTGACGCTAGAGAAAACAATGAGTTGGGAGAGGAACTCGTTGGAGGCGCAAAAGAGCCAGTGGTTCTCGGACGAGGCAACCTCGCTCCTGCAGGAAGTACAGTTAGGCTGGGGTGATTTGACACAGGATGGGGATGGGAAGCCCACTACAAAGGATATGGACCGAGATAGCATAGTTGGTGTTGCTGGCAACCAACAAGGTTTGTGAGTGCAACCAATGCCGCAAACGATGGAAAGACCTTGTGTGATGCGCAAGATTAAGTAGCAAATTGATTTAGATTTTCTTATGTATTCACATAATTTGATTTGTAACAGCCTCTCATCAGGCGAGGAGGATGCTATGAGGCTGCAGAGTGACATGGATAGGTTAGGTGAGTAGGCAAATGCCTGGCAGATGCAGTATAATGTGGATACATGTGAGGTTATCCACTTTGGTAGTACAAAACAGAGAGACAGACTATTATCTGAATGGCGGCAGATTGGAAAAAGGGGAGGTGCAACAAGACCTGGGTGTCAAGGTGCATCAGTCATTGAAGGTTGGATGCAGGTACAGCAGGCGGAGAAGGCGGCAACTAGCATGTTGGCCTTCATGGCGAGGGGTTTTGAGTACAGGGGCAGTGAGGTGTTACTACTGTTGTACAGGGCCTTGGTGAGGCCACACCTGGAGTATTGTGTTCAGTTTTGGTCTCCTAACTTGAGGAAGGACATTCTTGCTATTGAGGGAGTGCAGCGAAGGTTCACCACACTGATTCCCGGGATGGCGGGAATGACGTATCATGAAAGATTGGATCAACTGGGCTTGTATTCACTGGAGTTCAACAGAATGAGAGGGGATCTCAGAGAAACATTTAAAATTTTGACAGGTTTCGACAGGATCGATGCAGGAAGAATGTTCCCAAAGTTGAGGAAATCGCGAACCAGGGGTCACAGTCTAAGGATAAGGGGTAAGCCATTTAGGACCGAGATGAGGAGAAACTTCTTCACCCAGAGAGTGGTGAACCTGTGGAATTCTCAACCACAGGAAGTTGTTGAGGCCAATTCACTAAATATATGCAAAAAGGAGATAGATGTAATGCTTACAACAAGGGGGATCAAGGGGTACGGCGAGAAAGCCGGAATGCGGTACTGAAGTTGCATGTTCAGCCATGAACTCATTGAATGGCGGTGCAGGCTCGAAGGGCTGAATGGCCTTCTCCTGCACCTATTTTTTATGTTTCTATGTTTCTATATTTCTATGTTTCGACCACATAAACTCTTTCACTTTTCAGGTAATGTTTTCCTCAAAGCCTGCGGTCACGGTTTGAATCATTATGTCATGAAAAATAATTATCATAATAATCCTGATTGCATCTGTTGGTTATGTGTTGTATCAGTCTCTGTGACAGGACCTATCAATGATATCACGCAATGTTCTCTTGCCTTGTCGTCCAGTCACCTTTTACTGAGGAAGTTCTCGATGACATGATCTGTGCCGAGATTAACGGGTGTGGGGCCCACCATCCCTCTGCGACATCACTGAGACGGAGAGGCGTGTGTTCGCACTCGTGCGACAGCACCCGCAAACAGCCACGGATGCATTTGCTGACCCTGAAATGAGAAAAGATTATGCCATTGCGTAATGTGAATTCATTAGAGGCCGCAAACCACTCATATCCGGAAAATCATATTTGATAGATGGTTTCTCAAATTGTAATTGAAATAATGATGGACGAAAGAAAATTACTGCATTACCAAAGTATTGGTGGTCATGAAATGTGATGTCCGCGAATACTTTGAGTGCGGTGGTGTTTTTGACGTGTACACGCTGTATGTAGCACTGGACTCAAGTTGGGAGACGAGCAACCCCTTTCTCCTCGAAGAAACTCAATTGTGTATTGTAGCTCAGCCAGCAGCATGCCCCCAGGCTAGACCACGGAGGGTACAAGATGGGGGCGTGGGCCATGTGTCGTAGGATGATCTGACTACACCTGGTGCCGAGGAGCTGCGATTGTCGCCCGTCAATCCGCTGAATCTGTTCTCCATGGATAAGAGTGAAGGTATCAAGGAACATGCATCGTCACGGGTCACAAAGCCAGCTAGTGGTTCTCCCATCTGGCCACTCTGGTGGTACCTTGCCCAAACTCCTCACCGCCTGGTGCCCCGTTTGTCCCCATGAGTTCGCGGTCGTGCCAAGTCTGTCCCACGAGCAGCAACTGACAGTGACGAGACGGTACGGTTGTCCAGGAGGACTGGAGACATTGGTGACCAGCTCATCGAAGCATTGGGTGTCATGTCCCGACAGATGGCCACAATGACCAGATGGCGGAGACCGAGGATGCGATAGCCAGGAACATCTCTCTCGCCTTCTGTCTCTCTCGCTCTCGCCTTCTCTCCCTCTCGCGCTCTCTTACCTTTTCGCTCTGTCTCTCTCTGGCCTTCTCTCTCTTGCCCTCTCTCTCTCCTTCTCTTTCGCTCTCTCTCTCTCACTCTCTCTCTCTCTTGGCCTCTCTCTCTCTCTGCCTCTGTCTCACTCTCTCTCTCGCGTTCCCTCTCTCTCTACTCTCTCCCGCTCTCTCTCTCTCTCGCCTTCTCTTTCTCTCTCTCGCTCTCTCTCGCCTTCTCTCTCTCTCGCTCTCTCTCACCTTCTCTCTCTCTCTCTCTCGCCTTCTCTCTCTCTTGCTCTCTCTCACCTTCTCCCACTCTCTCTCTCTAACCTTCTCTCTCTCGCTCTCGCCTTCTTTCCTTCTCTTGCCTTCTCTCTCTCTATCTCTTGCCTTCTCCCTCTCTCTCTCTCTCTCTTGCCCTCTCGCTCTCTCTGACTCTGTCTCTCTCTCTCTCTCTCTCTCCCTGTCTCTCTCTCCCTCGCGTTCTCTCTCTCTCTCTCGCCTTCTCGCTCTCTCTCCCGCCTTCTCTCTCGCAATCTCCCGCCTTCTCCCTCTCTCACTCTCTCTCTCTCTCTCTTTCCCTCTCTCTTTCTCTGTCTCTGTCTCTCTCTCTCCCGCCTTCTCTCTCTCTGTCGTGTTCTCTCTCTCTCTCTCGCCTTCTCTCTCTCTGTCTGTCTCTCTCTCTCTCTCACTTCTCACCTTCACTCTCTGTTACTTTGTCTCTGTCTCTCTCTCTCCCGCCTTCTCTTCCTCTCTCGCTTTCTCGCCTTCTCTCTCTCCAACCCTAGTGTCTGCGCCCCCACTGCCAATGACGGATGAGCGCCAGGACCAAGATGCTGCTTCTGCATCAGAGATGTAAGCCCCCACGCCCCCACTCCAGGACTCGTGCAATGAACACATGCCTGCATCCCCCAATGAGGAAACGCCTGTGTAATTTCACGGCCACGTACCATGGAGCGAGGAAGGGAAGGGCGAGAGGTTGCAAGATGAAGGTTCTGTGAGTGAGCTGCATTTCAGCTTGTGATGGCTGCATGATATCTCCATCTGGGTGGATGCAATTTGATGAATTGTATGGGGGGCCTCGACCCCCCTCCTGGTTCCCCTTTATATTCTGTGTTGCTGGAGAGGTTGATCATTTGTTTGCTGTCAATCGTGGAAAAATAGGGGTCTGGTCTGGGGTTGGCTGTCATTGCAAGTGATAGAAATATAGAAACGTAGAAAATAGGTGCAGGAGTAGGCCATTCAGCACTTCTCGCCTGCACCGCCTTTCAATGAGTTCATGGCTGAACATGCAACTTCAGTACCCCATTCCTTCTTTCTCGCCATACCCCTTGATCCCCCTAGTAGTAAGGATTACATCTAATTCCTTTTTGAATATATTTAGTTAATTGGCATCAACAACTTTCTGTGGTGGAGAATTCCACAGGTTCAACACTCTCTGGGTGAAGAAGTTTCTCCTCATCTCGGTCCGAAATGGGTGATATTACGGCCGCCGATTTTGCCCAATCTGCCCTACAAAAGTGGGCGGGCTGTAATATTTTGTCCCGGCGTTAAGCACATGGCTAAAGCACACGCAACGCTTGGCGATCAGGTCTTGAAAAATGCATCCTCGGTTTATTTCTGTTTGCAAATGGGCGAAATCTTGGGGTTATACATCAGTTCAGCGGTAAAATCGGCGTTAAAGATGCGCAAAAGGTTTTTACTCGTCTGCGTTTTTGAAAACGGGCGTTAGCGTGACTGATACCATAGGAGCATTAACGTTAAATCTCTCTCATCTTCTGCTGTCGAGTGTCGCCGTCCTTGCACTGACATGGCCACACTCGCGTCCCACGATTCAGGAGCTCAGTGCTCACTCTGACTTGTGCAGAAGGGTGAGTGTGTTGAGATTGAATTGAGGTGTGTGTGAGTAGGGTGTTGTGGCTTTGGGAGGAAGGAGGGAGCGCTTCAAGCTTTGCAGCAAATTTGGCAAAAGTGTCAGCCGTTAGCGGCAAGAATTCCGCGACGATAATGGAGGGAGAACAGAAGAACGTCATAATTCGGAACAGAAGGAGGCCATCTAGCCCCTCGAGCCTGCTCCGCCACTCAACAAGATCATGGCTGAGTGGAGGTGTCAACTCACGTTGGTGAGAGCAGTGAGCTGGGAGATGAGGACAATTGGAGGACCAAAGAGAGCGATGAGGTTCTCGGACGAGGCGAATGCTTCCCTCCTGCGGGAGTTCGAGTCACGCTGGGGTGAGTTGACCCAGGGACGGGTGGCGGGGGGGTGGGAATCCAGCCGCAAAGGTCTACATGAGGATCTGGAGCGAGATAGAGAGGTGGTTTCGGAGGCTATAACATGGAGCGTGAAGACAACCAATGCCGCAAGCAATGGAACGACCTTGTGAAATCGGCAAGAATAAGTATCACGTTTATTTACACTCACTTATATAGTTATGAATTTGATTTGTAAGATTCATAAGTGACTATCACATGTGAGATCGTCATACTATTGGGAATGTTTTACTCAATTCCTGCAGTCACGGTGTACGTCTTTAGGTAACAAATCATCATTCTGATCATAATCGTGATTGCGTCTGTCGGTTAAGTGTTGTATCAGTCTCTGTCTGTGACACGATCCAGCAATAATATCACGCAACGACCTCCTGACATGTCGCTCGGTTACATTTCACAGGAGAAGTTATCGACGATGAGGTCCGAGGAGTGTACAACTGATGGTGGGGCCACCAGTCACCAGCCACATCACTGCCACGGAGGAGCAGGTGATCATACCCGTTGGGAGGAACAGTCGGAGAGCCAGGCCTAGGTCTCCAGAACCTGAAGTGATCGGACGTGAGCCAAGTATACACCATTGCACGATCTGAATTGAATTGGTGCAACATGAACTCATACCCGAGCAATAATATATGATCGTTGGTTGCTAACATCGTCCCACAAATAATGCAGGCCCAGTGAGAATCGTTGCAAAGCAAACTGTGTTGATTGGGCAAGACCACAGAGGCCAAAAGCTGTGGGCAAGGGACCTGTCTTGGTGGATGAACCGACATCTCGTCTGGAGGTTGTCCGATTCTCGCCCGTCTATCCGTTTGTTCTCTTGCGGATGGAGGGGGGTGCGGACTTCCAGGAGCCTGCATCGCCATGGTCGAGCAGGCATTCTCCTCCAAGATATATCTCGTGATCCTTCCAACAACTCCCAGCTCCAGTGTGGAGGTATCGGACACAAAAGGAACCTCGCTACAATGCAACCCCGTTTGTCCGCAGGCTAACAGCAACCATGCACAGGTCTCGTACACCAGCGACAGATGAGAACGGAGAGATGGTACGCTTGTTGAGGATGACTGTAGACCATAGGTAACCAGCTACTAGAAGCATTGGGGGCATATCCCAACAGCTGGCCAGAGTCTCCGACACCATCAATGGATGGCGGAGGTCCTGGAGTGGATAGCCAGGGACTCTGCTGGCACAGGCCTCACACTGGCCCCGGAACGCGACACGCCACTGCTAGTTTCAGCACCCCCCCGCCCCCCGCCGCAGTCCCAATGAGACATGCGCGTCATTAGAACGATCCTGCTGCTGGATACGAGAATGTTCCACCTCGTTTCCCTCGGCTCTTCCTTCGTCCCTCCAATTAAGGCATCGACTGAGGTGCTCCTCGACAAGGCGGATTGGAGCGAGGAGGGGAAGGGTTAGAGATGGGGAGAAATTTGAAAGATAGTAAATAGGTGCAGGAGTAGGCCATTTGGCACTTCGAACCTGCACCGACATTCAATGAGTTCATGGCTGAACATGCAACTTCAGTACCCCATTCATGCTTTCTCATCATACCCCTTGTTCGCCCCAGTAGTAAGGACTACATCTAACTCCTTGTAGAATATATTTAGTGAATTGGCCTCAACAACATCCTGTGGTAGAGAATTCAACAGTTTCAACACTCTCTGGGCGAAGAAGTTTCTCCTCATCTCCGTCCGAAATGGATTACCCCTTATCCTTCGACTGTGAACTCTGGTTGTGGACTTCCCCAACATTGGGAACATTCTTCCTGCATCTAACCTGTCTAAACCCGTCACAATTGTATGTGTTTCTCTGAGATCCCCTCTCATTCTTCTGAACTCCAGTGAATACAAGCCCAATTGATCCAATCTTTCTTGATATGTCAGTCCCGCCAACCCGGGAATCAGTCTGGTGAACCTTCGCTGAATGCCCTCAATAGCAAGAATGTCCTTCCTCAAGTTAGAGACCGAAACTGTACACAATACTCCAGGTTTGTCCTCACCAAGGCACAGTACAACTGTAGTAACACCTCCCTGCCCCTGTACTCAAATCTCCTCGCTATGAAGGCCAAAATGCCATTTGCTTTCTTACCCGCCTGCTGTACCTGCATGCCAAACTTCAATGACTGATATACCATGACACCCAGGTCTCGTTGCACCTCCCCTTTTCCTAATCTGTCACCATTCAGATTATAGTCTGTCTCTGTTTTTACCTCCAAAGTGGATAACCTCACATTTATCCACATTATACATCATCTGCGATGCATTTGCCCACTCACCTAACCTATCCAAGTCGCTCTGCAGCCTCATAGCATCCTCCTCGGAGCTCACACTGCCACCTAACTTAGTGACATCCGCAAATTTGGAGATACTACATTTAATCTCTTCGTCCAAATCATTAATGTACAATGTAAGTAGCTGGGGCCCCAGCACTGATCCTTGCGGTACCCCACTCGTCACTGCCTGTTATTCTGAAAAGTACCCATTTACTCCTACTCTTTGCTTCCTGTCTGACAACCAGTTCTCAATCCACATCAGCACACTACCCCCAATCCCATGTGCTTTAACGTTGCATATTAATCTCTTGTGTGGGACCTTGTCGAAAGCCTTCTGAAAGTTCAAATACACCACATCAACTGGTTCTCCCTTGTCCACTCTACTGGAAACATCCTGAAAAACTTCCAGAAGATTTGTCAAGCATGATTTCCCTTTCACAAATCGATGCTGACTTGGACCTATCATGTCACCTCTTTCCAAATGTGCTGCTATGACATCGTTAATAATTGATTCCATTATTTTGTCCCACGACCGATGTCAGGCTGTTTTCTCTCTCCCTCATTTTTTAAAAAGTGGGGTAACATTCGCTACCCTCTACTCGATAGAAACTGATCCAGAATCTATGGAATGTTGAAAAATGACTGTCAATGCATCCGCTATTTCCAAGGCCACCTGCTTAAGTACTCTGGGATGCAGTCCATCAGGCCCTGGGGATTTATCGCCCTTCAACCCCATTAATTTCCCCAACACAATTTCCCGACTAATAAGGATTCCCTCAGTTTCTCCTTGTTACTAGAGCCTCTGACCCCTTTTATATCCGGAAGCTTGTTTGTGTCCTCCTTAGTGAATAGCAAACCAAAGTACTTATTCAATTGGTCTGCCCGCACTCTCTCCCTCCCTCCCTGTCCTGGGGATCCTGAGGCCCAACCTCCCTCCCTCCCTGCCCTGGCCGTTCTGAGGCCAATACTCCCTCCCTCCCTCCCAGTCCTGGGGATATTGAGGCCCACACTCCATCCTTCCGTGCCCTGGAGTTACTGAGGCCCACTCACCCTACCTCCCAGCCCTTTTGGTACAGAGGCCTGCGCTCCCTACCTCCCTCCCTGTCCTGGGGTACTGAGGCCCACACTCCCTTCTTACCTGCCCTGGAGGTATTGAGGCCCGCATTCCCTCACATACTCACCTCAGTGTACTGACGCCCACACTCACTCCCTTCCTCCCTGCCCTGGGGGTCCTGAGGCCCACACTACCTCCCTCACGGCCGTGGAGGTACAGAAGCCCACAATTCCTCCCTATCTGGGGGTACTGAGGCCCACACTCCGTCCCTATCTGCCCTGGGGGTACTGAGGCCCATACGGACTGCCTCCCATTCTTGGGGGTCCTGAGGCCCACACTCACTCCCTCACTGCCATGCGGGTACTGAGGTCCACACTCCTTCCCTATCTGAGGGTACTGAGGCCCACACTCTGTCCCTCACTCCCTGCCCTGAGTGTACTGAGGCCCTCACTCCCACCTTCCCTGCCCTGGGTGTATTGAAGCCCGCACACACTCCCTACAGACACTGGAGGTACTGAGGCCAAAACTCCCTTCCTGCCCTGGGGGTGCTGAGGCACACACACCCTCTATCACTGCCTTGGGAGTACTGAGGCACACACTCCATCCATTTCTGCCCTGGGGGTACTGAGGCCCACACTCCCTCCCTGTCCTGGTGATACTAAGCCCCACACTCACTCCCTCCCTCCCTGTCCTTAGGTTAGTGTTGCCCACACACCCTCCTCAGTGCTCCGGGGGTACTGAGGGCCACATTCCCACCCTCTCTCTGAATACTGAGGCCCACATTCTCTCTCTCCCTTCCATGGAGGTACTGAGGGCCAAACTCCCTCCCTCTTTGCCCTGGGGTACTGAGGCCCATTCTAACTCCCTCTCTACCCTGGAGATACTGAGGCCCACACTACCTCCCTCCCTGTCCTGGGAGTACTGAGGCCCACACTCACACCCTCCCTGCCCTGGAGGTACTGAGGCCCGCACTCCCTCTGTCCCTCACTGCCGTAGAAGTACTGAGGCCCAAACTCCCTCCCTACCTGTCCAGGTGCACTGAGGCCCAATCTCGCTCCCTGCGCTGGGGGACCTGAGGCTCACACGCTCTCCCTCCCTCCCTCCCCTGGGTGTACGGAGGACCACACTCCCACCCTCCCTGCTTCATAGGTAATGAGGCCCACAATCTCTCCCTCCCTGCCCTGGAGTTACTGAGGCCCAAACTCCCTCCCTCCCTCCCTGCCCTTTGGGGTACGGAGGTCCTCACTCCCTCCCTGCCCTGGGGGTACATAGGCTCAAACTCCCTCCCTCTGGGTACTGAGACCTATACTCCTTGCCTTCCTGCCCTGGGGGTACCCAGGCCCACATGCCCTCCCTCCTTACCTGTGCATACTGAGGCCCTTACTCCCTCACACTCTGACCTGGGGGTAATGAGGCTCACACTCCCTCCCTCCCTCACGGCACTGTGTGTACTGAGCCCACTCTCACTCCCTCCCTGGGGTTACTGAGGCCCACACACCCTCCGTCCCGGCACTAGAGGTAGCGAGGCCCACACTCCACCTCTCACTGCCTTGGGTGTACTTTGGCACACATTTACTCCTTATTTGGGGATACTGAGGCTCACACTCACTGTCTCCCTGCCCTTGCGGTACTGAGGCCCATAGTTCTACCTTTGCTGCGTTGGAGATACTGAGGCCCACACTCCCTCCCTACCTGGTCAGGGGTACTGATGCCTACTCTCTCTCCCTGCCCTGCAGGTACTGAGGCCCACATTCCCTCCCTCTCTCCCTGCTCTGGGGGTCCTGAGGCACAAACTCCTTCCCTCACTGCCTTGCGGGTACTGACGCGCACACTCCCTCCCTATCAGGGTGTACTGAGTCCTGCACTTCCTTCCTACCTCACTGCCTTGGGGGTACTGAGTCCCACATCCACTCCCTAACTGGGGATACTGAGGCCCACACTCCCTCCCTACCTGCCCTGGAGGTACTGAGGCCGTCACTCCCAGCCCTCGATTTACTGAGGCTCTCATTCCCTCCCTGCCCTGCAGGAACTGAGACCCACACTCACCCCATCACTGTCCTTAGGGTCCTGAGGCCCACTCTCACTCACTCCCTCCGTGTCCTCGGGGTACTGAGGCCCTCACTTCCTCACTCCCTGCCCTGGGGGTACTGAGGCTCACAGTCTCTCCCTCCGGGTACTGAGGCCCAAATTCTTCCCTGCTGCCCTCGGGGTTTTGAGGCACTCACTCCCTCCCTTTTTTGGCCCAGGTGTAATGAGGCCCACACTCGCTGCCCTGGGCATACTGAGGCCTACATGCCATCCCTCCCTCCCTGCCCTGGGGTACTGAGGCCCACATTGCCTCCCACACTGCCCTTGGGGAACAGTGACTCCCACACCCTCTCTCTCTCTCTGTCCTTGGGTTACTGAGGCCCACACTCCCTCCCTCCCTCCCTGGCCTGGGGGTCCTGAGGCCCACACACACTCCCTCACTGCCATGGGGGTACTGAGGCACTCAATCCTTCCCTATCTGGGGTTGCTGAGGCCCACACTCCCTCCCTACCCTAAGTGTACTGAGGCGCACACTCCCTACCTACCTGCCCTGGAGGTACTGAGGTCCACACTTCCTCCCTCCCTGCCCTGGGGATACTGAGGACCACACTCGCACCCTCCCTATCCTGGCGGTACTGAGGCCAACACTCCCTCCCTTCCTGGGGGTACTGAGGCACATCTCCCTCCATGACCTGTGTGTACTGAGGCCCACACTCCTTCCCTACTCTGGACGTACTGAGACCCAGACTCCCTCCCTGCCTCCCTGGGGGAACGGTGCCCACATGCCATTCCTACCCTGGAGGAACTCAGGCCCACTTTCCGTCCCTACCTGGCCAGGGGGTACTGAGGCCGACACTAACTCCCTGCTCTGGGGAAAATGAGGCCCAGACTCCCTCTCCCACTCCCTGCACTCGGGGTACGGAGGCCCACACTCCCTCGCTGCCCTGGAGGTACTGAGGCTCACACTCCCTCTCTCCATCCTTAAAGATCGTGAGGCCCTCACTCCCTCTGTTCCATGAAGGTCCTGAGCGCCTCCCTCACACACTCCCTCCCAGCCATGGGGTTACTGAGGCTCACACTCCCTCCCTCCCTGCCCGAGGGGTACTGAGGCCCACACTCCCTCCCTCCCTGCGCGAGGGGTACTGAGGCCCACACTCACTCCTTCCCTGCCCTGAGTGCACTGAGACCCGCACACCCTCCCTCCCTCCGTGGCCTAGGGGTATGGAGGCCAACATCCCCTCCCTCCCTTCCTGCCCTGCTGGTACTGAGGCCCACACTCCCTCCCTTTCTTCCTGCCTGGGTGGTACTGAGGCCCACACTCCCTCCCTCCCTATCCTGGCGGTAATGAGGCCCACACTCCCTCCTCCCTTTCATGGGGGCACTGAGGCCCACACTCTCCCCCTCGCTGCCCTAGGGGTTCTGATTCCCACACTCCCTCCTTGCCCTGGGGGTACAGAGGCCCACATTCCCTTCCTCCCTGTCATGGCGTTAATGAGTCCCACACTCCCTGCTATTCTGCCCTGGGTATACTGAGGATCACACATCCTCCCTCCATGCCCTGGGGATGCTGAGGCCCAATCTCCCTCCCTGCCCGAGGGGTATTAAGGCCCACTCTCCCTGCCCTGTGGGTACGGAGGCCCACACTCCCTCCCTCCCTGCCCAGGGGTACTGATGCCCAGACACCCTCCCTCCCTGCCCTGGGGTTACGGAAGCCCACATTCCCTCCCTTCCTGCCCTGGAGGTACTGAGGCCCACAATCAATCACTTCTACCCTCTGGGTCCTGAGGCCCACTCTAACTCCCCTCCCTCCCTGCACTGGAGGTACTGATGCCCAAACAACCTCCCTTCCCGCCCTGGGTTTGCTGAGGCCCACACTCACTCACTAACTGCTTTGGGGGTATTGAGGCCCAGACTCCCTCCCTCCCTTCCCTGAGGGTATTGAGGCCCACACTCCCTTCCTGCACTGGGGGTACTGAGACCCACACTCCCTCCTTTCCTACTTTGGGGGAACTGAGGCCCACACTCCCTCCCTTCCTGCCCTGAGGGTATTAGGGCGCACACTCCCTTTCTGCCGTGGAGGTACTGAGGCCCACAATCACTCAGTCCGACCCTCTGGGTCCTGAGGCCCACTCTAACTCCCCTTCCTCCCTGGACTGGAGGTACTGATGCCCAATCAACCTCCCTTCCCGCATTGGGTTTGCTGATGCCCACACTCCCTCACTAATGCTTTGGGGGTATTGAGGCCCAGACTCCATCCCTCCCTTCCCTGAGGGTATTGAGACCCACACTCCCTTCCTGCACTGGGGGTACTGAGACCCACACTCCCTCCTTTCCTTCTTTGGGGGTACTGAGGCCCACACTCCCTCTCTTCCTGCCCTGAGGGTATTGGGGCACACACTCCCTTCCTGCCCTGGGGGTACTGAGACCCACACTCCTTCCTTCCCTACTTTGGGGTGCTGAGGCCCACACTCCCTCCCTCCCTGCCCTGCGGGCCCTGAGGCAAATACTCACTCCCTCCCTCCCTGCCTGCCCTGGGGCACTGAGGCCCACACTCCTTCAGTCCCAGTCCTCGGGACCTCCCTGCCTGCCTTAGAGGTACTGAGGTCCACACTCCCTCCCTCCCTGCCCATGGAGTGCTGATGCCCACACGCCGTCGCTCCCTTTCCAGGGGGTTCTGAGTCCCACTCTCTCTCGCTGCCCTGAGGGTATTGAGGCGTACACTCCCACCCTCACAGCCGTGGGGTTCCAGAGGCCCAGTCTCACTCGCTCCCTGCACTGAGACCCACACTCCCTCCCTCCCTCCTTCCCTGTGCTGGGGGTACTGAGGCCCACACTCCCTCCCTCCCTTTCCTGGGGGGACTGAGGCCCAAACTCTCTCCCTACCTGCCCTCGCAATACAGAGGCCCACACTCCCTCCCTCCCTGTCCTGGGGGTGCTGAGGCCCACACTCCCTCCCTCCCTGCACTGGAGGTACTGAGACCCAAACTCCCTCGCTCCCTCCCTCCCTGGAGGTACTGAGGCCCTAACTCCCTCTCTGGAGGTACTGAAGCCCTCACTCCCTCCTGGCGCTGAGGGTAAGGAGGCCCACACTCACTCCCTCCCTACTGGAGGGACTGAGGCCCTCACTCCCTCCTTGCCCAGGAGGTACTGAGGCCCACACTCAGTCCCTCACTGCCCTGGTGGTATTGAGGCCCACACTGCCTGCCCTGGTGATACTGAGGCCCACATGCCCTCCCTTCCTCCCTGCCCTGGGGAGAATAAGGCCCACACTTCCTCCCTCCTTCTCTTGGGTGTATTGAGGCCCACACTCTCTCCCTCCCTTTCCTGAGGGGACTGAGGCCAAAACTCCCACACTCCCTGCCCTCGGGGTACTCAGGCCCACACTCCGTCCCTCCCTGTCCTGGGTGTGCTGAGGCCCTCTCTCCCTCCCTCCCAGCACTGGAGGTACTGAGGCCTAAACTCCCTCCCTCCCTGCCCTCCGGGTACTGAGGCCCACACTCCCTCCCTCCCTGTCCTGGGGGTACTGAGGCCCACACGCACTCCCTCCCTCCCTGTCCTGGGGGTACTGAGGCCCACATTCCCTCAATCTGCCCTGGGGCTACTGAGGCCCAGACTCCCTCCGTCCCTGCCCTGGGGGTACTGAGGCCCTCACTCCCTCCCTATCTGCCCTGGGGCTACTGAGGCCCAGACTCCCTCACTCCCTGCCCTGGGGGTACTGAGGATTCACACCACCATTTCTACCTGTCCTTGTGGTCCTGAGGCCAGCACGCCCTCTCTCTGGGTACTGGGGCCCACATTCCCTCCCTCACTGCCCGCCGGGTATTGAGGCCCACTCTCCCTGCCTGTGGGTACTCAGGCCCACACTTCCCCACTCCCTTCCTGCCCTGAGTGTACTGAGGCCCACACTCCCTCCCTCCCTGCACTGGGGGTCCTGAGGCCCACGCTCCCTGCCTCCCTGCCCTGCGGTTACTGAGGCACACACTCTCTCACTCACTGCCCTGTGGGGTACTGAGGACCACACCCCCTCCCTTCCCTGAGGGTACTGAGTCCCAAACTCTCTCACTCACTGCCCTGGGGGAACTGAAGCCCACTCTCCCACCATCCCTGCCCTTGAGGTACTGAGGCACACATTCCCTGCCTCTCTGCCCTTGGTTACTGAGGCCGACACTACCTCTCTCCCTGCCCTCGGGGTCACGAGGCCCACACACATTCCCTCCTTGCACTGGAGGTACTGAGGCCCACACTCCGTAACTCCCTGCCCTCGTGGTCCTGAGGCCCACTCTCACTCCCTCCCTCCCTGTGCTCAGGCTACTGAGGCACACACTCCCTCACTACCCTGGCAGTACTCAGGCCCAAACTCCCTCCCTCCCTCCCTGCCCTCGGGTACTGAGGCCCAAACTCCCTCCCTCCCTGCCATGGGGGTACTGAGGCGCACACTCCCTCCCTCGCTCCCTGCCCTCGGGTACTGAGGCGCAAACTCCCTTGCTCCCTCCCTGCCCTCGGGTACTGAGGCCCACACTCCCTCCCTCGCTCACAGCCCTGGTGATACTGAGTCCAACATCCCATCCCTCTCTGCCCTGGGGTTACTGAGGCCCACACTCCCTGGTTTCCATATCCTCGGGGTACTGATGCCCACACTCCCTCTCTCCGTGCCCTGCGGGTACTGAGGCCCACACTCTTTCCCTATCTGGGATTTCAGAGGCCCACACTCCGTCCCTCTCTGCCCTGAAGGTACTGAGGCCCCACTCCCTCCCTCCCTGTCCTGTGGGTCCTGAGGCCCCACTCCCTCCCTCCCTGTCCTGGGGCTACTGATGCCCACACTCCATCCCTCCCTGTCCTGGGGGTACTGAGGATCACACTCCCACCCTCCCTGCCCTGGGGGTACTGAGGTCCAGGATTCCTCCCTCCCTGCCCGGTAGGGGTATTGAGGCCCAAACATCCTCACTCCCTCCCTGCCCTGGAGGTACTGAGGCTCGCATTCCCTCCCTCCCTGCCCTGGGGGTACTGAGGTCCATGATCCCTCCCTCCCTGCCCGGTGGGTTCTGAGGCCCATACTGCCTCCCTGCTCTTTGGTTGTAAGGGCCACTTCGTCCGTGGTAGATATTGATGCGTAGATTCAACATTGCCTCCATTGCATCAGAGCTGCCTTCAGTCGTCTGAGGAAAAGAGTATTCGAAGACCAGGCCCTCAAATGTACCAGCAAGCTCATGGTCTATAGGGCTGCAGTAATAAGCGCTCTCCTTTATGGCTCACAGGCATCGGAAATGTACAGAAGACACCTCAAGTCGTTGCAGATATATCACCAACAATATCTCCGCAGGACCCTGGAAAACATCTGTGAGGACAGGCGCACCAATATCAGTGTCCTCGCCCAGGCTAACATCCCCAGCATTGAAACACTGACCACTCTAGATCAGCTCTACTGCGCAGGGTGCACAGTTCGCATGCCAGACATGAGGATCCCTAAGAGGCTCTATACGGAGCTCCTTCCAGCAAATGAACCGAAGGTGGGCAGCGGACACGTTACAAGGATACCCTTAAAACCTCGCCCATTAAGTGCGACATCACCACTGGCAACTGGGAGTCCCTGGCCGAAGACCGCCCTAGGTGGAGCAAGTGCATCCGGGGGGGAATTGAGCTCTTCGAATCGCAACGTCGTGAGCGTGAATAGGTCAGTTGCAGGCAGTGGATGGAGCGTAAGGGTGATGGAACCAAAGCTCTTCCCCGACGAATATCTGCCCACATGTGACTGGGTCTGTGGCTCTCGCATTGGACGGTTCAGCCACCAAAGGACACACTTTATGAGTGGAAGCAAGTCTTGCTCGAATCCGATGGACTGCCTATAATGATGATGACATCACTGACCTCACTCATACTGTCACTACCCATCCAGTACATTACTGACCTCACTCGTACTCTCATCACCAATCCAGATACATCACTGACCTCACTCATACTGGCACTTCACATCCACATACATCACTGTCCTCACTGCTACTATCACTACATATCCAGATTCATCACTGATCTCACTCGTACTATCGATAGCCATCCAAATAAAACACTGGCTTCGCACATAGAGACATTACAGTCAAGTTACATCACTGGTTCACTCATACTATTAATTGAAAAACATATACAACACTGCCCTCATTCATGCTATCACTGCCCATCCAGACACATCACTGATCTCACTATTACTGTCACTACCCATCAAGATACATCACTGACCTCGCACATACTGTCTCTACACATCCAGATACATCACCGGCATCACTCCCAAAGCCACTACACATCCAGATTAATCACTGACGTCACTCATACTGTCACTAGCCATCCAGATGAAACACAAGCTTCCAACATACCGTCACAGCACTCAAGTTACTTCATTGACCTCATTCATACTATCAATAGAAAAACATATACATCACTTAACTCATTCATACTGTCACTGCCCATCCAGGAACATCACTGAACTCACTCATACTGTCACTACACATCCAGATACAACAGCGGCATCACTCCTACTGTCACTGTCAATCCAGGCACATTACTGACCTCACTCATACTGTCACTACACATCCAGATACATCACTGACCTCAAACATACTCTCACTATCTATCCAGATACATCACTGTTCTGAATGATACTGTCACTACCCATCCAGATACATCACTAATCTCACTCGTACTGTCACTACCCATCCAGATAATCACTGACCTAACTCATACTGTTACTACCCATCCAGATACATCACTTATCTCACTCATACTCTCACTACCCATCCAGATACATTACTTCCCTAACTCATACTGTTACTACCCATCCAGATACATCACTAACCTCACTCATGCTGTCAGTACCCATCCAGATAATCACTTACCTCACTCATGCTGTCACTAGCCATCCAGATACAACACTGGCTTCCCACATACAGTCACTACACTCAAGTTACATCACTGATCTCATTCATACTCTCAATAGAAAAACATATACATCACTGATCTCACTCATACTGTCACTAGCCATCCAGATACAACACTGGCTTCCCACATACAGTCACTACACTCAAGTTACATCATTGATCTCATTCGTACTCTCAATAGAAAAACATATACATCACTGATCTCACTCATTCTGTCATTACCCATCCAGTTACAGCAGTGATCTCACTCTTACTGCAACTACCCATCCATATACTTCATTGACCTGACTCATACTGTCACGACACATGCAGGTACATCACTGACCACAAACATATTCTCACTAACCATCCAGATGCATCACTCAGCTCACGCATACTGTCACTAGCCGTACAGATACAACAGTGACCTGACTCATACTGTCTTTATCAATCCAGTTACATCACTGTACTCACTCATACTTTCAATACACATCGATATACATCACTGTCCTCACTCATACTGTCACTACCCAACCTGATATATCACTGTCCTCACTCATACTGTCAGTAACGACCAACAGAGTTGCTACCATTATCGACCTATAGACTACGCCCTCCAGAGAACTTTTCCCCTCATTATTCCTTATCTCCACCAAAATTGTTGAACATTCAGATCATTTGAGTTAATTTAGTTTCTCACTGTTGCAGAGCCTCCATTATGCATCAATAGAGCTACCTCGACTCCTCTTCCTTTCTGTCTGTCCTTCCTGTCATACTCATTTGTATTTATTTATGCCATCAATTCATCTATTTTGTTACGGATGCTACGTACATTTAGACAAGATGCTTTTAATTGGTTTACCCTATTTTCCTGCTTGTTTCCTCTCTCCTTCAAAATCACTATATTTTTACTTTCTAATTCAATCTCCCCATCCTGCTGAATCTATTTTCAAGTACCAATCCCCCTGCCAAGCTACTTTATAATCTCCCCAAAAGCACTCGCAACCCTCGCCCGAAACCTCCCACGCTCAGCCCCGCGAGGATATTGGTCCCGGCTGTGTTGTGGTGCAAACCGTCCGTCATGTACAGGTCCCACCTCCCACCAAAGCGGTTCCAATGCCTCAGGAATCTAAAGCCCTCCCGCCTGCACCACCTCTCCAGCCACGTATTAATTTGTTCTGTTCTGCTATTTCCCCTTCACAAATCCATGCTGACTCGGGCTGTCTGGATTGTGCTTTTCCAACTGTCCTGCTGCAACTTCTTTATTAATGGACTGCAACATTTTCCCAAGCACAGATGACAGGCTAAGTGGCGATAGATTCCTGCCTTTTGTCTGCCTTCTCTTTTAAAAAGGGGTGTTACTCTTGCCGTTTTCCAATCTGCTGGGACCTCCCCAGCATGGATGGGATTTTGGTAAATTACAACCAATGCATCAACTATCCCTGCTTCCAAGCCTGTTAAGGCCCTCGGATGCAAGCCATCAGGTCCAGTGGAATTAGCCACCTTTATCCACATTATTTTGCTGAGTACCATCTCCTTCGAGATTGTGACCTCCTATATCCCCTTGGATATCTACTGTTTGGATATTCTTAGTGTACTCGACCATAAAGACTGATACAAAATATTTGTTCAGAATATCTGCCATCTCCATGTTCCCCATCATGAATCACCAGATCTCGTCCAATTAGAAACCAACTTTTGCTTTGTTGCATATAACTAATCTCTTCTTTCCAATTCATGTAAACACCAATGATCATTTATATCTATATTCTCCTGAACAATTTATTAACCATGTGAATTATTTGCCTTCAATTCTAGCTTTCATAGAAACATAGAAGAAACATAGAAAATAGGGGCAGGAGTAGGCCATTCGGCCCTTGTAGCCTGCACCGCCTTCAATGAGTTCATGGCTGAACATGCAACCTCAGTACCCCATTCCTGCTTTCTCACCATACCACTTGATTCCCCAAGTAGTACATTAACTAATATTCGCTATGTGGAACCTTATTGATTGCCTTCTGGAAGTCCACATAAACTACATCCATAGACATTCCGTTGCCTGCTAATTTGGTTACTTCCTCAAAAAAAATCACAAACGTTCGTTAAACATCACTTACCTTTTATAATTCCATGTTGTCTCTAACTAAAGATTTACGTTTGTCTAATTGCTCAATAACAATTGGTGGAAACCATCAGGTCTTGTTGTTTGCTATTTTTTCGTGATTTTAATTTTTCTAATACTAGTTTCTTGCTTACATTCGCTTTAGTGATTTCCAGTCCTTGATTCATTACTAATTTTCCTGGAATTTCACGAACAGCGTCGTCTTCCTCTACTGTGAGCGTGGACATAGTGTCATTACTCAATAACGTTTCTATGTTCTTGTTTTCATTTGCTTGTATCTGATTTAAACGGCTCACATTACCACATAATCCTTTTTTCATTACATAATAATAAAAACGTTGTGTTTTATTCTTGATATCCATCGCAGCTTTAATTCCTATTAACTCTTTCCAGCTCTTGGTGTCTTTTATTGTCTAACTTAGCTGTTCTTTATATCTCTGACAATCCACTCGGACGAGTCTATTATTTTCACGTTTGTATGTTCTTTCCATTAGCTTGATGTTGTCTCTCGTCTCTTCTGTTCACCATTGTCCACGAGTCCTGCTCCTGATCAGTGATGCTGGTAGACATTGGGGCAATCCTCTGTTTCATGCGCCTCGTCAGTGATGCTGGGTTATATTGGGATATTCCCCTAGGTCATTCTCCAGATCAATGATGTTGGTAAATATTGGGGCAATTCCCTGTGTCCTGCTCCTGATCAGTGGTGCTGGGATATATTGGGGTAATCCTCTGGGTCCAGCTCCTGATCAGTGATGCTAGTTTACATTGCGGCAATCCCCTGGGTCCAGCGACTGATCAGTTACACGGGGATATGTTGCGACTAATGTCATGTGTCCCGGTCCTGATCAGAGCTGCTGAGATATATTGGGGTAATCACCTGGAGGCTGATGCTCATCAGTATGCAAAGCATTCTGCTGCAAAGTGTTTGTATGTTCGAGGAAATGAACGTTTGGTCAGTCAGGTTAAGTGCCGTGGCAGATGGACCTGTTACAGCGGGTACCTCGCCTCAAACTTTAATAATGATATTTTCAGAGTGGGCGTACGAAACAAAACAATTGACCTCTTTAAATCCCGATTTAAACTCACGCAGCCAGCAGGAATGGGGCGATTTCAAGTCTGACAACGGCTTTATTCCCCGTCCAATTTCACGCAACATTGAATTCAGTGGGGAGCAAACCGGCTGTCGTGTAAAATTTTTCCATACAGAATTCGACTTGTTACCGCCTGGAGAATGTAACTCAAGTTCTTCCTGAAATTAGATGCAAGGCCAGAGAACATAAGTGAGCTAAAAGCATCAATTGGACATTTGAATATAAACATCAGCCATGTGATGGGTCGGAACAGGAGAGAGCGATAATCACTCTCAGAGGATATATTCGAACGAAAGAGAGCAGCACAAGGAGCAGAGGAGGACACCGGGACATTAGGAGGGAGTGGTCTGTTTGAGTGGATACACCCCAGCAAACAGCACAGACAGAGTAAGGCTGAATGTTCTCTATCTGGGCAAGAAGCATCTGGGGTGTGAAACGACACCAGCAAAATGCACCAAACGAGAATATAATAAAATCACCGGTGGCATATGAGGTACCTCTATTGTGAAAACTCAAAAAGGACTCAAATCCTTTGGGGCAGGAAAAGGGAGACATTTTTTTTTAATTGGTATTGGCAATAAGACCGGAATTTTGTCTTTTGCTCCCGGACATGTAATGGCAGTAGCGGATTGACTGAGCTCTTCTACTTCAGTCATTGATCACTGCGGCAACCTTTCAACTTTCGGTGTAGAACGAAACCGGATGCTGTCGAATGGGTGGATGTTTCTATAACCCTACTCGGTTTTGCAACCCATTTAACTCAATGAAAAGCAAATTACTGCGCTGTGCACACTCTGTCTGTCTGTATGTCTAAATGTTTGTCTATGTATTCATCTATTACTATCTCTCCATTACTCCATGTCTCTATCTACATAAAAATATCTATCTCTCTATCCATAAATCTCTCTCTCTCTCTCTCTCTCTCTCTCTCTGCCTCTCATTCTTTATCTCACTGTCTGTCTCTCTGTCTATCTGTCCATAAAACTGCATATGCCTGATGGTCTGCCTCTCTGTCTGTCTGTCTATCCATCTCTTTATCCATCTCTTTATCTATATATATATCTTTCTAATAATTCCTGTAATGGGTGAATTTCCACTTACATCTCAAAGCTATTCACGCCAGTCACTATGATTGGGCTGATGGTGTAACTAACAATGTGATCTTCCACATTGAAGTTGAGTAGGTATCTGAATGGAAACGGATCGATGCTATTCTGCTGTTCTACATCATTGAGTGAGAAATGAATAGGTTGCATTTGATCGAGGGAATATAAAGTGATTAAATCACAATGAAATTTACTCTGAACTTTGCTCCGTTTACAATCAATTATAAGTAAAAACAACTGGAATGATTTTGGCCAATTGCAGATCTGTATCATTCAGTTTACCCAGTAGATATACAAACAAAATCCTTAAAGCAATGAATATCTATCTGATTTGATGTGATATGGTTTTCACTGTCTAACATTTAACACCCCCTGTCTAGAGCACACAACAATCGGACGGGAAACGGACTGCTCAGCAATAAGAGAACCCTTCCCATTCACCTTCCTTTAAATCCAATGCAATAACTATGGCTGGTTATGGAAATCATTCTCAGCTAACTTTTGATTCCACTGGCCTCATCAGTTTCACCCCAAATGATAACGATTCAAAGCTGCTTCCAGGCCTCAGAGCAGACAGCAGACTATAAATTATTCATTAAATAAATCACCCAGTGACAATATCGAGGGAACAATGCACTTTCATTCACATAACAAGATGCATAAACTGAATACAATGAATTGTTGGATGTGGAAACTTGTGCAATGAGCACATGTTTACAATTAAATATTGTTTACAAAATGAAATACAGATATGGTCATTTGCAAGGAACATCGACAGAAACTGGGATTTGAACGTTAGAATATGGATTACAATTAAAATGCTTACAGAATTAGTATCTGGAAACGGAGACTTACCAGGAACACCAGTAAAAGCGAGGGATGGAAAAAAAAAATCTGTGTATATTTAATTATTTCCCATACCATATATTCAACTGACTGACTCGGATCCATTCGTTCTACTTCTGCAGAAAGCTGCTTCGGTTTGTTCAGCAGACCAAACTCCGAGGGACAATTTGGGTTCACACATTGAGTGCATGCTTTTATGTAAGGTGCGAGATATCTCCACTGATATAATTTCGGTGTAAGTAGAATTATATTAGTTGAAGTGGCTAAACATACAGATTCAGTTCATCACTTTTTAAAAAATATGCTGCAATATTACATTTACATTTCGTCAGATATTGCACGGGTGGAAATTGAATCTGCCCAAAGGCCAGGGAAGAACAGACTATGTGAAATCTTCAGTCCGATAGCACTGGGTGATCGATAAAGGGTTTGGTTCAGGTTTATGATTAATTCTCTGGTTCCGTTTTTCAGAAAATTTCTCTCCAATTCAGCCAGGGAAACCAAATTATGTCGGTGAACCCCGGTAATATATATACATCGTTTCCACAGCCCTTAAAATGCTGACACGCCCCTAGAAAATACAACGAAAGTGTAGCCATGCTGATGAATCGTTCCAGAAATGCACAACTATTGACCCTAAACAATGTCAGGTATCACCATGTACCTGCGCTATATATTGAATCATCCCTGAGGGTTTCCCATCAATGTTGATACACATGCAGGAGCCTGCCCGACAAGTGTCCAAGTGCCCCATCACTGTAAATGGTGATGTAATCATTGTTAACTGAATAAAGATTTACAAGTTCAGTAGAATTACTCAAACTGTTGCACAGAAACACTGCAAACAACTCACTCCCTGAAGTATGTTGCAGTTATGTTCTACTTCCAGGGACAGAATAAAACAAACACACATTAAAGGGGATTCTCATCAGACCTAAACCCTGAATTTTTGCCAGGCAGGACAGTTATATGTAGAGAGGAGAGGAACTGGGAATGTTCTCCTTCGGCAGAAAAGTGTAAGCGGCGATTTAACAAATATAGTCACTATCCTGAAGGGTTTTGGCAGATTAGATCGGGAGAAACTGCTTCTACTGGAAGGAGGGTCGGTAGTAAGATAACATTTCCCCCAAAAAATCCAGGAAGAGCATGAGAAGGATTGCTTTTACACATCGACTTGTCCTGATCTGGAACACAATACCTGACAAGCTAAGGAAGCAGATTCAAGTCGTAACTTTGTAAAGTATATTGGATATATACTTGAAAACATCATCTGTTTGCCGATATAGTCTATTTGTCTATTTATAAACCAAACGAAAAGATATTCATTTTAACCAACTTGTCAACTTTCTCTGCGACGTTTAAGGATTTGTGGATATGGACACCAAGGTCTCTCTGCTCATCTACAATTTTCTAATTCGTGACATTTATACTATAATATCTTTCAATATTAGTGCTCCCTAGGGGTATCACATCATACTTTTCCACGGTGAACTCCATCTGCCATGCTTCTGCCCATTTCTACATCCTGTCTCAATCATCCTAAAGCCTATAACTGTCCACATCACTAACTACTACTGTGCCAAGTTTTGTTTTAACTGCAATGTTTAGAATTCCGCTTCCTAAACCCGATTCGAGGTCGTTTATTAAAATTGAAAAGTAATGGACCAAAAATTGGCACCTGGGGAACTCCACTTAAAGCACCTCACAGACTGAAAACCATCCACGCAGCACCATACTTTGGTCGAGTTACTGAGCTAATTTTGCATGCATACCGCCAGTATCCATTAAATTCCCTGGGCTTCCAGCTCCTTAATGACCTCTAGTGTGTCACTTTTTCGAATACATTCGCAAAATCCATCGCTGCAAAATTAACGATATCAGGTGAAATAATGGCAAGAAAACCTTCTCTGATTACCAATTACCTCCCTCCCTCAGCTGATGATCAATTCTTCTTCATGTTAAACACCACTTGGAAGAAGCACTGAGCATAGCATGGGCACATAATTTAATCAGGATACGGGACTTCAATGACCATCACTAAGAGTGGCTGAGTAGCACCTCTATTGACCGTGCTGGAAGAGGCTTGAAGGTCATAGCTACCAGACTGATCTTTCGCAACACATTGAGGCAGGCAATGTCAACCTCCAACAATCGGGAGAAAAACCACCTTCCCTTGACATTCAACAGCATGACCATCGCCGATTCCCCGACTATCAAATCCTGGGCGTCAGTATTGAGGAGAAACTTAACTTGGCCTGCTAAATAAATAAAATGGCCACACGAGCACGTAGGAGGCTGGATATTCTTGGCGAGTGTCACACCTGCTCACTCAAAGTTTCAACCATCAACAAGACAAATGACAGTAGTGTGATGGAAAACTCTGCACTTGCCTGGATGAGTGCAGCTTCAATAACACTCAATAAGCTCGACACCATTCAGGACAAAGCAGACCGCTTGATTGGCAAAGCATCCACCATCTTCAAGATTCACTCCCTGCAGCACCAGTGCACCTTGGCTGCAATGAGTACCATCTACAAGATGCACTCAAGAATCTCGCTAAGGCTTCCTCGGCAGCACCTCCCAAACCAGCAACCTCTACCAGCTAGAAGGACAAGGGCAGCAGACGCATGGGAACATCATCATTTGCAAATCCTCCTCCAAGCGACACAGCAATCTTTCATGGTAATATTTTGCCGTTCCTCCATTGCCGTGGTGTCAATATTCTGGAAATCCCGACCTAACAGTACATTTACAACAATGATAGCAGCAGTTCAAGAAGGTGAATCACCATCTCCTTCACATGGGTAATTAGGCGAAGGGCAATAAATGCTGGGCTTTCCAGCTATGACCACATCCCGTAATGAATAAAAATACCGAGGGTCCCCACTTATATACGCTGATTTGTATTACACGTCGGAGGACTCGAAATGCTCGACACACAGGTCGCTAGATACTTGTGCGGAGCATAATTGTGACCAGTGGTGAAGGCTTTGCTTTGCCACCAACCTCAAATTCCGATGCAATATTTGTCAAATAATTTGTGTGAAAAGTATAGAGGGCGCAGTATTCATAAAATATATTAAGCTGAGCATTTTTAGCCAGTTTTTAGCAAGGCAACCAAGAGAGGGAGAAATTCTGTACTGAGTTTAAGTGAATTAAGTTGGGTAGGTGTATGAGATTATTTTGCTGGTATTGATCATAATTCAGTAAGATTTATAGTAGTTATATAAAAGGAGAAAGATAGACGAGAAGTTACATTTTTCAACTGGGGAAAAGCCAATTTTACTGAGGTGGGATGTGATTTATGGAACGTGGACTGGAAACAAATGAAGGTAAATCAGTGTCGGAGTAGTGTGAGGCATTCAATGTCGAAATAGTGAGCGCTCAGAGGAAATGTCTTCCTATAACGAAAACGTGTTGCACTCAATATCTCATATACGCCAATTAATAAGATAATGCAAAAAAGGAAGCTTAAGTCAGATACAGAAATCTAAATACTGCAGAAAGCCAAGCGTAGTGTATAAATCGTAATTACAAAGGAAATTAAGAAACAATTAATACACATTGGCAAGTGGAAACAAAGATAACACAAACATGTAAAATAAATACATAAACGGCAAAAGCCTTGCTAAAGAAAGTAGATGATCTATTAGAGAACAAAAAGGTAACATGTGTATGGATTTGGAAGACGTGGGAATGTTTCTCAATTAATAAATTGTGCCTGTCTTCACAACGGACACGATGCAGACATATCAGTTAAGAGGTTGGTGTATGCAAAATTAGATTAGATGAACGTAGTGAGAGAGGAAATGTTAAGGAATTTGGCATATTTGAAAGAATATACTTCACGAGGCTCAGAAGAAATGTATCCCAGGCTGTTAAGATAATCAATGGAGGAAATAGCGGAGGCTCTGACCATCAATTTCCAATCCGCTCTTGTTATAGATGTGGTGCCGGAGGACTGGCGGATTGCTCAAGTTGCTCCATTATTTAAAATGGAGAAAGGGATTCACTGAGCAATTAAAGCCGAGTGATCCAAACGTAGACCGTGGGAAAATTATTGGAAAAAAATCTGAGGGACAGTATTTATCATCATTTGTAAAGGCACAGATTAGTCAATGACAGTCAGCATAGATTTATTAAGGGAAAGTCATGCCTAACTAACTTGAGTGAATTTTTGAGGCGGTAGCAAGGGGAGTCGATGAGGGCAGTGCGTTTTATGTAGTCTGCATGGATTTTATCCATTGCTTGCAACACACACCCACACGGAAGAAAAATAAAAACCATGTGATCCAAGGGAAAGTCTCAAGTTGAATCCATAACTGTCCCAGTGGCTGGAAGCAAAGGGTAATTGTTGACGGGTGTTTGTGACTGGAAGGCTGTTTCCAGTTGGGTTCGGTTCGGCTCAGTACTAGGCCCCTTGCTTTTTGTTTTATATATCAATGATTTAGGGCGAGACTTTCCATTAGTTTCTTCCCACGACCAACCACTTACCACGCATTTAAACGCTCTAATGCTATAACGCCTGTTTATCTCCTAGTTACTCCCAAAATTTAAACTAACGTCCGTTTAACGCCCATTTATTACCCATTTGCCGCCAGCATTAGTTTAGGCGTCAAGTTAACGCCGAGAATTAAGTTAACCGTCCGCCCATATTTTTATGACATCAATGCTCAGAATACAGTTTTTCAAAAAAACTAATGCCCAGAAACCACCCAGAATATCGCTCGCCCAAGGAAACGCTGTTAAAAAGATGCACTCACCTGACCTTAACGCAGAGGCATGGAATCCATTTTGCAAAGCAAAGCACTTTTCACAGAAAAGGCAGCTTGAAATTCTGGGGAGCTTTGATTTAATCTGTGAATTATTTTAAGGTGAGTATCAAAATTGAAGAAACATTTTATCATATTGCGGACGAATTAACATTATTTTATGAGATTTCGATTGAAAATGTATTGTTACTGAAAACTAAATCTAATAGTAATTGTATCGGGCCTGCACATTCTCAGCCTGTATTGATGACTACTCACCTGCTGCAGACCAGAGATTCGAGAAGGTATGTTGAAGAACATTATGTGGCCAATCAAGGACATGGCAGACTGAGGAGGAGGAGGAGCACATACACCCAACGCACTTACAGAGATAAACATCTTACCTGAACGTGTCCGAGAACATGTGACTTAAGAGCGTGCGATTGCAAAAGGAGGTCATCACTCCTCAAGGAGATCTGCAGCCTAACAGCACCACAATGACCGCACTGCCCATTGAGGTTAATTTACAGCACCACTTTCCTTCCATGCATCTGGCTCCTTTCAGGCCTCAGCAGGCGAAAAGTGTGCTATCTCTCAGCATGCCACACATTGCTGCTTTCGATAGGTGACTGAAGCCCTTTTCACTCGGAGAATGGACTTTAAAAGCTTTCTTTTCACGAGGGATGCGCAGACTGAGAGGGCTTTGGGTTTCTCCAGAATAGCAAACTTCCCCAAGGTGCAGGGAGCAATAGACTGTAAGCATATCGCCCTGCGAGCAGCCTTTCAGGATGTAGATGTTTTTCTGAACCGAAGGCGATTCCACTCCCTTAATTTGCAGCTCCTTGTTGACCTCAAGCAAATAATCATGGCAGTCAATGCAACATTTCCAGGAAGCATCCACGATGCGCACATCTTGCGTGAGAGCACTTTGTCTTGATTAGGAACCAGCCACAAGTTCACGGTTGAATGCTGGGTGATAAAGGATATGACCTTACCAGCTGACTGATGACCCCCCCCTGCGTGAGCTCCAGAGAGAAGGCGTGAAGCGAAACATTGAAAGCCACATTGCCACACACAATGTCGTGGAAAAGACAAATGGAGTGCTGAAATAACACTTCAGATGCCTGGACCAGTCTGGAGACGAATTACAATGAAATCCTGAGCAGGTTGCTCAGTTCATTTTGGTGTGCTCCATGATGCATAATTTGGCTATCACGTTGGGATAAGAATTGCCAGATGAGACTGCCGATCCACCTCAGGAAAGAGGAGAAGGGAAAAAAGTAGGTGGACGATGAAACCGGGGAAGACACTCAGGTTGACTTTGAAACCATGCCCCCACCCCGCTCTAGACTGCAGGAAAATGCCCATGGATGATACAAAGCTGTAAGACTGTTGCATGAGCAGCTCATAAATGAACGCGTTACCTGAAATAATGTTGGTGGTATTTATGCAGCTGCAAATGTTGTGTCTGCAGCTCATAACTGACCGGCTTGGGTTACATTGGTGACAGTTACCGTTACGGTTGATGTTCGCCTTTCATGGCTGTACTCGCCAGTGTTTAGCGGTACAACAATCTGAATAAAATGCGCAACAATGTTAAATTTATTTTTTAAAAGTAAACTTGACGATTTTTTTTAAATTCAGAAAAAAGCATAACACAACACAACACATCAGTAACCCCCACCCACACCGCAGACCAATCTTTGAATATTTTAACAGCACAGCAACAACATATTTTAATACCCCACTCTCCCCCAAACCATACCAACAATGAAACATTTCAAAACAGCAATTATTTAATCAACTAATACTAAATCGAAACACACACCCACCCCACAGGCATTAATATTAATGTATAACAAAAAACAATCCCTCCCTATCTGCGGCAACGCCCCTTCTTTCCTGTCCCCCCCGATCTGAGCCCCACCTCTTCCCTTCTCACTACTAACACCAAGCTGCTTTGCTGCGGTGTTCCGCAAGCACTGCTTCGATGGGCGGGGGTGGGGGGAGGGGGTGACGATAGTTCGTCCAATTGTGGTGATGATGGTGGAGAGGACATTTCTGTGGAAATATCCTCCGAACGTGATGCAAGATCTTCCTCCTATCTTCGATGAGTCTCATGAACAGGTGCGGCATCTTGGGGTGCAGTGCCGGATTTCGGGACCACTGATTGCCCTCTGACACAAGTGTCTCTGGCTATTTTCTCCAGGGTCCGCGCTCTCCCCATCATTTTCTCCTTCATGTTAGCGGATAGGGTGTCTATCTGCTGAGATATTCCACCCATTGTCTGAACGGGCTCTTGAACAATCTCAATGCTTCTCCTGGACAAGTTAACCATGCACACGCTAAGCTCTCCCGTTCGTGGAGCAATCCTCCTGCGCTGAACCAACCTCCGCGGGGTCGTCGCCGGCAATGATTCACTGGAGGCACCCTGTAGCATGGCGCTTAGCCCCGCTACCTCCTCGTTCGAGGAGTACATGGCCAGAGGAAAACTGGAAGCTACTGCAGCTGCAGGCTCCCCTTCCACCTCCTCACTGTCCTTAGTGGAGAGGAGGACCCGTAGCAGAACGGGTGAGATTTGGGACTCCACGAACCCAGAAATACTTATGACCAGCCCCATCGGTTGAAGTTGTCATTCGATTGCCATGTCCTGCGCTCTTGGTTGAGCGAGAAAACAAAAGAGAGCGAATTAGAGGAGAAGGGGGTGCGTGGGTCACATGTGAATCCAAACGCTACACACGCATATGTAGGAGAGCAAGTCTAATGTTGAAAGAATGATGACAGAATTCACATTTGATGAACATCATGACAGTACAAGATCAGCATTACAATGATTTTCATGATCCCATCATTAATTGCATGACATTACATTACTTCACGTAACATGACATAACATTGCATCAATAAATCATCAATGATATATTTTTAAGATATAAGTGGTATTAATTGCCTTTCCATCACCCAATGGTTTATAGTTCACAAACGTGGCATGAGGACAGGTTCCGAAGCAGCATGGGTGTGCGAACAATTGTGGAACACCTAAAATGCCAGCGCCAACACCTCGAGATCGGTGTAGGTGCATAGATCTGCTGGGCCGTCACCCGTGCTCCGCGGCTCGGCACTGTTCTATGAAAGCTTTTTATGCAAAAGGCGATAAAGGTATGGCTTGGCGTAAGATCATTGCCAGTTATTGTGACAGATACAGGTGCATAGGTTACTGACAGATATGTTATTCTTATCTTTATTTTTAATATTATTATTATACAACACAACATAACACATATGACTGTCCACATATAAATGTTATAAATATCGCACGCATGGTTACATCTGACGTCTGCAAAAATATTGTTTAAGATCCATGTTTATATCAAATGCTGAATCAGAATTGATCTTATCGAAACGTATAAGATTATGATGGGGGTTGACAAGGTGGGTGCAGATAGGATGTTTCCACTGATAGGTTAGACTAGAACTAGTTGCCATACACTTAATGTAGGGGGCCGCACATTTTGGACTGAGATGAGGAAGATTTTCTTCTTGCAGAAAGTTGTAAATCTGTGGAATTCACTGCCTCAGAGAGCTGTGGAAGCTGGATCATTGAATAAATATAAGACATAGATACATAGTTTCTTAAACGATAAGTGAAAAAGGGGTTATGGGAAATGGGCTTGGAAGTGGAGCTGTTTCCATGTTCAGATTAGCCATGATCTTGTTAAATGGCGGAGCAGGCTCGAGGGGACGTATGGCCTACTCCTGCTTCTATTACTTATGTTCTTCAGGTCTTATTTCTAGTTAAACACTCACTGTGTTCCTTTACATTATCCAGTACTCTATTTCTAATTGAACTCTCACTGTGTGCCCTTAAGTTACCCAGTCCTCTATTTCTAATTAAACACTCACTGTGTTCGCCTAAATTCCCTAGTCCTCTATTACTAATTAAACTCTCACTGTGTTCCCCTAAATTACCCATTCCTCTATTTGTACTTAGAAAATTACTGTATTTCTCTGCAATTAATTTTATATGATTGATAGCTGAACGGTTGTTCTATTTCCCTAAATGCGCCAGTTGTCTGTTTCTCATTAAACTGTGACTGTATCCCTCGACATTCACCTGCCCTAAATTTTTAATTGTACAGTAACTGTATTACCATGAATACCCTTATGATCCCCATTTGCTGCCCTGTCCTCGCCGAGCTCATTCTGACCGCGTGATCCACTTCATGTTCTCTTGACCCTATTCTCACTCAGTCCCACAAAATAGCTGACATCTCCAATTCCGATCCTGGCCCACCATGCTAGTTGACACTCTAAATGCTTCCCTCTGTTCTCTTGCTGAACCCTTTCCATTCAAATCTGCCATCAAGATTAACTTGGAACAATTCCAAATTGATATCCGTTTTTGAAAACCTTCGCCCCAATCTCCAATTTCTCACTCCTCTCCAAGGTCCTTGAAATTATCGTGTACGTGCTGTGCGTAATTCCATGTTTAAACTGCCCAATCAGATTCCTGCCCTTATCAGAGCACCCCTTCATCTAGGAGCAAACCAAAACAAATTTCAAAGCATAAGTCAGACATCCGGGTCAAAGCTTGCGGTGTTCCAAGGTAGATATCTGCCTTCGAATTCCCTCTGAAGGCTAAGCCATTTAGGATTGAGATGACGAGAAAGTTCTTCACTCAGAGAGTTGTTCACCTGTTGAATTCCTTACAGCAGAGAATTTTTGATGCCAGTTCATTGGATATATTCAAGAGGGAGTTAGATATGCCACTTACAGTTAAAGAGATCAAGGGGTATGGAGAGAAAGCAGCAAAGGGGTACTGAGATGAATGATCAGCCATGGTCTTATTGAATGATGGTGCAGGCTCAGAGAGCGGAATGGCCTACTCCTGCACCGATTTTCTATGGTTTTATGTTTCTAAGTGCTCCACGTCAAATCAGGAGCTGCACAGTAGCTTGAATCTTCCAGCTCTGGTGAAGGTGGCAGCATTTACCTGACCAGTTCTGAGCAGGCTGATGACTGTCCATTGGTACGAGGAAGGTTCGATCCCTTAGGTTGTATTATTGGACTCCTCGGTGAGGAACACATACCATCTTAGATTTAATAAGGAGTGTGGGAGACTTGGAACCCGTAAGGAGGGAGGGAGTGTGGGCCTCAGTAATCCAAGGCAGGGACGGAGTGATGGATTGTCGGCCTGAGTATCCACAGGGCAGGGAGGGAGGGTGATTGTGCCTCAGTACCCACATGTCCGGGAGGGAGGGATTGTGGGCCTCAGTACGCCCAGGACAGGGACGGAGGGAGTGTGTGCCTCAGCACCACCAGCGCAGGGAGTGATTGGGGCCTCAGCACACCCAGTGCACGCAGTGAGGGCGTGTTGGCCTCAGCACCCCCTGGGCCAGTAGGGATGGAGTGTGTGCCTCAGCACCCCCGGGACACGGAGGGAGGGAGTGCGTACTCAGAAATCCCAGGGCAGGTTGAAGATGGGGTTGGATGTCGTAGCAACATAGACACATAGAAAATAGGTGCAGGAGTAGGCCATTCAGCCCTCCGAGCCTGCACCACTATTCAATAAGATCATGGCTGATCAGGCAACTTCAGTTCCCCATTCTTGCTTTCTCCCCTTATCCTTTGATCCCATTAGCCATAAGGGCCACCTCTAACTCCCTTTTGTAAAATGTAAAGAACTGGCATCAAAAACTTTCTTGGGAGATTAATCCACATGTTCACAATTATCTGAGTGAAGAAATTTCTCCTCATATCGGTCCTAAATGGCTTACCATTATCATTAGACGTTGACCCCTGGTTCTGGACTTCAACAACATTGGGAACATTCCACCTGCATCGAACCATTCCAATCCCGTCAGAATTTAATTTGCAACGATGAAATCCCCTCTCTTTTTTCTAAATTCCAGTGAATATATGGCTAGTTGAATCTGTCTTTCTTCCTCTATCAGTGCTACCATCCAGGGAATCCGTCTGCTGAACCTTCGCGGCACTCCCTCAGTGGCAAGAATGTCCTCCATCAGATTGGGAGCTCAAAACTCTACACAATATTCAAGTTGTGGCCTCACCAAGCCCCTGTACAAATGCATTAAGTCCTGCCTGCTCCTATACTAAAGTCTTGTTGTTACGAAGGCAACATGCCAGTTGCCATCTTCACTGTCTGTTGTACATGCATGCCAACATTCAATGACTGATTTGTCATAACACCCAGGTTTCGTTGTACCTCCAATTTTCCTAATCTGTCACCATTCATATATTATTCTGCCTTCCAGCTGTTGCGACCAAAATGGATAACCTCACATTTATGTACATTCTACTGCATCTGCCATGCATTTGACAATTCACCTAACCTATCCAAATCACGCTGCAGCCTCTTGAATTTGATGAAGTCTGCCCTTGTTGGCAGTGGTCTCAGGAGGTATGGAAAACGGTCCATGTTGTCCACGTTATGGAGCTTGATAACGGCGGGGGCAGTGCTGTGTGTTGGGGGCAGGTTGTTATTGGACCCTTCTCTTAAGGCTGTATAATGTAATGCCCATGCTCTAGTTTGCCTCGGAGAAGGTGTTCATGATGGCTTCATGTTCGGTCAACGAAGGTGCGCAGAAAAAGCCATCGTTGGCGTGCTGTAGTTCAATGAAGGAGGTTGAGATGCACTTTACTCAGGCAGGGAGGAGCAGATGTTGTACAGATTCCCGTTTGTTCTGTAATTTAGCTCCTATCCAGTGGGGAGCTTTTGAACGTGAGATGGAGCATAGCAGATAGGAAGATCTGGAAGAGTGTGGTGCGATGAAACCGCCTTGCTAAACCCCGGTCCGTATGTGGAATTGTGCTGTGGTGGATGCGCTGCTCTGGAGCACGGCTAACATTTCATCCTGCAGAAGGTGGAGAATGGTGAAAAACCTTTACGTACAGCCGAATCTGAGGAGGACGCTCCTTAATCCCTCATGGTTGACAGAATTGGAGGCATTCGAGAGATCAAAGAAAGCCATGTTCAAGTGTTGGTGCTATTCCCTGCATTTCTCTTGCATCTGCCGCGTGGTGAAGATCATATCCATTGTGACAATTAGTGGGCGGAATCCGCATTGCGACTCTGGGAGGAGTTCTTCCGCCATAGGGAGGAGGTGGTTGAGGAGAATTGTTGCGATTACTTTGTCATTGGTCGAGAGCAGCGAGATTCATCTGTAGTAGGATTCGTCACTTTTCTTTATGATCATTACAAGTAAACCTACTCTGAGATCGCCTGGTATTATTTCCTTGTTCCAGATAAGACAGATGAGTTCATGAATCCGTGCCAGTAGTAATTCACCGCCAAGCTTCAGTACTTCCGAGGCGATTCCATCTGCTCCTGAGGCCTTGTTGTTTTTAGTTGTCTATGGCCTTTTCAAAATCGTGCTGAACTGCGATTGTGCCAAAGAGGTGATAGGTAGCATGCTGTGGAATGCAATCACGGATACTCACGTCGATGACAGATGGTTGGTGGCGAAGATCCACGAAGTGTTCTTTCCAGTGGCAACTGAAAGCCTCACTGTCCTTGATGAGCACCTCTCCGTTCTTGAATTTCAGTGGAATAAGACTTTGGGCCATAGGTTATACCGCACTTAAAAATCCACACACATCGTGATTGTCGGCTAGATGCTAGATTTTCTGTGCTATTAATTATCTATTCGTTGGAGTTTATTTATTAAATTCAGGTTCTCTATTAGTATGAGATTATATAATACTTTGAGGGGCTTTATTAGTTTGAGTTTCTCGTATAGTTTGTGGTGTATTATTTTAGATGGCTGTATTTGTTTGAGTTTCTCATATTGGTTTGAGGCTGTCTCATTGTTTGAGTACTATATTCGCCTGAGTTTCTCTAAATGTTTGGAAGAGTGGTATTATTTCACGCTGCTTTATTAATTTGAGATTCTGTATTAATTTGAGGGATTTTATCAGTTAGAGAGGCTGTAGTATTGTGAGGTTCTCTGGTAGTTTGCGGTTATCGATTAGTTTGTCAATCTTTATTGTTTTAGGGGATGTATGAGTTTTACGTTGTCTATTAGTTCAAGGGGTGTATTAGTGTGACAATCTGATTTATCGGAAATATTGTGTTAGTTTCAATGGCTGTATGAATATAACTCGCTGTGTGTGGTGGAGTTGCTGTATTGGTTTAAAGGTCCTCTATTAGTTTGAGGTTCTCTATTAGCTTGACTTTCTCTATTTATTGTATTAGTTTGAGGTTCTCTATTAGTTTTAGGGCCTGCAATAATTATAGGTTCTGTTAGTTTGAGGAGCTGTATTAGTTTGAGGTTTTGTATCAGTTTGAGGTCCTGTCGTGGTTGGAGATTCTCTATTAGTTTGCGGCTCTCTATCAGTTTGATGGGCTATAATATTTTGGACTTCTCTGCAAGTTAAATGTTCTCAATTAATTTGAATTTCTCTATTAGTTTAGCTTATCTAATAGTTTAAGGATCTCTATTACTTTGATGGGCTGCACTAGTTTGAGGGGCTGTATTAGTTTGAGCTTCTCTATTACTTTGAGGAAATATATTAAGTTGAGATCCTCGAAAAGTTTGTATTGTTGTTTTATTTTAAGAGGCTGTATTTGTCTTAGATCCACTATGAGTATTAGGAGGTCTACTAATTTGAGGTTCTTTAATAGTTTGAGTCTCTGTGTTAGTTTGAGGGACTGTATTACTTTGAGTCGCTGTATTTGTTTCAGGGACTGTATTAGTTTGAGAGACTGTATTAGCTTGAGGGTCTGTATTAGTTAGAGAGGCTGTTTTAGTTTGAGTGTCTGTATTAGGTTGAGGGACTATAATCGTTTGAGTTGCTTTATTATTTTGAGGGTCTGTATTGTTTGAGAGACTGTATTAGATTGAGGGACTGCATTAGCTTGAAGGTGTGTATTAATTTGAGGGGCTTTACTAGTTTGAGGGTCTGTATCAGTTTGAGGGACTGTATTAGTTTGAGGGACTGTATTATCTTGAGGGTCTGTATTAGTTTGAGGGGCTGTATTAGTTTGGGAGACTGTAGTAGCTTGAGGGTCTGTATTAGTTTGAGGGGCGGTGTTAGTTTGAGGGCATGTATTAGTTTGACGGTCTGTATTAATTTGAGGGTTTGTATTAGTTTGAGTCGCTGTATTAGTTTGAGGGACTGCGTTAATTTGAGGGACTGTATTAGCTTGATGATCTGTATTACTTTGAGGGTCTGTATTAATTTGAGGGTCTGTATTAGTTTAAGGGGCTGTATTAGTTTGAGTTTCTCTATTAGTTTGAATATTTGGATAATTTTTAGCGTCCCGATTAGTTTGACGTTCTCTATTGGTTTGAGTGGATTATTTTGAGACTCCCTATTAGTTTGAGTTTACTAGTTTCAGCTTCTCTCTTGGTTTGAATTTCAATATTGGTATGAGTTTCATTGCTAGTTTGAATGTCTCTATTGATTTGAGTGTCTGTATTGCTTTTAGTTGCTTTATTATATTGAGGGTCCGTATTACTTTGAGTTTCTCTGTAGATTTTTTAAAGTTAGTTTGACGTTATTTATTAGTTTGTGGTTCGCTTACTTTAAGGTTCTCTTTTAGTTTGAGGTTATCTTTTAACTTGAGGGTTTGTATTAGATTTAGTTTTAGTTTGAAGTACTTTGTAATATTAAACGATTGGTTTAGTTTGAGATTCTCCATTAATTTGAAGTGCTGTATTATTTTTAATGTCTGTATGACGAGAAGTGCTGCATTTGTTTGCATTGTTTTTGCTGTATCAGTTTGAGGTGCTGTATTACTTTTAGGTGATCTCCGAATATGAGGCTCCGCATGTGTATGAGGTGCTGTATGGGTTGAGAGGCTTAAAAAATATGAGTACCTGTATTAGTTTGAGGACGATCATAGACATTCTTACCATTTTAATTCTTTGACTGCATTTCCCTATTTAAAAGAGCAGTCACTTCCAATACCGCACTTGAACAGCCTTGAGAAGGACATACTAACATTTGTAAATTAACGACTGAATGCCTGCATTTAAAATGGCAGCCACGACCCACTTTGTAGCACAGCAGACCCGAGAGAGAAACTCTAACATTGGGAAAGTGACGACTGAATAGCTACAGTTAAAGAAAGCAGCCACATCACAGAGAGCAGTAGAACAGCCCTGAGAGGGAAACTCTAAAATTAGGAATGTAATTACTGAATAGCTGCAGTTAAAGAAAGCAGTCACATCACTGAGTGCAGTAGACACACCCTCAGAGGCATACACTAACATTGGGAATGTAATTACTGAATGACCACAGCAGAGTAAATTACATCACCCGATTAACATGCGATCTCCAGTTTGGCTTGATGGTTTTTGAAACAACAACCCAATTGCTGGGAGGATACAGCTGGAAACGTTCATGAGTTAATTAAAATGAGCAGAATTGTATAGTCTTTGTGGTTTCCAATTTGAATCTCTGCAGTAAATATATTCGTTCACAACAGGGAGTTAAATCGGCTGTCGTAATCTGCTTGTTCAAGCTTTAAAAATAACTGTTTTGTTCGATGTTGCAACCTCAATGTCCCCGTGGAGTGACCGCAGGGCATAACTTAAAGGCACAGGAATTCTACGTCTCAGAGTATAAATCAGGGAGATTACCTGCAGCACGAAGGGGCACATCGTTTCACATAGAAAATGCTTCCAATTCAACATGCCAAGAAAATATGCTATACATTCATTGCCGTCATTGGTGTTCCTGGTAAGTGACTATAACCATTGAAGTTGAGCACATCTGTGTGTGAGCTGGTCTCTGGTTTTGCTCTGTGACTGAGAATGTTACATCCTGGACTAGTGGTCACTGGTATAGACACCTGATTGGTGATATCATTCCGTTCAGTCAAATGGCCTGAATAACCACTGCGGTTTGATTCAATTGTTCCATCTAAACATAAACGTGTGTGTGTAACTAACAGGCTGATATTATTATCAAGCTATTGTCTTTAGTGGAATTTTTTGTGTACTTTTGAAACATTCCTTACTGAGCGCAACAATCTGAGAGAAGGTATTTGTTGGAGTGTCTGTCACTGTCGGTTTTACTGAATGTGAGTCATACCGGGAGTGGATCATGATACCCCAGTGACCATGTATTACAGGGAATGTCTGTCACTGTAAGATGTACTGAGTGTGTGTCACTAACCAGTGTGGAACACCGTGATCGAGTGACCATGCACTACTGGGAGTGTGTGTCACTGTAGGATATACTGAGTCTCGGTCACTAACCGGTGTGGAACACCGTACCCCAGTGACCATGTATTACTAAGAGTGTGTGTCTCTGTAGGATATACTGATTGTGGGTTATTAAACGTTGTGGAACACCGTACCCCAGTGAACATGTATTACTCGGAGTGTCTGTCACTGTGGCATATATTGAGTGTGGGTCACTAACCGGTGTGGAACACTCTGCACCAGTGAACATGTATTACTGCACGTATGTATCACTGTAGGATATACTGAGCGTGGGACACTAACCGGTGTGGAACACCGTACCCCGTAACCATGTATTAATGGGAGTTTCTGTCACTGTCGGATGTACTCAGTGTGGTTCACTATTTCTTCTGCTTTCGCTTCTGAGGCGTACCCTCGGAATCGAAGAACACTCGATTCCACACTGAAAATTAGTTCCCAGAGGGCTGAAGAGTCCAATGCATGACTTCCATTCTCTGACACAGGTGGGGCAGACGGTGTTTGAACGAACGGAGTTTGGGGTGCCTGGGTTGCTGCGCCCTCATTCCGCTATCTACGCTTGGATTCAGTTTGCTCTGGGCGATATTACTCGAGGTGCTCTGCGCCGTGCGGATGCTTTTCCTCCAATTTGTGCTGGCTTGGGCAGGGATTGCCAGGTGTGGGTGGGGACGTTGCATTTTTTCAAGGAGGCATTGAGTGTGTCATGGTACGTTTCCTCGACCCACCTGTGGCTCGTTAGCAATAAAGAATCACTGAGTTGAGCGTTTGCTTTTTGATTCTCATGTCCGGCATGCCGACGATGTGGCCCGCCCAACGGAGCTGATTGACTGTGGTTAATGCTTCGATGCTGGGGATGTTGGCCTGACCGAGTACACTGATGCTAGTGCGCCACACCGGCCAATAAATTTGCAGGAAATTGCGGAGGCAGGGTTGGTAATTCTCCAGTGCTTTGAGGTGACTGCTGTAAATATTCCATGTCTCTGAAGCATCTAGGAGGGTGGGTATCACTACTGCACTGTAGACCATGAGCTTGAACCAGCTTGAAGAGGTCCTGGTCTTCAATACTTCCTTCCTCAGGCGTCCGAAGGCTGCACTGACACACTGGAGACAGTGTTGGACTTTGCCATCAAAGTCTGCCCTTTTTGACAGTAGGCTCCCGAGGTATGGAAAATGGTCCACATTGTACAGTGTATAGCCCAGTAAATCGGAGCTCTACTGAAACTTGCAGCGGATGGCGAGTTTCCCTGCGCCTACACCCGCTGATACATTCTGAATGTCCCATTTGCAATTTAATTCAATTGCCTCTCACCCTCACCAGCTTTGGGCTGTGAATGAAAACCCTTGCAGGTTACTGATCGTGATCCTGACCCCAGTGCACTGCCCTTGCTGAACGTACAAGTGCTGGACCTCTGGTCTGAACAATGTTCTATCTCCACACTCCAATGATGCCGGTATGGGAGCTCGAATGGTTCCTCGCTATGCTGCCTTTTCGTGCGATTCAGGGAATCTTCGTTGTTCCAATTCTACTCCTATCCCCTCCTTCACATATTTTTAAGTACATTGATGACTGTGGTCGCGCAATTTCCTTTTCTAGCCATGACCTAGAAAAAGTCCTCACTCGCACAAGGTAATGACCACCCATCACCTCATGCCTATGTTTACTGAACGACATTGGCTCCCGGTTAAAGAACGCCACGATTTTGAAAATTCTCATCAATATTTACACATCTCTCCATGGTTTTGCAGCTCCCTACCTCTGTAATCTTTTGCAGCCTCACAACCCCTCAAGATATCTCCGCTCTTCAAATGCTGCCCTCTCGAACATCCCTCATTATACTGCTGAACCATCGATGGCCTTACCTTCAGCTGGTTGGGCCCTTAACTCTGCAATCCCTCCCTGAACCTCTAAGCTTCTCTAATCATCTTTCCATTTTAAAGACGCTCCTTAAAATCAACCCTTTTAGGAAGCTTTTGGTCATATGCCTTAATTTCTTCTTTTTTGTCTTGGTGTCATATGTATCTGAGTTGTCCTGTTAAAACTGCTTTGAAGCGCCTTGGGACGTTTAACTAGGTTAAACGTGCGATATAAATAAAAGTTACTGTTATTATTATTAATAATAATATTAATTATTATAAATATTATTATTCAAAATAATCATTATAATAACAATTATGTGATCAACCTTGCTTAAAATTTGCGACACACTCTCTCCTTCATATGCTTCGACTATCACTCCCTTCCCTTCTGCAACATCTCTAAGTCCATTTCGCAAGATTGGCTCTATACCAATGTCTACCATAAAGCGGCCGACTCTGAGAGCTACCTTGATTATATGATCTCTCACCCAGCTTGCTGGACGGACTCTATTATACTCTACAAATGACGCTGCCTGCGTTTCATCTGTTCCGATAATGCCACATCCCACATCAGTGCTTACAACATGTGTACCTTTCTCTGAGCTGAGGATACCCATCCTCTGTGGTCCTGATCCTGTGTGCCTGTAACCTAGCGTGGAGTGGGTAGGAGAGGAGGGGCAAAGCAGAGTCATGGAGACAGCGAACCTTTGAGTCAATAACTCGGGCTGAGGGGCTACAGTAGTGGGTCGGTTCCCCGGTCAACCACACTCTCTGGTTGATTCTCTTCCTGCAGTGACCATGCTCTGTTCAGAGAAGGTTCACCAGGCTGGTCCCTGAAGTGAATCTGTTCACTTATGAGGAAAGGTTGAGCAGGTTGTGCATATATTCGTTGGAGTTTAGAAGAATGTGCGCTAATGTTATTGAAACGTATAGGATGCTGAGGTGGCTCGACAGTGTAGATGCAAAGAAGCTGTTTCCCCTCATTGCGGAATCTACAACTAGGGGACATAGTTGAAGAATGTTCCTGATGTTGGGGAAGTCCAGAACTAGCTGACATAGTGTAAGGATCAGGGGTATGCCATTTAGGACCAAGATGAGGAGAAAGCTCTTCACTCAGAGCGCTGTTAACCTGAGAAATTCCCTCCCGCAGAGAGTTGTTGATGCAGTTCATAGGATACATTTAAGAGGGAGTTAGGTATGGCCCTTACATTAAAGGGATCAAGGCCTCTGGAGGGAAAGCAGGACAGGTGTTCAGGGAGAATGATCAGCCATGATGTTATTGAATGGTGATGCAGGCTCGAAAGACCCAATGGCCTAGTCCTGCATCTATATACTATGTTTCTATGTTTCTATGGACAGGGTCCTCAATCCAATTTCCCGCATTTATCCACAGCCGAGGATTCCGCACCACTGTGGTGGAAAAGGCACACCGCAGTGTCAATACAATTTGCTGCCTTACTTTCATCGCACCTGATCCTCCCTGCTCGAACTATGATCGGATCCCCTTGTCGTCACCTTAGTCTCAACCAACCCCCACATTCAAGAGTTCATCCTCTGCCATTGCTGTCCCTTCCTTCTTATTCCCACCACCAAACACATCCCCTTTCAACATTCCCAATGGATCGGCCCCTCCATGACAATGTGGACTATTCGTGAATCGCCCCAACAGTTCTCCCCAACCACCGGACCTTCCTCTGCAAAAACTAGGAGATGCAACAGATGCCATTTCACCTCATTCTTTCCATCGTCCAAGGCCTTAAATCTGAAACAGTAATAGACTTGTATTTCCTCCAATGTAGTACACTGTATTCGTTGTTCACGATGCTGTCTCCTGCAGATTAGGGAGGATTAAACAGAGATTGTGTGATTACATTCCTGAACTTCTCCATTGTGTCTGGAAACTTGTCTCTCTCTCTCCCTCTGTCTCACACTCCCCCGGTCACTTGACCCTTCATTTCTACATCCCACTCCCAGTCTCATATCTCTACCTTCGACACTCTAAGATGTTCCCCTTCGTAACTCAATGGGGAGCAGCACCAGATATTTCGATTATGCATTTATTGCAACCCGGCAATAAAACTGAGCTTAAACTTTTCAGAAAAATACTACCGCTCCTCAGAAGGCATGTGCTGGTAATGAAGGATGTCTTCAGTCGAGACACTGGGAGGGGAGGTGGTGTGTGCTGGTGCTTGGGATCGCCACTCGGTATATGACAGGTGGGCTGGTCCGCAGCCCTGGGGTCGGCTGACCTTTCTCCACCACATTGCCGGGCCATGGGAGCCTTCTGATCTTTGCCAGATTAATCTTGCTTCCCCCAGCCCCCTCTCGTCACACTCCGCAATCCTGCTCTATCCAGTTACATCTTCTCTGGACTCATTTCCTGTTTCTTTCCTTGTCCCATTTGTCTTACACCATCATCCCTTTTTCTTTGAATCACTCCTGCCCACCATCCCATCAAAGGCCTTCAACTTTGATCTTTCCTCCACCTACTACAATTTACTGTGCCTCTAACATTGCGTTAAAACTGTTCATTGCTCATGTATGCCATTATTGAAAAAACATTATCACCTGAAACGTTAACTCTGTTTCTCTCTCCACTGATGCTGCCTGACATACTGAGTGTTTTTAGCTTTTTCTGTAATTTATCAGATTTTCAACCGTTTGTATGGGAGTAGTTTAAACAGACGACGAGAGAGGGAGAGCGTGTGGGGCTTACGGAAGGCACACCTGGATCTCCTGGCCCACAACCATGTCCGTGAAGGCACTGACATTGTCCCCGAAGCTGTCCTCGGCTCACTTTAGCTGCCGGGTATCCCGAGGCCTGGTAAACACAGCCAACCATAGTTAAACCCGTAAAATAAGTTAAATCCGTAAAATAGTTTAAACCAGAAGCTGCTATCTGCATTAATATATTTATACTGCAATCCCGCCCGCTGGGATTGCTCGGCTTCCTTCCCAGTGCCCCGTCGCTGCTAAACTCGGAAGCAGTGGGTTGGAGGTAGGTTAGGTTATGGAACATGGAAACATAGAAAATAGGTGCATGAACAGGCCATTCGACCCTTTGAGCGTGCACTGCTATTCAATGAGTTCATGGCTGAACATGCAACTTCAGTACCCCATTATTGCGTTCTCGCCATACCCCTTGATCCCCTAATAGTAAGGACTACATCTAACTCCTTTTTGAATACATTTCGTGAATTGGCCTTTCTGTGGTGGAGAATTCCACAGGTTCACCACTCTCTGAGTGAAGAAGTTTCTCCTCATTTCAATCCTAAATGGCTTACCCATTATCCTTCGACTGTGACCTCTTGTTCTGGACTTCCCCAACATCGGGAACATTCTTCCTGCATCTAACCAATCCAGTCCCGTCAGAATTTCAAACGTTTCCAGCAGATCCCCTTTTATTCTTCTGCATTCCAGTGAATACAAGCCCAGTTGATCCAGTCTTTCTTGATATGTCAGTCCGTCATCCCGGGAATCAGTCTGGTGAACCTTCGCTGCAATAGCAAGAGTGTACTTCCTCAAGTTAGGAGACCAAAACTGAACACAATATTCAAGGTTGGGGTGATATACTTTACATGTTAACCCCTGACCCGGCGTCCAGCCGACCGTTTTTGTGCTAAATCACAGGCCGAACTGTCTGGGCTCAGTCTCCAAGAATGAGTGACCAATAATTGACCGTCTCTTTTCCCTTCTCTTTATTACAGTGAATTTAGTGGCGATTGTGATCCTGTCCCGGGGAAAGTGCGGGCTGTCCACCTGCACCACTCGCTACCTGGTCGCCATGGCAGAGACGGATCTACTGTTTGTCATCACTGACGTCATACTGCGGCAGATCGGATGGTATTATTTCCGGGGATGTTTCCTGCATATCACCCCTGTGTGTACTGTTTTATATCTCCTGTCTCGTGCAGCCGCTGACTGTTCTGTCTGGTTCACCGTTACATTCACCTTTGATCGATTTGTGGCCATTTGTTGGCAGAAGCTGAAAGCCAAATATTGCACCGGGAGAACTGCGGCTGTAGTTCTGGCCACAAGCTGCATTCTGCTCTGTTCGAAAAACGTTCCATACTACTTTACAGTTGAACCTGGATATATAATCGACAATGTTCCGTGGGACTGTTCCTTAATCACCGCCTATTTTACTGAGACCGGATGGGTGGGATTTGACTTGTTTGAAACGATTTTAACCCCACTGCTCCCATTCGCTGTAATTTTGTTGCTCAACGCTCTAACAGTCAGACACATTTTAGTGGCCAGTCGAGTCCGGAGGGGTCTGAGGGGTGAGAGCAAGGGGGAGAATGGCAGTGACCCAGAGATGGAGAGCAGGAGAAAGTCTGTGATTTTACTCTTCACCATATCCGGCAGCTTCATACTGCTGTGGCTGATAATTGTTATAGAGTTCTTTTATTTTAGCATTACAGGAATAAATCCCAGTGATTACAATGATTCTTTTATCAATTTACACAGGTCGGATTTATACTGCGGAATTTAAGTTGTTGTGCAAACACATTTATTTACGGGGTGACCCAGTCCAAGTTCACAGAGCAGTTGAAGAGCACGGTAAAATATCCGGTTACCTCAATTGTACAATTAATTAATAAACAGAACGACTGAGCGCAGCCCACAGGTGGGTCCCAGTGTTTGCAGTCCAGGAATGTAATATTTAGCAACATAATTCATCCATTGAATTACACCAGTAGTGGCTGGTGATCTGATCACACACCCAGCGACGGGGAAAGCAATGTGTGTAGGACACGGCAATATTTCTGATTGAAAATTCCCACATGGTCTTTTGGGAAAGTGCCACGAGCATTCTCTCTGACCTCTTCTGTAAAGGGTCACTGCAGCTATTTACTGCAGAGATACATTGCATCTTCCAGAGTGAGAGGCTCGACAATAGGTAGGCAGGCAAGTTTGAGCTCTCGTTCAGTGGGTTATATTATAGAGAACATAGAGCAGAGAATCAGGCTATTCGGCCCAGCCAGTCTGTGCTGGTGAGTATGCTTCGCACTATATCAGAAAGTGAGAAACTGAATGAGCAGAGGTGCAATGTATGACGTGTCAGACTGAGGAGGAGGTCCAGACCATACACACTTCACACTGACAGGGAGAAGAGTTCTTACATAGACTTACCTTGCACACCTGCCTTCGGAAACTGCGCTTCCACAAAGTGGTTACCACTGAAATATCAACATAAGAACATAAGAACATATGAATTAGAAACAGGAGTAGGCCATCTAGCCCCTCGAGCCTGCTCCGCCGTTCAACAAGATCATGACCGATCTGGCCGTGGAATCAGTTACTCTTTCCGGCCCACTCCCCATAACCCTTTAATACCTAATTGGTTAAAAATCTATCTCTCTGTGATTTGAATACATTCAATGAGCTAGCCTCATCTGCTTCCTTGGGAAGAGAATTCCACAGATTCACAACGCTCTGGGAGAAGAAATTCCTGCTCAACTCAGTTTTAAATTGGGTCCCCCGTATTTTGAGTCTTTGCCCCCTAGTTCTAGTCTCCCCGACCAGTGTAAACAACCTCTCTGCCTCTATCTTTTCTATCCCTTTCATTATTTTAAATGTTTCGATAAGATCATCCCTCATCCTTCTGAAAACCAGCGCGTAAAGACCCAGTCTACTCAATCAATCATCATAAAGTAACCCGCTCATCTCTGGAATCAGCCGAGTGAATCGTCTCTGTACCCCCTCCAAAGCTGGTAATCCTTCCTTTAGTAAGGTAACCAAAACAGCATGCAGTACTTCAGGTGCGGCATCACCAAAACCCGATACAGTTGCAGCAGGACGTCCCTGCTTTTGTGCTCTATCCCTCTCGCAATGATGGCCAACATTTCATTCGCCTTCCCGATTACCTGCTGCACGTGCAAACTAACTTTTTGGGATTAATGCACAAGGACCCCCAGGTCCCTCCGCACCGCAGCATGTTGCAATTTCTCCCCGTTCAAATAATATTCCCATTTTACTGTTTTTTTTCCGAGTTGGGTGACCTCACATTTTCCAGACATTGTATTGCATCTGCCAAACCTTAGATAATTCGCAAAACCTATCTCAATCTCTTTGCAGCCTCTCTATTTCCTCTACACAACCCGCTTTCCCACTAATCTTTGTGGCATCTGCAAATTTTGTTACAGTACACTCTGTCTCCTCTTCCAGTCATCTATGTATATTTTATTCGGGTCGTAATCTGACAGACCTCTGTCGTGCCTGTTTATGTATTCGCGGCCCAGTCGGACAGAAAGCTGGCATGTGTGTACCTGTATTCGGGTACCAGTCAGACACGCCTCTGCCCTCACTGTGTCGATATCCGATTCCCAGTGGGATAAAGCCCACTCCTATCTGTATCTGTATTCTCTGTGAATATCCTACCTGTAATTTTAGGGTGGAGCCTATTGTTCTGGATTCCACTCCAGAGGATATAGTTTTCCTCCAACTAGCGCATCGAATGCCTAATTTGTTTTAGCAATTTCAAGTTAATCGAAATCGAATTCTAAAGTCACGTGAACGCGAGGGAAGCTAATGCAATTCTTTAAATCCAGCAGCATTATGTTGAATCCCCCATGGCCAATATGTTCTATTTTCACCTTTAGTCGGTGTGCCATTATTTTTCCAATCACCGACGTTAAGCTGTCTGTTCGACAGTGTACTGGGCATGTTCTATCTCCTTTCTTAAATATGGGTATTACTTTAGCTTTCTGGCTGTGTTCTGGCTGTACACGTTACACTAACATCGAAACATAGAAACATAGAAAATAGCTGCAGGAGTAGACCATTCGGCCATTCTAGCCTGCACCGCCATTCAATGAGTTCATGGCTGAACGTGCAACTTCAGTACCCCATTCCTGCTTTCTCGCCAAACCCCTTGATCGCCCCAATTAGTAAGGACTTCATCGAACTACTTTTTGAATATATTTATTGAATTGGCCGCAACAACTTTCTGTGGCAGAGAACTCCACAGGTTCATCACTCTCTGGGTGAAGAAGCTCCTCCTCATCTCGGCCCTAAATGGCTTACCCCTTCTCCTTAAACTGTGTCCCCTGGTTCTGGATTTCCCCAACACTGGGTACATTCTTTCTGCATCTAACCTCTCTAACCCCCTCAGAATGTTAAAGGTTTCTATGAGGTCCCCTCTCATTCTTCTGAACTCCAGTGAATACAAGCCCAGTTGATCCAGTCTTTTTTGATTGGTCAGTAACGCCATCCCGGAAATCAGTCTGGTGAACCTTCACTGCACTCCCTCAATAGCAAGAATGTTCTTCCTTAGGTTAGGAGACCAAAACTGTACACAATACTCCATGTGTGGCCTCCCCAAGGCCCTGTACAACTGTAGAAACACCACCCTGCCCCTGTGCTCAGATCCCCTCGCTATGAAGGCCAACATGCCATTTGCTTTATTAACCGCCTGCTGTACCTGCATGCCAACCTTCAATGACTGATGTACCATGACACCCAGGTCTCGTTGCACCTCCCCTTTTCGTATTCTGTCACCATTCAGATAATAGTCTGTCTCTCTGTTTTTATCACCAAAGCGGATAACCTCACAATTATCCGCATTATACTTCATCTGCCATGCATTTGCCAACTAACCTAACCTATCCAAATCAATCTGCATTCTCATCGCATCCTCCTCGCTGCTCACACTTCCACCCAACTTAGTGTCATCCGCAAATTTGGAGATAATACATTTAATCCCCTCGTCTAAATCATTAATGTACAGTGTAAACAGCTGGGGCCCCAGCGCAGAACCTTGTGGTACCCCACAAGTCACTGCCTGCCATTCTGAAAAGTCCCCATTTACTCCTACTCTTTGCTTCCTGTATGACAACCAGTTCTAAATCCATGTCAGCACAGTACACCCAATCCCATGTGCTTTAACTTTGTACATTAATCTCTTGTGTGGGACTTTGTTGAAAACCTTCTGAAAGTCCAAATATACCACATCAACTGTTTCTCCCTGGTCCACTCTACTGGAAACATCCTCAAAAAATTCCAGAAGATTTATCAAGCGTGATTTCCCTTTCACAAATCCATGCTGACTTGGTCCTATCTTGTCACCTCTTTCCAAATGCACTGCTATGAAATCCTTAATAATTGATTCCATCATTTTACCCACTACCGTTGTCAGGCTGACCGGTCTATAATTCCCTGTTATCTCTCTGCCTCCTTTTTTAAAGAGTGGGGTTACATTGGCTACCCTCCACTCCATAGGAACTGATCCAGAGACAATGGAATGTTGGAAAATGACTGTCAATGCATTCGCTATTTCCAAGGCCACCCTCCTTAATACTCTGGGATGTAGTCCATCAGGCCCTGGGGATTTATCGGCCTTCAATCACAAAAATTTCCCCAACACAATTTCCCGACTAATAAGGATTTCCCTCAGTTCCTCCTCCTTACTCGACCCTCCTTCCCCTTTTATATCCGGAAGGTTGTTTGTTTCCTCCTTTGAGAATACCGAACCAAAGTACTTGTTCAATTACTTTGTTCCACGTTATGACATCCCCTGATTCTGACTGCAGGGGACCTACATTTGTCTTTATTAACCTTTTTCTCTTTACATATCGATAGAAAATTTTGCAATACGTCTTAATGTTCCCTGCAAGCTTCATCTCGTACTCCATTTTCCCTGCCCTAATCAAAACCTTTGTCCTCCTCTGCTGAGTTCTAAATTTCTCCCAGTCCCCGGGTTCGCTGCTATTTCTGGCCAATATTTATGCCACTTCCTTGGATTTAATACTATCCCTGATTTCCCTTGAAGCCACGGTTGAGCCACCTTCCCTTTTTTATTTTTACGCCAGACAGGAATGTACAATTTGTTCATCCATGCGATCTCTAAATGTCTGCCATTGCCCATCCACAGTCAACCTCTAACGTATCATTCGCCAATCTATCCAAGCCAATTCACGCCTCATACCTTCAAAGTTACCCTTCTTTAAGTTCTGGACCATGGTCTCCGAATTAACTGTTTCATTCTCCATCCTGAAACAGAATTCCACCATATTATGGTCAATCTTCCCCAAGGGGCCTCGCACAACGGGATTGCTCAACAATCCTCTCTCATTGCACAACACGCAGTCTAAGATGGCCTCCCCCCGAGTTGGTTCCTCGACATATTGTGTAAAAAAACATCCCTTATGCACTCCAGGAATTCCTCCTCCACCGTACTGCTTCCCGTTTGGTAAGCCCAATCTATGTGCATATTAAAGTCACCCATTATAACTGCTGCACCTTTATTGCATGCACCCATAATTTCCTGTTTGATGCCCTCCCCAACATCACTACTACTGTTTGGAGGTCTGTACACAATTCCCACAAACGTTTTTTGCCCTTTGGTTTTCTGTAGCTCTACCCATATAGATTCCACATCATCCAAGCTAATGTCCTTCCTAACTATTGCATTAATCTCCGCCTTAACCAGCAATGCTAACCCACTTCCATTTCCTTTGATTCTTTCCTTCCTGAATGTTAATTACCCCTGGATGTTGAGTTCCAAGCCCTGATCATCCTGGAGCCACGTCTCTGTAATCCCAATCACAACCTAACGAAATGTATGTAATAGTGCCTCTGCGATCTCCACTTTAAATTGGTTTAAATTGTGCAGATGTAATCCGTCCGGGTTTTATTCTCTTTGAGTTTGCTTAGTTTATTTAATAGCTCTCCACTTTTTATTTTAAATGCAATTAACTCCTTGTTAATCTCATCGTCTAATATCATGTTCACCTGCTCTGTTGTCCTGATAAATAACGAAGCAAAGCAAGTATTTTATATTTCTGCCAACTCTCTATCGCTGCCTGTGGTATCATGCTGTCCAGTCTTCTCTGGTCATATTCCTATTCCAGCCTTCCTTTTTAATTGATGTACCTGTAAAACATATTACTATTTTCTTCTTTGTTCCTTGATAATTTAAGGTCACAGTTGCTCTCTGCCTTTCTAATAGTTTTTGACTTCATTCCTACTCTCTCCATATTCTCGCTGATCATGCTGACTATGCTGTCCATGGAATTAGTGCGTGCATCTACACTTAACTTAATTTTTTTCTGTATATCTTTATTCATCATTAGTGTTCAGTTTGTTCTTATTTTTAGCAGAATATCTATTTTCCCGAAATCTGCTGCACACCGTTTCAAATGTTTCCCTTTGCTATTTTTGTCATGTTTTTCCAATATTGTTGGTCATTTTATTTCCCCATGTTCTATTCGCAAAACCAACTTTTCTCCAGTCAATTAAAGTGGTCTTCGTCATACTTATGTCCATTTTAATTATCACCTGACAGCATATTATTTTATTATTGGATAGATGTATCGCAACTTTTAGTTACAGTATCTTCTCTGCTTTATTCTGTATTAAGACATCCAATAGCGAACCCTTCCTTTTTGGTCTCCTTATCGATTGGGTTTGAAAGGATTCATTTAGGCATCGTGGGAACTACATTCCCTCATCCTCTTCCCCACCTCTTTTGTCCAATTAATATCGCAGTAGTTGAAAGTTCACGTGATTATTATTCCTTATATTTCTGCTCATTTCCCTATGGAACAACCCGAATCATGTGTTCGATCCTTTCGGTAGGCGTAAATAGGCGTAATTTACGGCGGGGGCGTTAACAGAGTGTTTTCAGATGGTGGGATACTCGCCTCTTCTCAAAGTCCTTATTACTCCATTTGTGCTTAACACCCAAAATGGGGATTATTTCCAGCGTGAGCGTTGACAAAGTGTTTTCCGATCGCGGGATACTCGCCGATTCTCAATGTCCTTAGAATCTCCACTTTAGTGCTTAACACCCGAAAATGTGCGTTATTGCAGCCGTGGGCGTTAACAAAGTGTTTTCAGATCGCCGGCTTCTCGTCCATTCTCAAAAAAACCTAGTTTCCATTTTAGAAAATGTGCGTGACAGCCGGCGAATTCAAATATTTTTGTCCTTCTGCATAAAGATTGGCCGTCCTTCGCAACGGCATGGCAACGCTAGGTTCCTGCGGTTCTGCAAGTCAATGGTCATCGTGAAATGAACAGAACAGGAGTTCGGGAGACAAGGTGCTCTGAGGCATTGAAGTCGTGTCTGTGTGTATGTGAGTAATTTGGGAGGAGGGAGGGACAGTTTGGAGCTTCACAGCAAGAAGGGAAAGAAAAATTAGCAGTCTCATTTTTGTCTCAAATTGGCCTATAATAGAGAGCCAGGAGGATGCATCACAGTACGCTTTGGACTCTGATGCTAGAGAGAGCAGTGAGTTGGGAGGGGAACACATTGGAGGCGCAAAAGAGCCAGGTGGTTCTGGACGAGGCAAATGCCTCGCTTTTGCAGGTGGTCCAGTTACGCTCGGGTGATTTGACTCAGGGTGGGAATGGGAAGTCCCCCACAAAGGCTATGGATTAAATAGCACAGTTGGTGTCACTGGCAACCAACAAGGTTTGTGAGCGCAACCATTGCCACAAACGATGGAACGACCTCGTGGGATGTACAAGATTAAATTGCAAATTAAATTAGATTTAATTATGCATTTATTGAATTGGATTTGTAACAGCCAGGAGTCACCCTCATCAGGGGAGGAGGATGCGACGAGCCTGCAGAGTGACTTGGATACTTTAGGTGAGTGGGCAAATGCATGGCAGATGAAGTTTAACGTGGATAAATGTGAGGTTATCCACTTTGGTGGTAAAAAAGAGAGACAGACTATTATCAGAATGGTGACAGATTAGGAAAATGGGAGGTGCAACTAGACCTGGGTGTCATGGTATATCAGTCATTGAACGTTGGCATGCAGGTACAGCAGGCGGTGAAGAAAGCAAATGGCATGTTGGCCTTCGTGGCGAGGGGATTTAAGTACAGGAGCAGGGAGGTGTTACTTCAGTTGTAAAGGGCCTCGATGAGGCCTCACCCCGAGTATTGTGTACAGTTCTGGTCTCCTAGCTTGAGGAAGGACATTCTTGCTATTGAGGGAGTGCAGCGAAGGTGCACCAGACTGATTCCCGGGATGGCGGGACTGACCGATCAACTGGGCTTGTATTCATTGGAGTTCAGAAGAATGAGAGGGGATCACGTAGAAATGTTTCAAATTCTGACGGGATTGGACAGGTTAGATGCAGGAAGAATGTTCGCGATGTTGGTGAAGTCCAGAATCAAGGGTCACAGTCTGAGGATAAGGGGTAAGCCATTTCGTTCCTAGATGAGGAAAAACTTCTTTACTCAGAGAGCGGTGAAACTATGGAATTTTCTACAACAGAACGTTGTTGAGGACAATTCATGAAATATATTGAAAAAGGAGTTAGATATAGACCTGGCTACTAGGGGGATCAAGGGGTATGGCGAGAAAGCAGGAATGGGGTACTGAAGTTGCAATGTTCAGCCATGAACTGACTGAATGGCGGTGCAGGCTCAAGGGCTGAGTGGACTCCTCCTGCACCTATTTTCTATGTTTCTGTGTTTCTATGTTTCAATGTTTCTATCACATAAATTCTTTCACTTTTCCGGGAATGTTTTCCTCAAAGCCTGCAGTCACGGTGTGATTCATCAGGTAGCGAATGATAATTATCAAAATAATCCTGATTGGTTATGTGTTGTATCAGTCTCTGTGACAGGACCTATCAATGATATCATGCAATGTTCTCTTGCTTTGTCGTCCAGTCAACTTTTACTGAAGGGGCTCTCGTTGATGAGGTCTGTGGCGGAGTTAACGGGTGTGGGGGGCCACCAGCCCCCAGGGACATCACTGAGATGGAGAGGCATGTGCTCGCACTCGTGCGAAAGCAGCCACAAACAGCCACGGATGCATTTGCTGACCCTGAAGTGAGAAAAGGTTTCGATATTGCGTGATGTGAATTCAATGGAGGCCAAACCCACTCATATCCGGACAATCACATGTGATCAATGGTTTCTCAAATTTTCATCGAAATAATGATGGACGGAAGAAATGTATTGCAATGCCAAAGCGTTGGTGGTCATGAAATGCGATGCCCGTGATGACTTTGAGTGCGGTGCTGTTTTCACGTGTATATGCTGTGCGTAGCACTGGACTCATGTTGTGAGCCGAGCACCCACTTTCTCCTCTACGAAACTCATTTGTGAATTGCAGCTCAGCCAGCAACGCGGCCCCAGGAGGGGCATGAGTCTTAGGACAATTCGAATATATCTGGTGCCGAGGAGCCCCGATTGTCACCCGTCAATCCGCTGAATCTGTCTTCATGGAGAAGAGGGCACATATCAAGGAACATGCATCGCCAAGGGCCAGAAGCTCAAGGCCAGCTAATGGTCCTCCCGTCCTGCCCGCCTCCACTCTGAAGATACCTTGCCCAAACTCCTCACCGCAAGGTGCCCCATTTGTCCCCAGGACGGCACCGACATTGCGGAGGCCTCGTGGACGCGCCAAGTCTGTCCCACGAGTAGCAACTTACAGTGACGAGAAGGTACAGTTGTCCAGGTGGACTGTAAACATTGGTGACCAGCTCATCGAAGCATTGGGAGTGATGGCCCGACAGCTGGCCACAATTACCAATTCAGAAGGTGGAGATCCAGGATGCGATAGGCACGAACATCTCTCTCGCCTTCTCTCTCTCTCGCTCTCGCTCACCTTCTCTTTCTTTGTCTCTCTCTCTCTCGCCTTCTCTCTCTCTCGCACTCTCTCACCTTCTCTCTCTCTCACTCTCTCCCGCCTTCTCTTTCGCTCTCTCTCTCGCCTTCTTTCCTTTTTCTTGCCTTCTCCCTCTCTATTTCTCTCTCTCTTTCTGCCCCTCTCTCTTTCCCTCTCTCTCTCTCTCTCTCTCTCTCTCTGTCTCTCTCTCTCTCACCTTCTCTGTCTCCGCCCCTAGTTTCTGCACCCCCACTGCAAATGACGGATAGAGCCAGGACCAAGATGCATCAGAGAATGTTGCCCCTCGGCATGTATCCACTCCCGGACCCGTTCAACGACTGCATCTGCCTTCATCCCCCCAATGAGGAACCGCCTGTGGAGCTCCTCGGTCACCCATCGTGGAGCGAGGAAGGGAAGGGCTCGACTTAGTGAGATGAAGGTTCTTGGGGCGGGAGGAAAGTAAGCTGCATTTCAGTTGGTGATGGCTGTATTATATCTGTATCTGGTTGTATGCAATTTGATGTATTGTATGGGGGCTGGTGACCCCCCTCCGCATTTCCCTTTATATTCTGTGTTGCAAGAGAGGTTGAAAATTTGTTTGCTGTCAATCGTGGAACAAGTGGATTCTGGGCTGTGGTTGGGTGTTATTGCAAGTGATAATTATGATTTCAGACCAGTGTTATTACACAATCTATTTTCTTGCACGTAACCTTGAAGCACTTTGCCTCACATATCTTCACCGTTAAACACTGCTGAGTAAACGTAACCACCAGCAGTCCAGACTCTGAAAATATGTCTTTTGCGATGTTCACGTCAACTGAGTAGAACTCCAGAGTCAAAGCAAACTCCGCTGAAGTTCAGGCAGCCTTTTGAATGGAAGAGCTGTGATTGTAAAAGTCCAGCCACACCGTTGGCGTTGGTTCAGAAATGTTACACCCTTTGTGGGCGTTTTTTTGGGCAAGCGATGTTGTGGGCAGGATGTGTGCGAGGTGGGGGAAACTGAATGCCGTCGATCTCCTGAACGTTACTTTCCCCAAATGTGCTCTTTATGAACTACAAAAGTGGCCCGGCGTTAATAGTGAACCTGAGCGTTAAATTGTTGTGGAAAGTAACGCTCGGGCGATATTATGGGCTTTGATTTTGCCCAATCTGTCCAAACAAAGTGGTCGGGCTGTAATATTTTGTCCCGGCGTCAAGCACATGGCTAAAGTAACGCAACGCTCGGCGATAAGGTTTAGAAAAATGCTACCTCAGTTTCCATTTTGTTTCCAATCGGCGAAATCTGGGCTTTATACGTTAATTCAGCGGTAAAAAGGGCGTTAAAGATGCACAAAAGATTTTTAACCGTCTGCTTTTTTGAAACCAGGCGTTACCGTGACTGATACCATATGAGCGTTAACGTTAAATCTCTCTCATCTTCTGCTGTAGACTGTCGCCATCCTTAGCACTGGCATGGCAACTCTCGATTCCCACGATTCAGGAGCTCAGTGCTCATTATGAATTGCGCAGAAGAGGACCTAAACAGTGAGCGTGTTGCGATTGAGTAGAGGCGTGTGTGGTTGGTGTGTCATGGCTTTGGGAGGAAGGAGGGAGAGATTCGAGCTTTACAGCACATTGGGCAAAAGAGGTAGACGTTACCGGCCAGATCTTTGTAAGCATTATGCGACTATAATGGAGGCAGAACATAAGAACATAAGAATTAGGAACAGGAATATGCCATCTAGCCCCTCGAGCCTGCTCCGCCAATCAGCAAGGTTATGGCTGAGTGGAGGAGTCAAGCCAGCACGCTGTGGAAACTCACGCTGGTGAGAGCAGTAAGCTGGGAGATGAGGACATTGGAGAATCAAAGAGAGCAAGGAGGTTCTCGGACGAGGCAAAGCTTCCGTCCTGCAGCGGGTCGAGTCACGCTGGGGTGATTTGACACAGGGACGGTGGTGGGAATCCAGCCGAAAAGATCTACATGAGGATATGGAGCAAGATAGAGTGGTGGTCTCGGTGGCCACCAACGTGGAGCATGAAGCCAATCAATGCCGCAAGCAACCGACCTTGTGGAATCCGCAAGAGTAAGTATCACGTTTACTTACAATCACTTATATAGTTATGAGTTGGTTTTGTAAGAGTCATCAGTGAGTATCACATGTGAGATCGTCCTACTATTGGGAATGTTGTACCCAAATCCTGCGGTCACGGTGTGCGTCTTTAGGTAAAAAATGATCATTCTGATAAAAATCATGATTACATCTGTCGGTTATGTGTTGTATCAGTCTCTGTGACACGACCCAGCAATAATATAAGAACGTAAGAACATAAGAATTAGGAACAGGAGTAGGCCATCTAGCCACTCGAGCCTGCTCCGCCATTCAATAAGATCATGGCTAATCTGGCCATGGACACAGCTCCACTTACCCGCCCTCTCCCCATAGCCCTTAATTACCTTATTGGTTACAGCACATTGGGCAAAAGAGTTAGCCGTTACCAGCCAGATCTTTGCAAGAATTCCGCGACGATAATGGAGTGAGAACATAAGAGAATAAGAATTAGTAACAGGATTAGGCCATCTAGTCCCTCGAGCCTGCTCCGCCACTCAAAAAGGTCATAGCTGAGTGGAAGAGTCAAGCCAGTATGCTAAGCAAACTCAAGTTGGTGAGGGCAGTGAGCTGGGAGATGAGGAAATGTAGCACGCAACGACCTCCTGATATGTTGTTCTGTTGCATGTTACAGAAGAAGCTATCGATGATGAAGTCCGCGGAGCGGCCAACTGATGGGGGGGGGGTGGCACCAATCACCAGCGACATCACTGACACGGAGGCGGGGGTGATCATACCAGTGGGGAGGAACAGCCGGAGAGCAATGCAGGCATCTGCAGAGCCTGAAGTGATGGGACGTGAGCCAAAAATACACCATTGCATCATCTAAATTGAATTGATGCCACACGCACTCATATCCGAGCAATAATATATGAGCGTTGGTTTCTAACAACGTCCCACAAATAATGCAGGCCGAGTGAGAATCGTTGCAATGCAAACTGTTGATGGGCAATCCCACAGAGGCCAGAAGCTGTGTACGTGGGCCCTGACTCGGTGGATGAACCTGCATCTTGTGTGGAGGATGACCCATTCTCGCCAGTCTATCCGCATGGTCTCTTGTGGATGGATGGGATTTGCACTTCCAGGAACCTCCATCGCCATGATCGACAAGACATTCTCCTCCGAGGACATCTGGTGTTCCTCCAACAACTCCCAACTCCAGTGTGGAGGTACCGGACACAAATAACGTCGCTACAATGCACCCCGTTTGTCCGCAGGCAGGCAGCGACCGCGCCCAGCTATCGTACACGTTGCAGGTCTCGTCCATGACCATCAGATGAGAGCGGAGAGATGGTACAGTTGTCCAGGATGACTGTAGACATCGGTGACCAGCAGCAAGGTGCATTGGAGGCATATCCCAACAGCTGGCCAGAGTCTCCAGCACCATCAATGAGTACGTTCCATGGATGGCCGAGGCCCTGGAGACGATAGCCAGGAACATTGCTGGCACTGTCCTCACACTGGTCCCGGAGCGATACACTCCACCCCAACTTTCGGCACCCCTCCCAGTCCCAATGACACATGAACGTCAGCAGAAAGATCCTGCTTCTGGATACGAGAATGTTCCCACATCGTTACCCTCTGCTCCTGTACTCTTGTAATCATCGGCTCTTCCTTCATCCCTCCAAATGGGGCATCGCCGAATGTGCTCCTCGACAAGGCGGCTTGGAGCGATGAGGGAAAGGGGTAGAGAAGGGGAGAAACTTGAAAGATAGAAATTAGGTGCAGGAGTTTGTCATTCGACCCTTCGAGCCTGCACCACCATTCAATGACTTCATCACTGAACATGCAATTTCAGTACCCCATTCCTGCATTCTCGCCATTCGCGTTGATTTCCCCTGAGTAGTAAGGACTACATCTAACTCATTTTTTTATGTATTTAGTGAATTGGCCTCAACAACGTTCTGTGGTAGAGAATTCCACAGGTTCACCACTCTCTGGTTGAAGGTGTTTCTCCTCATCTCGGTCCTAAATGACCTACGCCTTATCCTTATGCTGTGAACCCTGGTTCTGGACTTCTCCAACATCGGGAACATTCTGCCTCCATCTAACCTGTCTTAACCCGTCAGAATTTACACGATTCTAGGAGATCCCCTCTTATTCTTCTGAACTCCAGTGAATAAAATCCCAGTTAATCCAGTCTTTCTTGATATGTCAGTCCCGCCATCCCGGGAATCAGTCTGGTGAACATTCGCTGCACTCCCTCAATAGCAAGAATGTCCTTCCTCAAGTTAGGAGACCAAAACTCTACACAACACTCCAGGTGTGGCCTCACCAAGGCCCTGTACAACTGCAGTAACACTTCCCTGCCTCCGCATTCAAATCCCCTCTGTTTGAAGGCCAACATATCATTTGCTTTCTTAACCGCCTGCTGTCCCAGCATGCCAACCTTCAATGACTGATCTACCATGACACCCAGGTCTCGTTGCACCTCCCCTTTTCCTAATCTGTCACCATTCAGATAATAGTCTGTCTCCCTGTTTTTCCCATCAAAGTGGATAACCTCACATTTATCCACGTACGACTTCATCTGCCATGAATTTGCCCACTCATCGAACATGTCCAAGTCAATCTGCAGCCTCATAGAATCCTCTTCGCAGCTCACACAGCCAGCCAACTTAGTTTCATCCTCAAATTTGGAGATAGTACATTTAATCCCCTCGTCTAAATCATTAATGTACAGTGTAAACAGCTGGGGCCCCAGCAGTGGTCCCTGCGGTACCCCACTCGCCGCTGCCTGCCATTCTAAAAAGTACCCTTTTACTCCTACACTTTGCTTCCTGTCCGCCATCCATTTCTCCATCCAAGCCAGTACACTACCCCAATCCCATGTGCTTCAACGTTGCACATTAACTTCTTGTATCGGACATTGTCGAAAGCCTTCTGAAATTCCAGATACACCACCTCAACTGGTATACTCTTGTCCACTCTACTGTGAACATCCTCAAAAAAATCAAGAAGGTTTGTCAAGCATGATTTCCCATTCACAAATCCATGCTGACTTGGGCACATCATGTCACCTCTTTCCAAAAAAGCTGATATGACATCCTTAATAATTGATTCCATCATTTTACCCACCACCGATATCAAGCTGACCGGTCTATAATTACCTGTTTTCTCTCTCCTTCCTTTTGTAAAAGGTGGTTTTACAGTGGCTACCCTCCACTCCATAGGAACTGATCCAGAGTCTATGGAATGTTGGAAAATGACTGTCAATGCATCCGCTATTTCCAAGGCCAACTCCAAACTACTCTGGGATGCAGACCATCAGGCCCTAGGGTTCTATCGGCCTTCAATTCCATCAATTTCCCCAACACAATTTCCCGACTAATAAGGATTTCCCTCAGTTCATCCTTCTTACTGGACCCTCTGACCCATTTTATATCCGAAAGTTTGTTTGTGTCCTCCTTAGTGAATACCGAACCAAAGTACTTGTTCAATTGGTCTGCTATTTCTTTGTTCCCCGTTATGACTTCCCCTGATTCTGAGAAGAGGAGGGTGGATGGAAAGGGAGTTGCATGTCCGCAGGTGATGGGTCTGTTATATCCCCATCAGGGTGGGTTCAGCAGTTGTTGCCAATGATACTTATAATTTCACAACAAAGCTTGTGTTAAATGTCTTTATAATTGAACATAACCTAGTTTTGCATTGCCTCAGAGAGCTGCACCATTAAACACTGGTGATTACATTGCACTAAAGGTTACGAATAAACTTAACTCCAATTATCCTAAATTTTAACCAGCACCAACTTGATGCCCAGCATTGATGTCTGAGATGCACACATATACAGCAGTGTGTCAGCTTTGTCAATCACCGCAACGTTCTTTCAGGCAATTATGAGTTGCTGACGTTAACAGTCCTGCAGCTATGTACTCACCATGTGCCCTTTCGTGCGTTCTGAAGGGAGCGGCGGGCATGTTCTAATAGTTAGCCTGAGTGTCCAGCCCGAGTTCAGCGTCCAGCCCCTCGTCCTCCTCTTCATCCCTCTCCTCATGTGCACCATAAGTCACATCTGGCAATCCTTGCACCCTCCTGATCGCCAGATTGTGCAGCATTCCGACTACAACTTTAACTACCTGATCAGGGTTGTCGTGCAGCTCCACTCCTGATGGTGCACTCATAAAAGCCGCTGCTTGAGCACACAACTTGTTTTCTGGACCACATTGTGTGTGTCTCTGTGCCTGTCATTTTACCGCTTCTCTGTCTCTTGTGGGTGTCACGCAGGGTGTCATCAGCCAGTTCGCAAGTACACACCGTTTGTCATCAAGCGTCCAACATTGGACTTGTGGATGACGTGTGAACATGTCAGGACCAGCGCTCTCACGTAGGATTTGAGACTCCTCGAAGCTGCCCCGGATATTTGGCATGCACCACAATAATGAACTGTTTGTGTTCGTCAACTGGTTGGAACTTCAGGGAGTGAAATCTATTTTCATTTGCGAAAAAGCTGTGGGTCCTGAGAAGGCGCCCGCATTGCGCCCTGCATCTTTGGGAACTTAGCAATGCTGTGGAATTCTGCAGCGATGTTTGTCTGGGCCTCCGTGGTCAACGGGAGGGTGATTGATTCAATTCTACACAGGTAGGCGGCCTCCGTGAACTGTCCAACGCAGCATTATGTGGCATGGTGAGACAAAGGACAAATTTCGACCAGGGAGGCCTAAAAGATGCCGGACGCGTAAAACAACACTGCAGCGGTGAACTTGACCTCGATGGTCATGACGTCATGAAGGTGCTGGCAGGCTGCATATGTGGCCTGATGAGCTGCCAGATTTCTGTGAGCACCACTTTGTAGAAGCACAGTCTGTGAAGGTAGGTCTCCTTGGAAACGTTGATGTAACAGCGCTTCTAGATGTAAGGGTGGCGCGTGTGCCATCTGGACCTACTATTGAATCTGGCATATCGTACATTGGACACAAAATTCTGTGCAACAGACGTAGTGCCGTTTGCACTCTGCAGCATGTGCATAGTTAACAGAACGTAAATGGCTGGCCCCATTGAAATAAAAGTGTAATGCCGATTGGTCAGAAGAAATTCATTTAAGTCTAAAAGTCAACCGCAGTTTGATCCAATCGTGCAGGGTGCGGACAATGTCATCCAGATGGTGACTTCACCTCAGAATAACTCCAGCTTCAATCCAAACTGCCAGCGACGTTGAAGCAGCCTTTTCAATGAAGCGCCATGTGAGATGAAAAAGTGCCGTCCACACCACTGTATTTGGTCAGAACACTTCCACTTTTTCAGAGCGCTGTTTTGGGCGAGCAATATTTTGGCCGAGATTTGTATGAGGTAGTGAAAATGAAGCTGGGCTACGTCCTGGACAATACTTTCGTCAAAATTGATGTTTAAAACAAAAAAAGTTGGCGGGCGTGTTTATTGAAGCTCACTGTTAATGTCATGCCAGATGTAGCGCTGGGCCAAATTATTGGCGATAATTTCGCCCATTCAGGTGATTCCATCCCATAAAGTGGGTGGGTGGTAATAATTGTTTCACAGCGTTTGAATATTTGAAATTAACGCTCGGAGATATGTTATCAACAAATGGCCGTTATTTTACATTTTGTTGCAAAATTGGCAACATAGAGCCATTACACGTCATTTCAACGTTAAAATGGACGATAATTGGGCGTTATGCATTGCAAAATAATGCAAAATCTTGTCGAGTCTATGTAACAAATGTCCCTGTGTACAGTGTGTGTCTCACAGTGAGGTTTCAGACTCTGTATCAAGTGTCACTTTGTAGCCAGTGGGATGTCGAGCGGGCGGAGCAGCAGTGTCGGGATAATTGCAAAAGGACCAAAAGGCCGGGAGCAGCCGGGGGGAAGTCGACGCGGCAGAGCGGCAGCGTCGTCAGGCATACAAAAGGCCAGTCGGTGCGGGTGCAGCAGGGTGAGAAGGCAAAACAGAAGTCGAAAGAAATCGTAGCGTGACATCACAGCCAAGGGATTAAGTGATTGGCTGGTGATTAATGAGTCATTTTTATTTTCTTTTGCCTTATCAGTAAGTATCCTTTCTCATTGTTGTAGCCTGCTTAAGTTAACGTAAAGGTTTAGTCACGGCAGGAGAGCTCGGACATGTGTCATGCTCCTCCTGTGCTATGTGGTAAGTTAGGGACGCTCCCAGTGTCCCTGACGACTAAATGTACAGGAAGTGTATCGCCCTGCAACACCTAACTGACCGCATTGCGGCACTGAAGGTGCGGGTGGATTTAATCTGGAGCATCCGCTACATGTCTCCTTGCATAAACTTGAGAACTGGGTATGGGGAAAAAAAAAACAAGTAATTGCTTTTGAGAAAGCCAGAAACATTTCATGATCCAACAAGCTGATTGTATTGTATAACCCATGTAAAAGACTTGTGCTAGCATGTGATTCATCGTCATACAGACTCGGGTGTGTATTACAACAAGCTTACATTGCGGGGAAGTTGCAAACTGTCGCCTATGCCTCCAGGAGCTTGTCTTCGGCAGAGAGGGCCTACAGCATGATTGAAAAAGAGGCTGAGGATGTCGTGAACAACACGTTGATTGAGTTGAACACACCGCAGTGTAATCGGTACACAGCTAGAAAGGGGATGGGTGACCAACAGGAGAGCAGTGGAAGGAAGATCGTGCAGGGGTCTCCTGTGGTCATCCCCCTGCAAAGCAGATACACCGCTTTGGTTACTGTTGAGGGGTTTGACACTTCAGGGGAGAGCAGCTGCAGCCAGGGTCATAGCATCGTGGGTGGCTCTGCTGCACAGGAGTGAGGAAAAAGAGTGGGAGAGCTATATAGGTAGGGGATTCTATTGTAAGGGGAGTAGATAGACGTTTCTGCGGCCGCAGTCAGTACTCCAGGATGCTATGTTGCCTCCTTGGTGCAAGGGTGAAGGATGTCTCTGAGCGGCTGCAGGACATTTTGAAGAGGGAGAGAGAACTGCCTCAATATGAGGAGTATTCAGAATAATGTGGACACATTAACTGCACAGATAGCTGTGAACGGATATGATGTAATTGGCATCGCGGACTCATGGCTGCAGGTCTGGGAACTCAACATCCAGGAGTATTCAACATTCAGTAAGGAGAGACAAAAAGTAAAAGGAGGTGGGGTGGTGTTGCTGGTAATAGAGGAAATTAACGCAATTGTAAGGAAGGACATTCGCTTGGATGATGTGGAATCGGTATGGATTGAGCTACGGAATACCAGAGGGCAGAAAACGCTAGTGGGAGTTGTATACAGGCTACCAAACAATAGTCGCGAATTTGCGGACAGCATCCAACCAGAAATTAGGGATGCGTGCGATAAAGGCACAGCAGTTATCATGGGCGACTTTACTCTATATATAATCCACAAACTCTTAGCAATGCCATGGGGGAGGATTTGCTGGAGTGTAATAGGGAATGTTTTGCAGAACAATTTGTCGAGGAACCAACTAGATAGCTGGCCATCCTAGACTGGGTGATGTGTAAGGAGAAATGAATAATTAGCAATTTTGTTGTGCGAGGTATCATTGGGAAGAGTGACCATAATATGGTAGAATTCTTTATTAAGATAGAGAATGAACCATTTAATTCTGAAACTAGGGTCCTGAACGTAAGGCAAGGTAACTTCGATGATATGTGATGTGAATTGGCTAGAATAAACTGGCGAATGAAAAATACAGGGTTATAAATTTCTCCCAGTCCTCAGGTTTGGTGCTTTTTCTGCCCCGTTTATATTCCTCTTCTTTGGATTTAAAACTATGCTTATATTTCCTTGTTAGCCATGGTTGAGCCATATTCCAGTTTTATTATTACTCCAGCCATGGATGTACCAATGTTGAAGTTCAGCCAAGTGATATTTAAATGTTTTCCATTACCTATCCTACGTCAACACATTAAGTATCATTCGCAAGTCTATTCGAGCAGAGTAGGACAAAGGCTTTAGTTAAGAGGGGAAAATTAGAGTATGCGAGGAAGCTTGCTGGGAACATAAATACTGACTTCAAAATCTTCCATAGATATGTGATGAGAAAAACATTAGTAAAGACAAACGTAGTTCCATTACAGTCATTTGCAGGTGAATTTATAATGGGGAAAAAAGAAATGGCGCCCAGTTGAACAAGTTCTTCGGTTCTGTCTTTACGAAGGAAGATAAAAAAAAAGTCCCGAAATACTGGGGGACCGAGTGTCTATTTCGAAGGAGGAACTGAATGAAATCCTTATTAGGCTGGAAATTGTGTTTCGGAAATTGATGGAATTGATGGTCGATAAATCCCCGAGGCCTGATAGTCTGCAGCTCAGAGTACTTAAGGAAGTGGCCCGAAAAATAGTGGATGCATTGGTGATCATTTTCCAACGGTCTATCGGTTCTGCTCAGTTCCTATTGACTGGAGGCGAACTAATGTAACACCATTTCTAAGAAAGGAGGAAGAGAGAAAACGGCTAATTATAGACTGGTAAGCCTGAGATCAGTAGTGGGGAAAATGTTGGAATCAATTATTAAAGATGAAATAACAGTGCATTTGGAAAGCAGTGACAAGATCGGTCCAAGTCAGCATGGATTTATCTAAGGGAAGTCAAGCTTGACAAATCTTCTAGGGTTTTTTGCTGATGTAACACATCGAACCAGTGGATGTGGTGTGTTTGGGCTTTCAAGAGGCTTTTGACAAGGCCCCACACAAGAGATTGATGTGCAAAATTAAAGCACATGGTATTCGGGGTAATGTACTGACGTGGATAGTGAACTGGTTGTTAGACAGGAATCAAAGATTCTCAATAAACAGGTACTTTTCAGAATGTCAGGCATTGAATAGTCCGGTGCCGCAGGGCTCAGTGCTGTGAACAAAGCTATTTACAATATACATTAATGATTTAGATGAAGTAATTGAGTGTAATATCTCCATGTTTGAAGATAACACTAAGCTGGGTGGCGCTGTGAGCTGTGAGGAGGAAGCTAAGCGGTTGCAGGCTGATTGGACAGGTTAGTTGAGCGGGCAAATGCATGGCGGATGCAATTTAATGTGGATAAATGTGAGGTTATCCAAGTTTGGTGGCAAAAACACGAAAGCAGAATATTATCTGAAAGGCGGATGATTCCGAAAAGGGGCAACGAGACCTGGGTGTCATAGTACACCCGTCATTGAAAGTTGGCATGCATGTACAGCAGGCGTTGAAGAAGACAAAATGTATGTTGGCCGTCATAGCTAGGGGATTTGAGAATAGTAGCAGGAAGGTGTTACTGCAATTGTACAGGGCCATAGTTTTGGTCTCCAAATCTGAGAAAGAACGTTAATGCTATTGAGGGAGTGCAGCGAAGGTTTACCAGACTGATTCCCGGGATGGCAGGACTGACATATGAGGAGAGACTGGATCGACTGTGCCTATATTTACTGGTGTTTAGAAGGATGAGAGGGGATCTCATAAAACAAAATAATTCTGATGGGACTGCACAGGTTAGATGCAGGAAGAATTTGTACTGGAGGTTCAGAACAAGGGGCCACAGTCTAAGGATAACGGGTAAGCCATTTAGGAATGTGATGAGGAGAAACATCTTCACTCAGAGAATTGTGAATCTATGGAATTGCCTACCACAGAGATTTGTTGATGCCAGTTTATTCGATATATTCAAGAGGGAGTTAGATATGGCCCTTGCGGCTAAAGGGATCCAGGGGTATGGAGAGAAAGCAGGAAAGGGGTAATCACATGAATGTTCAGCCATGAACTTATTGAACAGTGGCGCGGGCTCGAAGGGCCCAATGTCCTACTCCTGCACCTATTTATTATGTTTCTATGTTTCTATGTACAGTGTGTGTCTCTCCCAGTGAGGAGTAAGAATATGTAACAAATGTCCCTGTGTACAGTGGGTGTCTCTTCCAGTGAGGTTTCAGAATCTGTAACAAGTGTACCTGTGATAAAGTGGTGCCTCTCCCAGTGAGGAGTCTGAATCTATCATAATGTCCATGTGTACAGTGTGTGTCTCTCACAGTGAGGAGTCTGACTCTGTAACAAGTGTCCCTTTGTACAGTATGTGTCTCTCCCAGTGAAGAGCCAGACTCTGTAACAAGTTTCACTTTGAACAGTGCGTGTTCCTCCCAGTGAGGTTGCAGACTCAGTAACAAGTGTCGCTCCGACCTCCCGAGATCTCTCCACTCCTATGAGCTGTTGGGCATCCTCGATGTTCAACACATTGGCGCCCATGACATCAGCTGCCAAGGCACTATACTCTGGAATTAACTACACTTCGTAGTTCCGCCTCGCTCCTCCTCGTTCAATCGCTTCTGAAATCTCCCGCTTTCACTAAGATTATCATAATCTGTCCGAGCATCTCTTTATTGGGCTCAGTATCGCATTTTGCCTTGTGACGTTTCATTACATTAAAGCCACTTTATAAATTCAAGTTGTTGTTGTCTCGGTGTAGTGTCAATCAAACTCTACTGCTTACTGCAGCTCACGGCTGGTCTCCTCATTATTTTCAGCAAAAAATTCATTATTTTTTGAAGATATTAAATAAAAGTTTATTCTCTAACTGACTGCATAAACTCGACCTGTCCGCATATGGGCCTTACTCGGGGTTGGATAAGCAATTTACACACGAAGGTGAGACAGTGGCAAAAGAAGTGTGCAGCTGGGACTCTCAACATACTGCTTCACAGATTAATGGGAAATTGCTCAAAAACCTGCAACAAATCGGAGCATCATACAGGACATTCGGTCCATCCTGCCAGTGCCTGAAAGTGCGATCCATTGACTGCCTCTCTCTCCCCGTAGCCCTTCAAACTGATTTTTTTAAGTGTACCGTGCATACCAACGCCCTGCATGAAACAACTCCTCCACATCGCTGCACTGGTTGTTTGCCAATTATTGGAAACCTGTGTCCTTTGCTTCCCCACCCTCCTGCGACTGGAAATAGTATTTCCGAAATTACTCTATCAAACCCAGTAATATAACCTCCATGTCCTCTCCAAATTGTCGCCTCGCTCTGAAGCACGAGCATTACGTTGAGCTGTCCATCTACGAGTTCACCTTTCCCTCCTTAATTTCCGCCCAGCCCCTGTTCAGCACACAGCGAGTTAACATGTGTGTGTGTTGCATTCTGTGTCTGGAAACTGATAAAGACCATCCCACGCCCATAGAGGGCATGCGTCACCTGTCTAACGCAGTAATGGTGGGACAGAGGGCAACTGTCGACCGCAGAAATTTAAAAGGAACCGGAGGCATAGAACGGGAGCACGGCGGTGATATTTATGGCGAAGGTCACTGATGTCCTGAAATTGCTGGCAAACTGCAGATATGTTCTGATGAGCTGCAAGATTTCTGCGATCAGCACTTTGTGGAAACACAGTCTGCAAAGGGAGGTGTTCTTTAACGTTGAGCTCACTGCGCTTCTCCATGAAAGGGCGGGGTGTGTATGTTCTGGACCACATCTTGAGTCAGACACGTTGTCAGTTGGACACATAATTCTATGCATCAGACCTTCTGCCATTTTGACTCTGCAGCATCTACGTAGTTACCAAATCAGGCTTTGTAATGGATGGCACCATTGAAATAAAAGTATAATGCCGATTGGTCAGAAGAAAATAATTTCAGCGCTAAAAGCCACGCACAGTTTGACACAATCGTACACTAGGTGAAGAAATGTCGTTCAGGTGGTCATTTCACCTGAGTATAACTCCAGAGTCAACCCGAACTCCCAGCGACGTTGAAGCAGCCTTTTCAATGAAGCGACGTGCGAGATGAAAATGTGGCGTCCACACCGCTGTGATTTGGTGAGAACAGTTCCACTTTTCAAGATCGCTGTTCGGGCGAGCAATATTGTGGGAGAGATCTGTTTGAGGTCGGGAAAATGAAGCTGGCTGATGTCCTGGTCTTTGCAATCATCAAATTTGATTTTTACGACAAAGAAAGTGGGCATGAGGTTTTATTGAATCTCGATGTTAATAACACATCAAAAGTAACGCTGGGCGATATTATGGGCGTTAATTTCGCACGTTCTGATGACGCCGCCCCAAAATTGTGAGCGGACAGTAATATTTTTCGTCGCCGTTTCGCACATGTGGATATTAACGCTCGGCGAAATATTTCCAAAAAATGGTCATCTGTTTATATTTTGGGGGACAATGGGCGATATATGGGCGTTACATGTCATTTCAGCATTAAAATTGACGATAAGTGGGAGTTATGCATGCTAAAATAATGCAACGCCAAGCTGAGACAATGTGACAAGTGTCCCTGTGTATAGTGTGTGCCTCTCCCAGTGATATTTCAGAATGTGTAACAACTGTCCCTGTGTACAGTCTGTGTCACTCCCAGTGAGGAGTTAGACTCTGTAAATACTGTCCCTATGTACAATGTGTGTCTCTTGCCAATGAGTTGTTAGGCTCTGTAACAAGTGTCCCTGTGTAGACTGTTTCACTCGCAGTGAGGAGTCAGACTCTGAAACAAGTGTCCCTGTGTACAATGCGTGTCACTCACAGTGAGGAGTTAGACTCTGTTTCAAGTGTCCCTGTGTACAGTGTGTTTCTCCCAGTGAGGAAACACACGGTGTAACAAGTGTCCCTGTACACAATGTGTCTCCCAGTGGGGAGTCAGACTCTGTAAAAAGTGTCCCTGTGTACAGTGTGTGTCTGTCCCAATGAGGAGTCAGGCTCTGTAAGAAGTGTCCCTAAAACCGTCCGCGATCTCTCCACTGCTTCAAGCTGTTGGGCGTTCTCGAATTTCATCACTTTGGCGCCCACGACTTCAGCTGCCAAGGTCCAAAACTCTGAATTCCCTCCTGAAACTTCTTCGTAGCTCCACCTCGCTCCTGCTCGTTCAAACGCGACTTAAACTTCCCGCTTTCACTGAATTTTTGATAATCTGTCCTAACATCTTTTTACGTGGCTCAGTGTTAAATTTGGCCTTGTGTTTTTCAATACATTAAAGCCGCTATATAAATGCAAGTTGTTGTTGTCCCGGTGTTGTGTTAATAAATCTCTACCGCTTACTGCAGTTCGAGGCTGATCTCCTTGGTATTTTCATCACAACTGGTTTCATTGTTTGAATGTATTAAATAAAGGTTCCTTCTCCAAATGACCTATCGACACGAACTGTCCTGTTAGTCCGACTCTCAGGATGGATAAGCAATTTACACACGATAGTGAGACTGAGTGAGAACAGAAGAGCAGATCTGGGACTCTGAAAATACCATCCCACAGATTCCCGGGAAATAGCCCCATAAACCTGCAACAAATCAGAGAATCATACAGTCCATTCGGCCCGTCCTCTTTCTGCTTGATCGAGGGATCCCATCAGTGCCTCGCTCTGCCCGTAGCTCTGCAACCTATTTCTTAACAAGTGTACAGAGCATAACAACGCAATGCATAAACCAAATCGTCCGCATCTCTGCTCAGGTTGTTTTGCCAAGTATTGCAAACCTGTTTCCTTTAGTTCCGCACCCTCCTACCACTCGATATATTATCTCGCAAATTACTCCATAAAACCCCCTCAAATGCCCTCCATGTCCCCTCCAAATTGTCGCCTCACTTGCAAATAGGAGCTTGATATTTTACTCTCCATCCACGCCTCGACTTTCCAACCTTCCTCTCCTCTCAGCTCCTGTTCAGTAGACAGAGAGTTAACATGTGTTTGTAGCATTGCAGCCGGGCAACTTAAACCCGGCGTTAACCTCTGTAAAACACAAGGGCCGCAATCGAATAGAAACATTGATACTTCGAAACTTGCAGTGCAAAAGGAGGCCAGTTCGGCCCATCGTATCCGCGCTGCCCGTCAAACAGCCACTCGGCCCTCAGTCAGTGGCCCTGAATGTTACATATAAACCTGTGAACAATGAAGACTGGCGGAAAGGTAATGAGCACCCTGCCCAACCAGTCACCCCACACAACTGCGACACCCCTTACACCGAATGATTCTGCACTCCACCCTAACCGGAGCCATGTGATCTCCAGGGAGAGGCAAAAATATGATAAAAACCCACAGGCAAATTTACCGGAAAGAAGTCGAGGAAAATTCCTGTCGAACCCATCCAGGCGATTGAAACTAGTCCAGGATATCTTCGTGGTCGTATTCCATTCCCTGCAGTACTTACCATCCTACATTCACTGGCCAACAAGTGGCTATCCAGCCTAATCCCACTAACCAGCTCCAGGTCTGCAACCCTTCAATTCCCATCCAACCATGTGTTAAATACGGTGAGGATTTCTGCATCCACCGCTCTTTCAGACAGTGAGTTCCAGATTCGCTCAACTCTGATCATAAAGAAACAACTCTCAAAACCCCTTTAACTTTCCAATAACCACCTTAAAACTATGCCCATTCTTATTGGTCACTCCACCAATGGAAATTGGCCCTTACTCTACATTATGTGCATGCCGGTCAATATTTTGTACACCTGTACACACAATTTTGCATGCAGATACAGCAGGCAGTGAAGAAGCCAAATGGCATGTTGGCATTCATGGCTCGAGGATTTCAGCATAAAGCAGGGAGGTCTTCCTGCAGTTGTACAGAGCGTTGGTAACGCCACAGCTGGAATATTGTGTTCAGCTTTGGTCTGCTAATCAGAGGAAGGATGTTCTTGCTATTGAGGTAGTACAGCGAAGCTTCGGAAGGTTGTTCCTGGGATTGCTGGACTGACATACGAGGAGAGACTGGATCAACTGGGCTTGTATCCATTGGCGTTTAGAAGAATGAGAGGAGGTCTTATAGAAACATATAACATTCTGACGGGATTGGACAAGTTAGATGCAGGAAGAATGTTTCCGTTGCTGAGGAGTTCCAGAAACAGGGGTCACATTCTAAGAATAAGGGATAAGCCATTTAGGGCCGAGATGAGGAGAAATGTCTTCACTCAGAGATTATTTAACGTGTGGAATTCTCTACTGCAGAATGTTGCTGAGGCCACTACGTTAGATATATTAAAAAGGGAGTTAGATATGGCCCTTATGCTCAAAGAATTAAGGGGTATGCAGAGAAGAAGTAAAGGGGATCTGAAGTTGAATGATCAGCTATGACCTTATTGAATGGCGCTGCAGGTTCGAAGTGCCGAATGCTCTGCTGCTGCAACTAATTTCTATGTTTCTATGTTTCAATGAGGTCTCCTCTCTACCTCCTCTGTTCCAATGAGAGCAAAATCCAGACTATCCAATCTGCAAATTGTTAGCCCGAGATCACAAAACAAGGGCCCAGATACAGAATTAAACGCCAGGTAATAAACACAAAAAATTCAAGTTGCCCCCTTGCGTCCAAATTATGGTTAGGGTCTCTGTCAGTCCGCTGGGGAGAGGGTCCCGGTCATTCCTTTCTCGACGAGGTCTCGTTCAGTCCCCTGGTCAGGAGTCTGTGTCAGTCTCATGGGGAGAGGTTTCCAGTCATTCCCCTGGGCAGGGGGACTTGGTATGTCCCCTGGGAAGGGAACTCGGCCAATCCACTCAGGAGAGTGTATCAGTAAGTCCCCTGGGGAGAGGGTCTCGATCACTCCCCTTGGGAGGTTCTTTGTCGATCCGCTGGGGAGAGAATCTCGGGCAGTCCCCTGGGGAGAGGGTCTCATTAAGTCCACTCGAGAGGAAACCTCATTACCAATGTAAGCCAAAGCCAGTAAGGGACATCGTCAAAAGTGACGCAGCCGGGCTGTAACTCTTTCAAAAATCAATGCTCATGAGAAAGTGTTTATGTGTGAGTATAGGTGTGTTAGTGTATGTGGAAGTATGTCTGTCAGTGTATGCATCAGTTTATCTGTGAATGTGAGTGTGTGATTGTCTGTGTGTGTGATTGTCAGTGTGTGTGAGTGTCTGTGTGTGTGTTTGTGCGTGTGTCCTTGTGTGAGTGTCAGTGTGCGGGTATCAGTGTGTGTGTGAGTGTGTGAGTGTGTGAGTGTGTGAGAGAGCTTATGTGAGTGTGACTGTGTGTGTGTGTGAGTGTTTGTGTGTCGGAATGTATGCGTGTGTGTGTGAGTGTGATTGCGTAAGTGTGCGTGCGTGTGTGTTTGTGACTGAGTGTATGTGTGTGTGTTAGAGTATGTGAGTGTGTGTGAGAGTGTGTGTGAATGTGTGAGAGTGTGTGAGAATGTGTGTGTGTGAGGGTGTGTGAGAGTGTGCGTGAGTGTGTGTGTGAGTGTGAGGGTGTGTGTGTGACGGTGTGTGAGAGTGTGTGAGATTGTGCATGTGTGAGAGTTTGTGGTAGAACATGTATCCGTGTGTGTTTGTGTGTGACTGTGCATGTGTGAGTGTTTGTGTGTCAGAAAGTATGTGTGTGTGTGAGTGTCATTGCGTGAGTGTGCGTGCGTGTGTGTGTGTGTGACTGAGTATATGTGAGTGTGTGAGAGTGTGTGAGAGTGCGTGTGTGAATGTGTGTGTGAGATTGTGTGGGAGAACGTGTATGCGTGTGTGTGTGAGTGTGACTGTGTATGTGTGAGTGTTTGTGTGTGAGAATGTATGCGTGTGTGTGTGTGAGTGTGATTGCGTGAGTGTACGTGCCTGTGTGTGTGTGACTTTGTGTATCTGAGTGTGTGAGACTGTGTGAGAGTGTGTGAGAGAGCGTGTGTGAGTGTGTGTGTGAGTGTGACTGTTTGTGTGAGTGTTTTTGTGAGAGGGAATATGCGTGTGTGCGTGTGTGTGAGAGAGAGTCTGTGAGAGCGTGTGCAAGATTGCGCGAGACTGTGAGTGTGTCTGTGAAGATGTGTGTGATAGAGTGTGAGCTTGAGTGTGAGCATGAGTGTGTGTGTGTGTATGTGTGTGTGAGTGTGTGAGTGTATGTGTGAGTTTGTGTGAGTGTCCGTTAGTTTGTGTGTGTGTGTGTGTGTAATTATGACTGTGCCTGCTCTCCAACCATAATCGTATTAAATGACGGAGCAGGCTCGAGGGGCCGTATGGACTACTCTCACAACTATTTCGTAGGTTCTTATGATTGACGTCAGCGTGGACACGATGAGCCGAAATGACCTCCTTCTGCTGTCTAAAATTCGAAATGATTCCATGTTTCTATGTTCTCTATTAGTTTGAGGGGCTGTGTTACTTTGAGATTCTCCATCACCTTCTCGTTCATATTGGTTTCAGGATTTGTATTAAATTCAGGTTCTCTATTCGTTTATCTTTCTCTATTAGTTTGAGGATCTGTATTAGTTTTTGAATCTCTGTTAGTTTGACGATCTGTACTAGTTTGAAAGTTTGAGGTTCAGTATACGTTTGCGTGTATCTGCTAGTTTCAGGGACTGTATTAATGTAAGGTTCTTTATTAGTTGAATGCCTGTATTAGATTCAAGGCTTGTATTGAGTGTACATAAGTGCATAAGAACAAAAGAGATAGAAGCATGACTGGGGCAATTGGCCTCTCGAGTCTGCACCACCAATTAATAAGATCGTAGCAGTTCTGATAATGGACTGAGCTGCACTTCCCTGTCCACTAACCCATAACTCCTTATTCCCATATCGCTCAAAAATCTGTCTATCTCCGCGTTAAATATAATCAATGGTCTAGCCTCCACAGCTCTCTGCGGCAGAGTATTCTGCAGATTTGCAACCCTCGGAATGCAGGAATTCCTCCTCATCTGAGTTTTAAACAGTCGACGCCTTATTCTGAGACGATGCTCCCAACTATTATTTTCCCCTATGAGATGAAATATCCTCTCTGCATCCACTCTGTCGAGCGCCTCATTATCTCACATGTTTCGATAAAATCAACATTAATTATTCTGTGCTCCAGTGAGTATATGCCCAACCTACTCAACTTAACTTGACAAATCAAACACCCCCATCTCCGGAATCAACCGTCTCTGAATCGTCTCCAATGCAATTCTATTCTTCCCATCAACAGAGACCAAAACAGTGCTCAGTTCGCGAGTGTGGCCTGTACAATGCCCTGCACAGTTGTAACAGGACCTCGCTGCTGTTTAGTCCTTCCCCCTTGCAATAAAGGCCAACATTCCATTTGCCTTCCTGCTTACTTGCTCTCCCTGCATATTAACATTTTGTGCTTCATGTACAGGGGCTCACAGATCTCTCTGTACTGCAGCACTCTGCAATTATTCTCCAATTAAATTATAATTTGCTTTTCTATTTTTTCTGCCAAAGTTGATAATCTCACATTTTCCCACATTATTCTCGATGTGCCAAATTTTTTTCCCATTCACTTAGCCTCTCTCTATCCGTTTAAAGATTTATTTGCTGTCGCGTCCATTTTTGTAAGATCAACAAACTTGGATACGTTACACTCGGACCCTTAATCCAAATCATTGTAAGTATTTGAGGCCCCAGCACCAATCACTGCGGCACTCCACTTGCTACTGTTTTCCAACTGGAAATATCAGTTTGATGTACTGTATGAGTTTAACATGCTGTATGAGTTTAAGGTGCTGGAACATTTTTATGTTACTCTATGTGTAAGAGGCAATATATGAGCATGATGGGCTGTATTCGTGTGAGGTGCTGTATGAGTTTGGGTGGCGGTATTGTTGAGAGGAGTTGCATTAGTGTTATCGGCTGTATTAGTTGGAGGGGATGTATTAGGTGGAGGGGCTCTATTATCTGAATGTCTTTATTCGTTTGAGTACGATTGACATAAATTAATTTCTTTAATTGCTTGTATGAACGGCCAGAGTTAAGGAGGGCAGCTGCATCCTCGAGTCGAATACAACAGGTCTGGATGGCCACTCTAACATTGGGTTTGCAATTACTGAATGGCCACAGCAGATTGAAGTACTGTTGCGAAAAAATATGAGATGTAAAGATGGGCCTGATTGTGTTTGATACAACAACCACATTGCTGGCAGAATGCAGAGAACGATTTTCAACGGTTAATTAATTGGATCAGAATTGTGCAGACTTTGGGGTTTTAAATTTCAATCTCTACACTGAATATAGTCCATGACAACAGAGACCTATCTCGGCTGTCGTAATCTGTTTGTTCAAATGGTTAAAATAAATTTTTTGAGCGATGTTGCAACCTCAGTGTCCCCATGAAGATACCGCAGGGTATAAATTTAAGGCGCTGGGAATGTATCGTCTCAGAGAATAATTCCTGGAGATTGCCTGCAGCACAAAGGGTCACATCGCTTCTCACACAAAATGCATCAAACACTTTACAGTGCGAAGAAAATATACTAGGTGATCGTTGCCGTTATTGGTGTTCCTAGTAAGTTAATATAAACATTGAAGTTGTGTAAGTCTGTGTGTCAGCTTCTCTCTGATTTCGATCTATGTCTGATAATGTTAAACGTAGTGGTCACGATTTTAAAGACACGAGCTCCGTGAATTCATTCTGTTGCGTGAAGCTTTCTCAATATCCTCTGCGATTTGATTCGATTGACTCAGCTGAATATAAATTTATGTTTGTGTCGAATAGGGTTGTTTAACTATCAAGTTATTGCCCTTAATGGAATATCGTGTACTTTTGAATCAGTCCTCAGTATACCCATCTCTCTGATAGAAGGTAGGAATGGCCGTGTCTGTCCCTACACAGCTGTACTATGTGAGGTTCTCAAACCGATGTGTAAACCACACCCTGCAATGTATTTATAGGAGTGTAGTTCAATGTGGAATGTACTGAGTGTTGGTCACCAACTGGTGAGGACCACCGTATCACAGTGACCATATATTTATGGGAGTGTCTATCATTGTGGGATCAACTGAGTGCTGATTACTAACCTGTGTAGAACATCATACCCCAGTGATCATGTGTTACTGTGAGTATAGCAACATAGAAAATAGGTGCAGGAGTAGGCCATTCGGCCCTTCGAGCCTGTACCACCATTCGATAAGATCATGGCTGATCATTCCCTCGGTATCCCTTTCCTGCGTGCTCTCCACATCCCTTGATCCCTTCAGATTAAAGGGCCATATCTAACTCCCTCTTGAATATATCAAATGAACTGACATCAACCACTCTCTGTGGCAGCGAATTGCACAAGTTAACAACTCTCCGATTGAATATGTTTCTCCTCATCTTAGTCCTAAATGGCCTCCCCTAATCCTAAGACTGTCTCCACTGTTTCTGGACTTCCGCAACATCGGGAACATTCTTCCCGCATCTAACCTGTCCAGTCCCGTCATAATTTTATGTTTCTATGCGATCCCCTCTCATCTTTCTCTGCTGAATGTACTGAGTGTGGGTCACTTACTGGTGTGAAGTAATTTGCTTCTACTTTTCAGCTATTGCTTTAGGTGACTGATCTCTGCATGCAAAGGAGCGATATGTGTCTTTTATGAATGTAGTCGATGTCAAATGAGAATGTTGAAGATGGTTGAAAATACGTGCATTGATATTGATCTCTTTCCTATTGAACTCAACCAATAGAAGCACAAGTTTACTATCTACTGACATTTACAGAACATCACAGCAAGGGTGGATTCACTCTGGAGCATCCACGATGCTGAGAATGACGTGAGTATCACGTATAGCGAGTTGGTCGTTCCGCAGGGAAAGCGTCCACAGCCAGATATGGAATGGAAGACCAACAGGAAGAGCAGTGCAAGGAAGGTAATGCAGGAGTCCCATGTGGTCATCCCACTGCAAAACAGATACACTGCTTTGTGTACTGTTGAGGGGGATGAGTCATCAGGGGAGGGCAGCAGCAGCCAAATTCATGGCACCATGGCTGGCTCTGCTGCACAGGAGGGCAGGAAAAAGAGCGGGAGAGCAATAGCGATTGGGGATTCAATGGTAAGGGGAATAGATAGGCGTTTCTGCAGCCGCAAGCGAGACTCAAGGATGTTATGTTGCCTCCCTGGTGCAAGGGTCAAGAATGTCTCGGTGCGGGTGCAGGACATTCTAAAAAGGGAGGGAGAACAGCCAGTTGTCGTGGTGCAGATTGGTACCAACGACATCGGTAAAAAAAGGGATGAGGTCCTACGAAACGAATTTAAGGAGCTCGGAGCTAAATTAAAAAGTAGGACCTCAAAAGAAGTAATCTCGGGATTGCTACCAGTGCCACGTGATAGTCAGAGTAGGCATCGCAGGATAGCGCAGATGAATACGTGGCTTGAGCAGTGGTGCATCAGGGAGGGATTCAAATTCCTGGGGCATTGGAAACATTCTGGGGGAGGTGGGACCAGTACAAACCGGACGGTCTAACCTGGGCAGAACCGGAACCAATGTCGTAGGGGGAGTGTTTGCTAGTGCTGTTGGGGAGGATTTAAACTAATATGGCAGGGGGATGGGAATCAATGCAGGGAGACAGAGGGAAACAAAAAGGAGGCAAAAGCAAAAGACAGAAAGGAGATGAGGAAATGTGGAGGGCAGAGAAACCCAAGGCAAAGAACAAAAAGGGCCACTGTGCAGCAAAATTCTAAAAGGACAAAGGGTGTTAAAAAAACAAGCCTGAAGGCTTTGTGTCTTAATGCAAGGAGTATCCGCAATAAGGTGGATGAATTAACTGTGCAAATAAATATTAACAAATATGATGTGATTGGGATTAAGGAGACGTGGCTCCAGGATGATCAGGGCTGGGAACTCAACATCCAGGGGTATTCAACATTCAGGAAAGATAGAATAAAAGGAAAAGGAGGTGGGGTAGCATTGCTGGTTAAGGAGCAAATTAAGGCAATAGTTCCGAAGGACATTAGCTTGGATGATGTGGAATCTATATGGGTAGAGCTGCAGAATAGCAAAGGGCAAAAAACGTTAGTGGGAGTTGTGTACAGACCTCCAAACAGTAGTAGTGATGTTGGGGAGGGCATCAAACATGAAATTAGGGGTGCGTGCATTAAAGGTGCAGCAGTTATAATGGGTGACTTTAATATGCACATAGATTGGGTTAACCAATCTGAAAGCAATACGGTGGAGGAGGATTTCCTCGAGTGAATAAGGGATGTTTTTTTAGACCAATATGTCGAGGAACCAACTAGGGGGGAGGCCATCTTAGACTGGGTGTTGTGTAATGAGAGAGGATTAATTAGCAATCTCGTTGTGCGAGGCCCCTTGGGGAGAATGACCATAATATGATGGAATTCTGCATTAGGATGGAGAATGAAACAGTTAATTCAGAGACCATGGTCCAGAACTTAAAGAAGGGTAACTTTGCAGGTATGAGGCTTGAATTGGCTAGGATAGATTGGCGAATGATACTGAAGGGGTTGACTGTGGATGGGCAATGGCAGACATTAACAAACCGCATGGATGAACTACAACAATTGTACATTCCAGTCTGGCGTAAAAGTAAAATGGGAAGGAGGCTCAACCGTGGCTATCAAGGGAAATCAGGGATAGCATTAAAGCCAAGGATGTGGCATACAAATTAGCCAGAAATAGCAGCGAACCTGGGGACTGGGAGAAATTTAGAACTCAGAAGAGGAGGACAAAGGGTTTGATTAGGGCAGGGAAAATGGAGTACGAGAAGAAGCTTGCAGGGAACATTAAGACGGATTGCAAAAGTTTCTATAGATATGTAAAGAGAAAAAGGTTAGTAACGACAAATGTAGGTCCCCTGCAGTCAGAATCAGGGGAAGTCATAACAGGGAAAAAACAAATGGGGGACCAATTGAACAAGTACTTTGGTTCGGTATTCACTGCGGAGGACACAAACAATCTTCCGGATATAAAAGGGGTCGGAGGGTCTAGTAAGGAGGAGGAACTGAGGGAAATCCTTATTCGTCGGGAAATTGTGTTGGGGAAATTGATGGGATTGAAGGCCGATAAACCCCAGGGCCTGATGGACTGCATCCCAGAATACTTAAGGTGGTGGCCTTGGAAATAGTGGATGCATTGACAGTCATTTTCCAACATTCCATTGACTCTGGATCAGTTCCTATGGAGTGGAGGGTAGCCAATGTAACCCCACTTTTTAAAAAAGGAGGGAGAGAGAAAACAGTGAATTATAGACCAGTCAGCCTGACATCGGTAGTGGGTAAAATGATGGAATCAGTTATTAAGGATATCATAGCAGTGCATTTGGAAAGAGTTAATATGATAGGTCCAAGTCAGCATGGATTTGTGAAAGGGAAATCATGCTTGACAAAACTTCTGGAATTTTTTAAGGATGTTTCCAGTAGAGTGGACAAGGGAGAACCAGTTGATGTGGTATATTTGGACTTTCAGAAGGCTTTCGACAAGGTCCCACACAAGAGATTAATGTGCAAAGTTAAAGCACATGGGATTGGGGGTAGTTTGCTGACATGGATTGAGAACTGGTTGTCAGACAGGAATCAAAGAGTAGGAGTAAATGGGGACTTTTCAGAATGGCAGGCATTGACTAGTGAGGTACCGCATGGTTCTCTGCTGGGGCCCCAGCTGTTTACACTGTACATTAACGATTTAGACGAGGTGATTAAATGTAGTATCTCCAAATTTGCGGATGACACTAAGTTGGGTGGCAGTGTGAGCTGCGAGGAGGATGCTATGAGGCTGCAGAGCGACTTGGATAGGTTAGGTGAGTGGGAAAATGCATGGCAGATGAAGTATAATGTGGATAAATGTGAGGTTATCCACTTTGGTGGTAAAAACAGAGAGAGAGATTATTATCTGAATGGTGACAGATTAGGAAAAGGGGAGGTGCAAAGAGACCTGGGTGTCATGGTACATCAGTCATTGAAGGTTGGCATGCACGTACAGCAGGCGGTTAAGAAAGCAAATGGCATGTTGGCCATTCATAGCGAGGGGACTTGAGTACAGGGGCAGGGAGGTGTTGCTACATTTGTACTGGGACTTGGTGAGGCCACACCTGGAGTATTGTGTACATTTTTGGTCTCCTAACCTGAGGAAGGACAATCTTGCTATTGAGGGAGTGCAGCGAAGGTTCACCAGACTGATTCCCGGGATGGCGGGACTGACCTATCAAGAAAGACTGGACCAACTGGGCTTGTATTCACTGGAGTTCAGAAGACTGAGAGGGGACTTCATAGAAACGTTTAAAATTCTGACGGGGTTGGACAGGTTAGATGGAGGAAGAATGTTCCCAATGTTGGGGAAGTCCAGAACCAGGGGACACAGTCTAAGGATAAGGGGAAGCGATTTGGGACCGAGATGAGGAGGAATTTCTTCACCCAGAGAGTGGTGAACCTGTGGAATTCTCTACCACAGAAAGTTGTTGAGGCCAATTCACTATATATATTAAAAACACAGTTAGATGAAGTCCTTACTATTAGGGGAATCAAGGGGTATGGTGAGAAAGCAGGAATGGTGTACTGAAGTTGCATGTTCAGCCATGAACTCATTGAATGGCGGTGCAGGCTAGAAGGGCCGAATGGCCTAATCCTGCACCTAGTTTCTATGTTTCTAGGTTACATTATTCAAATACGTTGTATCTTGATTTATTCTTAATCTAAGCATAGTTAGTGCCAACACTCTAAGTTTTTGGTGCTGATTAATGTTCTTCCCCCCCCACACGGTCCTGAGAATCTGTGGGTCATGTGTGCTGAATTTAGTTATCCTGCTATTGCACAGAATGAATATTGGGCTGAAGTTATTTACTGTTCCACTGCTGTAACAGTTTAAAGTTTGACGAACCGCTTACTAATTATGATTCAGAGTCTCCGCCCAGATAATGCTGCCCTCAGAAAAGAGAGGACAGTTACGTATAACTGAAAAACACACACATCGGGTTTTCATAATACAGGGTCCGTCCAGGGCCAATAAATAATAACATTATTAAATTGATAATAATGAAATAAATAGTGCAATGGTTCATTAAATAAACCATTTGAATATCTGCAATGTTGTGATATAATTAATGACTGTTGTTAGTTTGTAGGCAATTACGAATATCTCCATAGAACTTTCAGTGCAAAACAAGCCATTCTTCTAACTAATTAATGCCGGTGTTTAACTGCATATTAGCCTTTTCCCACCAATCTTTATGTAACTCTATCAGCATCAACTTCTACTGCTTTCTACCTCATGTAGTGCAAAGGCTAATGAGGCCTTAATCCCTCATATTTTTTAGGCCATCGATGTGCGGCCCTAATTTTTATATAAGTAATTGTAAATCATTGACACAAGGTTGTTTTCAGCAATATCATATATAAATGCAAGTTATAACTACAGATGTACAAAATATTATGTCGTTATTGCTCAAGGTGTGTATAAAATTATGTGACAATGAGAATGAGTTAAAAATGCCCCAAAAATTTGCCGGAGAGTTTCGTATGCTGTTCATACGGCAAATGTACTGGAAAAAAACAGTCTTTGGTTTAAGAAACGTATTCAGAGAATTTGTTGTTTGATATCGCAGTTGAAGCAAGGAAGAATCCATTCTCCGCTTCAACTGTATAATGTTTGTGCTGTTATTTTTAATGTACATGGCTTTGATTTTTGCACTTTGTTTGCCACAGTCAAGACCAGGATCTTCCCAGTCTTTCTGCCAATTTCCGTTTGATATCACTGTTAAAATCGATGAAGAAACCATTCTCTGTTTCAAATGTATGCTGATTTTTTAATGTACATAACTTTAATTTGTGTCAGTTGTTAAATTTGGATAAATAGTCAATTATATTTGTTTGATGATTTTATGAATTGTATGCAATATATTGTATTTATATAGGGCCTTCGCTCCTGTTAGCCTTAGGCCTCTCAGAGCCATAAATGCCCCTGTGTACTGGTATCACTCCCCGTTACATGCTCGTCACTTCAAGTACTCCAACTTGTCGTAAGTTTCATATTCTCACCCGTCTCAAATTCAATACATTTCTCCTCAATTACTTAACTGATTTGTTTTTGAACATTTTACATCGATAATCGACATTGTAGGGCTGAATTCATCAGTGCAAACATTTAACTTATGTTCGCCTTTCAGAAAGTTAAACGCCTCTTTCAGGCCAGCCCTCAATCTTCTCCTTTGTAAATAAAACAGCCCAGCCTGTGCAACCTTGAATGATGATGATAATCTAAGTTGTGTTATAATTTTTTTACACGATTTGCACATTCTGCAGTGTCTCGAGATCGGATTAGTGATATGGAGACCAGAGTTGTATACATTGCGCTAATTATGATATAGTCATGGTGATATGCAATTGTATAATAATATCTTTGTTTTTGATTAAATTCCTCTAATAACGAATCCCAGAGCTTTGTTTGTATTTCGATGGCCTTGTTCACATCCTTTGCTGCAGGAAATGATTTTTGAAAATATGCCTCTGAAAATATTTGCTCCTCTACCCCTTCCAGGCTCTAATTTAGGAAGCAATATTACTTCCTACCGAAATGCAGCGCCTCAAACTGAATTCTTCCTCTGTCTAAACCTGCCAATTTTGAATTTCTGTTTGTCCTGCTTGATTCAATATCGTTTATGTTAATGTTGAGCAACACAGTTATCAGCGCCTATCCTTGTGAAACAACACTTCTCGAGTTATGCTAATCTGAGTAAATGCCTTTCTCCCTAACTCCCTTTTTCTATTTGTGTAGCCAGCTCCCGAACCATTCTGTTGTTGTCGCCTAACTCCACTTGCTGTGTCATTGTTCATGACTCTGCAATGTGGTATCTTAACGAAGGAATATTTATGAATCAATCCATATTGCCTCCAGTGCCTTACCCTCATCTACTGTTTCTGATACTTAATCAAAGATTTCAAGAAGGCTGGTCAAGCATGACCTTTGCTTTTGGAATATCTGCGGACGACAGGAAGATATCAATCAACTGGTCGGACGGGCAGCCCAGTTGCAAATGAAATTTAATCCGGAGAAGTGTGAGTTAATGCATTTGGGGAGAACTAACAAAAAAAGGGAATACACATTAAATGGTAGCACATTGAGAAGTGTAGAGGAAAAAAGGGACCTGGAAGTGGATGTCCACAGATCCCTGAAGGTAGCAGACCAATTGGATCAGGTGATTAAGAAGGCATAGGGAAAGCTTGCCTTTATTAGCTGAGGCATAGAATATAATACCAGATGGATCATGCTTGAACTGTATAACACTTTGGTTAGGCCTCAGCTGGAGATCTGCGTGTTGCGGTCACCACACTAAAGGAAGGACGTGATTGCACTGGAGAGAGCACAGGGGAGATTTACAAGGGTGTTTCTGGGAGTGGAGAATCTTAGCAATGAGAACAGATAGAATAGGCTGAGTTCGTTTTCATAAAACAGAGGGTGAAGCTCAATGAGGTGTAACAAATTATGAGGGGCCTAGATATAGAATATAGAAAGGGCCTATTTCCCTTAACCGAGGGGTGACCAACCAGGGGGTGTGCATTCAAAGTAATTGGTAGAAAGATTAGTGGGGATTTAAGGGCAAACTTCTTCACTGCAGAGGGTTGTGGGGGTCTGTAACACGCTGACTGAAAGGTAGGGAGAGGCACAAGCCAAAACTGATTGAAAAAGTACTTGGATGTGCACCTGAACTGCCTTAAGCAGAGCTGGAATGTGGGATAAGGCTCTATAACCTTTTGTTGGCCGGCGCGTTACGATGGGCATAAATTACCTCCTTCCGTGCTGCAAACTTCTATGATTCTAGGATTCTGTGATTATGTTTGTGTTTCTCCTTGTTCTTAATTTATTTGTGAAGTATTCCGTTATTTTTCCCAGCACCGCCAATATGTGAACTGATCTGTAGTTCTTCAGAGTTGTTCTGCCTTCCATTTTAAATACAGGAACAACATGTAAAAGTTAAAGCACATGGGATTGGGGGTAGTGTGAATGACATGGATTGAGAACTGGTTGGCAGACAGGAAGCAAAGAGTAGGAGTAAATGGAAACTTTTCAGAATGTCAGGCAGTGACTAGTGGTGAACCGCTAGGTTCTGTGCTGGGGCCACAGCTATCTACATTGTACATTAATGATTTAGACGAGGGGATTAAATGTAGTGTCAAATTTACGGATGACACTAAGTTGGCTGCCAGTGTGAGCTGCGAGGAGAATGCTATGGGGCTGCAGAGTGACTTGGGTCGGTTAGGTGAGTGGGCAAATGCATGGTAGATGAAGTATAATGTGATAATTGTGAGGTTATCCACTTTGGTGGGAAAAACAGAGAGACAGACTATTATCTGAATGGTGACAGATTCGGAAAAGGGGAGGTGCAACGAGACCTGGGTGTCATGGTACATCAATCATTGAAGGTTGGCATGCAGGTACAGCAGGCGGTTAAGAAAGCAAATGGTATGTTGGCCTTCATAGCGAGTGTATTTGAGTACAGGGGCAGGGAGGTGTTACTACAGTTGTCTGGGTCTTCGTGTGGCCACACCTGCAGTATTGTGTACAGTTTTTGGTCTCCTAACTGGAGGAAGGACATTCTTGTTATTGAGGGAGTGCAGCGAAGGTTCACCAGACTGATTCCCCGGATGGCGGGACTGACGTATCAAGAAAGACTGGATCAACTGGGCTTGTATTGAGTGGAGTTCAGAAGAATGAGACGGGATCTCATAGAAACGTTTATAATTCTGACGGGTTTCGACAGGTTATGCAGGAAGAATGTTCCCAATGTTGGGGAAGTCCAGAACCAGGTGTCACACTCTAAGAATAAGGGGTGAGCCATTTAGGAACATGATGAGGAGAAACTTCTTCACCCGGAGAGTGGTGATCCTTTGGAATTCTCTACCACAGGAAGTTGTTGAGGCCAATTCACTAAATATATTGAACAATTAGTTAGATGTAATCCTTCCTACGAGGGGGATAAAGGGCTCTGGCGAAAAAGCAGGAATGGGGTACTGAAGTTGCATGTTCAGTCATGAACTCATTGAATGGCGGTGCAGGGCTCGAAGGACCGAATGGCCTCCTCCTACACCTATTTTCTATGTTTCTATGTTTCTATGCATCTGAAAAGACTTAATTCTTCTCATCCAAGGACTCCCCTCGTCTGTGGTGAACAGTGGCCGCGACTCTGTCAATCCTGTATTTCTGCCATCATCATTGCAGCAAGAACCGTATATGCTTTCCACTTGACCTCATCTTCCACTCCACCCGCCTGCACATTCAACCAATTATCCTCTAACTTTTTCGCCACAGCCAGCTAAGGCCAGCACCAAACCTATCTTCCCCTGCGTTTCCTTGCCCCCGCGACACACTTGTCCACTATTCTATCACTCCCAACACATCCGCCCCTTCCCCAGCAACTCGCTTTGCAAGCACAGGAGTAACAATACCTGCCTTTCCCGTCTTTCCATCCCAACAGCCATGGCCCCAAATATTGCTTCCACATGAATCAGTGATAGACTTTTACTTCCAGCAAATTGGTGTCCTGTATTGGCTGATTAGGATGCAGTCTCCTGTATATTGGGGAGTACTAAACGCAGATTGCGTGATTTCTTTGCTGAACGCCTCTGTTCCATCCAGCAGCGTCACACTGAGCTTCAACTCACTTGCCAATTTAATTTTACATTCCGCTCCGAGGTTTGTGTCTCTGTTCTCGGCTTCCTTCACTGTGTTGCTGCTCGCTGACCACTACAATGTTTATCTGTTCTAAAATTCCGACGCTGTTCCTCCGTTATGGCTGTCCTACGCTATTACTCTGTTCCTAGCCTTCTACACGGTTCTCGGCCTCATACACTGTTCCTCCTTTCTCAGCCTCATGCACCATTCTGTCCACATGCACTGCTCATCAGTTCTCGGCGCCATGCAACGTACTGGCTTCCGACACTGTTCCTATCTTTTCGCCCTTCTTCACCGTTCCTGTTGTCCAACACTTTTCAACTTTTCTCGGCCTCCTTCACTGTAAGTGGTCTCCTACATAGTCCCTCTGTTCTCGGCCTCCTTCACTGTAATTGGCCTCCATCACTGTTCCTCTGTTCTCGGCCTCCTTCACCTGAATTGGCTTCCGACTCTGTTCCTCTGTTCTCGGCCTCCTACACTGTAATTGGTCTCCCACATAGTTCCTCTGTCCTCGGCCACCTTCACTGTAATTGGCCTCCTACTCTCTTCCTATTTTCTCGGCCTCCTTCACTGTTATTGGCATCCTACTCTGTTCCTCTGTTCTCAGCCTCCATCACTGTAATTGGCACCCTACTCTGTTCCTCTGTTCTCGGCCACCTTCACTGTAATTGGCCTCCTAATCTATTCCTCTGTTCTCAGCATCCTTCAATGTTATTGGCCTCCTACTCTGTTCCTCTGTACTCGGCCTCAATCATTGTTATTGGCCTCCTACACTGTCTCGCTGTTCTCGGTCTCCTTCACTGTTATTGGCCTCCTACACTGTTCGTCTGTTCTCGGCCTATTTCACTGTAATGGGCATTCTACTCTGTTCCTCTGTTCTCGGCATCCTACATTTTTCCTCTCTTCTCTGCTGGCAACATTGTTCATCTGTGCTTGGCGTCTTCCACTTCTCATCAATTCTCGGCCATCTTCAGTGTTCCTGGCCCCCTATGCTGTTACTCAGTCCTCGGCATTCTTCACTCTTCTCACCCTCCTACACCGGTTTTTAGCTTCCAACATTTTAGCAGCTGCCGACAATATACTCCAGCTCCTACTCTATTCTCAGTTTCCCAACTTGTTTCTCCATTAAACTCAATGAGGAACAGCACCAATGTTATCGATTAGGCATTCTGTTACCTGTCGGAGTCAACAATGAGTTTCAAAACTGAAGTTCATAACCTCTGCTTCCGCTTTCTCGGACGACAAGTGCTGGTGATGGAGGACTGCTGCACTCTAACCTCTGGGGGTGGAGGAGTTATGGGCTGCTTGTTTGTATTGCTGGCATTGGCCAGCCGGGCTTGTCGACACAACTGGGTGTGAAGAAGATGTGTTCTGGGACTTGGGCTCAGGGATAATTAGGGAAAATTAAATTATTGATTAATTTTTATCCCCTATCTGATACACACTCTGTATTTGAGGAGACTGTTATTAATGGTCATTGCTCATTCGACAAGGAACCAGGGGTCACTTATGTTATATTGTAATTCACAGCAAATGTATTGTTTAAATTAATATTTCTGCCCTTTCTTGAACCGGGCATCTTTTGCGTGTGATGCTAAAGTAATAACCGTTACACGACAGAAAACTTTGCTTACGTCAGCGCCCACAGAGAAGTGTTCAGCGGCAAGCTGAAATGCTCCATCCCACTTGCTGCAAAGCATGTCTTTCACATACGTTTCTCTGACCGAAAATACTCAAAACATATATTTAATTGAAAAAATTTTCAATATGTCATTAAACTCCCGATTTTCCGCATCCACTCCCAAACTTGTGAATCAGACGCGTTTATTTTTGCCCACAAAATCATTGTTCATTTGAAATCATCTGCTTCCTTTCTCATTACTTTGTTTGCCACCAACTTAGTGTAACCATGGTAATATGATTCACTATTCCTTCTTCTAAGTCATTTTATTTACAATGCAAATCTGAGGCACTCATACAGATCACTGCTGGACACGACCATTCACAGTCTGCCAATTGGGGAACATCGCCAGTATCCCTCCTCTCAATTCCCTGCCCATGTTCACACGTTGCCTCAGTGTTGGTTTTTTTCCAACATTCCATTGTGTGGAACCTTTCAAACGCATGCTGGAAATCATCATCTTCATTAGTAAGAACCATCCCATGAATCAGATTTCGCCTTTCCTTGTCTTTGGAAGGATATATTTGCCTTGGAGCTAGTGCTCCATAGATTTTATAAAAGAAAGACGTGGATTTATAGATGGATACAAACATAGAAAATGAGTGCAGGAGTGGGGATATTCGGCCCTTCGTGCCTGCACCACCACTCAATAAGTTCATGGCTAAATTTTCACTTAGTACCCCTTTCCTGCTTTCTCGCCACTCCTCTTGATCCCTTTTCCCATAAGGGCCAAATCTAATTCATTCTTGAATATATCTAACGGACTGCCCTCAATAAATCTCTGCGGTGGTGAACTCCAAAGGTTAACAACTCTCTGAATTAATAAGTTTCTCCTCATCTCGGTCCTAACTGGCTTACAAATTATCCTCAGATTGTGACCTCTGGTTCTGTACTCCCCCAACATCGGGTTCATTCTTCCTGCATCTAATCAGTCCAATCCCGTAAGAATTTTGTATGTTTCTATGAGATCCTCTCTCACTCTTCTCAGCTCAAGTGAATACAGGACCAGTCGATCCAGTCTCTCCGAATATGTCAGAACTGCCATCCCGGGAATCAATGTGGTTGACCGTCGCTGCACTCTCTAAATATCAATTCCTTCCTTCCTCAGATTAGGCCACCAAAACTGAAAACAATATTCCAAGTGAGGCCTTACCGTGACCCTGTATTACTGGAGTAAGACATCCCTGCTCCTTTACTCAAATCCCCTGGCTATGAATAACCAACATGCCATTTGTCTGCTTCACCTCCTGCTGCACCTGCATGCCATCCTTCAATGACTGATGTCGCATGGTAACTAGCTATCGGTGCACTTTCTATTTGCCTAATCTGCCGCCATGCAGCTAATAAGCTGCCTTCATGTTTTTGCCACCAAAGTGGATAACCTCATATTTTTCCACATTACTCTGCATCTGCCGTGCATTTGCCCACTCACCTTACCTGTCCAAATCACCACGTAGCCTCTTACCATCCTCCTTACAACTCACACCGCCACTCAGCTTCGTGTCATCTGCAAATTTGGAGATATTACTCTTAGTTCCTTCATCTGCATCATTGATGTTTATTGCAATTGCTCGTGTCCCAGCACTGAGCCCTGCTGCACCCCACTAGTCACTCCCTGCCATTCTAAAAATGATCCGTTAATCCGAACTCTTTGCTTCCTGTCTGCTAACCAGTTATCTATCCACAGCAATACTCCCAATATAATGTGCTTGAATTTTGCACACAAATCTCTTGTAGGGTACCTTGTCAAAAGCCTTTTGAAAGTCCAAAAAGACCACATCCACTGGTTCTCCCCTTGTCTGCTCAAATAGTTACATCCTCAAAAAATTCCAGAAGATTTATTATGCATGATTTCCCTTTCATAAATCCATGCTGACTTGGACAGATCTGTCACTGCTGTACAAAAACGCTGCTATTTCAACTTTAGTAACTGATGGCAAAATTTTCCCCACGATTGATGTCAGGCTAACGGGTCTGTAATTCCCCGTTTTCTCTCTCTCTACTTTAAAAAAAAAAGTGGTGTTACATTAGTTACCCTCCTGTCCATACGATGTGATCCAGAGTCGAGTTCCTGTTGGAAAATGATCTCCAATCCATCCTCTATTTCTCGGGCCACTTCATTAAATACTCTGGGACACAAACTATCAGGCCCCAGGGAATTATTGGCCTTCAATCCCGTCAATTTCCCCAATACGATGTCCTGACTAATATGGATTTCATTCAGTTCCTCCTTCTCACTCGAATCTCTGTCCCCAATATTTCCGGAAGGTTATTTGTGTCTTCCTTCCTGAAAACAGAACCAAAGTATTTGTTCAATTGGTCTGCCATTTCTTTGTTCCCCATCTTAAATTCATCTGATTCTGACGACAAGGGACCTACGTTTGGCTTCACTAATCTTTTTATCTTAACATATCTATAGAAGCTTTTGCGTTTAGTTTGGCGTGTCAATGTATGTGGTGTCCTCTTCGGGTTGCTAGGAGCTGTTAGCGAACCGAAATTCGATTTGGTCCAAATGTTTTCTGCACGTTAGTCCAATGGCCAATTTGATCTGAAAAACCAGACTCCCTGTTTTGGCTATGACCGTGACAGCGAGCCGTTTGGACCATGTCCATAATTGACTACAAACACAGGATCATTGACTCCAATATCACGTAACAAATTTGCGAGATCATGATACATACTTTTTTTGGTCCCACCGGCCCTCTACTTGATCATGGAGATCAGGCATCAGCGTACACAAGGGAGGACCTAGTTTTGAGCGCCCTTTTCGGGAGCAGGTCTGCTGGGGGAACCCAGGTGAGCGACAGGGTTCTGGTGCGGTAGCTGCACAGAACTCGGGATGGTCCGGTCTTCAGGGAGCTTTGCGACACGCGTTTCAAGCTTTGCTTGACGGTCTGAACTTCCTATTCTCTCTGGCCTTTGGATGCGGGCTTGAATGAGGCAGATCACAGGAGCTTGATCCCATTGAGCCTCATGAATTCGTTGAATTCAGCACTGGTGAAACATGGCCCATCGTCGCTGTCTAATACATCAGGTAGGCCGTGTGTTGCAAAGATGGCTCATCGGCTTTCGATGGTGGCGGTGGACGTGCTTACAGAAAATATTACACTTTCAATCCATTTTGAATAAACATACATGACAACCAAGACATTTTTCAGGGCAATGGGCCCGCATCGGCATCGTGGATCCTCGACCACGATTTCGAGGGCCACCACCACAAACTTAGCGGTGCCTCTCGACGTACATTATTCAGTTGAGAGCATGTTTAGCAGCATAGTGACAAATGGAATTTTTCCTGAGATGTGTGAGGCATTGCATTTCGCGAGGGCTAATAAGGAAATGGAATACACATGAAATGGTAGGATACTGGGAAGTGCAAAGGAGGAAATGGAGCTGGAGGGCATGTCCACAGATGCCTGAAAGTAGCACGCCAGTTAGATACAGTGGTTAAGAAGGCATCCGGAATGCTTGCCGATGTTGCCCGAGGCACAGAATACAAGAGCAGGGGGATTATGCTTAAATGGGATAAAACACTGGTTTGGCCACAGCTGGAATACTGTGCGCAATTGAAGTAACTACATTACAAGAAATACATAAGTGCCCTGAGAGGGCACAGCGGAGCTTTAGGATGATATTGGCGGAATTGAAGAATTTAAGTAATCAGGACAGATTGGATAGGCTGGATTTATGTTCATTGGAACAGACGAGATTAAGGGAGACATCATTGAGGTGTATTACATTATGATGGGCCTCGATTTAATGGATAGAAACGTCATATTTCTCACCGATAAGGCGTCAACTACCAAGGGATAAATTTAATATATTTGGTTGAAGGTTCAGAGGGAATTTGAGGGGAAACTCTTTTACGCAGAGTGTTGTTGGTGTCTGCAGCACACTGTCTGAAAGCATGCTAAAGGCAGAACTCCTCACAAGATATCAAAATACGTGGATGTGCACTTGAAATCCCATAACCTGCAGGGATATGGACCTAGAGCTGGAAAGTGGGATTAGGCTGGATAGCCTCTTGGTGGCCGAAATTGGACACGGTGGGCCGAAATGTTCTCCCCCATTGTCAAAACTTCTATGGTTCGATGATTCTATGACAAAACACCGAAATGTTTTTCCAAACTCTTATAAAGAATTGTAACGTTGACTTATTTGTATGTCATGAACTTAATGTCGTCATAACAGTTTTATGATAAATTTAATCCATGAATGAAGATAAAACAAGCTCTTTTAGTTTGGAAGCGTCGCACTTTCTGCATTAAACAGCCAAAGTGCGCAAACTCACCATCTCTTATGCAGAAAACTAGCCAACATGAACCATTCACATTCGATCGAATACAAAACTCTAAAGCGTGTTGTCATAATGACGTCGGCTCAAGGAAAACAGCTGATTGTTGAGTAGCGCGGGAGTGTTTTTGTCTACTAGTTTTATGTTTATATCACAGTCAAATAGTTGAAGCTCCTAGTTTAGTTCATAGCCAAATAAATAGAAGCATGGTGTGGAAGCTCAATCCCATAGAGTGCAAATACTGTGCCATGTGCGAACGCCTGGACGGTTCATGTAGCCTGGATGATCACATGTGCGTGATGGTTTTCTCGACCAACATGTCGAGGAACCAACTTGAGTGTTGGCCAAACTCGACTGGGTGATGTGTAATGAGAAAGGTCTAATTAGCAATCATGTTCTGCGAGGCCCCTTGGGAAAGAGTGAACATAATATGGTAGTATTCTTTATTAAGATGGACCGTGACACAGTTAATTCAGAGACTAGGGTTCTGAACTTAACGAAAGGTAATTTCGATGGTATCAGACGTGAATTTGCTGGAATTTACTGGCGAATGATACTTAAAGGGTTGACGATGGATAGGCAATGGGAAACATTTGAAGATCACATGGATGCACTTCAACAATTGTTCATCCCTGTCTGCAGGAAAAATAAAACGGGGAAGGTGTCTCAACAGTGGCTAACAAGGGAAATTAGAGATCGTGTTAAATGCAAGGAAAAGACATATAAATTGGCCAGAAAACGCAGCAAACCTCAGGACTCGGAGAAGTTTAGAATTCAGCAGAGGGGGACAAAGGGTTTAATTAGTAGGGGGAAAATAGAGTATGAGAGGAAGCTTGCTGGGAACATAAAAACTGACTGCAAAATTTTCTATCGATAAGTGAAGAGAAAAAGATTAGTGAAGACAAACCTAGGTCCCTTGCATTCAGAATCGGGTGAATTTATAATGGGAAACATAGAAATGCCAGACCAATTGAACAAATACTTTGGTTCTGTCTTCAATAAGGAAGACACACATGCGGATATTAACGCTCGGTCGTTTATTTCCAAAAAATGGTCGTTACTTAGTAACATAGTAACATAGAAACAAGAAAATAGGTGCAGGAGCAGGCCATTCGGCCCTTCGAGCCTGCACTGCCATTCAATGTGTTCATGGCTGAACATGTAACTTCAGTACCCCATTCCTGCTTTCTCGCCATACCCCTTGATCCCCCTAGTAGTACGGACTACAACTAACACCTTTTTGACTATATTTAGTGCATTGGCCTCAACAACTTTCTGAGGTATAGAATTTCACAGGTTCACCACTCTCTGGGTGAAGAAGTTTCTCCTCATCTCGGTCCTAAATGGCGTACCCCTTATTCTTAGACTGTGACCCCTGGTTCTAGAATTCCACAAGATTGGGAACATTCTTCCTGCATCTAACCTGTCCAAACACGTTAGAATTTTAAACATTTCTATGGGATCCCCTCTCATTCTTCTGAACTCCAGTGAATACAAGCCCAGCTGATTCAGTATTTCTTGATATGTCAGTCCGGCCATCCTGGGAATCAGTCTGGTGAAACTTATCTGCACTCCCTCAATAGCAAGAATGTCGTTCCTCATGTTGAGTGACCAAAGCTGTACAGAATACTCGAGGTGTGGCCTCAGGTGTACAACTGTAGTAACATCTCCCTGCCCCTGCACTCAAATCCACTCGCTATGAAGGGCAACATGCCATTGGCTTTCTTAACCGCCTGCTGTACCTGCATGCCAACCTTCAATGACTGATGTACCATGACACCCAGGTCTCGTTGCACCTCCCCTTTTCCAAATCTGTCACCATTCAGATAATAGTCTGTCTCTCTGTTTTTACCACTAAAGTGGATAACCTCACATTTATCCACACTATACTTCATCTGCCATGCATTTGCTCACTTACCAAACATATCCAAGTCACTCTGCAGCCTCATAGCATCCTCCTCACAGCTCACACTGCCACCCAACGTACCGTCATCTGCAAATTTGGAGATACTACATTAAATCCCCTCGTCTAAATCATTAATGTACATTGTAAACAGCTGTGGCCCCAGCACAGAACCTTGCGGTACCCCACGAGTGACTGTCTGCCATTCTGAAAAGTACCCATTTACTCTTACCCTTTGCTTCCTGTTTGCTAATCAGTTATCAATCCATGTCTGCACACTACCGCAAATCCCATGAGCTTTAACTTTGCACAGTAATCTCTTGTGTGGGGCCATGTCGAAAGCCTTCTGAAAGTCCAAATACACCACATCAACTGGTTCTGCCTTGTACACTCTACTGGAAACATCCTCAAAAGATTTCAGAAGGTTTTTCAAGCATCATTTCCCTTTCACAAACCGATGCTGACTTGGAGCTTGGCTGTCGTAAATCTACGACGCTGAGATTTAGTCTCTCCCGCAATTTGAAACATCTTGTCTCCCTCTATCCTATCCAAGCCTTTCATATTCAGAAAGAAAAAAATCTGATCTTCCCTCCGTCTTCCCTTTGGTAAGGAAAAGATCCAGGCCTTTTCGAAATTTCCTGATCGATATACCCCCTCAGTTCTGGTCGCATATCAGGTAATCACTTTGCACCTTCACGAGCACCTCGGTTACTTTATTGAAGATTTATAACAGTGATCCATAATAACATAAGAACATAAGAATTAGGAACATGAGCAGGTCATCTAGCCCCTCGAGCCGACTCCGCCATTCAAAATCATCATGCTTGATCTGGCCGTGGAATCATTTCCACTTGCCCACCCACTCCCCATAACCCTAAATCCCTTATTGATTAAAAGTCTATCTATCTGTGATTTGAATTCATTCAGTAAGCTAACCGCAACTGCTTCCTTGGGCAGAGAACTCCACAGATTCATAACCCTTTGGGAGAAGTAATTCCTTCTCAAATCGGTTTTAAATTGGCTTCCCCGTATTTTGAGGCTGTGCCCCCTAGGTCTTGCCGCCATGACCACTGGAAACAAACTCTCTCCCTCTATCTTATCTGTCCCTTTCATTATTTCAAATGTTTCTATATGTTCACCCCTCATCCTTCTGAACTCCAAAGTAAAGACCCTGTCTACTCAATCTATCATCATAAGGTAACCTCCTCTTCTCCGGAATCAGCCAAGTGAATCGTCTCTTTGCCCACTCAATCTTTTATAATTCTATCCCTCTAGACATGAAAACAAGCGCGTTCATTGTTTTTAGCTGCTCCACCAAAGCTAAATATATAGCAGTTAATAATGTGAGGCGATAAATTGACAGGCAGTAATTAGAATCAGTTGTATAGTGTTAATTAATTGTTCCTTTTACCGACGATCTTCTTAATCTTTCTCATGTTCACCAGTCTGTCTATTACCTCCTGCAGTATATCACTATTGTCCGAATTGTGTACTGCACTTCTTCATGTTGTAACATCTATGAACTATAAAATAATACATATATACGCAAATGTAGTTGATGAATAAATGTATAAAAAGTAGTCCTGCTGTCACCGATCCGTGAGGTGGACAGCAGTATAGAACCCTTCATTCTGAACAACAACCAGTCACCAATACTCATTGTTATCGATATCTCAGCCATTGTCATGTCCATGCTGCCCTGGCCCTTTTAATCCTATGGGGTAGAAATTTATGAACTAGTCTGTAAAGTGATAGTTTGTCAAACGCCTTTTCAAAATCTGTATCATCATCAACAATAATTGGATATTTCTATATGTATATATCCAGATTACCAAGAAAGTGTATCATCTGGCATTCATGTACAATAAAGATCACTTGCAACAACTGCACAGGCTGCATGTCTCCTATCGTCTACTGGGAATCTCCTTTAGACAAAACCGTCTTCAATATAGGATGAAAAGCAACTGTTTATTGATTAAAAAGCAATAATGTTCAGTCAAGGCAGACATCTATAGTTGAGTGAGGTTTGGGAATTTGATGACAAATTCGTAAGGTTAATTAGCGGAGCAGGCTCGAGGAGCCAATTGGGCTACTCCTTCTCCTATTTCTTACGTTATGTCACTTTGTACCGCTGCTTTTCAGGAACGTTGGTGGAAATATTATTTATAGCAACTACAAGAACCGTCGCCCTATTTACATCAGCCTCACTTTGTGTCCTTCCATATCTAACAATGCACCAAATATCCTTATCTCCTCTCCATCACCCCAATTTCCTCCGACCCTACTCAGCGGACCCAATATCCTCAGATCCATCCCACAGAAAATCCTCAGACGTTATCCATCCCGCACAATATCTTCTGCTCCTCCCCACCCCACCCAATATCCTCAGTTCTTCCACACCCCACGCAATATCCTCAGCTCCTCCCCACTCCACCCAATGTCCTCAGACCCTTACCGTCCGACCGATTATCCTCAGCTCCTCCTCACCACTCCCAATATCCTCAGCTACTCCCCACCCCAACAAGTATTCTCAGCTGCTCCTTACCGCATATATTACCCTCAGCTGCTTCCCTCCCAATCTGTTATCCTCAGCTCCTCCCGTCCATATCTACTCAGCTACTTCCCACCAATGTTCTCTCTATATTTTGTTGTAATGAGCGGGTCAGAAACCTATTTTAGTGTGAGCTTTTCACTCGAAGGCATAATTTACAACAACAATATTTACAACAGATTTTCCACAACGACAGCACCAGCAACCACTTGAAATCATATATAGCGTTATGACATATCGGCACACCACAATTTCACCTCATTAGGCAATAACACAAGATTCGATACAGGTTTTAGATAACCTCTCTCCTTTTATTTCTAATCCTCTCCAAAGGAACTACAGTGCTACATTTCCATGTGTATGGCTTTGTTATCCTCCATTGCTGCAAAGTGACTTTTGTATGTTTACCCCTAAGGTCCCTTTGCACTTCCAACATATCTATGCTCTTATTTTCAAGAGTGAGGTAGGGTTTTTAGCCCTCCTTCCAAGAGGTACCAGCGCACTCTTATCTATTAAGAAAATCATTTGTTATTTACAAGCCCATTATGCATGTTTGGTTGCAGTATAATCAATTAATAGCTTTTAGTTCGTCATGTAGATAAATCTGTTGAAAAATATAACTAATCAAAAAATGTGTGGGAACGATACGAACTGCAAAATATGCGGTAATACTTCAGAAACGTCACTAAGTTACATGGTTATGCATCGACAACCTAGCCAAAAGCCCAAGGAGATCTGAAAGGGGCATATGTATGCTTGCAAATTGTATTAATTTTAAAGTTCTCAATGTATTAACCCTATCCCTCATTCACCGTATCAATATCTGCACAAGCAGCAGGGATATTGCCATTCGTATGGTGCTGAAATCCAGAACGTCCATGTAAGTAAGTAGAATATTATTCATAATGCAAACAACCAACCCGCAAATAAAAATGCCGTGGCTCATTAATTCTGGCTATTAAAGATAATTGAAGAAAACTGACCCGAATTTCCAACTGCAATCACCTCCATTAATAAACGTGTTTTTCTTGTACCAATACCACCACATGTAACATGTCAGAAATGAATCACTTATTCTCAAGTGCAGATCAAAACATACACAATGTGCTACACCGAATTAAAAACAAAATGCAGGGAAAGCTATGAGTTAACGAAAATAATGATTCATCTTTCTTCCTGTGTTGGGAAACCAATCATAATAACATCGAAAGTGTTTTAACAAGATGTAGTAAAGATATTAATTTACGAATTTCTCTTCTCATGTTTTTCGCTGAATGAATGAGGTACTCCTGATTAATTAGTGGGACATAAACCTCATTATACGCTCAGTTTTTAATCTCCTATTTCAAAAATATACACCCAATCGAAATTGTTATGTTATCAGTTTAATCAAAGTAATTTGTGTGTTTCTCTATAAACAATTGTGGAATCTTCTAACGTTGCCGCCTGCCATGTTTATACACATTTACATAATTCTTATTTCTATTAACATTCTACTGGACGTTTAAGACAAAATATAATTTACATTTTACAATCGGACTTGTTTGGACAATGGAAAGACATCCCAAATAAATTAGTTCATAATTGCAAAATAGAGAGAAATAGAGAGAATGCTGTAATCCTAAACGAAAATGCTGGAACTACTCAGCAGATAAGGCAGCTTCTGTGGAGAGAAAAACAGAGTATCGGCCTGTGACCTTTCGTCAGAACTGGAAGACGTTAGAGATGTAACAGATTTTAACCAGGTGTCGAGGCAGGATTTGACCGCTCCTGCCTTCCACCAAAGCACAGACCTTCCCTTTTGATCTTTCCTCCCCTCCCAACATTCACTGCCTCTGCACCTGATTGAAATCTGTTCTATCGTTAACATTTTCCAGTTTTGATGAAAGGTGACCGACCTGAAACAATAACTCTCCTTTTTTTCTCCATAGTAACTGCCTGTAATGCTGAGTATTGACAACATTTTCTTTTATTATTTTGGAAAAGAGATGGCTGAGTGGGAGATCTGATTGGGGTGTACAAAATTATGAAGATCCTGGATAGATTGGATTGGAAGGACCAGTTTCCTTTTGCCACGTGACCAACAACCAGGGACATAGATTTAAAGTAATTGGGCGCGGTTTAGTTGAGATATGAAGTTAAATATCATCACCTAGTGGGTGGCGGATATCTAGAGCTCACTAGCTGAAATGTTGGTGCAGGCAGAAAGCCTCACCACATTTAAAAATACTTGGACGTGCAATTAAAATGAAAGAACCGAAAAGACAACGGACCAACAGCTGGAAAGTGGGATTCGGCTGAATAGCTCTTGGTTGGCTGGTGCGGACACGATGGGACAATACGGCCTCCATCTGTGCTGCAAATTTCTATGACTCGATGACCACACCTGGAATACTGCGCACAGTTTTGGTCTCCTTAAGAAGGAGGGATATACGTGCATTAGAGGCGTGTCAGATAAGGTACATGAGGTTATTTTATGAAGAAAGGTTGAGCAGATTGTGCCTAAATTTATTGGCGATTAGAAGAATGAGAGGTGTACTTTTGGAATCTCCTAAGTCTCTGATGGGGCTTGAGAGGGTAGATGCAAACAGGAAGTTTCCGATCGCGGGTGGGTCTAGAACTAGGCGGCATAGTTTCAGAATAAGGGATTCGGCTGAATAGCTCTTGGTTGGCTGGTGCGGACACGATGGGACAATAGGCCTCCATCTGTGCTGCAAATTTCTATGACTCATTGACCACACCTGGAATACTGCACACAGTTTTGGTCTCCTTATGAAGGAGGGATATACTTGCATTAGAGGCATGTCAGATAAGGTACATGAGGTTATCTTATGAAGAAAGATTGAGCAGATTGTGCCTAAATTTATTGGCGATTAAAAGAATGAGAGGTGTACTTTTGGAATCTCCTAAGTCTCTGAGTGGGCTTGAGAGGGTAGAGGCAAACAGGAAGTTTCCGATCGCGGGGGGGGGGGGGTCTAGAACTAGGGGGCATAGTTTCAGACTAAGGGGTCGCCCATTCAAAACGGAAATGAGCAGGAATTTGTGATCTCAGAGGGTAGTGAACCTTTGGAATGCTGCACCCCAGACAGCTGTGGAGGCTGGGTAATTGTTTCTATTTATGGTGGAGATAATCAGATGTTTCAAATGTAAGGATTATGGGGAGCCGGCAGGAAAGTGGAGCTGAGGCCAATATCTGATCAATCATGATCTTATTGAATGGCGGATCAGGCTCGAGGAGCTTAAATCCTACGTTCTTATGTTATATTAAAAATCAAATAATTTCAAAGTCATTTCAAAATCATTTCACTTTACTTGAGGCGTCTGATTCAGAATGTTCATTTTAACGTGTACTTGCCATTTTGGAAACAGTAAGACGGACATTAGCGCAAGGGTTAGGTTAATGTGAAACAGCAAAGAAAATATAAATTCTGGAAGCACAATATCGAAACGAAACGTGAACCCGACGTGATTTAAATCTGCAGCCTTCTCACCTGGAGTCAGACACGCTAGCGTTGCATCACGAGGTCGAAGATGCCGGCAGCGGATGTTTGTACACATGAAGGTTCCTCAAACACAGATTTATTTATGCTGCATATGTGGAATAAAAAGATGTTACAATCCCCGCCCACATCCACCGGGAACCACACACCATCAGAAGCAGCGCTCACATATCAGTCTCCCTCTCACGCCCGCTTTCATGACCAGCTTCCAGCGGACTTCAGCAAATCGAGAAAGTTAGAGAGGCAGAGAGGTTTAGGGAGGTAATTCTAGATCTTCTGGCCCAGGCAGCTGAAGGCACGCCCATTAATTGTTGAGAAGTTATAATTGGTGAAGCTCAAGAGCGCAGAATTTGAGGAGTGCAGACAACTCGGGGGCTTGTGAGGTTGAAGCAGTCGACGTGTCTATTCAAAAGAAAGAATGATTTTCACATTGATGCCAATGGGAATCACGGGGGAGACTTTCCACTGGCTGGAGTGATACCAAGCAGAGAAGACGATGGTTGTGGTTGTTGGAAATCAACCATCCCAGCCCCAATACATTGCTGAAAGAGTTCCTTCGGGGAGTGTCCTATGCGGAACCCTCTTCAGCTGCTTCATCAATGATCGTCCCTGCTACATGAAGTCAGAAGTGGCTATGTTCACTGAAGATTGCACAGAGCTCAGTCCCACTCATAGCTCCGCTAATAATGAAGCAGCCCCTTCCCACATGCAACAAAACCTGAACGACATTTAGGCTTCAGCTGATAAGTGGCATGTAACATTCGCGCCATGCAGTTGCTTGGCAATGCCTATCTACGAGAAGCAAGGGTTTGCCGAATGCTCTGTGGCATTCAACTGCATTACCATCAAAGAATCCCCCACTATCTACATCCTGTGGGTCATCTTTGACCAGAAACTTGACTGGACCAGCCACATAAATAGTGTGGCAGCAAGAGCAGGTCGGAGGCTGGGTATTCTGCGGCGAATGTCTCATCTCCTGACTCTCCAAAGTCTTCAGAGCAGCTACAATGCACAAGTCAGCATCTTGGCGGAAAACTCTCCACTTGCCTCAATGAGTGCAGCTTCAATTACACTCCAGAAGCTCGACAACATTTAGGGCAAAGCAACAGCGTGATTGGTACACCACCCACCACCTTAAACTTTCGCTTACTCTATCACCGACGTAACGTGGCTGCAGTGTTTGCCATCTACAAGATGCACTGCGGCTACTCACGAAGGTTTGTTCGGATGCACCTCCCAAACCCGCGAGCTGTACCCCTTAGCTGGAAAAGGGCAGCAGGTTCAATTTAACACCATGATGTAGAAAGCCCCGGGCCCCCTCCCGCAAGTAAAATGCGATCCTGACTTGGAAGTATATCAACATTCCTTCATCCTGCATCGGTCATAAATCCTGGAAATCCCTCCCTAACAGCACTGCAGGAGCACGTTCACCACACAAATTTCAGCGGTTCAAGCAGGCGGCCCACCATCACCTTCTCAAGGGCAATAAGGGATGGGCAATAAATGTTGGCTCAGCCAGCGACTCCCACATGCCATGAACTAATATTTAAAAAACACTGTCTTTTCAGAGAATGGCTCAAAATGTTCATTTATGGTGAGACAAAAATCTGGGCAAATTTTTCAAATTTAACAGGCCAAGTTACTGCTGCCATGCACAAAAATTAGAATCAGTAATGAAGACAAAATACCATGGTCCTCATTTTCAGTTTTAAAGCAATAAGATTTTAAATAACGTGGAAAAATGTTACAGAAAACGGTTTCGAGAATAAGTGTGCCTTGTATTTGTGCCTTTAATTAAACTTTGTGGTGTCTGACTCCCGTCCATGTCTCTTCTTCCTCTGTTGAATAAAAGGGAGGGTTTTGACATTGACTGCACTGCACTGCTCCTGATATTTCTGAGCTCATTGCTTATATTGAGTTGTTTCTCGCCTTGTGATCAGCGACAGCTTTAGCTCAGCGGTTCCTTTGCAGCACCAAGTTCTTCAGAAGTTCGAATCTGTCACACTGCGTGCGCTGCCTGGCGTTTTTGTTGTCATTTCCAATCCCCTTCTTTGACACCGAAACAATTGTGCTTAACGTAGCAGTGCGAGATTTTTAAAGCACACCTGCAGTGAATCACACAACCATTCAGATCACAACAGCAACTGGGTTCCATTCCCGGTTTGTGAAGTAACTTTGATATCACCCTTTTTAATTAGAGTTCATTAAATTACATGGAAGAAACGTAGCATTTCACAATGTTGTCAAAAAAAATGATTTCTATATAAAAATAATACATTTCGGAAGTGCGATTCAAACCAAATCCTCTGGAGGAGACAGCGACCTGACTACGGCACTTTCGAACGCTCAGCATTACTGACGGTGGAATATGCAGTTGCAAGTTAATACTTCAGAAATGTTCACACCAGGTGCTTGTTCAATGCTGCTGGAAGGACCAGTGACCGGTATATCATCTCCGCCCGGCGTCTCCTGAGCCTCTGCTCAGTGTATGGGGAGGTTTGAACAGGGTCCGTGGTATCTTGTCTCCGAGGGATGGAGAATCACCCTCTGAGCTCTGGAACTCGGGAAGAGTGAAATATTAATAATTTGCTTCACGGCTTGAAATGTGGCGCTGAACTGCTGATTTTAGCCGATAGCTTTCTTTAGATGAATGAAAGACCTGTTAACATGGTCACTGAGAGACAGACAAAACTTCAACAACTGAACTTTAATAATTCTTGAAAATGTAAACATTGAGAACATTTTATCCCCGATTTGATTTTATAAACAGTCTGTTTTCAGGTGACTTGTTTCAAATGTTCATTGCGCATGTAAATTTGATCAGCACACAAAGAGAAGTGTTCAGCGAGCAGATCAAATGCTGAATCCATTTTCTGCAATAAATTCCTTTGACAAACATTTCTCTGACTGTAAATAACAACAATGATCTTTTACATGTCAATAGAGTCACCAATTTCTGCGACTGCTCAAAATCTTCTGAATGAGATGCCTCTAAATGCTATCTTAGTTCAGGTCCTGTGAAATCAGACAGGATTAATGAAGAATTTCAAAGTAAAGGATCCCCTTGTGATGAGTGATCAGAGCAGGGTTGAATTTCAAATTCAAATGGAGAGCGAGAAAGTTCGACCACATAGGGAGAATAAATTCCTTCTCAACTCGGTTTTAAATTGGCTCCCATGTATTTTGAGGCTGTGCCGCTTAGTTCTAGTCTCCCCGACCAGTGGAAACAGCCTCTCTGCCTCTATCTTGTCTATCCCTTTCATTATTTTAAATGTTTCAAAAAGATCACCCCTCATCCTTCTGAACTCCAACGAGTAAAGACCAAGTCTACTCAATCTATCATCATAAGGTAATCTCCTTATCTCCGGAATCAGCTTATTGAATCGTCTCTGTACACCCATCCAAAGCTATTATATCCGTCCATAAGTAAGGTGATGCAAATTGAATGCAGTACTCCAGGTGCGGCCTCGCCAATACCCTGCACAGTTGCACAAGACCTCCCTGCTTTTGTTTTCCTTCCCTCTAGCAATGAAGTCCAACATTCCATTTGCCTTCCTGATTACCTGCTGCACTTGCAAACTAACTTTTTGGGATTCATGCACAAGGAAACCCAGGTCCCTCTGCACCGCAGCATGTTGTAATTTCTGCCCATTCAAATAATATTTTATTTTTCTGTTTTTTTTCCAAGGTGGATGACCTCACATTTTCTGACATTGTATTCCATCTGCCAAAACTTAGCCCATTTGCTTAAACTATCTAAATCTCTTTGAAGCCTCTCTGTGTCCTCTACACAACCCGCTTTCCCACTAATCTTTGTGTCATCTGCAAATTCTGTTAAACTACACTCTGTCCCCTCTTCCAGGTCATCTATCTATATTGTAAGCAGTTGTGGTCCCAGCACCGATCTCTGTGGCACACCACTAACCACCGATGTCCAAACCGAAAAGGATCCATTTATCCCGATTCTCTGCTTTCTGTTCGCCAGCCAATTCTCGATCCATGCTAATACATTTCCTCTGACTCCACGTAACTTTATCTTCTGCAGTTACCTTTTGTGTGGCATCTTACCGAATGCCTTTTGGAAATCTAAATACACCACATCCATCTGTATGCCTCTATCCACCATGCTCGTTATGTCCTCAAATAATTCCAGTAAATTAGTTGAACATGATTTCCCCTTCATGAATCCATGTCGCATCTGCTTGTTTGCACTATTCCTATCTAAATGCCCCCCTATTTCTTCCTTAATGATAGCTTCAAGCAATTTCCCCACTACAGATGTTAAACTAACCGGCCGAAAGTTAGCTGCCTTTTGTCTGCCCACTTTTTTAAACAGAGGCGTTACATTAGCTGCTTTCCAATCCGCTCGTACCTCCCCAGAGTCCAGAGAATGTTGATAGTTTATAACGAATGCATCTGCAATAACTTCCGCCATCTCTTTTAATACCCTGGGATGCATTTTATCAGGACCAAAGGACTTGTCTACCTTGAGTCTCATTAGCCTGTCCAGCACTACCCCCTAGTCATAGTCTTTGTCTCCAAGTCCTTCCTTCCCACATTCCCGTGACCAGCAATTTTTGGCATGGTTTTTGTGTCATCCACAGTGAAGGCCGAAGGAAAATAATTGTTTAATTTTCCGCCATTTCCACATTTCATATTATTAAATCCCCCTTCTCATCTACTTAGCGACCAACATTTACTTTACTCACGCTATTCCGTTTTATATATCGGTAAAAGCTTTTACTATCTACCTTTTATTATCAATAAAGACTGGATCAACTGGGCTTGTATTCACTGGAGTTCAGAAGAATGAGAGTGGACCTCATAGAAACGTTTAAAATTCTGACGGGTTTAGACAGGTCGGATGCAGGAAGAATGTTCCCAATGTTGGGGAAGTCCAGAACCAGGGGTCACAAACTAAGGCTAAGGGGTAAGCCATTTAGGACTGAGATGAGGAGAAACTTCTTCACCCAAAGAGTGGTGAACCTGTGGAATTCTCTACCACAGAAAGTAGTTGAGGCCAATTCACTAAATATATTCAAAAGGGAGTTAGATGAAGTCGTTACTACAAGGGGGATCAAGGGGTATGGCGAGAAATCAGGAAGGGGGTACTGAATTTGCATGTTCAGCCATGAACTCATTGAATGGCGGTGCAGGCTAGCAGGGCTATCTGATTTCATGTTTTGCGCAAGTTTACTTTCATAATCTATGTTTCCTTTATTTATTGCTTGCTTAATCATTCTTTGCTGTTGTTTAAAATTTTCCCAATCTTCTAGTTTCCTACTAAACATAGCCACCTTATACGCATTGGTTTTTAATTTGATACTCTCCTTTATTTACTTTGTTATCCATGGCTGGTTAGCCCTTCTCTTACCACCCATGTTTTTCACTGGAATATATTTTTTTTGAACACAATGAAAGAGCTCCTTAAAAGTCCTCCACTGTTCCTCAATTGTTCCACCGTTTCGTCTGTGTTTCCAGTCTACTTTAGGCAACTCTGGCCTCAGACCACTGTAATCCCCTTAGTTTAAGCAAAGTACGCTGGTTTGAAGGACTACTTCCTCACCCTCAATCTGTCTTCCATATTCAACCATGCTGTGATCACTGATTCCGAAAGGACCTTTTACTAGGAGATCGTTTATTATTCCTGTCTCATTACACAGGACCAGATCGAAGATAGCTTGCTCCCTTGTAGGTTCTCTAGCATGCTGTTCGAGGTAACAATCCCGTATGGATTCAATTAATTCCTCCTCAAGGCTCCCCCGTGCGATTTGATATGACCAATCGATATGTAGGTTAAAATGCTCCATGATTACTGCCGGTCCTTTTCCACATGCCTCCATTATATCCTTGATTATTGCCCACCCCACCGTTAAGTTATTATTTGGGCGCCTATACACTACGACCACCAGTGACTTTTTCCCGTTACTATCTCTAATCTCCACCCAAAATGATTCAACAATTTGTTCTTTAGAGCCAATAGCGTCTCTCACAACTACACTGATATCATAAGAACATAAGAACAGAAGAATTAGGAACAGGAGTAGGCCATCTAGCCCTTCGCGCCTGCTCGGCCATTCAACAAGATCATGGCTGATCGGCTGATCTGGCCCTGGACTCAGCTCCACTTACCCGCCCGCACCCCGTAACCCTTAATTCCCTTATTGGTTAAAAATCTATCTATCTGGGATATGAATACATTCAATGAGCTGGCCTCAACTGCTTGCTTGGGCAGAGAATTCCACAGATTCACAACTCTCTGGGAGAAGAAATTCCTTCTCAACTCGGTTTTAAATTGGCTCCCCCTTATTTTGAGGCTGTGCCCCCTAGTTCTAGTCTCCCCGACCAGTGGAAACAACCTCTCAGCTTCGATCTTTTCATCCCTTTCATTATTTTAAATATTTCTATAAGATCACCCTTCATCCTTCTGAACTGCAACGAGTAAAGTCCTAGTCTGCTCAATCCTTTATTACCAGAGCTACCCCACCTCCTTTCCCTTCTTTTATAGCTTTCCGAATTGTCAGATACACTTGTATGTTTAATTCCCAGTCTCGGCCAACCAGTTACCACGTTTGTGTAATGGCGACCAAATCATACCCATTTGTAATGATTTGTGCCGTCAGCTCATTTCTTTTGTTTCGAATGCTGTATGCGTTTAGGTACATTGTTTTAATACTAGTTTTTAAACCATGATTTTTAGTTTTGACCCCTCCTGCAGCCCCTGACATTTATACATATTGTCCCTTCCTCTCACCTTGTGGTTTACACTTACCCCAGTGCTGCTCTGCTCTGTTGCCTCCTGCCTTTTGCATTCTTTATTGGGGTCCTGTTCATCTGAGCTCTCACCCACTCTAACTAGCTCAGAGCCCTCTCCTGTGTTCCGAATACTCCTTGCATTGAGGCACCGAGCTTTCATGCTTGTCTTTTTATTACACATTGACCCTTTAGAATTAAGCTGTACAGTGGCCATTTTTGTTTTTTGCCTTGCGTTTCTCTGCCCTCCACTTTTACTCATCTCCTTTCTGTCTTTTGCTTCTGTCTCCATTTTGTTTCCCTCTGTCTCCCTATATTGGTTCCCATCCCCCTGCCATATTAGTTTCACTCATCCCCAATAGCACGTGCAAACACTCCTCCGAGGACATTGGTTCTGGTCCTGCCCAGGTGCAGACGGTCCGGTTTGTACTGGTCCCACCTCCCCCAGAACCGGTTCCAAAGCCCCAGGAATTTGAATACCTCCATGCAGCACCACTGCTCAAGCCACGTATTCATCTGAGCTATCCTGCGATTCCTGCTCTGACTTGCACGTGGCACTGGTTGCAATCCTGAGATTGCTACTTTTGAGGTCCTACGTTTTAATTCAGCTCTGATCTCCTTAATTTCGTCTTGTAGGACCTGATCCATTTTTTTACCTATATCGTTTGGACCAATGTGTACCACGACAACTGGCTGTTCACCCTCCCTTTTCAGAATGCCCTGCACCTGTTCCGAGACATCCTTGACCCTTGCACCAGGGAGGCAACATACCATACTGGAGTCTCGCTTGCAGCCGCAGAAATGCCTATCTATTCCCCTTAAAATCAAATCCCCTATCACTATCGCTCTCCCACTCTTTTTCCTGCCGTCCTGTGCAGCAGAGCCAGCCACGGTGCCATGAACTTGGCTGCTGCTGCCCTCCCCTGATGAAGCATCCCCCTCAAAAGTACTCAAAGCGGTGGACTGTTTTGCAGGGGGATGACCGCAGGGCACCCCTGCACTAACTTCCTTGCACTGCTCTTGCTGCTGGTCTTCCATTCCCTATCTGGCTGTGGACCATTCATCTGCGGTAAGACCAACTCGCTACACGTGCTACTCACGTCATTCTCAGCATCGTGGATGCTCCAGAGTAAATCCACCCTAAGCTCCAATTCCGCAGCGAGGACCGTCAGGAGCTGGAGGCGGATACACTTTCCGCACACGTAGTCGTCAGGGACACCGGAAGTGTCCCTGTGTTCCCACATGGTACAGGATGAGCATAACACCCGACCAAGCTCTCCTGTCATAATTTAACCCTTAGATACACTTAAATTGGCAACACCAATGCTAAAGTTTACTCACTGAGAGAGAAGAGAAAAATGAAAAGCTACTCACCAATCACCAGCCAATCATTTAAACCTTGGCTGTGACGTCAGCTTTCTATTTCTTTCGACTTTTTTGCCTTCTCCCTGTAGCTGCACAAGTTTGCCTACTCCTCGACGCTGCGTGAACTCCTGAACTCGCGACCTCTTTATAGGCCTCTGACCCCGGATTGTTGCCTCCCCCTCGACGCTGCGTGAACTCCTGAACTCACGGCCTTTTTGTCGGCCTCTGACCCCGGATTGTCGCCTCCTCCTCGACGCTGCGGGAACTCCTGAACTCGCGGCATTTTTATAGGCCACCATCCCGGACTGTCGCCTCTTCCTCAACGCTGCCCGAACTCCTGAAGTCGTGGCCTGGATAACCTCTTGTAACCTGGCAGCTATAATGGTAAGTACTGCAGGGAAGCGAATACGACCAGGGTGATCTCCTGCATTGTTTAGATCACCTGGATGTGTCGGAGAGTACTTTTCGCGGAATTGGCCTGGTTTCTTACTGACTTCTGCATCTTCCAGGGATCCCATTTCTCCGGTTGGGGTGGAGTGATTGAATGTTTCAGTGTCAGGGGTTTTGCATTTGTGTGGGGTGGACTGTTTGTACTGCTGCTCTTTACATTTCCGCCATTGTTCTTACGTTTATGGAGAACTTTCAGGGCTGCTGACCAAGGGCCGTGTGGCTTATATTTGGCCAGCATGGAGACGCTGGGCCAAATCGGCCTCCTTCTGCGCTTTAAATTTCAATGTTTCTATGTTTCTACAACCATATTCGCTCTCTGCCCCTATCCCCAACTACCAGGCACTCTCCCCCCGCAAGAACCATGCTCCCATTTCCCGCACCCCCGACAGAAGCAGGATCTCTCTACCCTCCCTCGCCCAACAACCAGGCTCTCTCTACCCGCCTCTCAACAACCTGGACCTCTTTACCCCGGCCCAACTTCAAGGTTCTCGCTACACGCCAAACCTCTAAACAACCAGTCTCTCTCTCGCTCCTCCCCAATACACCAACAACCACGTTCTAGCTGTTGAATAAGTACGGAGGGGTTTGAAGTCTTCAGCGAGAAACGGCACAGCGCCATATTCTCAAGGGCAATTAGGTATGGAAAACAAGTACCCAGATTCCATGCACATAGAAACATAAAAATATAGAAAATAGGTGCAGGAGTCGTCCATTCGTCCATTCGAGCCTGCCCACCATTCATTAAGGATATGACGGATCATTCACATCAGTACCTGCTTTTCTCCATACGCCATGATCCCTTTAACGTAAGGGCCATATCTAACTCCCTCTTGAATATATCCAACGAACTGGCATCAACAAATCTCTGCTTTAGGGAATTCTAAAGGTAAACAATCTCTGAGTGAAGCAATTTCTCCTCCTCTCACTCCTAAATGGCTTACCCCTTATCCTTAGATTGTGTCCCATGGTTCTGGACTTCCCCACATCGGGAACATTCTTCCTGTATCGAACCAGTCCTGTCCCGTCAGAATTGTATATGTTTTTATGAGCTGCCGTCTCATCCTTCTCAACTCCAGTGAATAAAGTCCAAGCCGATCCATTCTCTCCTCATAGGTGAGTCCAGCCATCCCAGCAATCAGTCTGGTAAATCTTGGCTGTACTCACACAAGAGCAAGCATGTCTTTCCTCATATTAGGAAACCAAAACTGAATACAATATTCCAGGTGAGGCATCACCAAGGCCCTGTATATCTGCAGAAAGACCTCCCTACTCCTGTACTCAAATCCCTAGCTATGAAGGTCAACATACCATTTGCCTTCTTCACTGCCTGCTGTACCTGCATGCCAGCTTTCAATGAGTGATGTACCATGATACCCACGTCTCGTTGCACCACCCCTTTTCCTAATATTCCGCCATTCAGATAATATTTTGCCTTCGTGTTTTGCCCCCAAAGTGGATAGCCTCACATTTATGCACATAACACTGCATGTGCCACTCAGCAAACCTGTCCAATCTCTCTGCAGCCTCTTAGCTTCCTCCTCGCAGCTCACACCACCACCCAGTTTAGTGTCATCTGCAAACTTTGAGATATTACACTCAATTCCAAGATCTAAATCAGTAATATATATTTAAAAAGCTGGGGTCCCAGAACCTTGTCTTGCGGCACCCCACGAATCACCGCCAGTAATACTGAAAAGGACCCGTTAACCCGACTCTCTGCTTCCTGTCTGCCAACCAGTTCTCTATCCACGTCAGTACATTATTCCCAATACAATGTCCTTTAATTTTGCACACCAATTTATTGTGTGGGACCTTGTCAAAAACCTTTTGAAAGTCCAAATACACCACTTCCACTGGTTTTCCCTTGGTCATTCTACAAGATACATCCATATAAAATGCGGGAAGATTTGTCAAGCATGATTTCCCTTTCATAAATCTGCGTTGACGTGGACCAGTCCTGTCACTGCTTTCCAAATACGCTGTATTTCATCGTTAATAATTGATTCCAACATTTTCCCCAAAACTGATGTGAATCTAACCAGTCTATAATTAATCGTTTTCTCTCTCTCTCCATTTTTCAAAAGTGGTTTTACATTACTTTCCATCCAGTCCATAGGAATTGATCCAGAGTCGATAGACCGTTGGAAAATGATCACCAATACATCCACTATTTCTATGGCCACGTCCTTATGTTCTCTGTGATGCAGACTATCAGGCCCCGGTGATTTATCCGCCTTCAAGCCTTCAATTTCCCTCAAACCATTTGCCGCCCATAAGGATATCATTCAATTCCTCCTTGCCGCTAGACCCTCGGTCACCTAGGACCTCCGAAAGATTATTTGCGTCTTCCTTCCTGAAGACAATATGAAAATATTTGGTCAACTGGTCTGCCATTTCTTTGAGCCCCATTATAAATTCACCTGAATCTGACTGCAAATGACCTGCGTTTGTCTTCACTTATCTTTTTCTCCTCACATATCTATTGAAGCTTTTGCAGTCAGTTTTTATGTTCATGGAAAGCTTCCTCTCATACTCTATTTTCCCCCAGCTCATTGAACGATGTGTCGTCCTCGATGAATTCTAAATTTCTCCCAGTCCTCAGGTTTTCTGCTTTTTCTGGCCAATTTATAAGGCTCTTCCTTGGATTTAACACGATCCTTAATTTCCCTAGTTAGCCATGGTTGAACCACCTTCCACGTTTATTTTTTACTTCAGAGAGGGATGTAAAATTGATGAAGTTCATCCATGATTTCTTTAAATGTTTGCAATTATCTATTCACCATCAATTCTCTCAGTATTATTTCCCAGTCTATTCTAGCCAATTCACGTCTCATAACATCGAAGTTACCTTTCCTTAAGTTCAGGATTCTAGTCTCTGAATGAACTGTGTATCTCTCCACCTTAAAAAGAAATTCTGTCATATTATTGTCACTCTTCCCCAAGGGGCCTCCCAGAGCATGATTGCGAATTAGTCCTTTCTCATTACACATCATCCAGTCGAGAATGGCCTGCCCTCTAATTGTTTCCACGAGATATTGGTCCCGAAAACCATCCCTAGAACACTCCAGGAAATCTTCCTCCATCATATTGCTACCAGTTTGGTTAGCCTAATCTATATGTAGATTAAATTCGCCCATGATAACTGATCTAACTTTATTGCACCCATCCCTAATTTCATTTTTGATGCTGTCCCCAACCGCACTAATACAGTTTGGTGGTCTGTACACAGATCCCTCTAGTGTTTTCTGCACTTTCGTATTCCGCAGCTCCACCCACACAGATTCCACATCATCCAAGCTAATGTCCTTCCTTACTATTGCGTTAGTTTCCTCTTTAACCAGAAACGCTAGCCCACCTCATTTTCCTTTCTGTCCGTCCTTCCTGAATGTGGAATACGCCTCAGTGTTGAGTTCCAAGCCTTGGTCACCCTGGAGCCATGTCTCCGTGATGCCATTCATGTCATATTCATCAATTGCTGCTTGTGAAGTTAATTCATCCACCTTATTACGAATACTCTCGCATTGAGGCACGGAGCCATCAGGCTTGTCATTTTTAACACACTTTATAAAATACAATACATTTTAGAAGTCTGATTGATAATGTTCATTGCTGAAGACACCAGGAAACTGGGACAACTTTTATCAAATTTAAATGGACAGGTAAATCCTACCGTGAAAGGAGTAATAGAATGATTATTGACGATACTATCTCGTGATGCTCATTTTCATATTCAACGAATTACGATTTGAAAGAAGGTTAAACAATTTTTAGTGAAATGTTTTGGAAATTATGTGTAGGTTGTATTTCGTTCTAATTAAATTTTTGGCGTCAAATCCCGTTCATGTCTCTTCTTCCTCTCTTAAATAACAAGGGCGGGATTGGACGTTGACCAGACTGCACTGCTCTTGATATTTGTGAGATCTTCCATTACATTGAGTTGTTTCGACCTTGTTTCTGAGCGTCAGGTGTAGCTCAGTGGTTACGTTACAGCGTCAACTTCATCAGAATGTTCGGCTCTCTCTCACTTCGTATGTGGCGCAGTAATTGTATTGTTATTTTAATTCTTCTTTTTATACACGTGCTTATATATTAGCAGTGTGAGATTTTTCGAAGGCTCCTTTAAATAACGAACAAAACACTTTCTAATGATACTGCCACACACAGCGATTATGGGATAGGGAAGTTTTGAATGTCACTCAGTGATACCACAGTTTTTAATTTAAATGACGTAACTTTAATTAAATGATATAGATGACCCAACGCACTTCAGAGTGGTGTGAAAAGAAATTAGTTCGTAGTTAGAAAAAAAGGATGTCAGAAGCGGGATTTGAATCCACAGCTACAAATGCCATCGCTTGGCCATCTTGACTATTGAATGCCCCTGTCTGAACTTATTATTTGAGAACGGTTTCGTCTAAAAGCTTTTCAATGCTGCTGGAGGCTCAGTGACCCGCATAACATCGCCCCCGGGGTTTTCCTGAGCCGGTATTTGGTGTATGGGGAGGTTTCCATGAAACATGGTAGCTTGCATCCGAGGGATGGAGAAATACCTTCTGTGCTCTGGAACTGGAAAAGAGCAAATATTGAATGAGTTGTTTCCGGTTTTGAAATATGGCTTTATTCTACTGTTATAAGCGTTGCTTAGCAGAATGAAAGAAATGCAAAAATGGTCACTGAGGACGGTCAAAAGTTCAACAAATGAACCTTAATAATTTGTGAAACTTCACTCATGGAGGAAATGTTATCGGTTATCTGACTTTACACCATCTGCCTTTCAGTAGACGGGTTTAACATGTTCATTGCTCATGCAACATAGCTCAACAACAGAGAGAAATGTTCAGCGAGCGGCTGAAATGCAGCTTCCCGACTTCTGCAAAAAATTCCTTTGACAAACTTTTCTCTGACTGGAGCTTTTTCAAACAAAAATGTTCTTTTCCAAGTCATTAAATTCTCAAATTCCGCGACCATTCCGAATCATCTGAATCGGAGGCATCAGAATGTTCAACAAAAATTAATCGTTCAATGAAGGCTCCGAATCCACGACTTTGCAATTAAGAATCGCGTGTTTTACCGACTGTGCTAGCCATGACTGCATAAACTGCAGGTTGATGTCCCTGATTACAACCAGACGCCCTTTGGCTCCGTCCCAGGGGAGTAACGTGTTCTTCAGAGCATGACGCAGTTTCTAATGAATTCCAAGGTGTGCAAGGAAATCAACCATTAAAAGCCCTTTCACTAACCATAAGGAATCAGGCAATTTTCTTATCGCAGAGTCCTTTTATTCCTTGTCAGTATCTCTTGTCTATGTCCAGCTCTTTCCCCATTCAGCCTGTCTATCTGGCTCTGTTCAATCAGACCATGGAGAAAAAATGAGCCAGACTTTAGAGCAAGCCTATTGTGAGGCAGCCAAGAAAATATCAATTTGGGAAGAATACGAATTTACCCCGCTGCAGCTTAAATGCTGCATCCCACTTTCTGCAAAAAATTCCTTTGACACCATTGTGAAATGCAACATTTCGTCCATGTAATTTAATAAAATCAATTGACTCGAATTAAAAAAGGTGACATCAAAGTTACTTGCCAAACCGGGAATGGAACTCGGCTAGCTGTTGAGATATGAATGGTTGTGTCACTCAATATAGGTGTGTTTTAAAAATCTCGCACTGCAATGTTAAGAGCAATTTGTTTCGGTGTCAAAGAAGGGGATTGGAAATGACAACAAAAACGCCAGGCAGTAAAATTTTTCCACGTTATTTAAAATCTTACTGGGTTGAATCTTTAAATGGGGACCATGGGATTTTGTCTTAATTACTGATTCTAATTTCTGTGCATGGCAGCAGTAACTTGTCCTGTTAAATTTGTAAAAATTGCCCAGATATTTGTGTCACCAGAAATGAAACATTTTGAGCTGTACTCATAAAATACAGTGCTTTTTAAATATTAGTTGATGGGATGTGGGCGTCGCTGACACATCCAGCATTTATTGCCCATCCCGTATTGCCCTTGAGGAGGTGGTGGTTGGCTGCCTGCTTGAACCGCTGAAGTTTGTGTGGTGAATGTGCTCCTGCAGTGCTGTTAGGGACTGATTTCCAGGATTTATGAGGCATTCATGATGAAGGAATGATGATATACTTCCAAGTCAGGATCGCGTGTTACTTGCGGGAGGGGGCGGGGTGCCTTCTACATCATGGTATTAACAGGAACCTGCTGCCTTTGTCCTTCTAAGGGGTAGAGGTCGCGGGTTTTGAAGTTGCATCAGAACAAACCTCCATGAGCTGCCGCAGTGCAAGTTTGCAAAAGCAAACACTGCAGCCACGTTACGTCGGTGATAGTGTGAATGAAAGTTTAAGGTGTTGGTGGTGTACCCATCACGCTGCTTCTTTGCCCTAAGTGTTGTCGAGCTGCTGGAGTGGAATTGAAGCTGCACTCAGCCAGGCAAGTGGAGAGTGTTCCGCCAAGATGCTGTCTTGTGCCTTGTTGCTGGTGGGAAGTCTTTGGATGGTCAGGAGGTGAGACACTCGCCCCAGAATACCCAGCCTCTGACCTGCTCTTGCTGCCGCACAATTATGTGGCTGGTCCAGTCTTGTTTCTGTCCAATGGTGTGCCATCGGATGTTGATAGTGGGGATTTCGGTGATGGTAATGCAGTTGAATGCCAAGGAGCGGTCGTCAAACCCTTGCTTCTTGTCGATAGGCATTGCCTGGCAGCTGTATGGTGCGAATGTAACATGCCACTTATCAGCTGAAGCCGAAATATCGTTCAGGTTTTGCTGCATGTGGGAATGGGCTGCTTCATTATCAGCGGAGATATGAGTGGTACTGAGCTCTGTGCAATCTTCAGTGAACATAGCCACTTCTGACTTCTTTTGGCAGTGAAGATCATTGATGAAGGGGCTCAAGAGGGTTCTGGCTAGGACACTGGCCGAAGGAAATCTTTCTGCGATGCATTGGGGCTGGGATGATTGATTTCCAACAACCGCAACCATCTTCTTCTGTGTTAGGTATCACTCCAGCCAGTGAAAAATCTCGCCCCTGATTCGCATTGACTTCAATGTGATAGTCATTCTTTCATTTGAATATAATCGTCGACTGCTTCAGCCTCACAAGCCCCCGAAATATCTGCGCTCCACAAATTCTGCGCTCTTGAGCTTCCCTGAATATAACTTCTCAACAATTAATGGACGTGACTTCAGCTTCCTGGTTCAGAAGATCTGGAATTATGTCCCTAAACCTCTCCACATCTCTAACTTTCTCGATTTGCTGCAGTCTGCTGGAAGCAGGTGATGAAAGCGGACGTGTGAGGGAGACTGATAGGTGAGCGCTGCTTCTGCTGCTGTGTGATTCCCGGTGGGAGTGGGCGGAGATTTTAACCTTTTTTTTTCACTGATGCAGGATAAAGAAATCTGTGTTTGAGTAACCTTCATGTGAACAAACATCCGCTGCCAGCATTGTAGAATTCGTGATACAACGGTAGCGTATCTGACTCCAATCAGAAGGCTGCAGGAGAGAGAGATAGAGATAGAGAGGGAGACAGACACAGTTAGAGAGAAAGAGAAAGAGATAGAGCGACAGATAGACAGAGAGCGAGAGAGGTAGAGCGAGACAGAGACAGAGCGATGGAGAGAGATAGAGATCGAGAGATACAGATAGAGAGAGAGAGACAGGTAGAGAGAGAGAGACTGAGTGATAGAGACAGATGGAGATAGAGTGAGAGTGAAAAATAGTGAGAGAGAGACAGAGAGAGAGAGAGACAGACAATGAGAGTGAAAAAGAGAGAGAGAGAGAGAGAGACAGGGAGAGTGAGAGAGAGAGACAGAGAGAGAGACAGAGCGAAAGAGATTCAGAGATAGGCAGACAGCGAGAGATAGAGATAGAGACACAGAGAGAGAGGGACAGAGAGAGAGAGGGAGAGAGACTGAAAGAGAGACAGAGAGAGAGCAACAGAGAGTGAGAGAGACAGAGAGAGAGTGACAGAGAGAGAGAGAGAGATAGAGACAGTGACAGAGAGAGCGATAGCGAGTGAGAGTCAGAGAGGGAGAGAAAGAGAGAGAGAGAGCGAAAGAGAGAGAGATACACAGAGTAAGAGACAGAGAGAGAGAGACAGAGAGAGAGAGACAGAAAGAGAAATAAAGAGACAGAGAGTGACAGAGAGCGAGAAAGAGAGAATGGGAGATGGAGACAGAGATTCAGAGGTAGGCAGACAGGGAGAGATAGAGAAAAAGACACACAGATCGAGAGAGACAGACGAGAGACAGAGAGTGACAGAGAGAGAGAGGAAAAGACAGAGAGAGAGACAGAGAGAGAGTCAGAGAGAAAAAAACAGAGGGAGAGATAGACAAAGCGAGTGAGACAGAGAAGAGAGAAAGTGCACGAGATACAGAGAGAGAGAGGCAGTGAGGGAGACAGACAGACAGAATCACGTAGATAAAGTGAGAAAGACAGACAGAGAGAGAGAGAGAGAGAGAAAGAGAGACATAGAGAATGAGAGAGAGTGAAAGACAGAGCGTAAGATAGCGAGAGAGAGAGAGAGAGAGAGATAGTGAGAGACAGAGAGTGAGAGAGAAAGATAGAAGCAGAAACAGAGAGCGAGACAGAGAGAGATAGGCAGTGCGAGAGACAGAGAGAGATCGAGCGACAGAGAAAAATATAAAGCGAGAGAGAGAGACAGAGAAAATGAGAGACAGATCGAGAAATAGAGAGACTGAGATCGAGAGAGAGAAAGCAAGACAGAGAAACAGCGAGAGAGAAATGCCGAGAGAGAGAGAGAGAGAGATACAGAGAGAGAGACTGAGAGAGAGATCAATAGACAGATAGAGAGAGACAGACACAGGCTGACAAGCAGAGCGAGAGGGAGAGACATACAGACAGAGCGGGACAGAGAGAGGGAGAGCGAGTGCCAGAGAGAGAATGACAGAGTGATACCGAGACAGCGGGAGACAGAGAGAATGAGGGAATGATGGATATAGATAGAGGCAGAGAAAGAGAAAGAGAGAGAGAGAGAGAGGCATTGAGAGTGAGAGAGAGAGAGAGATTGGCTGTGAGAGAATCAGAAAGAGTGAGAGAGGTACAGAGGGAATGAGAGTGAGACAGAGACAGAGACAGAGAGAGAGAGAGAGAGAGAGAGAGAGAGAGAAAGAGTTAGAGGGAGAGAGAGAGAGAGATAGAGAGCGAGAGACATCGACAGTGAGATAGGCATAGCGAGAGAGAGAGACAGAGTGAGAGAGAGAGACACACAGAGATAGAGAGAAAGACAGAGAGACAGACAGAGACAGAGAGAGAGACAGAGGGAAAGACAGTTAGAGAGGCAGAGAGAGAAAGTCAGAGAGAGAAAAACAGAGAGACACGAGTCAAAGAGAGAGAGAGATACACAGAGATAGCGAGAGAGAGAGAGTGAGAGAGAGGGAGAGAGAGAGACATAGAGAGATAGAGATGGAGACAGACAACATAGACACACACACACACACACAGACAGACAGACATAGCGAGAGAGAGAGAAGAGAGAGAGACTGACAGAGATAGAGAGCGAGAGACATCGAGAGTGAGATAGGCATAGCGAGAGAGAGAGAGACATAGTGAGAGAGAGAGACACACAGAGATAGAGAGAAAGACAGAGAGACAGACAGAGAGACAGAGAGGGAGACAGAGGGAAAGACAGTTAGAGAGGCAGAGAGAGAAAGTCAGAGAGAGAAAAACAGAGAGACACGAGACAAAGAGAGAGAGAGATACACACAGATAGCGAGAGAGAGAGAGAGAGAGAGAGAGAGAGAGAGAGAGAGAGAGAGAGAGAGGGAGAGAGAGAGACATAGAGAGACAGAGATGGAGACAGACAACATAGACACACACACACACACAGAGACAGACAGACATAGCGAGAGAGAGAGAAGAGAGAGAGACTGACAGAGATAGAGAGGGAGAGAGACAGAGATAGAGAGAGAAAGAGAAAGACATAAGCGCTAGATAGGCAGAGAGTGAGAGATCGAGAGAGACAGAGACAGAGGGACAGAGAGACACAGATAGATAGAGAGAGAGAGAGATAGAGAGAGAGAGACAGAGAGATAGAGATAGATGGAGATAGAGATAGAGTGAGAGATAGAGAGAGAGACAGACAGACGGACAGAGTGAGAGAGAAAGAGAGAGAGTGAGAGAGAGAGACAGGTTGAAAGAGAAAGGGAAAGAAATAGAACGACAGACAGACAGAGAGATAGAGAGAGTAAGAGACAGAAAGAGAGAAAGCCAGAGAGCTAGTGAGACAGAGAGATAGAGAGAAACAGAGAGATAGATAGAGAGAGAGAGAGAAAGAGAGAGTGAGTCAGAGAGAGAGAGAGACAGAGAGAGCGATAGAGACTGAGAGACAGAGAGGGAGAGAGACAGAGAGAGAGGTAGCGAGATAGAGAGAGAGACACACAGAGTAATAGACAGAGAGAATGAGACAGAGAGAGAGAGAGAAAGAGAAATAAAGAGAGATTGAGAGAGAGAAAGAGAGCGAGACAGAGAGCGAGAAAGAGAGAATGTGAGATGGAGAGAGAGAGTCAGAGGTAGGTAGACAAGGAGAGATAGAGAGAGAGAGATACACAGATGGAGAAAGACAGAGAGATGGATAGAGATTGACAGTGAGAGAGAGACAGAGAGCGAAAGAGAAACAGTGAGGCAGAGAGAAAGACAGATAGAGAGATAGAGAGAGAGCGAGACAGAGAGCGAGCGAGTGAGAACAGAGAGAGAGATATAGAGAGTCAGATAGGGAGACAGACAGGCAGAGTGACACAGAGAGAGTGAGAGAGAGAGAGAGAGAGAGAGAGAGAGGGAGAGAGAGAGAGAGTGAGAGACAGAGAGAGAGAGAGATTGAGAGAGACAGAGTGATAAAGTGAGACTGATCGTGAGAGAGAGACAGAGAGGGAGACAGACAGAGAGCGAGAGAGAGAGAAAGACAGAAAGTTAGAGACAGAGAGGGAGAGAGAGTGTATTTGTTTGTGTCTCTCTCTTCGGTCTCTCTTTCTACGTAGTTTCTGGTATTGACACAATGCTACGGGGAGAGCGGAGCAGTGGGATTTTTGGGGGATTGAGACAGGGCTATTGGGAGAGTGTGGGGCGGCAGTGTGATTAAATTGAGATTGATACGAGAGCATGTGGAGAGAGCGGGGTAGTGGTATTTGTTTGGGGATTAATACAGGGCTATGTGGAGAAAGCAGGGTAGTGGGATTAGTTTGAGGATTGAAATAGGGCTAAGGGGAGAGAGTAGGACAGTGGGATTAGTTTGCGATTGATACAGGGCTGTGGGGAGCAAGCGGGGCATTGGGATGAGTTTGCGGATTGATAAAGCGCTAAGGGGAGAGAGCGGGGCTGTGGGATGAGTTTGGGGATTGATGGAGGTCTAAGCAGAGAGGGTGGGTCATTGGAATTAGTTTGGGATTGATACAGGGTTATCGGGAGAGAGCAGGACAGTGGGATTAGTTTGGCATTGATACAGGGCTATGGGGAGAGAGCGGGGCAGTGGGCTTAGTTTGGGTGAGATTGAGCAGCCATTTTACATGAGATGTGTGTTGGCCATTTTATACCAGGATTCATATTACAGAGACCGAGACAGAGAGAAACAGACAGTGAGAGAGAGAGAGAGACAGACAGAGAGAGAGAGAAGACAGAGATAGAGAGAAACAGAACGTGAGAGACAGAGAGAGAGAAACACAGATTGGGAGACATATAACCAGAGAGACAGAGACAGAGAGCGAGAGAGATTGAGACAGAGAGCGCGAGAGACAGACAGAGACGGAGACAGAGAGAGACAGAGTAAGAGAGAGGAACAGAGAGAGATAGAGACAGAGATCGAGAGAGAGAGAGAGCCAGAGAGATTGAGAGACAGAAATAGAGACAGTCAAACCGACAGAGGGAGCGACAGAGAGAGAAGGAGAGAGACAGAAAGAGTGCGAGAGAGTGAGAGAGAGAGAGGCAAAGACTGAAAAGACCGAGAGTGAGAAAGAGAGACAGATACAGATATAGAAAGAGAGAGAGACAGAGAGAGAGTGAGACGGTGGACGACTAAGAAATAGAGAGATAAAGAGAGATACAGAGAGATAGAGACAGATAGAGCGATATAGAGTGAGATAGATCTATACAGAGAGGGAGAGAGAGACACATAGAGAGACAGAGAGAGACAAAGAGAGAGACAGAGAGAGAAGGAAAGATAGAGTGAGAGAGTGACAGAGACAGGAAGAGAAAGATATTGAAACATCGAAACATAGAAAACAAGTGCAGGATTAGGACATTCGGCCCTTCGACCCTGCACCGCCATTCAATTATTTCATAGCTGAACATGCAACTTCAGTACCCCATTCCTCGTTTCTCGCCATACCCTTGATCCCCCGAGTAGTAAGGACTACAACTAACTCTTTTTTGAATATATTTAGTGAATTGGCCTCAACAACTTCTGTGGTCGAGAATTCCACAGGTTCACCACTCTCTGGGTGAAGATGTTTCACCTCATCTCCGTTCTAAATGGCTTACCCCTTATCCTGAGACTGTGACCCCTGATTCTGGACTTCCCCAACATGCATAAGAACATAAGAACATCAGCATTAGGAACAGGAGTAGGCCATCTTGCCCCTCCAGCCTGTTCCGACAGCCAACATGATCACGGCTGATCTCGCCGTGGACTCATCTCCACATACCCGCCCGCTCAACCTAACTCTTAATTGCCTTATTAGTTAAAAATCTCCCGATCTGTGATTTGAATATATTCAACGAGCTAGCCTCAACTGCTTCCTTGGGCAGAGAATTCCACAGATTCACAACCCTCTGGGAGTGAAATTCCTTCTCAACTCGATATTAAATTGGCTCCCCCATATTTTGAGGCTGTGCCCCCTAGTTATAATCTCCCCGACCAGTGGAAACAACCTGTCTGCTTCTATCCTGTCTATCCCCTTCATTATTTTAAATGTTTCTGTAAGATCACCTCTCATCCTTCTGAACTCCAACGAGTAAAGACCCAGTCTACTCAATCTATCTTCATAAGGTAACCCCCTCATCTCAGGAATCAGCATAGTGAATCGTCTCTTTACCCCTTCCAAAGCTAGTATATCCTTCCTTAAGTACGGTGACCAAAACTGCACGCAGTACTCGAGGTGCGGCCTCACCAATATCCTGTACAGTTGCAGGAGGACCTCCCTGCTTTTGTCGTCCATCCCTTTCGCAATGAAGGCCAACATTCCATTCGCCTTCTTGAATACCTGCTGCACCTGCAAACTAAATTTTTGGGATTCATGCACAAGGACCCCCAGCTCCCTCTGCAAAGCCGCATGTTGTAATTTCTCCCCATTCAAATAATATTCCCTTTTACTGTTTTTTTTCCCCAAGGTGGATGAACTCACATTTCTCGACATTGTATTTTATCTGCCAAACCATAGCCCATTCGCTTAACCTATCTAAATCGCTTTGCAGCATCTCTGTGTCCTCTTCACAACCCGCTTTCCCACTAATCTTTGTTTCATCTGCAAATTCTGTTACAATACACTCTGTCCCCTCTTCCAATTCATCTATGTATATTGTAAACAGTTGTGGTCCCAGCACCGATTCCTGTGGCATACCACTACTCACCGATTTCCAACACGAAAAGGACCCATTTATCCCGAATCTCTGCTTTCGGTTAGCCAGCCAATTTTCGGTCAATGTTAATACATTTCCTCTGATTCTGCGTAGCTTTATCATCTGCAGTAACCTTTTGTGTGGCACCTTATCGAATACCTTTTGTAAATCTAAATTCACCACATCCATCGGTACACCTCTATCCACCATGCTCGTTATATGCTCAAAGAATTCCAGTAAATTAGTTACACATGATTTTCCCCTCATGAATCCATGTTGCTTCTGCTTGATTGCACTATTCCTATCCAGATGTCCCGCTATTTCTTCCTTAATGATAGCTTCAAGCATTTTCCCCACTACAGATGTTAAAATAACCGGCCTATAGTTACCTGCCTTTTGTCTGCTCCCTTTTTAAAACAGAGGCGTTACATTAGCTGCTTTCCAATCCGATGGCACCTGCCCAGAGTCCAGAGAATTTTGGTAGATTGTAACGAATGCATCTGCTATAACTTCCGCCATCTCTTTTAGTACCCTGGGATGTATTTCATCAGGACCAGGGGACTTTTCTACCTTGTGTCCCATTAGCCTGTCCAGAACTAACCCCTCAGTGATAATGATTTTCTCAATTCCTCCCTTCCTACATTCTCGTGACCAGCAATTTTTGGCATGGTTTTTGTTTCTTCCACTGTGAAGACCGAAGCAAAATAATTGTTTAAGACCTCAGCCATTAGCACATTTCCCATTATTAAATCCCCCTTCTCACCTTCTAACGGACCTACATTTACTTTAGTCACTCTTTTCCGTTTTATATAGTGGTAAAACTTTGCCTATCTGTTTTTATGTTTTGCGCAAGTTTACATTTGTCATCTATCTTCCCCATCGTTAGTGCTTTCTTAGTCATTCTTTGCTGTCTTTTAAAATTTTCCCAATCTTCGAGTTTCCCACGATCCTTGGCCACCTTATTCGCATTGGTTTTCAATTTGATACTCTCCTTTATTTCCTTGGTTATCCGCGGCTCGTTATCCTTTCTCTTACCGCCCTTCTTTTTCACTGGAAGATATTTTTGTTGAGCATTATGGAAGAGCTCCTTGAAATCCTCCACTGTTCATCAATTGTGCCACCGTTTAGTCTTTGTTCCCAGTCTACTTTATTCAACTCTGCCTTCATCCCACTCTAGTCCACTTTGTTTAAGAAAAGTACGCTCGTTTGAGACACAACTTCCTCACCCTCAATCTGTTTTACAAATTCAACCATAATGTGATCACTCATTCCGAGAAAATCTTTTACTTGGAGATCGTTTATTATTCCTGTCTCATTACACAGGACCAGATCTAAGATAGCTTGCTCCCTTGTAGGTTCTGTAAAATACTGTTCTCGGAAACAATGCCGTATGCATTCTATGAATTACTCCTCAAGGCTAACCCGTGCGATTTGATTTGTCCAATCGATATGTAGGTTAAAATCCCCCATGATTACTTCCGTTCCTTTTTCACATGCCTCCATTATTCCCTTGATTATTGTCCGCCCCACCGTGAAGTAATTATTTGGGGGCCTATAAACTACGCACACCAGTGACTTTTTCCCCTTACTGTCTCTAATCTCCACCCACGATGATTCAACATTTTGTTCATTAGAGCCAATATCGTCTCACACAACTGCCCTGATATCATCCTTTATTAACAGAGCTAAGCCACCTCCTTTCCCTTCTTGTCTATTTTTCCGACTTGTCAAATACCCCTGCATGTTTAATTCCCAGACTTGCCCACCCTGCAACCACGTTTTTGTAATGGTCACCAAATCATGCCCATTTGTAATGATTTGTGCCGTCAACTCATTTACTTTATTATGTATGCTGCGTGCGTTTAGGTAGAGTGTTTTAATACTAATTTTTAAACCATGATTTTTAGTTTTGACCCCTCCTCCTGCAGCCCCTTTATATTCATACATATTGTCCCTTCCAATCCCTTTGTGGTTTACACTTACCCCAGTGCTACTCTGCTTGTCGCCTCCTACCTATTGAATTCTTTCTTGGGGTTCTGTTCATCTGAGTTCTCACCCACTCTAACTAGCTCAGAGCCCTCTCCTGGGTTCCGATCCCTTTGCCAAGCTAGTTTAAAGCACTCCCAAAGCCACCTATCAAAACCACCCGCGAGAAAATTGATCCGGTCTCTGTTGAGGTGTATCCTGTCCGACTTGTACAGGTCCCATCTTCCCCAGAAGCGGTCCCAATTGTTCAGGAAACTAAAGCGAGAGAGACAGAGAGAGAGAGAGAGAGAGAGATTGAGAGCGGGAGACAGAGAGACATAAAGAGACACGGAGAGAGAGACAGAGAGAGAGAGAGACAGAGAGACAGAGAGAGGGAGAGATAGCGAGAGCGAGACAGGCACAGAGAGAAAGAGAGTGAGTGGGACAGATTGACAAAGAAAGACAGAGAGGGCGAGAGACAGAGACAGAGAGAGATAGAGAGAGAGGTAGAGATAGTGACAACGATTCAGAATGAGGGACAGAGCGTAAGATTGCGAGAGAGAGATAGAAGTAGATCGAGAGAGACAGAGAGATAAAATTAGACTTTTCGTGAGACAGAGACAGGGAGACAGACAGAGAGCGAGAGAGAGAAAGACAGAGAGTGAGAGACAGACAGAGACATAGAGGAAGAGAGAGTGTGCTTGTGTGTGTCTCTCTCGATCTGTCTCTCTTTATGCATAGTTTCCAGTATTGACACAGGGTTTTGGGGAGAGAGCGGGGCAATGAGATTTTTTGGGGATAGATACTGGACTATTGGGAGAGTGTGAGGCAGTGTGATTAGATTAGTATTGATACTGGGGTATGGGGAGAGAGCGGTGGAAGTGTGATTAGTTTGGGGATTAATACAGGCTATGGGGAGAAAGCGGGGCAGTGGGATTAGTTTGGGAATTGAAACAGGGCTAAGCGGAGAGAGCGGGGCAGTGGGATTCGTTTGGGAATTGATACAGTGTAAGTGGAGAGAACGGGGCAGTGGGATTAGTTTGTCATTGATACAGGGCTATGGGGAGAGAGTGGGGCAGTGGGATTAGTTTGGGTGAGATTGAGCAGCCATTTTACATGAGATGTGTGGGGGCCATTTTATACCAGGATTCGTGTTACAGGGACCGAGAGAGAGAGAGACAGAGAGAGAGAGAGAGAGAGAGAGAGAGAGAGAGAGAGAGAGAGAGAGAGAGCGGCAGAGAGAGAGAGAAGGCAGAGATAGAGAGAGACAGAACGTGAGAGACGGAAAGAGAGAGAGAGAGACAGAGAGTGGGACAAACAGCCAGAGATACAGAGAGAGAGAGAAATACAAAGACAGAGATAGGAAGAGAACGATAGAGCTAGAGAGAGACTGAGATAGAGACAGAGAGAAGGAGAGAGAGAGAGATAGAGAGAGAGAGAAGGAAAGACAGATAGAGCGACAGTCAGAGAGAGAGGAAAATAGAGAAGATAGAGTGAAAGAGAGAGAGAGTTCGAGTCAGATAGCTAGAAAGACAGAGAGATAGAGCGAGAGAGAGAGAGAGACAGAGAGGAAGACAAAGAGAAAGAGTGAGACACGGAGACAGAGACAAGAGAGAGAACGAGAGCGAGACAGGCAGAGAGAGAGAGAGGAAGAGGGACAGAGAGAAAAGAAAGACAGAGAGGGAGAGAGACAGAGAGAGAGAGAGATAGAGAGATAGATAGAGATAGAGTTAGATAGAAACAGAGAGAGCGATTGAGAGTGAGGGACCGAGCGTAAGATAGCGAGAGAGAGAGATAGCGACAGACAGAGGGAGAGAGAGAAAGAGCGAGACAGAAACAGAGAAGCGAGACAGAGATAGAGGGACAGGCAGAGAGAGAGAGACAGAGTGAGAGACAGGGAAAAAAACAAAGTGAGAGAGACACAGAGAGAATGAGACAGCGATTGACAGACAGAGAGAGAGAAAGAGAAAAATAAAAAGTGAAAGAGAGAGACAGAGTGAATGAGAGACAGATCAAGAGAGAGAGAGAGAGAGAGAGAGAGAGAGAGAGAGAGAGAGAGAGAGAGAGAGAGAGAGAGAACGCCTGTGAGAGAGTCAGAAAGAGTGACAGAGAAACAGAGGGAAAGAGAGTGAGGCAGAGACTGAGAGACAGAGAGAAAGAGAGACGGAGTGAGAGATAGATAGAGAGAGAGAGCGAGAGACAGAGAGAGTGAAATAGGCAGATCGAGAGGGAGAAGAGCGACAGAGAGGGAGAGAGAGAGACACACAGAGACAGAGAGAAAGACAGAGAGACAGACAGAGACACAGAGAGAGAGAGACAGAGGGAAAGACAAATAGAGAGGCAGAGAGAGAGAAAAACAATGAGACAGCTAGACAAAGAGTGAGAGAGAGATGCACACAGATCGAGAGAGAGAGAGAGATGGAGGTAGAGAATGAGAGAGTGAGAGGGAGAGAGAGACAAAGGGAGACAGAGCGAGAGGCAGATAGACGGACAGAGACAGAGAGAGTGAGAGAGAGAGAGAGCGAATGAGAGCGAGATAGAGAGAGAGAGAGAGAGACAAAGAGAGAGAAGAGTGAGACAGAGATAGCAAGGGAGAGAGACACAGATAGAGAGAGACAGAGAAAGAGATAGAGCGACAGATGGGCAGAGATCGAGAGAGATAGAGAGAGACAGAGACAGAACGAGGGAGAGAGATAGAGAGATAGAGAGAGACAGATAGAGAGAGAGAGACAGAGAGATAGAGATAGAAGCAGATAGAGATAGTGAGAGACAGAGAAAGTCAGAGAGAGAGAGACAGACGGACAGCGAGAGTGAAAAGAGAGAGAGAGAGAGAGAGAAAGAGAAAGAGATAGAGCGACAGACAGACAGAGAGAGATAGATAGCGAGAGCGAGACAGCCAGAGAGAGAGAGGGAGAGGGATAGAGACACAAAGAAAGACAGAGAAAGAGGGAGACTGAGAGAGAGAGGAAGAGGGAGAGAGAAAGAGAGAGAGAGAGAGAGAACGAGAGAGAGAGAGAGAGAGAGTCAGAGATATGCAATAGCGAGAGATAGAGAGAGAGAGACAGATAGAGTGTGGACTCAACTCTAGAACATATTCACATGAGGCATATACTGCAGACAAGGTCACTCATGACCTGCACCTTTATTCCACGGACCAAGGAGTGCTGAGCCTGCGTGGAACCTCCCTTTAAGTACCTGGCTGACAAGGGAAGGAGTGTCTCCCACAAGTTCACCCGCTGTGGTCAATGTTTGTATTTCACGGTTATATTCAGTGTATACTATTGTTACATGTTGGTTACAGTTATGTGAAAGTTACAAACATAACATCACGTACCGCACAATGCCTTTGAATCAAAGATTGAGTCTTTCATGCGGTCGACGCTCTCTCGTGGAGCGCTGCAGTTCTGGCTCTGGTGGTTGGGTCTCTGACGCCTAAGTTGGTTCCAGCCTGTCCAGGCTGGCCGCAGGGACTGTGCATGCTGTTTACTGTCCGAGTTGCTCGTTCACTAGCAGTGGTGTGGTTAACATCCTATGGTCTATTTCAGGTTCCTCAGTTTCCATGCTGAACCTTTTCTTTACCTGGTCCAGATGTTTGCGGCATAGCTGCACATTATTTAGTCTTACCACTATGACACTTAACACCTCTTTACCAATTACGGTGCCTTCGAACCACTTGGGTCCTAGTGCATGTTTCAGCAAAAATACCGCGTCATCCATTTCTATACACCTCCAGCTTGAGTTTCGATCATGGCAGTCGGTTTGGTACAGCCGCTTGCCCTCAACAATGTCTGCCAAGCTTGGGTGAATGATCGACAGCCACGTTTCGAGCGAGCGTTTCATGAGGAGTTCCGCTGGCTGGACTTCCGTGAGCGAGTGCGTGCGGGACCTACAGGCCAACAGGAGGCGCGATAGGCGGCACTGAAGAGAGAGTCCCTGGATACGGAGCATGCATTGTTTTCTGACTTGGACCGCACGTTCCACCTGGCCATTGGAAGCCAGCTTGAACGGCGCTGTCCAGACGTGCTTGATACCAGTGCCCGACATGAACTCCTGGAATTCATGGCTGGTGAAACACGGGCCATTGTCGTTGACCAGAACGTCCGGCAAGCTGTGGTTCGGGAAAACTGTACGCAGACTCTCCACGGTGATGGATGTCATGCAAAAGTTTAATATGATGTACACGAACCATTTCGAGTATGCATCGATTACAATCAGCAACATTTTCCCATGAAAGGCTCCGGATAGTCCACATGGATGCGTGGTGGGCCAGTGCCACGGGATGAGCGGGGCATCCCTGGGGGCATTGCCCAGCTGGGAACATATTGTGCACCTGCGAACCCAGTGTTCCAGGTCTGAGTCAATCCCCGGCCACCATGCATGTGACCGGGAAATAGCCTTCATTGGCACAATGCCAGGGTGCTCGCTGTGGATTTCACTGATGAATGCATCCCTCCCTTTCTACGTCATGACCACCCTGCTGCCCCATAGTAGGCAGTCGGCTTGGATGGAGAGCTTATCCATCTGTCTCTGAAATGATCTGACCTCCTCGGTGTACGCTCCTTGTGCGGGCGCCCAATCCACAGTCAGGCCACATTTCCTTATCATGGATAGGAGGGAGTCCCTGTTGGTCCATAGTTTGATCTGGCGGGCTGTGATGGGGGAGCCTGCCGTGTCAAAACCTCAGCGCTTTGCTCCGCTGCCCCCTCGGTGGTGGCCAGAGGAAGCCTTCTGAGCGCGTCAGCACAATTTTCGGTGCCTGGCCGGTGCCGTATGGTGTAGTCATATGCAGCCAGCTTGAGTGCCCATCGCTGTATGTGAGCTAACGCGTTGGCGTCGACAGCCTTGCTGTCGGAAAACATGAATGTTAATGGCTTGTGTTCCGTTTCTAACTCGAACGGTCGGTCGAAGAGATAATGGTGCATCTTTTTCACACTGTAATCGCAAGCGATTGCATCCTTTTCGTCCATGCCGTACCCAAGGTGTGCCTGGGAGAGCGATCTGGAGGCATAAGCCACCGGTTGTAGTCGGCCGTCGACCTCTCCCTGCTGCAATACACACCCAACGCTGTATGATGATGCATCGCATGTTAAAACCAGTTTTTTATCGGCGTCATACAAAGTCAACAGTTTGTTAGAACAAAGCAGGTTGCATGCCTTGTTGAAAGCCCGGTCCTGACAGTACCCACAGAACCAGTCACAACCCTTACGCAGGATTACATGTAACGGCTCCAACAACATGCTTAAGTTAGGCAGGTAGTTCCCAAAATGGTTCAAAAGTCCCAGGAACGATCGAAACTGCGATGTGTTGCTATGGGTGGGGCGCAGGACAGATCGCCTCCGTTTTGGATTCGATAGGCCGGATCCCGTCTGCGGCAACCCTCCTGCCCAAAAACTCGGCCTCTCGGGCCAAAAACACACACTTAGCCTTTTTCAACCGCAGGCCTACCCGCTCCAGTCGGCGTAGTACTTCCTCCAGGTTGTGGAAGTGTTCTTCGGTGTCTCGACCCCTTATTAGGATGTCGTTTTGGAAAACGATTGTGCCGGAAATTGACGTGAGCAAGCTTTCCATGTTCCTCTTAACCATTGCGCTCGCTGGACGAATGCCAAACGGACACCTGTTGTCGATGAATAATCCCTTGTGCGTCGTGATGGTGGTCTAAGCTTGGATTCTTCAGCCAGTTCCTGTCTCATGTAGGCCGAAGTCAGCTCCAACTTCGTAAACAGCTTGCCAGCTGCCATCGTGGCACAAACGTCTTCCTCTCTCGGGAGCGGGTATTGGTCCTGCAGCGACAATCGTTTGATGGTGGCTCTTTCGTCGCCACAGACCCTGCCCGAACCATCCGGTTTAAGGACAGGAACGGTGGGGCTCGCCCAGTCACTGAATTCAACCGGCACAATTATGCCCTCTCTGAGCAGCCTGTCCAATTCACTCTTAATTATCTCACGCATCACATACGGCACCACTCTGGCTTTGTGGTTCACTGGCCTGGCATCCGGGGTGATGTGTATCACTGCTTTGTTGTCCTTGAACGTTCCGACACCGGGCTGAAACAGTGACCCGAATTTTTGGAGCATGAACTTCGCTCCACAGACGAAATGGCGTGCACATTTCCCCATTTCCAGTTAATCTCGGCTAGTCAGCTCCTTCCCAAAAGCGCGGGGCCATTTCACGGAACAATCCAGAGTGACAGGCGGTTCTTTGATCCATTGTGTGTTACCACCAGATTTGCACTGCCGAGCACTGGGATGATTTCTTTGGTGTACGTGCGTAATGCGTTTCAATGCATTCCAGTTTGGACCTGTTATCTCTGTGTGACCATAGTCTCGCAAATCGTTGGACGCTCATAAGTGACTGGCTGGCACCAGTGTCTTGCTCCATGCGCACCAGACGCCATTCAATAAAAATGCCATCATCATGGGTGGCGTTTTGGTGTATGAGATGCAGACGTCAGCGACATGAACCCTCTGAACCTCAACACCCAAGGCTTTTCCCCAGGCATCATCCTGCATTGTAGAGCCTCGTCTGATTCCTCTGTTTCATAGATTAGCTTCGCTACAGCCTTTTTGCACATTCTAGCCAAATGTCCTCTGGCATTACAATTCCTGCAGGTGAACTGCTGGAACTTGCAACTTTTAGCAGTATGTCTACCCCCGCATCTCCAGCATTGGCTGAGATTGTTGTTCACAAAGGGGCTGTTACCAGGCATTCCTAACTGATTGTCCCCTTGGTTGTTTCTAAGCACTCTGATGGTGGATGTCAATGGTCCCATCACATTCCTCTTGATGGCGTGAACTAGCGATCCTCCTGCCTTTGACTCTGTTGCTGTCCAACCCTAGATTCTGTTGCTGCCTGGGCAGTGTCGAATTGACCTTGCCTGCTGCGGGATTCTGTATTAATTTTACAACATTAACTCCCAGGTTCATCGCAACGTTAAAACCAGCGCTGCGTGCGTAAATTATCTTGGTCTCCTCTTCACCCGCCAAGAAGTTCTGAGCTTTCAAAGCTGCCCTTTCCAAATTCAAGTCCTTATCCTCAATAAGCTTCCTGAAAATACCGGCATGACTAATGCCCTCAATGAAAAAATCCCTTAACATCTGCCCCCTGCAGTCGTCTGTGAACTTACAGAAATTGGCCAAGCGCGTCAAGGGTGCAACGAAGTCCGAGATATTTTGCCCATCCCAACATCTGTGTGTGTAGAACCGGTGCCGGGCCATGTGTGCGCTGCTCGCCAGTTTCAGATGTTCACTCATTAGCTGGCTGTGCTCTTCGAACGACTTGTCGACAGGTTTGAGAGGTCCAAGCAGGTCTTTCATCAGAGCATACGTTTTTGTCCCGCAGCTTGTCAAAAGATGCGTCCTCCGCTTGTCAGCTGCTTCCACTCCCAGCCAGTCTTTTGTGACAAATGTCTGCTGGATTCGCTCCTCAAAATCGTGCCAGTCCTCACCCACACAGTAACGTTCCTCTGTGCTACCGGTCGCCATCCTTGTGGATCAGTGATTGACGTTTCTCGTCGCCAGATGTGGAGTCCTCAACTCTAGAACATATTCACAGAAAGCATTTACAGCAGGCAAGGTCACTCATGACCTGCATCTTTATTCCACGGACCAAGGAGTGCTGAGCCTCGTGGAACCTCCATTTACGTTCCTGGCTGACCAGGTAAGGAGGGTCTCCCACAGGTTCACCACCTGTGGTCAAGGTGTGTATTTCCCAGTTGTATAAAGTGTACAGTGTTGTTGCATGTTGTTTACAGTTATGTGAAGGTTACAAACATGACAAAGAGAGCTACCGAGAGAGAGAGAGAAAGAGAGAGAAAGAGAGAGAGAGAGACAGAGAGATCACAGAGAGACAGAAAGAGAGATCACAGAGAGAGAAGAACAGAGAGAAAGCGACAGAGAGAGAGAGAGAGAAAGACAGAGAGAGGACGACAGAGAGAGAGAGAGAGCGAGCGACAGAGAGACAGAGAGAGTGAGAAGAGAGAGAGCGACAGAGAGAGAGAGAGAGAGAGAGCGACACAGAGAGAGACAGAGAGAAAGAGAGAGACAGAAAGAGAGACAGAGAAAAATAGAAAGCGAGACATACAGACAGAGAGAAAGAGAGACAGATCGAGAGAGAGAGAGATAAAGGGAGAGAGAGAGAGAGAGAGAGAGAGGGTGACAGAGATAGAGAGAGCGAGACAGAGACAGAGAGAGATCGACAGACAGAAAGCGAGAAAGAGTGAGAGACAAACATTATCTCTCTCTCTCTCCCTCTCTCTGTCTATATATATATGTGTGTCTGTGTGAGTGTCTCTCTCTATCTGTCTCTCTTTCTCTATAGATTCTAGAATTGATACAGGGCCACAGGGAGAAAGTGGGGCAGTGGGTTTAGTTTGGGGATTGATAGAGGGCTCCGAGGAGAGAGTGAGGCAGTGGGATTAGTTTGGGATTGAAACGGGGCTATGGGGAGAGAGCGGGTAGTGGGATTAGTTTTGGATTGACACAGGGCTATTGGGAGAGAGCAGGGCAGTGCGATTATATTTCGGAATTGATACAGGGCTGTGGGGAGAGTGCGTTGGACTGGGATAAGTTTGGGCATTGACACAGGGCTATGGGGAGAGAGCAGGGCGGTGATATTTGTTTGTGTAAGATTCAGCAGCCATTTTACATCAGATGCGTGGTGGCCATTTTATACCAGGTCTCTTGTTACAGAGTCCGAGACAGATACAGACAGAGAGAGAGAAAGAGAGAGAGAGAGACAGACAGACAGACAGAGAGAGCGAATGAGAGAGAAGAGACAGAGAGGCAGAGCGAGGGTGGGATATTGTGAGATAGAGAGATAGAGATCGAGAGAGAGACAGATAGAGAGACCCAGAGAGATTGAGATAGATGGAGATAGAGAGAGGGTGAGAGACACAGAGAGGGAGAGAGACAGACTGAGAGAGAGAGACAGAGAGAGAGAGGGAAAAAGAGAGATGGACAGGTAGGGAGAGATAGAGAAAGAGATAGAGCACAGATATTCAGAGAGAGAGTGAGAGCGCGAGTGAGACAGGAAGAGAGAGAGAGGAAGAGGAAAATATAGACAACGCAAGACGGAGAGAGACGGAGACAGAGAGAGATAGAGAGAAAGAGAGAGAGATAGACAGAGAGAGATCGAGACAGAGACGGTGAGGGACAGGCACAGGGACAGGGAGAGTGATGGAGAGAGACTGGCAGAAAGGGAGAGTGAGAGTGAGAGAGATAGAGATGGATGCAGATAGACAGAGAGATATATACAGACAGAGAGAGAGGGAGACAGAGAGTCGGATAGAGCGAGAGAGAGTGAGAGACATTGAGGGAGAAAGTGATAGAGAGAGAAACATTGAGATAGAGCAAGAAAGAGCGAGGAAGAAACAGAGAGTGAGACAAAGAGAGCCAGAGTGAAAGATCGACAGAGAGAGGAACAGAGAGAGACAGACAGACAGAGAGAGAGGCAGAAGAGAGAAAGAGAGCGAGAGAGAGACAGAGACAGAGATAGAGAGAGACAGAGAGAAAGAGTGGAAGAGAAAGAAACAGAGATAGAGCGACAGATCGACAGAGAGAGAGGGAGAGAGAGAGAGAGAGAGAGGGAGAGAGAGAGAGAGAGAGAGATAGAACGACACGGAGAGAGACTCAGAGATTGGCAGACAGCGAGAGAAATAGAGAGAGACACTGAGGGACAGCAACATTGAGAGACAGAGTCAGAAACACAGCGAGGGAAAGAGATAGAGAAAGAGAGAGACATAGGGGAGGAGAGAGAGAGACAGATGGAGATAGAAAGAGAAAGAGAGAGACATACAGATAGAGAGAGAAAGAGCGAGGCTGAAACAGAGAGTTAGACAGAGAGGGACAAATATAGAGCGAGTGAGAGAGAGAGTGAGAGAGAGAGACAGAGAGAGAGAGACAGAGCGACACGGAGAGAGAGTCAGAGATAGGCAGGCAGCGAGATATAGAGAGAGACACACAGAGGGAGAGCAACAGAAAGAGAGAGCGAAAGTCAGAAACAGAGCGAGGGAGAGAGATTGAGAGATGCAGATAGAGAGACAGAGATATAGAGATAGATAGAGATTGAGAGAGAGTGAGAGACAGAGAGAGAGAGAGAAGAGAGAGAGAGAGTGAGACAGTGAGAGAAAGCGACAGAGAGAGAGAGAGACAGAGAGAGTGGGAGCGAGATAGAGAGAGAGAGAGAGACAGATGGACAGAGAAAGAGAAAGAGATAGAGCAACAGATAGACAGAGAGAGAGAGTTAGCGAGAGCCAGACAGGCCGAGAGAGAGAGATGGAGAGAGACATAGAGACAAAGAAAGTGAGATAGGGAGGGAGACAGGGAGAGATGGAGAGAGAGATAGAGAGAGAGACAGAGCGAGGCAGAAACAGAGAGAGACAGATAGAGAAAAGAGAGAGAGAGACAGAGAGAGAGAGACAGAGCCAGAGAGAGCCAGAGATAGGCAGACAGCGAGAGATAGAGAGTGACACAGAGCGAGAGCTACAGAGGGAGAGAGAGAGACAAAGAGATAGCCACAGCGAGACAGAGAGACAGAGAGATAGAAATAGAGAGAGAGACAGAGAGAGAGAGGGATAGAGAGAGAGCATAAGAGAGAGAGAGAGACAGAGAGAGAGACCGAAAGAGAGAGAGACAGAGAGACAGAGAGAGACAGAAAGAAAGAGAGAGAACGAGAGAGGGAGGGAAAGAGAGAGAGATAGAGACAGAGGGAGAGAGAGAGAGAGGGAGAGAGAGAGAGAGAGAGAGAGAGAGAGAGAGAGAGAGAGAGAGAGAGACCGAAAGAGAGGGAGACAGAGAGAGAGGGAGAGAGAGAGAGAGAGAGAGAGAGAGAGAGAGAGAGAGAGAGAGAGAGAGAGAGAGAGAGAGAGAGAGAGAGAGAGAGAGAGAGAGAGAGAGAGAGAGAGAGATAGACAGAGAGAGCGAAACAGAGAGACAGAGAGCGGGAGAGGCAGAGGGAGAGAGAGTCAGGGAGAGAGTGAAAAACAGAAAGAGAGACAGAGATAAAGAGAGACAGAGAGAAAGAGAGGCAGAGAGAGAGAGAGAGGGAGACAGAGAGAGAGAGTCAGAGAGAGAGACAGATAGAGAGATAGAGACAGACAAAGAGCGAGGGAGATAGAGACTTATATATGTGTCTGTGTGTATGCGTCCCTCTCTATCTGACTCTCTTTCTGGAAAGATTCTGGGATTGATACAAGGTATGGGGAGAGAGCGGAACAGTGGTATTAGTTTGCGGGTATGGAGAGGTCTACGATCCCAACAAGCTCTCCGAACTCTCGAAGCTCTCCTACCCGCCAAGCACTGCTAACCACGCAAGCTCTCCGTTACCAAAAGCCCTCGGACCCTTCCAAACTCTCCCAAAACTTCCAAACTCTCCTACCCGCAAGCTCATGGAACCTCCTTGGATAGCGCTCCGATCCCTCCTCACAAGCTCTCCTACTCCCACCCCGAGTTCTGCGACCAACCCAGAACTCTCCGAACACTGCAAGCTCTCCTGCCCCGCAAGCTCTCCTCCACCACCAAGCTCTCCGACGCCTCCAAGCTCTCCAACCACCACAATTCCCCTGCCCCAAACTCTCCAACTCCCCGCGAGCTCTCCTACCTACCCAAGCTCACCTAACCCCCAAAGCTCTGCTAACACCCCAAGCTCTCTTGCAACCCCGCCCAGCTCTCCACCCCACCAAGCTATCATACCCACAAGCTCTCCTAGCCACCCAAGCAATCTTACCCCCACCAATCTCTGCTACCGACCCCAAGCTCTCCAATCCAGAACTGTCTTACTCCCCAACCTCTGCCACCCTGCAATTGCTCCTACCCCACACCAAGCTCTCTTACCCACAAAGTTCACCGACCATCCCAAGATACCCGACAACCAAGCTCTCCTGCGCCACAAGCTCGCCTGCAACCCAACCGCTCGTACACCCCAAGTTCACCTAACACCCCAAGTTCTGCTACACCTCATAACCTCTCCTACCTCCAAGCTCTCCTACCACCCAACGAGCTCTCCTACCCACCCAAACTCTCCTAACCCCCAAAGCTCTACTAACACCCCAAGAGATTTTGCCCCCTCCAAAGCTGTCCTCCCCCCAGAATCGCATAACCCCCAAGCTCTCCTAACCCCCACGCTCTCCTACACCCCCAAGCTCTTCTGCCCCCAAGATCTCCGAAACCTGCAAGCTCTGCTAATCCTCCCAAATAGTCCAACCCCCCCAAGCTCACGTACCAGCAAGCTCTCCTACGCTGCAAGCTCTCCTACCTCCCAAACTTCAGAGCCCCCAACCTCTCCTACCTCCCAAATTCTCCGAGCCCCCAAGCTTTCCTTACCCCCAAAATTCTCCTACCCCTGCAAGCTCTCTGCCCAAAAGCTCTCCTCCCCACCAAGCTCGCCGCAACCTCCAAGATCTACTAACCACCGCAAACTTCCCTACCCGCGCAAGCTCACGAACCCCCAAGATATGCTTCACCCGAGCTCTCCTACGTCCGCAAGCTTTCCTAGCCCCCCCAAGCGCTCCCACCCCCAAGCAATCCTACCTCCACAAGCTCTCCTAACACCTCAAGCACAACTAGCCTCCAAGATCGCCAAACCCCCTATTTCTCGTACACTCCAAGCTCTGTTTCCCCCCAAACTATTTTACGCCCAAGCTCTCCGAAAAACCCAAGCTTTCCTAGCCCTCCCTAAGCTCTGCTTCCCCGAATTCTCCTACGTCCCCCTAAGCTCTCCTACCCCCTGCACAAGTTCTCCTACCCGCTAATCTCTCCTAACACCTCAAGCTCTCCTATCTGCGATGCTCTCCTTCCACCGCAAGCTATGCTTCCCCCGCATGCAGTCCTAACCCCGACAAATTCTACTACCGCGCAACCTCACGTACTCGCCTCGCCCAAGCGCTCCTACCGATCCCAAGCTCTCCTACCTCCAAAATCCTCCTATCACCCAAGATGTCCGAATCCCTAAGCTTTCCTGCGCCGCGAGCTCTCCTACCCCCCAAACTCTACTACCCCCGAACCTCTCCACCGCCCCCAAAGCTCTCCGACCCGCCAAACTCTCCGAAACCTCCAAGCTCTTCTAGCCACCCCAAACTTATCGACCTGCCCAAGCTCACGAACACCCAAACACTCCTACACCCCAAGCTCTCCTACACCCAATCTTTCCGACGCCCACAAGCTCTCCTCTCCCCACAAGCTCTCTGAACATCTCAAGCTCTCCTACCCCCTAAGCTCGCCTAACCCCCTAGTTCTCCTGCACCTCAAGCTCTGTACCCCAAAGCACTTCTACTCCTCAAGCTCTCCTACCGCCACAAGCTCGGCTACCTCCTCACAAGTTTTCCTGCGCCTTAAGCTCTCCTAACCTCTCAAGCTCTCCTTCACCCTCAAGCTCTCCTAACCCCGCCAAATTCTCCTACCCGCCAAGCTCACGTACTCGCCAAGCGCTCCTACCCACCCCCAAGCTATCCTACCACCCAAATCCTCCTATCACGCAATATCCCCTAAATCCTAAGCACTCCTGCAGCCCGAGCTCTTCTAACCCCCCAAAACTCTCCCATGGGCCCAAGTCTCCGACCTCCAAACATTCCTGCACTCCAAGCTCTCATACCACCACCAAGCTCTCCTAAGCCCCAAGCTCTCCTACCCCGCCAAACTCTCCTACCCCTCCAAGCTTACCTACTGTCCAAGGTCTCCTAGCCCCCAAGTTCTCCTACCCCGCAAAGCTCTCCTAACATCCAAAATCTCGTAACCCCAACCACGAGTTGTCCTACCAGCCCCGAGCTCTCCTACCGCAACGAGCGCTCCTAAACCCCAAGTTGTCCTACCCCCACAAGCTCTTACCCCCCCAAGCTCTCCTACCTCCCCAATCTCTCCTACACCACCAAGCTCTCAGACAACTCCAAGCTCTCCTAACCCCCGGCAAATTCTCCTACCCCCAAGCTCACACACCAGCCAAACGCTGATACCCACCCTAAGCTCTCCTACATGCCCAAATTTGGCCTACATCCCAAGCTCTCATAGCACCCTATGCTCTCCTAGCCCCCATACTCTCCGACCCCCCAAGCTCTCATACCTGCCCAAGCTCTCCTACCACCCTCCGAGCTCTCGTACACACCCAAGCTCTCCTAACCCCCAAAGCTCTCCGAACACCCCAAGGTCTCTTGCCTCTAACCTCTCCAAACCGCCAAAGATCTCATAAGCCCCAAGCTCTCCGCTGCCCCAATCTCTCCCACATGCTTCAAGCTCTCCTACCCCAAAATATCGCCGAAACCTGCACGCTCTCCTAACCCTCTCAAATTTTCCTATCCACCCAAGCTCTCCTACTCCCAAAGCTCTCCTACACCCCAAGCTCTCTTCGCACCCCAAGCTCTCTTGCTCCCAAGCTTTCCGAGCAACCTCCGGGCTCTCCTACTCATCCAAGCTCTCCTAACCACCAAAGCTTTCCTAACAGCCCAAGCAGTCTTGCCCCCCAAGCTCTCCAACCCACCAAGCTCTCGTAACCCCCAAGCTCGACTATCCCCCAAGTTCGCCGACACCCCGCAAGCTCTCTACGCCCACAAGCTCTACTACACCCAAAGCTCTCCGAAACCTCCAAGCTCGCCTCACCCCCGCGCAAACGTTTCTACATGCCCGAGCTCACGTACCCCAAAGCTCTCCTTCACCTCAAGCTCGCCTACACTCCGAGCTCTCCTACGGCACCAATCTCCCTTATTTCACAAGCGTCGCCACCCCCGCCAAGCAATCCGAAATCCACAAGCTCTCATTACGACTTAAGCTCTCCTAGCCCACAAACTCGCAAAACACCCAAGTTCTCATACACCCCAAGCTCTGTTAGCTCCCAACCTCACCTAACCCACAAGCCCTCCTACCCGCAAGCTCCCCTACCCCCCCAACTTCTCCTACCCCTCCACAATTTCTCCGACCCACCAAGCTCTTCTACCCGCGATGCTCTCCTACCACCCTAAGTTCTTCTTCCCCCGCAAGCTCTCTTACACCGCCAAACTCTCCGACCTCCCAAGCTCACGTATTTCCCAAGCACTCCTACCAACCACAAAGTTCTCCTACCTCCCCTAGCTCTCCGACACCAACAAGCTCTACGACGTCTCCAAGCTCCCCTAACCCCCGACGAACTCTCCTACCCCCAAGCTCAAATACAAGCCAAGCGCTCCGACCCACCCCGAGCTCTCCCTCCTGCCAGAAGCTCATCAACACCCCAAGCTCTCACACACGCCCAAGCTCTCCTACCACCCACAGAGCTCTCCTACGCACCGAAGATCTCCTAACCCCCAAAGCTCTCTTAACACCCCAAGATCTCTTGCCTCCAAGCTGTGCAAACCCCTAAGATCTCATAACCCCCAAGCTCTCCTATCCCCCAAGCTCTCTTACACGCCTCAAGCTCTCCTACCCGCCAAAATCTCCGAAAACTGCAAGCTGTCCCAACCCTCCCAAATTTTCCAACCAGCCCAAGCTCACGTTCCATCACCCTCCCCTACTCCCAAGCTATCTTTACCCCGCCAAACTCTCCTACCCCCAAGCTCACCTACTCCGCAAGCGCTCCTAACCAGACCAAAATCAACGACCCCCCGCAAGTCCTGCTAACTCCAATATCTCATAACCCCTAAGTTCTCCTTCATCCCGAGCTCTCCAAACGTCCCAACTCACCCAGGACCCCAACTCTCCTCTCTCCAACTCTCTAACAGCACAAGCTCTCATACCACAGCCAAGCTCTCCGAGCGCTCCATGCTCTCCTACCATGCCAAGCTCTCCTTCCCCACCAAAGCTCTCCTACCATCCAACCTCACCAACACACCATGATCTATTACCCCGCCAAAAGTTCACCTAAACCTGAGATCTCGTACCACCAAATCCGAGATGTTCTGAAAACCCCGATCTCTCCTACCCCACGGAACTCTCCTAAACGCCAATTCTCGTACCCCACTCAAGCTCTCATCCCCCTATCTCTCCTACTTCCCCATATCTCAGTCACCCCAAAGCTCTCCGACTGCACCAAGCTCTGCTAGTACTCCCAAACGCTTTCCTATCCCCTGAGCTCTCCTACCCCGCAAGCACTCCTATACCACCCAAGCAACCCTACCACCCCATGCACTCCAAACGCCGTAAGTGATCCTACCGGCCCAAGCTCTCCTACCCAAACCAAGCCCTCTTACAACCCCAATTTCACCTACCTGCACCCCAAGCTCTCCTACCCCCCCAAGCTCTCCCACCCTCACAAGCTCTGCAACCCCTCAAGCACTCCATGCTCCAAGCTCTCCTACCACCCCAAAGCATTCCCACAAGCAAATTCTCACATCTCAAACTCTCCTACCCACCAAGGTTCTCCTACACCCACAAGCTCTCCCACACCCTGCAAGCACTCCAAACACCCACAAGCTCTCTTACCACCCCAAAGCTCGACTGCCTCCAAGCTCTTCCACCTGCCAGAAGCTTGCCTCCCGCCCAAGTTCTTCTACCCGCCAAGATCCCCTATGCCACAAGCTCTCCTCCTCCCCGAAGCTCTCCTACTTCCCAAAAGCTCCTCCTAACCCCACAAGCTCACCTACCCCCGCAGCACAACTACCCCCCAAGCTCTTTTAACCCCATAATCTCTCCCACCCAGCCAAGCACCCCAACCCCCCTAAAGTTCCTACCCCGCCAAGCATTCCTGCAACCCCAAGATGTCCTATCCCACAAAATACTCTGACCATCCCAAAGATCTCCTCCCCCGCAAGTACTACTTCCCCCACTCCCAAACACTCCACCACCACAAGCTCTCCCACCCTCAAGCTCTCCTACCCCCCAAAGCTCTCCTTCACACCAAGGTCTCCGAACACCCCAAGCCCTACTTCCCCACAAGCTCACCTAAGCCCCAAGCTCTCCGACCCTCCCAAACTATCCTACCACCCCAAGCTCAGCTCCCACTCTAAACTCTCCTACCCCGCAAGTTCTCCTACCACCACAAGATATCCTACTCCTCAAACTCTCTTACTCCCAAAAGCTCATCCACCCCCAAGCTCTTCGAGCACCCCAAGAACTCATACTCCGACCAAGCTCTTCTACTCCGCCTCCCCAGGCTCTCCTGCTTCCACCCACAAGCTCTCCTACCAATCCCGAGCACTGCTAACCCCCAAGTTCTCCTACCCCGCAAGCTCTCCAAACCCGAAAAGATCTACTTCCCCACCCAAGCACTCCTACCCCGCCAGGCTCTCCTGCCCCGCGCCCCAAGCTCTCCTAACCGCACAAGATCTCCTACCCGGCTCAGCTCTCCTGCCCGCCAAACTCTAGTACCCCACCAAGGTCTCGGACCACTCCAAGCTATTTTACTCACCGAGCACGCCTAACCCCGCAGGCTCTCCGAAACTTCAAGCTCTCCGGCCCCTCCTAACACACTTAACCCCCCAAACTCACCAAGCCACCAAGCTCCGGTACCCCGCAAGCGCTCCTATCACTAGCTCCAAACTCTCTTCACTGCCAGTACTCGCCTACCCCACAATCTCTCATCCCCCGCTGAGATCTCCACCCACCGAGCTCTCCTACCAACTCAGGCTCTCATGTCGCCCACACTCTCCAACACCTCCAAGCTTTACTACCCCCCAAGCACACCTAACCTCCAAACTCTCCTACCCCTCGCAAACTCTCCTACCCCCGCAAGATCTCCAACACCCCACGCGCTCCTAACCTCAAGCCGTACAACCCTCACCAAAACTCTCCTATGTGCCAAGCTCTCCTACCCTTCAAACTCTCCAACACCGCCATGCTTTCCAACTCCCCAAATTTCTCCTACCGCCCATGTTCTCCTATCCCCACGCCGAAGCTCTTCAATCAACCCGAGCTCTCCTACCACACCCAGCTCTCCGATGCCTGCAACCTCTCCAAACCCCCACAATCTCTCCGAACCACAAACTCACATACCCGCCAAGCACTCCTACCCAGCCCAATTCACCTACCTGCCGCAGCTCGCCTATCCTCGAAGCTCTTCTACTCCCCCAAGCTCTCCTACCCACCCCAAGCTCCCCTAGACCCGGAGCTCTCCTTCTCTGACACGCCCTCTTAACCACAATCTCCCATACCCGCCCCTTGCTCTCCGACCGGCACAAAGCTCTCCTGACCCCCAAACTCTCCAACCACCACTAGCTCTCGCACCCCCAAACTCTCCCAGCCCTCCAACTCTTCTAGCCCCTGAGCTCTCCTCACCCTCGAGCTCTCCAACAACACCCAAGCTCTCAAACCCCCCCAGCTCTCCGACCCCTCCAAGAACACCGAACCCCCAAGCGCTCCTACACCCAAGCTCCCCTAACACCTCAAGCTCTCCTACCCTCCAAGTTCTCCAACCTCTCAAGCTCTCCTACCCTACAAGCTCTCCTCGTCCCACAAGCTCTCCAATCACACAAACTCTCGTACCCTTCCAAGCTCTCCTACCCTCCAAGCTCTCTACCTGCCCAAGCTCTCCTACCCCCCAACCTCTGCCACACCGCCAACTCTCCTACCCCACTCCATGCTCTCCAACCCACCAGCTCTCCTAACCCGCAGGCAGTCCTGACCCCACAAGCTCTCCTAACCACGAAGCTCGGCGACGCCTCCAAGCTCTCCTAACCCCCGAAACTTTCCTTCGTACATGCTCATGTACTCATCAAGCGCTCCTACCCGCACGCCCAAGCTCTCCAACTGCTCGAAGCTCGTCTACCTACCCCAAGCTCTACTTTCCCCCGAGCTTTCCTATCAGTCACATGTTCTCATACCCGCAAACTCTCCTACCCTCGAAGCTCTTCTAACCCCCAAGCATTCCTAAGTGACAAGCACTCCTAACGCTCCAAGCATTCCTAAGACCCAAGCTCTCCGAACCACATCCCAAGCTCTCCGAGCCCCGAAGCTCTCCTACCCCAACTAGGTCCCCTAACCCCAAAGCTCTTTTGTCAAGTTCGATACCGTACCGAGCTCTTCTAATCCATCCCCAAACTTTCGTTCCCCCAGGCGCTCCTAACCGACCCACATTCTCTCCAACGCTCCAAGCTCTCCTACTCCTAAGCTCTCCTAAAACCCGAAGCACACCCACGTCGCAAGCTTTCGTATTCCATCAAGGTCTCCAAACCACATTGCTCTCTGACCACACCGCAAGATCTCCTATGACCCTAACTCTCCGAGCCCCAAGCTCACCTACCCCCAAGCTCTCATATGTCCACCTGCTCTCCTGCCCGCCCAAGCTCTCGTACCACACCAAGCTCTCGTACCCCGCAAGCAGTTATACCAACACAAGCTCTTTTTCCGCCCAAGCTCTCATACTCCTCCAAGCTCTCGTACACTCCCCTCCAAGCTCTCGTACCCACCAACCTCTCGTACCCCCCAAGCTCTCGTACACACACAAGCTCTCGTAACCGCCTAAACTCTCGTCCAACATTAAGGTTTCCTAAGCCCCCTAGCTCTCCTAGCCCTCCATGTTTGCCTCCCCCAAGCTCTCATACCCCCCGAACTCTTCTACCAACCCTTGCTCCGACCCAAAATTCTCTCCTCCCCCACCAAATTCTCCTGCCCACCAAGTTTTCCTATCCCGTCAAGCTCTCCAAAGCACTAAGCTCTACTAATCCTCAAGCTCTCCTACACCCCCAAGCTTCCATAAATGCCTCAAGTTCTCCAACCGACCCAAGCTCTCCTACCCCACCCCCGAGCGCTTCTACCTCTGCAAGTTCTCCTTCCCTACCAACGTCGCCTTCTCCCCAATCTCTCATACACCCCAAAACCTCTCCTAATCCCCATGCTCTCCCACCCTTCCCCAAATGCACCTGCCCCGCAGAACTCTCGTACCCGCCCTGCGTTTACCTACCCCTCAAGTTATCCTACCAATGCAACTCTTCGTCATGCTCAAGCTCTCCCACACCGTGAGCTCTCCTACTATACCCGTGCTCTCTTACCCACTAAGCTGTCCTAACTACCAAGCTCTCCTATCCGCTCAATGTGTCGACCCACAAACTCTCCAATCAACCAAGCACTCCTATCCGCAAGCAATGCTGCCTCCCCCCCGCAAGTTCTCCGAAACTCCAAGCTCACTTACCCCCAACCTCTCCAAGTCCCCAAGCTCTTCAAAGCTTCTGTGCTCTCCTACAGCCCCAAGTCATCGAACCCCCCAATTGCTTCTACCCTCGCAAGGTCTACTATCCTAAGCTCACCTATCGCCTAAGTCTTCTTCCCCCCAAGCACTACTCCCTCCTCAAACGCTCCGACACGATCCGTCTCAAGGTCTCCTTCGCTCTAAGCGTGCTTATCCCCCTAATCTCTCCTACCCGCCCCACGAGCTCTCCTAACCCACAAGCTCTCCTAATCCCAAGCTCGCCTACCACCGAAGCTCTCCTAACTTTCACTGTTTCCTACTCCCCAAGGTCTCCTACCGTCCGAGATCTCCTACCACCCATTCTCTTCTAATCCCCGCAAGGTAGCCTATTCCCCAAGCTCACGTAAACCCCAATCTCTCCTCCCCGCAAGTGCTCTTCCCCTACAAATGCACTCCCTCCCTCCCCCCAAGCTCTCCATTCCCTCTCAAGCTCCTCCCCCACAAGTACAACAAGCTAGCCTGCCCCTCCAAGCACTCTTTTCACCCCAAGCTAACCTACTCCCACAAGCTCTGCGTCCCCGCCCTCCAAGCTCTCCAACACCCCGAGCTCTCGTACCCTTCCCCCCATGCTCTCCTATCTCCAAGTTTTCCCTCCCCCGCAAGCATTAATAACTCCAAGTCAACGACCTCCCAAGCTCTCCTACCCCCAAGCTATTCCACCCCCAGGCTGTCCTAGCACCAAGTACACCTCGCCCACAAGCTCACGTCTGCTCCTCCCGCTCTCTTCTAAACCTGCATACTCTCTTCTACTCCCCCTCCAAGCTCTCTTGTACACCCCAATCTATCTCTCCCCATCCAATACCCTCGGTCTTCAACTCCAATACCCAAAGTTGCTCTCTTTCTCCTCCTACACAATTCAATCTCTCTCTCACCTCCTCCCCCGTCCCGTCCAAGCTTTCTCTCTTCCCCGCTCCATCTCTTTCTTTCCCAACGACCAAAGCTATCTCTCTTCCCGCCATCCAAGGCCTCTCTATTCTCCCTCCACTCAAGCCCTTTCTCCCATGCCCCCGCCAAGCTCACACTCTCCTCTTCCCAACAAGCTTGCTCCACCCTAAGCTCTCTCGCTCTACTCCCACACCCTAAGCTCTCTCTCCCCCGTGACAAATGCTCTTCTAACTGCCCCCAAGTTCCATTCTACCCTTTCAAGCTACCTAATGCCCATACATCCTATCTTGTACCCCCGCCCCGCAACGCTCCTCTACCCCTTACAATCTCTTCTAGCCACCAAGCTCCTACTCCCTAAAGCACTCCTACGCCACAAGCTCTGCTACAACCCCAATCTCTCCTATCTCCCCAATCTCTCCTACCAATCCCCAATCTCTCCTGCACCTCCAAAGCTAACTATCCACCGAAGCTCTCTGCCCCCAAGCTCTCCTCCTCTCCAAGCAAGCTCCCTGCCCCCAAGCTCTCATCCCCCCACAAGCTCTCTTTCCACCCCCAAGCTCCATTCCCCAAAAGCTCACTCACCCAAGCTCACTTTCCCCCACATACTCCCTTCTATCCCCTCCAAACACACTTCTAACCGCCCCCAAGCTAACTTCTACGCACCAAGGCTCTCCTCTTCCCCAACACAAGCTGTCTTCTGCAACCAATACTCTTCTACCCCACTTCTCTTCTCCCCCCAAGCTCTTCAACCCACCAAGCTCTCATACTCCCCACAACCTCTTCGACACTCGCAAGCACGTCTGCGCCCTAAGCTCTCCCCCAATGTCTCTACACACCAAGCTCTCTCCCCCATCTCTCCAATCCCTGCAAGCATTCCTAACCCCCCAAGCTCTTCTACAAGCACCCCTGCTAAGTTCTCCTGCCACCCTCCCCAAGCTGTGAAACTTTCTAAAATTCCTACTTTTCTTCTTTCAGGAGAAAATTCCACAGTTTCTAGACGTTATTCCCATATTACTGGCGCTAACTCCCTTGTTTCTGCGCTAAGAATGCACATCGAGCAGCGAATTCGATGCTGCCCATTTTGCACCACTGACTGAGATAAGTTTCTAGGCCATACTTTGTAATGTTTTGTAGTATGATAAATGCTTCCTGCAATGATCAGTGGCTATTCTTTTCCCCCAAATTGCAAACAGATATCAAAATAGATCGATGACTCCTGAAAAGCGTGTGGCAGTATTCATCATTCTCCAGTCTCTTTAGCATACCTTTGTTCTATTGCACTGTTCAAGTAAATACGAAGGCAGAAAATTATCTCAATGGTGGTAGATTAGGAAAATAAAAGGTGCAACTAAACGTGGATCTCTTGAAAAATCAGTCATTGAAAGTTGGCATGAAGGTATAGCATTCAGTAAAAAATGGCAAATTATATGTTGGCCTTCATACCTAGCGGATTTATGAAAAGGAGCAGGGAGTTCTTACTGCAGTTGTACAGGGCCTTCGTGAGGCCTCATCTGGAATATTGTGTTCAGTTTTGGTCTCCTAATCTGAACAAGGACGTTCTTGATATTGTGAGAAGGCAGACTGATTCCAGGGATGGCAGGGCTGACATATGAGGAGATAATGGATCGACTGGGCCTGTATTCACTGGAGTTTAGAAGGATGTGAAGCGATCTCACAGAAACATATAAAATTCTGAAAGGATTGGACAATTTAGATGCAGGAAAAGTGCTCCCGACGTTGGGGAGTCCAGAGCCAGAGGACACAGACTAAGGATAAGTGGTAAGCCATTTAGGACTGAGATGAGGATGTGGCCCTTACGGCTAAAGGAATCAAGGGGTATGGAGAGAAAGCATGAAACAGGTACTAAGATGAATGATCAGACATGATGTTATTGAATGGTGGTGCAGGTTCGAAGGGCCGATTAGCCTACTTCTTCAACTATTTTCTGTGTTTCTATGTTTCTAATTCCCGTGTTCCTGGAGCTCTTACTGGCTCTCTTCCTGCAACTCGCAATTTCCTTGCAGCTGCACAGAATGCCCCTGCTTCTGTAGCTAATTCAACTGTTTCTGGAGCTAATATCTTTATTTACGGAGAAAATGCCATCGTTTCTGGAATCCTAGTTCCCTCTTTCTGTAGATTCTAAATTGTCTGTGGAGCACCAAATTGTCCTTTTCCTGCAGCTCCAAATTGACTGTTTATGAAACACTAATTGTCCTATCTAAATGACTACTAGTTATACATATGTCTCCGAAATATATATGATGCAACCGTCTAAATCCGCTGCTGCAACGACAGCTACGTCACCTCTTTCTAGAGCTAACTCTGCAATTTCTAAACGGAATTCCCCTGTGGCTGGATCTAGTTGCGCTGCTTCTTGTGCTGTTAATTTTCCAGTCTGTGGAGCTCCTAATTCTTCTGTTTTCGGAGCACCTTCCCCAGTTCCTGGAACTAAACAACTTGTAACTGTAGCTGAAAAGTCCTCTGCTTGTGGGGCACCTGATTGCCCTTCTTTCTGGAACTAATTGCGATATTTCTGGACATAATTCCCCTCTTTCTGGAGCTCCTAATTCAGGTGTTTCAAAAATACTTAATTCCCCAATTTGTGGAATTAACTCCAATATTTCTGGAGCCAGTTCCACGATTTCTGGAATTAATTCCTGTAATTAAAGATATCCCCTTCCCCGTGTTTCTGGAGCTATATCCCTTGTTCCGGGGTTAGTTTAAATGTTCTTGGAGCTGCTAAGTCCCAACTTATGGGAGCTCCGAATGAAACTGTTGCTGGAGCTCCTACTACACCTGGTTATGCAGGTCCTAGTTCCCCTGTTTCTAGAGCTATTTCAGTTGTTTATGGAGATCTTAATTTTCCCTCATTCTGGATCTTCAAATTGCACTGTTTATGAAGCACCTTATTGTGCTTTTTATGTTGCTACTATTTCCCCGAAATATTTAGCTACGAATTATTCTGCTTATGTTGCGCTCTCCTAATTTCCTTGCGACAGGAATATCTCGGTACCTGTTCCTTGAGTAAACTCTTCTCTTTCTAAATGTAATTCCTTTGTCTCCTTTATGTACTGATCAAATTCCAGCGTTTCTGGAGCTCCTAATTCTCCAGTTACTCCAGTGCCCAATTTGACAGTTTCGGTTATTCCTATGCCTCATCTTTCTCGAACTAACTCCCGCGTATCTGGTGCTAATACGCTTGTTTCGTAACTAATTCCAGTATTCCTAGAACTCCTATTTCCCCGCTCTGCAGCTCCCAATTCCCGTGCTCCTGGAGCTAATTCCCCTGTTTCTGGACCTCATCTTTTTTATGGAGTTCCGAATATCCCAGATTGTGGATCTCCTAATCTGTTTCTGGAGGTAACTCCACTGTTTCTGTTGCCAATTCAACTGTTTCTGGAGCTAATACTTTTTTTTCTGCGGACAATTCCTCTGGAGCTTCAAATTTCCATATTTCTGGAGCTCAAAATTGTGTGGTTTATGAAGAACTTAATTGTCCTTTTTACGTGTCTAGTAGTTTGCCGATATATATGGCTCCGAATTGTCCTGATAATGGTGCGCTCTCCTAATTACCCTGCAACATGAACAGAAAATCTACCTTTTCTGGAGGTAACTCTCCTCTTTCTAAATATAATTTCCATGCTTCTGGTGCTAATTGTTCTGTACTGTGATTATTCCTGTGTTCCTGGAACTCGTTTCCCCTGTTTCTGCAGCTCTGTATTGCCCTGTTTCTGGAGCTGCTAATTTACCAGCTTCTGTAAATCCTACTTTTCTTCGTTCAAGACCTAATTCCACTGTTTCTAGATCTAATTTCCTTGTTTCCGCGCTAATTCCTGTGTTCCTGGAGCTGCAATTCCCCACTTTCTGCGACTCCTAATTTCCTCGTTCTTGCAGAGCATTCCCCTGTTTCTGTAGCTAATTCAACTGTTTCTGGTGCTAATACCTGTATTTCCGAAAAAAAAATCATAGTTTCTAGAAGTTCTTGTTCCTCTCTTTCTGGAGATTCTGAGTTGTTTATGGAGCTGCTAATTGGCCTTTTTCTGCGATGTTGAGGAAGCACCTAATAGTTCTATTTAGTGTCTACTAATTATATATATATATATATATCCGAAATGTACTGTATATGGTGCGCTCTCCTAAATCCCCTGCTGGAAGGACAGGTAAGTCATCTATTTCGAGAACTCACTCTCCTCTTTCTAAATGCAATTCCCGTGTTTCTGGAGCTAATTATGCTGTTTCTGTAGCGAATGCCACTGTTCGTGGAGCTACTAATTTCCCAATCTATGTACCTCCTAATTCCTCTGTTTCTGGAGCAAATTCCACGGTTTCTGCAGCTAATCACCTTGTTTCTGTAGCTGATAAGTCCATGATCTGGAGCACCTGATTCTCCATCTTTCTTGATCTAGTCACGATATTTCTGGACATAATTCCCTTCTTTCTGGTGCTTCAAATTTTGCTGTTACTGGAGCACTTAATTCCCCAGTTTGTGGATTTTACGCCAATATTTCTGGATTTAATTCCCCGGTTTATGTAATTTATTCCTTTAATTAAGGATATCCCATTTCCCCTGTTTCTGGAGCTATTTCACTTGTTCTTGGGTAAATTGCAATGTTCTTACAGCTGCTAAATTCCACGTAATGGGAGCTCCGAATGCCGCTATTGCTGGAGTTCCTACTATCCCAGGTCATGCAGGTCCTTGTTCCACTCTTTCTGGACCTATTTCAGTTGTTGCTGAAGATCCTAAGTCCCCTCTTTCTGGAGCTTCATATTGAGCTGATTATGAAACACCTAATTGTGCTTTATATGATGCTAACATTTCGCTTAAATATTTAGCTCTGAATGAATTGCTTATGGTGCGCTCTCCTAATTCCCCTGCTACAGGAATAGCTAGTTTACCTGTTTCTTGAGCCAACTGTTCTCTTTCTAAATGCAATTCCATTGTTTCTCGAGCTAATTCCGCTGTACTGAACACATTCTGGTGCTGCTGGAGCTAATAATTCCCCCGTTTCTCCAGTGCCCACTTCTGCAGTTTCTGTAACTCCTAATTCTCATCTTTTTAGACATAATTCGCCTGTTTCTGTTGCTAATACTGTTGTCTCCGAATTAATTCCAGAATTTCTGGAATTTATAATTCCCCTCTGTGCAGCTCCTAATTCCCCTGTTCCTGCAGATAATTCCCCTGTTTCTGGAGCTCATGTTTTTTCTGGAGTTTCGAATATCCCAGATTGTGGATCTCTAATGCATTTGTTTCTGGAGGGAACTTCCCTTTTTCTGTTTGCTAATTCAACTGTTTCTGGAGCTAATACCTTTTTCTCTGGGGAAAGTTCCTGTGAAGCTCCACATTTCCATATTACTGGAACTCCACATTGTGTGGTTTATGAAGCACATATCTGTCCATTTTACGTGTCTAGCATGTTGCAGAAATATATGGCTACGAATTGTTCCTTTTAAGGAGCGCTCTCCTAATTACTCTGCAACGTGAACAGAAAATGTTTCTTGAGGTAAACCTCCTCTTTCTAAACATAATTCCCCTGTTTCTGAAGCTAATTGCGCTGTACTGCGATTATTCCTGTGTTGCTGCAGCTCGCTTCCGCTGTTTCTGCAGCTCACCATTACCCTTTTTCTGGAGCTAAATCGACTGTTTCTGGAGCTGCTATTATTCGAGTTTCTGTAACTCCAACTTTTCAACTTTCTAGATGTAATTCCACAGTTTCTAGACCTAATTTCCTGTTTCTGAAGCTAATTCCATTTTTCTGCTCTAATTTCCGTGTTCCTGGAATTCCACCTTTCCTCTTTCTATGACTCCTAATTTTCCTGTTCCTGGAGGACATTCTCTGTTTCTGCAGCTAATTGTCCTATTTTAGTGCCTACTAGTTATATATGTATGTCTACGAAATGTCCTGTTCGTGGTGCGCTCTCCTCAATCCCCTGCTGCAGCGACAGCTAAGTCACTTCATTCGAGAGCTAACTCTGCTCTTTCTAAATGCAGTTCCCCTATTTCTGGAGCTAATTGCGCTGTTTCTGGAGCTAATTCCAATATTCCTGCAGCTGCTAATTTCCCAGTCTTGTGGAGCTAAACCACTTGTCTCTGTAGCTGAAAATCCTGTGTTTCTGGAGCACCAGATTCTCCCTCTTTCGGGAGCTAATCACCATATTTCTGGACATAATTTCCCCCCTTTCTGGAGCTCCTAATTCCGGTGTTTCAGGAGCACTTAATTCCCCTGCTTGTGGAGTTAACTCCAAAAGTTATGGCGCTAATTCCCTGGTTTCTGGAATTAATTCCTGTAATTAAGGATATCCCATTTGCACTGTTTCTGGAGCTATTTCTCTTGTTCCGGGGTTAGTTTCAATGTTCTTGGAGTTGCTAACTCCCATCTTATGGGAGCTCCGAATGCCGCTCAAGCTGAAGCTCATAGTACCCCAGGTTGTGCAGGTCGTTGTTCCCATGATTCTGGAGATATTTTACTTGTTTGTGGAGAATCTAATTGCCCTTTTTCTAGTCCATCAAATTACCCTGTTTATGAAACATCTAATTGTGCTTTTTATGTGGCTACCATTTGCCCAATATATTTAGGTCCGAATTATTCTGCTTATAGTGCGGTCTCCTAATTCCCCTGCTGCAGGAATAGCTAGCTTACCTGTTTCTTGAGCCAACTCTTCTCTTTCTAATTCCTTTGTTTCTGGAACTACTTCTGCTGTCCAGAATAATTTTCCATGTTGCTGGAAATCCTAATTCCGCAGTTTCTGCAGTGCCAAATTCGGCAATTTCTGTAACTCCGAATGCTCATCTTTCTAGTCCAAATGCCCCTGTTTCTGGAGCTCATACCCATGTTCCTGAACTAATTCCAGTATTCCTGGAACTCTTAATTCCCCTCTCTGTAGCTCCTAATTCCACTGTTCCTGGAGCTAATTCCCCTGTTTCTGGAGCTAATCTTTTTTCTGGCGTTCGAAATATCTCATCTGTTTCTGGTGGTAAATCCCCTGTTTCTGTTTGCTAATTCAACGGTTTCTGGCGCGAATACCTTTTTTTCTGGGGTAAATTACGGTGGTGATCCAGATTTCCATATATCTGGAGCTCCACATTGTGCAGATTATGAAGCACATTTTTCCATTTTACGTGTGTACGAGGCTAGTAGATATTGCTCCGAATTATCCTGTTTATGGTGCGCTCTCCTAATTACCCTGCAACATGAAAAGATAATTTATCTTTTCTCGAAGTAACTCTCCGATTTCTAAACATAATTCCCCTGTTTCCGAACCTACTTATGCACTACTGTGATTATTCCTGTGTTCCTGGAGCTCGCTTTCCCTGCTTCTGCATTTCCCCCTTGCCCTGTTTCTGGAGTAAATTCCACTGTTTCTGGAGCTGAAAATATTCCAGTTTCTGCACCTCCTATTGTCATCTTTCAAAACGTAATTCCACGGTTTCTGGAACTAATTCCCTTGTTTCTGAGCAAATCCCCGCGTTCCTGAGCTCCTGCTTCCCCTCTTTCTGCGACTTCGAATTTCAAAGTTCCTTGAGTGAATTCCACTCTTTCCGTAGCTAATTCAACTGTTTCTGGAGCTAATAACATTGTTTCCGGAGATGATGGCATGGTTTCTGCATTCCTAGTTCCCCTCTTTCTGGAGATTCTGAATTTTTTCTAGAGCTCATAATTATCCATTTACTGGAGCTACAAATTGCACTGTTTGTGAAGCACCTAATTGTCCCATTTAAGTGTCTATTAGGTTTATATATATATATATATATATATATATATATATATATTTGTATATCACCGACATGTCCTATTTATGCTGCGCTCTCCTAAATCCCCTGCTGCAGGGACAGCTAAGGCACCTCTTCCTGGAGCTAACTCTGCTCTTCGCAAACGTTTCTGGAGCAAATACCGCAGTTTCTTGCGCTAATACCCCTGTTACTAGAGGTACTAATTTCCCAGTCTGTGGAGCTCCTAATTCCTCTGTTTCTGGAGCAACTTCCCTTGTTCTTGGAGCTAATCACCTTGTTTCTGTAGCTGAGATGCCCACTATTTCTGGAGCACCTGATATTCCCACTTTCTGGAGCTAATCATATTTCAGGACATAACGCCCTTCTTTCTGGAGCTCCTAATTTTGGTGTTAGTGGAGCAATTAATTCCCCAGTTTGTGGAGTTTACTGGAGATATTTCTGGAGATAATTCCCCGCTGATGGAACTAAAGCCTGTAATTAAGGCTATCACATTGTTCTGTTTCTGCTGCTATTTCGCTTGTTTCAGGGTTCGTTGCATTGTTCTTGGAGCTGCTAAATCCCACCTTATGTGAGCTCCGAATGCAGCTGTTGCTGGAGTTTCTACTACGACAGGTTATGCAGGTCCAATTCCCCTGTTGCTCGAGCCATTTCAGATATTTGTGGAGATCACAATTACTTGTTTCGAGAGCTTCAAATTTCGCCGTTTATGAAAAATCCAATTGTGCTTCCAATTACCCGATATAATTCCTTTGCTTCTGGGACTACTTCCTCTGTACTGTACAATTTACCCTGTTTCTCGAAATCCTAATTACACTGTTTCTGCAGCGCCCAATTAGGCAGTTTCTGTGAATTTTGATTTTCCTCTTTCGAGACCTAATTCCCCGGTTTCTGGAGATAATACCCTTCTTTCGGAATTAATTACAGTAATCCTGGAATTCCAAAGCCCCGTCCCTGCAGCTCCCAATTCCACTCTTACTGGAGCTAATTCCCTTGTTTCTGAAACTCATCTTTTTTCTGCAATTCCAATATCCCAGATTGTGGATCTCCTACTGCAGGTTCTTGAGCATATTCCCCTTTTTACTTTGCTACTTCAACGATCTCTAGAGATAAGCATTTTTCTGTAGAAATTTCCTGTGGAGCTCCTAATTTCCCTTTTTTTGGAGCTCCAGGTTGAGCGGTTTATGAAGCCCATAATTGTCCTTTTTACGTGCCTAGTACTTTGCCGAATTGTCCTGTTTCTTGTGCACTCTCTTAATTAACCTGCAACAAGACATACTTCCACAGTTTCAATACCTAACTCCACTGTTTCTGGCGCTAATTCCCTTTTTTCTGAGCTAATTCACGTCTTCCTGGAGCTTATACTTCCCGTCTTTCTGCGGCTCCAAATTCCCCTGTTCCTGGAGTTAATTTCCCTGCTTCTGGAGTTCATGTAACTTTTTTCTGGATATCCTAATTTCCCAGTTTGTGGAGCTTCTAATCCATTTCTGGAGGTAACTCCGCAGTTTCGGTCGCTAATTCAACAGTCTCTCGAGCTAATGCCGATGTTGCTCGAGGTAATTCCCAAATATCTGGAGGTCCTAGTTCTCCTGTATCTGCAGTTCCTAATTCCTCTGATTTTGAGGCTCTCAATTGCCCTGTTTATGTTATATCTAATTGCGCTTTTCATGTGGCCACTCATGATATATATATCTCGAACCACAGTATATTGTTTATGATGCGCTCTCCGAATTCCCCGACTAAATGATCAGCTCATTTACTTGTTTCGGGAGCTGGCTCCACATTTCCCAGATTCTGTAGCCTGCTTCAGAGGCCCACGTTGATGCTGCCCTCTCCTAATTACCCACTATCTGGATCACCGAAATCACCTGTTTCCTTTGCTCCAACTAAATTTCTTTATGGAAACATACTTCTCTCGCTTGTGGATCGTATAATTCCACTGTTTTTGCATCTAATTCCCCTGATTCTGGAGATCATAGCACTGCTTCTGGATTTGAGTCCCCTGTTTCTGGAGCTAATTTCCTTGCTTAATAGCTAATTCCCGTCTTCCTGGTACTAATTCCCATGTTTCCAGACGGGATTTAGCTTTTTTCTGAAGCTCCGAATTCCTCAGTTTCTGGCGGGAAAACCCCTGTTTCTGTAGATATTTGAAAGGCTTCTGGAACTAATAATTCTGCCTCTTGAGCTGAATCCATATATTATGGAGGTACTAGTTCCCCTATTACTGGAGATATATCAGCTGTTTATGTAGATCGCAATACCCCCTTTCTGGAGTTAATATTGCGCTCTTTATGGAGCAGGTAGTTGTCGTTTTTACATGGATCATGTCCCATCCACCAGCGCAAGTTCGTGCCTCATTCCAGCCCAATTTGCTGCACCATGGCAACCCAAGTTCCTGTCCATTCCCCAGACCATTTCCCAATTAATGGAGCCTGCTCCTAAGTTCTATGTTGATGGAGTCCTCTCCTAATTCCCTTGCATCTGGATCTCCTAAAGCGCCTGTATCTTTTGCTCCAATTTATTTTGTTTATGGAACCATACTTCCTTTGTTTCTGGACTTTATATTTCCCCAGTTTCAGAATATAATTCCAAATTTTATGGGTTAATTCCCCTATTTCTGAAGATAATGGCCTCATTTCTGAGTTAATTTCCATGTTCCTGGATCTCCAGGTTCTGCAGCTCCCAATTCCCCTGTTTATCGATTTAATACTCCTGATTGTAGAGGTAATTCATATTTTGCTGGAGCTCCTAATATCCCAGTTTGAGGAGATCCTAAATCCTCTGTTTCTGGATGTAACTCCTCTGTTTCTGTAGCTAATTCAACTGTTTAAGTAGGTAATACCTCAGTTTCTGGTGCTGATTCCCCAGTTTCTGGAAGTCCGAGTGCACCTGTTTCTGGAAATGTTTCAATGGTTTGCGGAGTTACTAATATCCCCGTTACTGGAGCTCCAAATTGCGCAGTTTATGGAGCACACCATTGTCCTTTTATTGGGGCTATGAGTTCCCCTATAGCTCCGAATTGTTCTGTTAATGTTGCGCTCTGCTATTTCCCCTGCTTTAGGAACAGCTAATTCGCCTTTTTCCGGAGATGTCTCCAAATTTCCCACTTTCTTGTTCCCTCTCCTATGTTCCAGTTTGAAGCTGCAATTTCCTTATTTCCCTGTATCCGGATCTCCTAAATCGCCTTTATCTTTTGCTTCAAATTGCATTCTTTATTGAACCATACTTGCCTTGTTTATGCATCTCGTAATCTCAGTTTCCGAAGCGAAACAACCTGAATCTGTAGCTATTGTCTTCTGTTTCTGGAACTCTTGATCTGCCCCTTGGTGGATCGAATTCCAATATTTCTGCAGGCAATTCCCCTGTTTCGAGAGCTCCTAATACCTGTGTTTCTGGAACCAATTACCTGTTTTGGGGATTCACCTTCTATTCCTGGAGCTGGTATCATTAATGTTTCTGGAGTTCCTAATACTCCAGTTACGAGAGTTCCCATTATTCCTGTTTCTGGAGCTATTTCACTTGTTTGTGGATCTCCTCATTGCGCAATTTCAGGAACTCCAAATTGCACTGTTTATGGAGTACTTAATTATCCTTTTTATGTGGCTACTATTTGCCCGATATATATCGTACCGAATTGTCTATTTATGCTGCACTCTCCTAATTCTCCTGCGAAAGGAAAATCCAAGTCGCCTTTTTAGAAAGCTGTGCCCAATTTCCCAGTTCCTGGCGCTGTCTGCTATGTTCCAAGTTCTCCGAATTCCACTCTATCTGGATCTAATAAATCTCCGGTTTATTTTGCTCCAAATTACATTGTTTATGGAACCTAAACGTCTTTTGCTTCTGGATCTCATGATTTCCCTGTTTCTATAGTCGAAATGTCCTCTGATTCTGGAGCACCCGATTCTCTCTCTTTCCCGAGGTAATTACCATATTTCAGGACATAATTCCCCTCTTGCTGTAGCTCCTAATTCCGGGGCTTCTGAAGCACATAATTCCTTGGTTTGTGCAGTAAATACCAGTGTTTATCGAGCTAATTTTCGTCTTTCTGGAATTAATTCATATATTTAAGGAGGTAATATTCAGTCTATTCTGGAGCTAATTCCCTTGTTCTGTGGCTTATTTTTCTGTTCCTGGAACTGTAAATTCTCATCTTTAGGAAGATCCTAATGCCGCTGTTGCTGTAGCTTCTAATACCGCAGATATGTAGATATTTCTCTTGTTGGGGAGATCCTAATTCCCCTGTTTCTGAAGCTGAAATGCACGGTTTACGAAGCGTCTAATTGTTTTTTCATGCGGCTAACATTCCCCCGATATATATAGCTCCGAATGGTTCTGCTTATGGCGCGCTGTGCTAATTCCCCTGCTACAGGAACAGCTAATTTTCCAATTTATTACACTAACTCCCTTCTGTCTAAACCCAATTCCCATGTTTCATATATAATTCCGCTGTAATGAGCGAAGTCCTGTGTTCCTGAGCTCCTAATTCCCCAGTTTCAGCAGCATACAATTCTTCTGTTCCTGGAGCTAATTCCATTGTTTCTGGAGCTGATAATTCACCGCTTCTTGTAACTCCTAATTATCCACTTTCTGGACCCAATTCCTCTTTTTATGGAGCTAAGTCCCTTGTTTTGCGCTAATTCCCGGGTTCCTAAAGCTCCTACTTCATCTTTTTACTGGAGGTCGGAATATTCCAGTTTGTGAAGCTCCTAAATCCTGTTTCTACATGTAACTGTCCTGGTTCTGTAGCTAATTTAACTGTTTGGAGCTAAAACTTTGTTTCTGCGAAAAACTCCCCTAGTTTCTGGAACTGTCTCCAAATTTTCTAGTTTGTCGAGCCCTCTCCTAATTTCCATGTTCATGCTGGCCTCTCCTAATTCCCCTGTTTCTTATCTGTATCACCTAAATCTCCTCTTTCTTTTGCTCCAAATTACTTTGTTTATTGAACCATACTTTCCTTGTTTCTGTATCTGTTAATTCCCAAGTTTTTGAGCGAATTCTCCTGATTATGAAGTAATTCGCGTGTTCCTGCAGCAATTCACGGGTTTCCCGAGCTAATTCATCTTTTTGTGGGGAGTTACGAATATCCCAGTTTGTGGAGCCACGAATTCTTCTGTTTCTTCAGGTAACTCCCCTGATTCTGTAGCTATTTTAAATATAATGTAGTGTAACAAATGAATACACCATTCGATGACTGTTGAATGACAATGAATCGATTATTCCCTTGCAAGGGGAAATCGTGTAGTTGATAATTAGCCCTTCACTGAGCTCTCCGCCTCGATCTCTTCGATAAACTCTTGGACTGGGACAGTTATACATTGCAGCAAATAGTTGTGTACCGTACATTACAGCCATTGTCCTTTTACATGGCCTGTTTCAATCCGACACAGATTTATGATCTATTTCGCTAATATGATACACCATGGACTGTTTGGGGGCTTTACCTCTTGAGCATGAGGCTATATCCTTAATTTTAAACAGCTGCGAGCGAGGCTTCCTGTAATGCAACACTCGTCTGAACCATATGAGTCTAAATATGGAATTGATGATGTATGTTGCTATCGGCAACTTGAAAACTCTATCATTGAATCAGATACAACGGAGGCCTATGTAGTACATCAATTCCCCCATTTGGTCCTTGAAAACTCACCTCAACGTAACCAGCCCTTCTAAATTTAACAGTTGCGGGAATGAGCCTAGTGCACATGTAGCTATATTGCTCCCTCTGTCTCAGTAGGTTACTCTGCTTCTTCACTGTAGCTTTACCCTTGCTTTTATTCCTATAGTTAGACTAAGCTGCACCTGTCTTTACATGCCAGGCTAAGGACAATAACAATTGTAGAGCTGCCAGCACACGAGAGATGATGCTTTAGGATGTGGTAAATTTGTATATTTTCCTTCAGGGGATCCTTTATCTCATTTATGACGTCTGGGAGAAAGGGTATGGTGCTGAGAGGTGTTCTTCATACAGCCCCAGATCTGCCCTTCATTCGTCCGTTAAATTCAGAGCAATAGATCACCGTGCATGAATGTAGGTACATGAGTGCCCTATGCTTACAAGTAGGATGAAGGTGAAGCAGACGCTGGGGTTAGTAATGTTAGAAAAAAAGGTATTCGCTCCAGAAGCCGCTGAATTAGCTACAGATTATTCGGATATCCACAACCTGGGATATTAGGAACTCCAGGAAAAACCTGAGCTCCGGAAATAGGGGAGTTAGCTGCAGGAACAGTGGTATTAGCAATTGCAGAGAGGGGAAGTAGCAGTTCCAGGAATACTATAATTAGTTCAGAAACAAGGTTATTAGTACCAGAAACATGGGAATTAGGTCTAGAAACATGACAATTAGGAATTACTGAAACTGCGGAATTGGACACTGCTGAAGCTGGCGAATTAGGAGCTCAAGAAAATGGGAATATGTTCAGTACAGCGGAAGTATCTCCAGAAACAAAGGAATTAAATTTAGAAAGAGAGCACCATACGCAGGACATTTCGGATATTTATGCATATATATATATATATATATATATATATATATAAAACTAATAGACACTTAAATATTAAGTGGGGAACTAGGACTTCCAGAAACTATGGAATTTTATGCGGCAGCAAAGGTATGAGCGAGGTTACTCCAGAAAGAGGTAACTTAGCGGTTTCTGCAGCATGGGATTTAGGAGTGCGCACCATAAGGAGCACATTTCCGATAGTTTTATATATATAACTAGTGGACACGAAAATAGAACAATTAGCTGCTTCATCAACAGTGCAATTTGGAGCTCCAAAAACAGACGAACAGACGAAAAGGGGCTCCACAAACAAAACATAATGTCCAGAAATTGGGGAACGTGGACTTCAAGAAACTATGGAATGTTCTACGTAAATAAAGGAATTAGCTCCAGAAACAGTTGAATTACCGAGAGAAACTAGAGAAACAGGGACATTCCATGTAGGTATAGGGAAATTAGGAGTCGCAGAAAGAGGAGCACCAAGAACATGGGAATTAGAAACATAGAAACATAGAAAATATTTGCAGGAGGAGGCCATTCGGCCCTTCGAGTCTTCACCACTGTTCAAGAAGATCATGGTTAAACATTCACCTCAGTACCCCTTTCATGCTTTTTCTCCATACCCCTTCATCTCTTTAGCCGTAAGGGCAATATACAAGTCCCTCTTGAATACATCTAACGGACCATCATGAACAATTCTCTCCGGAATTGGGTTCCACAGGTTAACAACTCTCTGAGTGAAGAAGTTTCTCCTCATCTCAATCGTAAATGGCTTACCCCTTATCCTTAGACTGTGTCCACTGGTTCTGCACTTCCTCAACATCGCGAACATTCTTCCTGCATCAAAACAATCCAGTCCCGTCAGAATATTATATGTTTCTATGAGACTCACTCTCATCCTTCTAAACTCCAGTGAATACAGGCCCAGTCGTTCCAGTCTCTCCTCAGAAGTCAGTCCTGCAATCCCGGTAATCAGTCTGGTGAACCTTCGCTGCAATCCAACAATAGCAAGAACGTCCCTCCTCAGATTACGAGACCAAAACTGAACACAGTATTCCAGGTGACGCCTCACCAAGATCCTGTACAACTGCAGTAATTCCTCCGTGCTCCTCTACTCATATCCCCTCGCTATGAATGACAACATACCATTCGCCTTCTTCACCGTCAGCTGTACCAGCATGCCAAATTTCAACGACTGATGTACCATGACACCCAGGTCTCGTTGCAGCTCTCCTTATCCTAATCTGCCGCCATTCAGAAAATATTCTGCCTTCGTGTTGGGGGTGGCTAGGAGAGCTTGGACGCTAGGAGAGCTGGAGTGTGGGAGAGCTTGGAGTGGTATGAGAGCTTTGCGGTGTAGGGAGATTTTAGATGCTAGGAGAGCTTGGAGGGCTTGGAGTGCTGGGAGGACGGTCGGAGAGCTTGGAGGGATGGATAGCTTTGGGGTGGTGGTAGGAGAGCTTGCGTGTTAGGGTAGATTGCGGGGGCAGGAGCGCTTGGGTGACATGAGTGCTTGGGCGGTAGGAGAGATTGAGTGGTTAGGAGAGATTAGGGGAGGTAGGAGAGCTTGGAGGAGTAGGAGAGCTTGGGGTGTAGGAGAGAATGGGGATTCGGAGTGCTTGGGCGGGTAGAAGAGCTTGATGGATAGGAGAGCTTGTGGGTATGTGAGCTTGCGGTGTAGGAGAGCTTGGGAGTTAGGAGAGCGTGGGGGGTGTAGCATAGCATGGGGGTTAGATGTGCTTGGGGATTAGGACATCTTGGGTGATAGGGGAGCTTTGGGGGTTGGAGAGCTTGGTGGGTAGGATAACTTGTGCGGTTAGGAGAGCTTGGGCGGGTAGGAGAGCTTTTGGGTTAGGAGAGCTGGGGTGGCACGAGAGCTTGTGGGGGTAGGAGAGTTTGGGCAAGGGGGGATAGGAGAACTTTTGAGGTGTCCTAGAGCTTGGGATGGTTGGAGAGCTTGTGGGGGTGGGTGTGCTTAGGGGGATAGGAGAGCTTCGGAGGTAGGATAGCTTGGGCGGTGAGGGAAAGAGAATATGCGGATTTGGAGAGTTGGGGGGCAGGAGAGCTTGGGGGACATGAGAGCTTGGGGCGGTAGGAGAACTTGGGGGGTGTAGGAGAGATTGGGGGATGTCGGAGAGCTTGGGGGGATAGGAGAGCTTGCTGGGGTTAGGAGAGCTTGGGTGGGTCGGAGATCTTGGGAGGGGTGTAGGAGAGATTGGTGTAGTAGGAGAGCTTGGATGGGTAGAAGAGCTGGGCTGGGTACGAAAGTTTATGGGGTTAGGAGTGCTTGGCGAGTAGGTCAGCTTGGGGTGTGTAGGAGAGCATGGGGGAGTAGGAGAGATTGGCGGGGCAGGAGAGCTTTGAGGGTAGGAGAGATTGGCGGCTAGGAGAGCTTGCGGGGTTAGGAGAGCTTGGAGGTGGCTAGGAGAGCTTGGAGGGTAGTAGAGCTGGGGAGTGGGAGAGCTTGGGGGGTAGGATAGCTTGGGCGGTGAGGGGAGGAGAACTTGCGGGTTAGGAGAGTTGGGGGGCAGTTGAGCTTGTAGGAGATGAGAGATTTGGGCGGTAGGAAAGCTTGGGGGTCTAGGAGAGCTTGGGTGAGGTCGTAGAGCTTGCGGGGGAGGAGAGCTTGGGCGCGTAGGAGATCTTGGGCGGGTCGGAGAGCTTGGGGGTTAGGAGAGCTGGGGTTAGAAGGAGAACTTGCGGGGGTAGGAGTTGTTGCGGAGGTGTAGGATAGCTTTCTGTGGTAGGAAACCTTGGGGTGTAGGGGAGCTTGCGGGGGGGTTGGACAGCTTGGCGGGGAAAGAGAGTTTGGGCGGGGTCGGAGAGCTTGGGTGGTGTTGGAGATATTGCAGTGTAGGAGAGCTTAGGGGGTAGGTTAGCTTGTGGGTTCGCAATGCTCGGGTTGTAGGATAGCCTGTGGGTTAGGAGAGATTGGGGTTAGGAGAGCTTGTGGGTTCGGAGAGCTTGGGGGTGGGGTAGGATAATTTCAGGGGTAGGTGAGCTTAGGGTGTTAGGAGAGCTTGGCGGGTAGGAGAGATTGGCGGTGCAGGAGACCTTTGATGGGGGGGCGTAGGGGAGCTTGGGGTTGGGTAAGAGAGCTTTGGTGGGTAGGAGAGCTTGCGGGGTAGGAGAGCTTGCCCGGGGTTTGCAGAAAATGCGGGGGTAGGAGAGATTGGTGTGGTTGGAGAATTTGTCAGGATAGGAGAGCTTGGGGAGCCGGTAGGAGAGTTTGGAGGTGTTAGAGAGCTTGGGGTGGTAGGAGTGCGTGGGTTGGGTAGAAGTGATTGGCAGGTTTTGGAGAGCATTGGGGATAGGAGAGCTGGGTGAGGTACGACAGCTGGGGCATTAGGAGAGCTGGGGAGGCAGGACGATTGGGGGGGTTGGGAGAGCTTGGGTGTAGGAGAGCTTGGGGGCAGGAGAACTTGTGGGTGGGTAGGAGAGCTTGTGGGGGTAGGAGAGTTGGGGTGTTGGCGAGCTTGGGGGTGTAGGAGAGCATGGGGGTTAGGGGAGCTGGGGCGGTAGGAGAGCTGGTGAGGTCGGAGAGCTGGGGGTTGGGAGAGCATGAGGATAGGAGCGCTTTGGGGTTGGTAGAAGAGCTTACCGGGGAAGGAGAGCTTGGAGGGGGGGTGGTTTAGAGACATTGGGAGGACAGGAGAGCTTGTGGGGAATGGAGAGCTTGGAGGGGGCGTGGTTTAGAGACATTGGGAGGACAGGAGTGCTTGGGGGTGTAGCAGAGCTTGTGGGGTAGGAGAGCTTGATGGTAGGTGAGCTTGCGGGGGTAGGAGTGCTTATGGGGGGTAGAAGTGCTTAGGGGATAATAGAGCGTGGGGTGTAGGAGAGTTTAGTGTTGTAGGAAGCATGGGTGTTGGGAGAGCTTGGGGAGTAGGAGAGCTTGGGCATAGGAGAGCAACGGGGGTAGGAGAGCTTGCCGGGGTAGGCGCGCATGGGTGGGCTAGAAGATATTCGGGGGATCGGCGAGCTTGGGGGTTTTGGAGACCTTGACAGGGAGTAGGAGAGCTTCGGGAGTGTAGGGGTTCTTGTGAGTCTGGGAGTGCTTGTGGGGTCGAAGAACTTGTGGGGGTATGAGAGTTGTGGGGTTCAGAGAGCGTAGGTGGGGTAGGAGAGCTGGAGGCGTAGGTGAGGATTGCGGGCTAGGAGAGCTTGAAGGGGTAGGAGAGCTTGATGGGTAGTAGAACTTCTGGGCATGGGAGAGCTTGGGTGGGGTTGAAGAGCTTGGCTGGGTAGGAGAGTTTGCGGCGGTGGGAATGCTTGGTGGGTAGGAGAGCTTGGGAGTGGTAGGAGAGTTTGGGAGGGAAGGGGAGCTTGGAAGGTAGGAGATCTTGGCGGGGTAGGTAAGCTTGCGGGTGCGTAGAAGAGCTTGCGGTGGAAGGAGAGTTGGTAGGTAGGAGAGCATGGGCGGGTAGGAGAGCGTGGGCGTGTAGGAGCACTTGGGTGGGTAGGTCAGTTCGGAGGTGTAGGAGAGCATGGCCGGTTAGGAGAGCTTGGTAGGGTGGTGTAGGAGAGGTTGGTGGGTAGTAGAGCTTGGAGGGTAAGATAGCGTTCGGGTACATGAGAACTTGTGGCGGTAGGAGAGCTTGGGTATTTAGGAGAGATTGGGGGATGTAGGAGAGCTTGGAGGGGTAGGTGAACTTGGGGTGGAGGTAGAGCATGGGGATTCGGAGTGCTTGGGCGGGTAGGAGAGCTTGATGGGTAGGAGAGCTTTGGGGTATTTGAGCTTGCGGTGTAGGAGAGCTTGGACATAGGAGAGCGTGGCGGGTAGGGGAGCTTGGGGGGTATATGAGAGCATGGGGGTTAGAAATGCTTGGGGATTAGGAGAGCTTGTAGGGTAGGAGAGCATGGGGTTTGGAGAGCTTCGTGGGTAGGAGAGCTTGTGCGGTTAGAAGAGCTTGGGCGGCTAGGAGAGCTTGTGGGTTAGGAGAGCTATAGTGGCACGAGAGCTTGCTGGGGTAGGAGTTGTTGCAGGGGTGTAGGATAGCTTTGTGTGGTAGGAAAGCTTGGGGTGTAGGAGAGCTTGCGGGGGGGTTGGAGAGCTTGGCGGGGAAGGAGAGGTTGGGTGGTGATGGAGCTTTTGCAGGGTCGGAGAATTAAGGGGGTAGGAGAGCTTGGGGGGTAGGAATAGGAGAGATTCGGGGGTATGAGAGCTTGGGGCGGTGGGAGATCTTGGGGGCGTTGTGAGAGGATAGTTGTGGCGATAGCATAGCTGGGGTGGGAGGAGAGCTGGGGCACTGGGTGAGCTTGGGAGGTAGGATAGCTTGGGGGTTAGGAGAGCTTGGGGGTTAGGAGCGCTTGGGGGTGGTAGGAGAGCTGGGGCGGCAGGAGAGCTGGCGATGTACGACAGATGAGGGGGTGAGATCGTTTGGGGGTAGAAGAGCTTGGCGGGTTAAGAATGCGGTCGGGTAGGAGAGCTTGGGCTGTAGGAGAGCATGACGGGTAGGAGAGCTTGCGGGAGTAGGATAGCTTTGGATTTATGATTGCTTGGAGCGGTTGGAGAGTTTGTGGTGTTAGGAGATCTTGGGGAGGGAGGTAGGAAAGCATTCGGTGTGAAGGAAAGTTTGCGTGGGTCGGAGAGCTTCGGGGGTGTAGGCGAGCTTGGGGGGTGGGAGAGATTGTTGGTGTAGGAGAGCTTGGCGGGTAGGAGTGCTTGTGTATCGGACAGATTGTAGTGTAGGATAGCTTGGGATTGGGTTGGAGAGTTTGGTGGTAGGAGAGCTTGCGGGGTAGGAGAGCTTGGGAGTGGGTTGGCGAGCTTGTGGGGGTTGGAAAGCATGGTGGTGTAGCAGAGCTTGCTGGGTCGGAGAGCATGTGGGTAAATGAGCTTGGGAGGATAGAGAGCTTGGGGTTTCAGAGAGCTTGGGGGTTAGTTAAGTTTGGGGGTTAGCAGAGCTTGAGCGGATAGGAGAGCTTGGGTGTGGTGGTGAGCTTAGATGAGGTAGGAGAGTTTGGGGGGAGGAGATCTTGGGGGGGTGGAATGTTGAGGGGGAGGAGATCTTAGGGTTAGGAGCGTTTGGTGCGTAAGAAGGCTTGGGTGGTAGCTCAATCAACAATGGAATTACCACCAGAAACAGGACTATTAGCAGTTCCAGGAACATCGGAAATAGCAGCTGCAGAAACGATGGAATTAGCAGTTCCAGGTAATTAGCAACTCCAGAAAGAGTGAGGAATTAGCAGCTCCAGGACAGTGGAATTAGCCACAGAAAGAGTGGAGTTAGCTCCAGAAACAGTGGAATTAGCCACAGAAAGGGTGGAGTTAGCTCCAGAAATAATTTATTCAGAAAGAGGGGAATTAGTCCCAGAAACATTGGAATTAGCCGCAGTAACATTCGAAATAGCGCCAGAAACAGAGGAATTAACTCCAGATATATTGGAATTAGCAGCCACAGGTACTGTGGAATTAGCAGCTCCAGTAACAATAGTATTAGCTTTAGAAATATTGGAATTAGCAGTTCCAGGAACAGCAGAATTAGCGTCAGAAGCAGTGGAAGTAGCAGTTCCAGAAACAGTGGAATTAGCTCCAGAACAGTGGAATTAGCAGCTCCAGGAACAGGGGACTTAGCCCAGAAACAGTGGAATTAGCAGCTGCAGAAAGAGGGGAATTAGCCCCAGAAACAGTGGAATTAGCTCCAGAAACAGTGGAATTAGCTCCAGTAAAAGGGAGAAATATGCAACTGCAGAAACAGTGTAATTAGCTCAATCAACAATGGAATTAGCTCCAGAAACAGGAATATTAGCAGCTCCAGGAATATGGAGCTCCATTGTCAGCGACATTAGAAACTCCACAAACAAATAAATCATTTCCAGAACTGAGGGACTAGGACCTCCAGAAACTGGGGAATCAGCACCAGAAACAGAGAATTACCTACTGAAACAGTTGAATTAGCTACAGAAACATGGGAGTTACCTCCAGAAACAGAGGAATTAGGATCTCCTCAAACTGCGATATCAGGAGCTCCAGAAAAATATGATTTACCTCCACAACCAGGGGTATTAGATTCAGAATGAGTGGAATTGGCAGCTGCAGATCGAGGAGCTCCAGTAACACGGGAATTAGATCGGAAATAAGGGCATTAGCTTCAGAAACAGGGGAACTAATTCCAGAAAAATTCCTGAAACTGGGGAAATATAAGTTCCAGAAACAAGGGAATTGTGGTTCCATAAACAAAGTACGTTGGAGTAAATGATGCGGCAGTTTTTGGAGATCCAGATGCAGGGAAATTAGCTGAGGGCTCCATCAACGTGGAACTTAGGAGCAGGCTCCAGAAAGTGGGACATTTGGAGCCAGCTCCAGAAACAGGTGTATTCGCTGTTCCTGTATCAGGGAGCTTGGAGTGTGCACTATAAATAGGAAAATTCGGAGCTATCTCTATAGGGGAACTAGTAACCACGTACGAACACAATAATGTGCTCCAAAAACAGCGCAACTTGGGGTTCCAGGTTGTTTTTTTTTGGGAGCTTCACAAGCAACTGAAACATCTCCTGCAATAATGAAACTAGTGCATGCAGAATCTCGGGATTTAGCTCAAGAGGTAGAATTATTAGCCTCTGAAACAGGTGAAATAGCTACAGAAATAGGGGCTTTCCCTGCAGAAACTGAGGAATTCGGAGCTTCACAAACTGGGATATTAGGATCTGCAGAATAAAGAAGAATTAGCTCCGGAAACATGGGAATTAACACCCGGAACACCGGACTTAGCTCATAAACAAGGAAATTAACTCCATAAACAGGGGATCAACTCCAGAAACAGTGCAATCATTTCAGAATCAGGGAAATTAACTCCAAAAACAGGGGAATTATACGATCCAGAAAGAAGGTCAGCCTGGTTCCATAAACAAATTCATTTGGAGCAAAAGAAACAGGAGATTTAGGAGATCCAAATACAGGGTAATTAGGAGAGGGCAGTATCTTCGTGGAACGTTGGTGCAGGCTCTAGAAACTGGGAAATTTGGAGCCAGTTCCAGAAACAAGTGCATTAGCTGATCCTGTCGATTGGGAATTAGGAGAGCGCACCAAAAACAATACAATTTGGAGCTATATATATCGGAGAACTAGTGGCCTCATGAAAAGGGCAATTAGGTGCAATATAAACAGAGCAATTTCGAACCCCAAGAAACAGAAGAATTAGGATCTACAGGAACAGGAGAACTAGGAACTACAGAGATTGGAAATAGCTCCAGAAACATAGGTTCTGGAGAAACATTAGCTCCAGAGCATTCGCTCCACAAACAGCTGAATTAGCTACCGAAACAGGGGTATTAAATCTAGGAACAGGGTAATTTTGAGCCGCAGAAAGAGGGGAAGTTGGAGCTCCTGGCTCACGGATATTCGCGCAGAAAGAACGGAATTAGCTCCAGAAATAGAGCCATTGACTCCAGAAACAATGGAATTAACTCGAGAAGGAAGAAAATAAGAGTTACAGGAAGTGGTGAATTATCAGCTCCAGGAACAGAGTAATTCGCTCCAGAAACAGGGCATTGCGGAGCTGCAGACACAAGGGAAGCAGGGGCTCCAGGAGCACGGGAATAATCACAGTACAGCGCAGATAGATCCAGAAACAGGGAGTTGTGTTTAGAAATAAGATAGTTTCATTCAAAAACAGAGAATTAGCTCTTCCTCTAGCAGGTAAATTAGGGGAGCGCACCATAACAGGGCAATTCGGAGCCATATATACCGGCAAACTACAGAGGTGTAAAGGACAATTACGAGCTTCACAAATTGCACAATTTGGAGCTACACAAAAATTGAAACTATGATCTCCACAGGAATTTCCCCCAGAAAAAAACGTATTCTCTTCAGAAACAGTTGAGTTAGCAACAGAAACAGGGGAGTTACCTCCATAAACAGATGCATTAGGAGATACACAATCTGGATATCTGGAACTCCAGAAAAGGATGAGCTCCAGAAACAGGGGAATTAGTTACAGGAACAGGGGAATTAGGAGCTGCAGAGAGGGGAATTACTAGTTCAAGGAATACTGGAATTAGTTCAGCAACAAGGGTATTAGCTCCAGAAACAGAGGAATAAGGTCTAGAAAGATGTGAATTTGGAGTAACAGAAACTACCGAATTGAGCACTGCAGAAATGGGAAATTAGGTGCTCCAGAAACATGGGATTTTAATCAGTACAGCTAAAGTTGCTCCAGAAATAACCGAACTACATTTGGAAAGAGAAGCGTTGTCTCATGAAACAGATGAACTAGTTTTTCCTGCAGCAGGGAATTAGGAGAGCGCACCATAAGCAGAATACTTCGGAGCTAAATATAGCGGGAAATGGTAGCCACATAATAAGCACACTGAGGTGCTTCATAAACAGCGCAATTTAAAGCTCCAGAAACAGGGGAATTAATTTCTCCACAAACAACTGAAATAGCTTCAGAAACAGGTGAACAAGAACCTGCATAACCTGGGGTAGTCGGAGATCCAGCAACAGCGGCATTGTGAGCTCTCGTAAGATTTGATTTCGCAGCTCCAAGAACATTTAAATTAACCCCTAACAAGAGAAATAGCTCCAGGAACAGTGGGAATGGGATATTCTTATTTACCGGAATTAATTCCAGAAACCGGGGATTTAGCTGCAGAAATATTGGCGTTAACTCCACAAACTGTTGAATTGAGTGCTCCAGAAACACGAGAATTAGGAGCTGCAGAGAGAGGGGAATTATGCCCAGAAGTTTCGCGATTATATACAGAAAGAGAGAATTAGCTGCTCCAGAAACAGAGGACACTTCAGCTTCAGATACAAGATGATTTGCTCCAGGAACAGGGGAATTTGCTCCAGTCGCAGAGGAATTGGGAGCTCCAGAGACTGGGAAATTACTAGACCCGGGAATATTGGATTTAGCTCCAGAATCTCCAGAAACAGGGGAATTGGTGTTAAAACGAACAGAGTGAGCTCTAGAAAAAAGTGACTTAGCTGTCCCTGCAGCAGGGGATTTCGGAGAGCGCACGATAAACAGGACTTTTCGGAGAGATATATATATAACTAGTAGACACTTAAATACGACAATTAGGTGCTTCATAAACAGCGCAATTTGGAGCTCCAGAAAAAGGATAATTAGGAGCTCCACAAACAACTCAGAATCTCCAGAAAGAGGGAAACTAGGACTTCCAGAAACCACGGGTTTTTCTCCGAAAAGAAAGGTATTGGGTCCTGACACAGCTGCATGAGCTCCAGAAACATGGGAATTCCCTCAGGAAACAGGGAAATTAGGAGTCGCAGAAAGAAGACAAGTGGGAGCTCCAAGAACACGGGAATTAGCGCAGTAATAAGCGAATTAGCGCCGGAAACACGGAAATTAGTGCCGGAAACAGTGGACCTAAACCTAGAAACTGTGGAATTAGGTCTTGAAAGATGAATACAAGGAGTCGCAGAAACTGGTAAATTAGCAGCCCCAGTAACTGAGGAATTAGCTTCAGAAACAGGCAATGTGGAGCTGCAGAAACAGGGCAAGCGAGCTGCAGGAACATAGGAATAATCACAGTACAGAGAAATTACCTCCAAAGCTCTCGTACACCAGCAAGCACTCATACCCACAAACCTATCCTACGCTGCCCAAACTCTCCTGCCCCACACTAAGCTTTCCTAACCCCACAAGCTCTCCAACCCCGCCCAAGCTCTCCTACCCAAAAGATCTCTTAAACCCCAACTCTACCAGCCTACCAAGCTCTCCTACCCGCCAATCGCTCCTGCACCCCCAAGCTCTCCTAACCCCACATGCTGCCCTACCCCTCCAAGCTTTCCTAACCCCCCAGCTCTCCTGCCCCCATTACTCCTACTCCCCAAACGCTGCTACCCCCCCAAGCCTACCTGCCACTCAAGCTCTCCGACGCCCTCCAAGCTCTCCTAATCCCGCCCCAAAGCTCTCCGAACCCCCAAGCTCTCCTATCCACAAGCTCTCCTACACGACAAAGCTATCCTCACCGGCCCCCATGCACTCCTACCCCCAACAAGATCTCGTACCCCCGCAATCTCTCCTAACCCCCAAAGCTCTCCGACATGCCAAGCTCTCCTACCCCGCCAAGCTCTAACACCCACCAAGCTCTCCAACCCTCCAAAGCTCTCAGAACCCCCAAGCTCTCCTGTCCCCCAACTCTCATAGGCCCCCAAGATTTCCTACCCCGCAATCTCTCCCATCCCCCAAGATCTCCGACCGCCTCCCAAGCTCTCCTACCCCCATAACCTGTCCTACCCCGCTCCCCAAGATCTCATACCGCCCAAGCTCTCCAATCCCGCCAAACTCTCCTACACCCCAAGCTCTTCTACCCCGCAAAACGTTCCTTCCCCCTCAAAATATCCTACATCCCCAAGCTCACCGACACCCAAAGCTCTCCTACACCCCCAAGCGCTCCCATTCCCCCAAGCTCTCCAACACCCTCTCAAGCTCTCCTGCCCATCCAACCTCTCCTCCTCCCCTCCCCATGATCTCGTAGCACCCAAGCTCTGCAAACCTCCCGAACTCTCCTGCTCCCCAAGTTCTTCTAATCCCCACAGCTCTCCTCCCCCTCATAATCTCCTACACCCCAAGCTCTCTTACGCACCAAACTCTCCGACACAGCAAGCTCTCCTGCCCTTCATGCTCTCCATCCCCCCAAACTCGCCTACCCAACGCTCCACTACCCCGCAAAGATCTCCTTCCCCGCCAAGCTCTCCTACCCCCACAAAGCTCTGCCAACCCCCAAATCTCTCCTACCCACCGCCAAGTTCACCTCCTACCGCCCCAGCTCTCCAACCCCAGCAGCTCTGCTTCACCCCAGCTCTCCTTCCCCCCCACCAAGCTCTCCTACCCGCCCAGCTCTCCTACCCCCGCCAAAGCCCTCCTACAACCAGAAGCTCTCCTACCCACCAAGCTCTCATACACCCCCAAAGCTCTTCTAGACGTCAGGCTCTCCTACACCGTGCCCCCAGCTCTCCTACACCCATAATTTCTGCTACCCACCCAAGCGCTCCGACTCACCAAGCTCTCCTACCCCCCAAGAGTTCTTACGCCCCCAAGCTCTCCTACCGCCCAAAGGTCTCCTAACCCTCAAGCTCTCATACCCCCCCAAGATCTCCTACCCCACTCCACCAAGCTCTCCTACCACTTCCAAGCTCTCCTACACTCCAAGCTCCCCTACACCCCATGCTCTCCTATCATCCCATGTGGTATTACCCCCCAAGCTCTCCTAAACCCGCAAGCTCTGCAACCACTCCAAGCTCTCATATCCCCGGAGCACACCGACCACGCAAAATCCTCGACCGCCCCCAAGCTCTCCTAACCCCCAAGCTCTCCTAGCCCACCAAACACTCCTACAACCCCTAAGCTCTCCTACCCCCTCCCGCATGATCTCCTACACCCCCAAAGCTATTCTACCCCATCTCCTAGGCGCTCCTACCCCGCTAAGCTCTCCGACACCCAAAGCTCTGCTACCCACACAAGCTCTCCAACCGCCCCCCCAAAGACTTCTTACACCCACGCTCTCCGGCCACTCAATGCTCTCCTACCCCCAAGCTCTCCTACCCCCCAATCTCTCCTATCCCCCAAGCTCTCCTAACCCCAAGCTGTCCTACCTCCCCCAAGCTCTCCTACCCCAGAAATCCGGAGCCCCCATGCTCTCCTACCACTCCATGCCCTCCTACCCCCAAGCTCTACTACCCCCGTAAGGTCTCCTATCCAGCAATGCTCTCCGAACCCCCAACCTATCATAACCCCCCCAAGCTCTTCGACACCCCAAGCTCTCCTACTCCGCAAACCTCGACTGCACCCCATGCTCTCCTACCCCGTCGGCTCTCCTAACCCCAAGCTCTCCTCAACTCCAAGCACTCCGACCCACCAAGCTCTCCTACACCGCAAGCTCTCCAACACCCACAAGCTGTCCGATCCCCCCGCCCGCCAAGCTCTCGTAACCCCCGAAGCTCTCCTAACCCCCAAGCTCCCCTAACCCCGCATGCTCTCCTAACCCCAAGCTCAACTACAATCTCTCCGACCCACCAAGCTCTCCGACCCCGCAAGCTCTCCAACACCCACAAGCTGTCCTATCCCTCCGCCCCGCCAAGCTCTGCTAACCCCACAAGCTCTCCCACCACCCCAAGCTCTGCTACTCCTCCCCAAGCACTCCTACCCATCCAAATTCTCCAACACCCCAAGCTCTCTTACTGCCCGAGCTCTCCTACCACCCGCCAAGCTTTTCTACACTCCCAAGCTCTCTTACCCCATCATGCTCATTACCCCCACAAACTCTCCAGCACCCAAAGCTCTCCTGCCCCTCCAACAGCTCCTACCCCGCCAAGTTAGCCTAGCCCCCAATGCTCTCCTATCTCCCCCAAGCTCGGCAACCACCCACGCTCTCCGACCCCCCCAAAGCTCTCCTGCCCCGCCCAAGCTATCCTACCCCCGCAAGCTTTCTTCCCCCCAAACTCTCCTACCTCCCATGCGATCCTAAACCCCAAGTTCTTCTTCCCCCCAAGCTCTCCTACCATTCCAAGCTTTAGTAATCCCCTCCAACGTACTAGTATCCCTCCAAAAGCACACCTACCCCCATAAGCTCTCCAAGACCCCCAAACTCTCCGAGCCACCCCAAGCTCTCCTGCCTCCAAGGTTTCCTAACTCCCCAAGCTCTCCTAACCCCCAAGCACCCCTACCACCACAAGCTCTCCTACACCCCAAGCTCTCCTACCCTCCCCCCGCAAGCTCTCATACCTCCCCAAGCTCTCCGACACCCCAGGCTTTCTAACCCTCCAAACTCTCCTGCCCCACAATCCAATACCCCGCCAAGCTCTCCTGCCCTTAAGAAGTACTCACAACCTCCAAATATCACCTCCCCGCCGCCAAGTTCCCCTCCTACCGCCATAGCTCTCCTACCCCAGCAGCTCTGTTTCACCCCAGCTCTCCTACCACCCCCCCGCACTAAGCTCCTACCCCATCATTACTCCTGCCCGCCAATCTCTCATACCCCCGCCAAAGCCCTCCTACAACCCATAAGCTCTACTACCCCCTATGCTCTTCTAGCCGTCAGGCTCTCCCACCACCCCTCAGTTCTCCTACACCCCTAAGCTCTGCTACCCTCCCAAGCTCTCCGACTCACCAAGCTCTCCTACCCCCCAAAGGTCTCCTACACCTCAAGCTCTCTTACCACCTCTAGCTCTCCTATCGGCCCTATTACTACTACACCCCCAAGCTCTCCTATCCCTCCCCTAGCCCTCCTTTCCATCAAGCTCTCCTACCCCACAATATCTCCTATCCCCCCAAGCTCTCCTAAAACCCTCAAGCTCTCCTACCACCTCAAGCTCTCCTACCCCACAAGATCTCCTACACACACCAAAGTCTCCTACACCGCCCAGGCTCTCCTACACCCCGCAAGGTCTCCTACTCACTCAAGCTCTCCTTTGCCTCCAAGCTTTCCAACACCCACATGCTATCCTACCTCCTCAAGCTCTCCTTACCCCTCAAGCTCTCCGACCCCGCCAAGCTCTCCTAACCCCGAAGCTCTCATACTCGCTCAAGCTCTCCGACCCCACCAAGCTTTCCGACCCACGCGAGGTCAGCTCACCCGCAAGTACTCCTACACTCCAGGTTCTCCTGCCCCGCAAGCTCTCCTACCCACACAAGCTCATCTACCGCACAAGCTGTCCTAGCCCCCGAAGCTCTCCTGCGCCTCCAGCTCTCCTACATCCCCAAGCCCTCTTATCCCCAAGTTGTACTACCCCCGCAAGCTCTCCTAACATTAAAGTTCTCCTACCCTCACCGCCCAAGCTATCCTACCCCGCAAGCTCTCCTATCCCCCTAAGCACATCTACCCCCACAAGCTCTCCAACCATCCCAAGCTCTCCTACACCCGAAAAGTTCTTCTACCCCCCCTCCCCAAGCTCTCCTACCCCCACAAGCTCTCCTACCCCGCCACAAGCTCTCCTACACCCCAAGTTTTCCTACCACCCAAAGCTATCCTACACCCCTGCAACAACTCCTACCCCCGCAAGCTCTCGTGCCACCCCAGCTCTCCTAACACACAATCTCTCCTACCCGTCCAAGCTCTCCTAACCGCACAAGCTCTCCTACCCACCAAGCCCTCCTACCTCTCCAAGCTCTCCTACCTCACCCAATCTCGCCTAACAATCCAAGCTCCCTTACCGCCCCAAGCTCTCATGTCCTCCAAGCTCTCCTAACCCGCACGCCCTCCTACCCTCACTCCAAAGCTATCTTACCCCTCAAACTCACCTACCGCCCCCAAAGCACTCCTAGCCCTCCAAGCTCTCCGACCACCTAAAATCTCCCACCCCACAGCTCTTCTACCTCCCCAGCTCTCCTACAACCCCAGCTCCCCTACCACGCAATGCTCTCCTACCCCTCCAAGCTCTCCCACTCCCCAGCTCTCCTACCCTCCAAGCTCTCCTAGCCACTCACAAGCTCTCCTTCCCCCGTAAGCTCACCTACCCGCCAATCTCTCCTACCCCCAAAGGTCTCCTGCCCCGCCAATCTCTCCTACGCCCCCATGCTCTCCTACACACTCCAAGCTGTCCTACCAACCCAAGCTCTCCTACCTCCGCAAGCGCCCCAACCCCACCAAGCTCTCCTACTCGCCAAGCTCTCCTAACGCCATAAACTTTCCGACCCCGCCAAGCTCTCCGACCACACCAAGCTCTACTACACCCCTCCCAAGATCTCCTTCCCATCCAAGCTCTGCTAACCCCACCAAGCGCTCCTATCCCCTCAAACATTCCTAACCCACAAAGCTCTCCTAAACCACCAAACTCTCCGACCCCCAAGCTCTCCTACCCCACCACGCTCTCCTACCGCCCAAGCTCTCCTAAACTCCCCAAGCTCTCCGTCGCCCCCAAGCTCGCCTACCCCCGCACATTATCCTACACCCCAAGCTCTCCTACCCACACAAGCTGTCCTTCACCGCCCAAGCGCCCCTATCCCCTGGAAGGTCTCCGACACATCCAAGCAAAGCTCTCCTACACCGACAAGCTCTCCTACTGCCCCATATTCTCATAACCCCCATGCTCTCAAATGCTTCCAAGACCTCTAACCCCCAAGATCTCCTACTACCCAAGGACTCCTACACCCCAAATTATCCGATCCCCCAAGCATTCCTAACCCGCCAACCTCTCCTACCCGCAAGCTTCGCCATCCCTTCAGCTTTCCTAACCCCCAAGCTCTCCTCACCCCCATGCTTACTAACCTACAAGCTCTCCTACTCCCCACGCTCTCCTACCCACTAAGCTCTCCTACGCCGTCAAGCTCTCCCAACTCCCCAAACTCTGCAACCCTCACAAGCTCTACTACCCCGCCAAGGTCTCCTAACCCCCCAAGCTCAACTACCAAGCCAAGCTCTCTGACCTACCCCAAAGCTCCCCAAAGCCCCAAGCTCTCCTATGCTCCCAAGTTCTCCTACCCCCAAGCTCTCCTACCCCCGTAAGCTCTCCTACTCCGCAAACCTCGACTACGCCCCATGCTCTCCTACCTCGTCGGCTCTCCTAACCCCAAGCTCTCCTCAACTCCAAGCTCTCCGACCCACCAAGCTCTCCTACACCGCAAGCTCTCCAACACCCACAAGCTGTCAGATCCCCCCGCACCGCCAAGCTCTCGTAAACCCCGAAGCTCTCCTAATCCCCAAGCTCCCCTAACCCCGCAAGCTCTCCTAACCCCAAGCTCAACTCCAAGCTCTCCGATCCACCAAGCTCTCCGACCCCGCAAGCTCTCCAACACCCACAAGCTGTCCTATCCGTCCGCCCCGCAAGCTCTCCTACCCCGCCCAAGCTATCCTACCCCCGCAAGCTTTCTTCCCCCCAAACTCTCCTACCTCCCATGCTATCCTAAACCCCAAGTTCTTCTTCCCCGCAAGCTCTCCTACCATCCCAAGCATTAGTAATCCCCTCCAACGTACTACTATTCCTCCCCAAGCACTCCTACCCCCAAGCTCTCCTGCCCTTAAGAAGTACTCACAACCTCCAAATCTCACCTCCCCGCCGCCAAGTTCCCCTCCTACCGCCATAGCTCTCCTACCCCAGCAGCTCTATTTCACCCCAGCTCTCCTACCACCACCCCACCAAAGCCCTCCTACAACCCATAAGCTCTACTACCCCCCATGCGCTTCTAGCCGTCAGGCTCTCCCACCACCCCCCAGCTCTCCTACACCCCGAAGCTCTGCTACCCACCCAAGCTCTCCGACTCACCAAGTTCTCCTACCCCCCAAAGGTCTCCTACCCCTCAAGCTCTCTTGCCACCTCAAGCTCTCCTATCGGCCCAATTCCTACTACACCCCCAAGCTCTCCTATACCTCCCCAAGCCCTCCTATCCATCAAGCTCTCCTAGCCCCCAATATCTCCTATCCCCCCCAAGCTCTCCTAAAACCCTCAAGCCCTCCTACCACCTCAAGCTCTCCTACCCCACAAGATCTCCTACAGAGAGCAAGGTCTCCTACACCGCCCAGGCTCTCCTACACCCCGCAAGGTCTCCTACTCACTCAAGCTTTGCCTCCAAGCTTTCCAACACCCACACGCTCTCCTACCTCCTCAAGCTCTCCTAACCCCGCAAGCTCTCCGACCCCGCCAAGCTCTCCTACCCCCGAAGCTCTCATACTCGCTCAAGCTCTCCGACCCCACCAAGCTTTCCGACCCACGCGAGGTCAGCTCACCCCCAAGCACTCCTACACTCCAAGTTCACCTGCCCCGCAAGCTCTCCTACCCACACAAGCTCATCCACCGCACAAGCTGTCCTAGCCCCCGAAGCTCTCCTGCGCCCCCAGCTCTCCTACAGCCCCAAGCCCTCTTACCCCCCAAGTTGTACTACCCCCACAAGCTCTCCTAACCGGCAAGTTCTCCTACCCTCACCGCCCAAGCTATCCTACCCCGCAAGCTCTCCTATCCCGCCACAAGCTCTCCTACACCCCAAGTTTTCCTACCACCCAAAGCTATCCTACACCTCTGCACTCCTACCTCCCCAGCTCTCCTACAACTCCAGCTCCGCTACCACGCAATGCTCTCCTACCCCTCCAAGCTCTCCCACTCCCCAGCTCTCCTACCCTCCAAGCTCTCCTAGCCACCCACAAGCTCTCCTTCCCCCATAAGCTCTCCTACACGCCAATCTCTCCTACCCCCAAAGGTCTCCTGCCCCGCCAATCTCTCCTACGCACCCATGCTCTCCTACGCACTCCAAGCTGTCCTACCCACCCAAGCTCTCCTACCTCCGCAAACGCCCCAACCCCACCAAGCTCTCCTACTCGCCAAGCTCTCCTAACGCCATAAACTTTCCGACCCCGCCAAGCTCTTCTACCCCATCCAAGCTCTCCAACCACACCACGCTCTACTACACCCCTCCCATGATCTCCTACCCATCCAAGCTCTGCTAACCCCACGTAGCGCTCCTATCCCCTCAAACATTCCTAACCCACAAAGCTCTCCTAAACCCCCAAACTCTCCGACCCCCGAAGCTCTCCTACCCCACCACGCTCTCCTACCGCCCAAACTCTCCAAACTCCCCAAGCTCTCCGTCGCCCCCAAGCTCTCCTACCCCCGCACATTATCCTACACCCCAAGCTCTCCTACCCACACAAGCTCTCCTTCACCGCCCAAGCGCCCCTATCCCCTGGAAGGTCTCCGACACATCCAAGCAAAGCTCTCCTACACCGACAAGCTCTCCTACTGCCCCATGTTCTCATACGCCCCATGCTCTCCAATGCTCCCAAGATCTTCTAACCCCCAAGATCTACTACAAACCAATGACTCCTACACCACAAATGTTCCGATCCCCCAACCATTCCTACCCCGCCAACCTCTCCTACCCGTAAGCTTTGCCATCCCTTCAGCTTTCCTAACCCCCAAGCTCTCCTAACCCCCATGCTTACTAACCTACAAGCTCTCCTACTTCCCACGCTCTCCTACCCGCTAAGCTCTCCTACGCCGTCAAGCTCTCCCAACTCCCCAAACTCGGCTACCCTCACAAGCTCTACGACCCCGCCAAGGTCTCCTAACCCCCCAAGCTCAACTACCAAGCAAAGCTCTCCGACCTCCCCCCAAGCTCCCCAAAGCCCCAAGCTCTCCTATGCTCCCAAGTTCTCCTACCACCACAAGCTCTCCTACTGCCCCAAGTTCGCAAACCCCCCCCCCCATATTCTCCTGCACCCGCCAAACTCTCCTAGCCCCAAAGCTCTCCTACACACCAAGGTTTCCTACAGCCCAAGTTAACCTATCCCCCAAGCATTCCCACCACGCCAGGTCCCCTACCGCCCCAGCGCTCCAACCTACCATGCTCTCCTACCCTGCCAAAGCTCTCCAACACCCGCCAAGCTCTCCGACCCACACAAGATATCCGACCACACCAAGCTCTCCGACTCGCCCAAAGCTCTCCGACACCGCTCCACAAGTTCTCCTACACCCCAGTGGACTCCAACAGCCCCAAGCTTACCTACGCCCCAAGCACTCCGACCCCACCCAGATCTCATACCCGCCAAGCTCTCCTACCCGCCCAAGCTCCACGACACCCCAAGCTCTCCTAACCCCCAGTCTCTCCTTTTTACAAGCTCTCCTACCACACCAAGCTCTCCTATGCACACGCTCTTCTACCCGGCAAGCTCTGCTAAACCTCTAGCTCTCCGACTCTCCCAAGTTCCCTTACCACCCCATCCTCTCTTAAACCCCCTATCTCTCCTACCCCCTCAAGTTCTCCTACCTCCCAACGCTCTCCTAATCCAAGACTCCCCTACCTCCCAAACTATCCTACCCCCAAACTCTCCTACCCTCAAGCTCCCCTACCCCCCAAGCTCTCCTAGCCCCCAAACTCTCCTACACCCCTAAAACTTTCCAACACCACAAGCTCTCCTACGAGCCCCAAGCTCCCCGACGCTGCCAAGCTCTCCTACCCCCAAGTTCTCCTACAACCCCAAGCTCTCCTACACCCGCAAGCTCACCTACACCCCCAGGCTCTCCTAACCGCCCCAATCGCTCCTACCTCCAAAAGGTCTACTATCCCCTCAAGCTCGCCTACAAATGAAGCTCTCCTACTTCCACAAGCTCTACTCACCCAAATCTCTCCTACCCCTCCAAGCTCTCTTACGCCACCAAGCTTACTACATCCCAAGTTCTCCGCCCCCCCACAAGCTATTTTACCACCACCAAGCTCCATTCCCCACAAGCTCACGCCCCCAAGCTCACTTTCCCCCACAAGCCCCATTCTATCCCCTCCAAGCTCACTTCTAACCGCCCCCAAGCTATCTTCCACGCACCAAGGCTCTCCTCTACCCCCACACAAGCTCTACGACAACCAACACGCTTCTACCCCACTCCACACTTCTCTTCTACCCCCAAGCTCTTCTACCCACCAAGCTCTCCTACTCCCCACAACCTCTTCTATACTCGCAAGCACTTCTGCGCCCTAAGCTCTCCCTCAATGTCTGTACACACCAAGCTCTCTCCCCCATCTCTCCAATCCCTGCAAGCATTCCTAACCCCCCAAGCTCTTCTACAAGCCGCCCCGCTAATTTCTCCTACCCTTATCCCCAAGCTGTGAAACTTTCTAAAACTCCTACTTTTCGTCTTTCAGGAGCAAATTCCACAGTTTCTCGACGTTATTCCCATATTTCTGGCGCTAACTCCCTTGTTTCTGCGCGAACAATACACATCGAGCGACGAATTCGATGCTGCCCATTTTGCACCACTGACCGAGATAAGTTTCTAGACCATACTTTTAATATTTTGTAGCATGATAAATGCTTCTGCAATGATCAGTGGCTGTTCTTTTCACCCACAAATTGCAAACAACAATCAAAATAGATAGATGACTTCTGAAAAGTGTGCAGCAGTATTCATCATTCTCCAGTCTCATTAGCATTCCTTTGTTCAATTGCACTGTTCAAGTAAATAAGAAGGCAGAATATTATCTCAATGGCGGTAGATTAGGAAAACAAGAGGTACAACTAGACCTGGGTCACTTGGAAAATCAGCCATTGAAAGTTGGCATGAAGGTTTAGCAGTCAGTGAAAAATGGCAAATTATAAGTTGGCCTTCATATCTAGGGGATTTGAGTAAAGGAGTAGAGAGCTCTTACTGCAGTTGTACAGGGCCTTCGTGAGGCCTCACCTGGAATATTTTGTTCAGTTTTCGTCTCCAAATCTGACCAAGGACGTTCTTGATATTGAGAGAGGGCAGACTGATTCCAGGGATGGAAGGACTGACATATGAGGAGATAGTGGATCAACTGGGTCTATATTCGCTGGACTTTAGTAGGATGTGAGGGGATCTCACAGAAACATATACAATTCTGACAGGATTGGACAGTTTAGATGCAAGGAAAGTGCTCCCGACGTTGTGGAAGTCCACAGACAGAGGACACAGACTAAGGATAAGGGGTAAACCATTTAGGAATGAGATGAGGATATGGCCCTTACGGCTAAAGGAATCAAGGGGTATGGAGAGAAAGCATGAAACAGGTACTGAGATGAATGATCAGACATGCTCTTATTGAATGGTGGTGCAGGCTTGATGGGGCGATTAGCCTAGTTCTGCACCTATTTGCTGTGTTTTATATTTCTAATTCCCGTGTTCCTGGAGCTCCTAATGGCCTTCTTTCTGCGACTTGCAATTTCTTTGCACCTACATGGAATGCCCCTTCTTCTGCAGCTAATTCAACTGTTTCTGGAGCTAATATCTTTATTGACGGAGATAATTCCATCGTTTCGTGAATTCCTCGTCCCCTCTTTCTGGAGATTCTGAGTTGTATGTGGAGCTCCTAATTGTCCTTTTTCTGGAGCTCCAAATTGACTGTGTATGAAACACTAATTGTCCTATTTAAGTGACAACCACTTATATATATATCTCCGAAATGTCCTTTTTATGATTTAACCTCCTAAATCCCCTGCTGCAAGGACAGCTACATCATCTCTTTCTCGAAGTAACTCTGCAATTTCTAAACGGAATTCCCCTGTGGCTGGAGCTAATTGCGTTGTTTCATGTGCTGTTAATTTTCCAGTCTGTCGAGCTCGTAATTCTTCTGTTTTTGGAGCACCTTCCCTGTTCCTGGAACGACACACCTTGTAACTGTAGCTGTAACGTCCTCTGCTTCTGGAGCACCTGATTGCCTTCCTTTCTGGAACTAATTGCGACATTTATGGACATAATTTCCCTCTTTCTGGAGCTCCTAATGCAGCTGTTTCTGAAGCACTTAATTCCCCAGTTTGTGGCATTAACTCCAATATTTCTGGAGCTAATTCCACAATTTCTGGATTTAATTTCTGTAATTAAAGATATCCCCTTCCACGTGTTTCTGGAGCTATATCCCTTGTTCCAGGCTTAGTTTAAATGTTCTTGGAGCTGGTAAGTCGCAGCTAATGGGAGCTCCGAATGCAACTGTTGCTGGAGCTCCTACTACCCCAGGTTATGCAGGTCCTAGATCCCCTGTTTCTGGAGCTATTTCAGTTGTTTGTAGAGATCTTAATTTCCCTCCTTCTGGATCTTCAAATTGCACTGTTTATGAAGCAGCTTATTGTGATTTTTACCTGGCTACCATTTCCCCGATATATTTAGCTCCGAATTATTCTGCTTATGTTGCGCTCTACTAATTTCCTTTGTACAGTAATAGCATGGTACATATTTCTTGAGTAAACTCTTCTCTTTCTAAATGTAATTCCTTTGTTTCATTTGTGTACTGAATAAATTCCAGCGTTTCTGGAGCTCCTAATTCTCCAGTTACTCCAGTGCCCCATTTGACAGTTTCTGTTACTCCGACGTCTCATCTTTCTCGAACTAATTCCCACGTATCTAGTGCTAATACGGTTGTTTCCTAACTAATTCCAGTATTCCTCGAACTCCTAGTTCCCCGTTCTGCAGCTCCCAATTCCCTTGTTCCTGGATCTAATTCCCCAGTTTTTGGAGCTCATCTTTTTTTCTGGAGTTCCGAATACCTGTTTCTGGAGCTAATACTTTTATTTTCTGGGGTCAATTCCTGTCGAGCTTCAAATTTGCATATTTTTGGAGCTCAAAATAGTGTGGTTTATGAAGCACATAATTGTCCATTTTACGTGTCTAGTAATTTGCCGATATATATGGCTCCGAATTATTCTGTTTATGGTGCGCTCTCCTAATTACCCTGCAACATGAACAGAAAATTCACCTTTTCTGGAGGTAACTCTCCTCTTTCTAAATATAATTCCCATGCTTCTGGAGCTAATTGCTTTGTACTGTGATTATTCCTGTGCACCTGGAGCTCGTTTTTCCTGGTTCTGCAGGTCTGTATTGCCCTGTTTCTGGAGCTGCTAATTTACCATCTTCTGTAAATCCTACTTTTCTTCTTTCAACACCTAATTCCACTGTTTCTAGATCTATTACCCTTGTTTCTGCTCTAACTCCCGTGTTCCTGGAGCTGCGATTTCCCCTCTTTCTGCGACTCCTAATTTCCTCGTTCTTGGAGAGCATTCCAGTTTCTGTAGTTGATACCACTAATACCTATATTTCCGGAAAAAATTCCATAGTTTATGGAAGTCCTTGTTCCTCTCTTTCTGGAGATTCTAAGTTGTTTATGGAGCTCCTAATAGGCCTTTTTCTGCTGCTCCAATTTGCGATGTTGAGGAAGCACATAATAGTCGTATTTAGTGTCTACTAATTATATAAATATCTATATCCGAAATGTACTGTATATGGTGCGCTCTCCTAAATCCCCTGCTTGAAGGACAAGTAAGTAATCTATTTCGAGAACTAACTCTCCTCTTTCTAAACGCAATGTATCTGTTTCTGGTGTTGATTATGCTGTTTCTGTAGCTAATGCCACTGTTCGTGGAGCTACTAATTTCCCAATCTATGGACCTCCTAATTCCTCTGTTTCTGGAGCAAATTCCACGATTTCTGCACCGAATCACCTTGTTTCTGTAGCTGATATCTCCATGTTTCTGGAGCTCCTGATTCTCCATCTTTCTTGATCTAGTCACCATATTTCTGGACAAAATTCCCTTCTTTCTGGTGCTTCTAATTTTGCTGTTACTGGAGCACTTAATTCCCAAGTTTGTGGATTTTACGCCAATATTTCTGGAGATAATTCCCTGGTTTATGGAATTAATTCATGTAATTAAGGATATACCTTTGCCCCTGTTTCTGGAACTATTTCACTTGTTCCGGGGTAAGTTGCAATGTTCTTGGAGCTGCTAAATTCCAGGTAATGGGAGCTTCGAATTCCGCTATTGCTGGAGTTCCTACTATCCCAGATCATGCAGATCCTTATTCCCCTCTTTCTGGACCTACTTCAGTTGTTGGTGAAGATCCTAATCCCCTCTTTCTGGAGCTTCAAATTGAGCTGATTATGAAACACCTAATTGTGCTATATATGATGCGACCATTTCGCTTAAATATTTAGCTCTGAATTAATTTGCTCATAGTGAGATCTCCTAATTCCCCTGCTGCAGGTATAGCGAGTTTACCTGTTTCTTGAGCCAACTGTTCTCTTTCTAAATGCAATTCCATTGTTTCTGGAGCTAATTCCACTGTACTGAACACATTCCGGTGTTGCTGGAGCTGCTAATTCCGCAGTTTCTCCAGTGCCCAATGTGGCAGTTTCTGTAACTCCTAATTCTCATCTTTTTACTCATAATTCGCCTGTTTCTATTGCTAATACCGTTGTCTCCGAAATAATTCCAGCATTTCTGGAATTTATGATTCCCCTCTGTGAAGCTCCTAATTCCTCTGTTCCTGGAGATAATTCCCCTGTTTCTGGAGCTCATGTTCTTACTGGAGTTCCGAATATCCTAGTTTTTGGATCTCTAATGCATCTGTTTCTGGAGCTAATACCTTTTTCTCTGGGGAAAGTTACTGTGAAGCTCCACATTTGCATATTACTGGAACTCCACATTGTGTGGTTTATGAAGCACATATTTGTCCTATTTACGTGTCTAGCATTTTGCAGAACTATATGCCTACAAATTGTTCTTTTTAAGGTGCGCTCTCCTAATTTCTCTGCAACATAAACAGAAAATGTTTATTTAGGTAAATCTTCTCTTTCTAAACATAATTCCCCTGTTTCTAAAGCTAATTGCGTTGTACAGTGATTATTCATGTGTTACTGCAGCTCGCTTCCACTGTTTCTGCAGCTCACCATTACCATTTTTCTGGAGGTAAATCGACTGTTTCTGCAGTTACTATTGTACGAGTTTCTGTAACTCCAACTTTTCAACTTTTTAGACGTAATTCCACAGTTTCTCGACCTAATTCCCTGTTTCTGACTGTAATTCCCTTTTTCTGCTCTAATTTCCGTGTTCCTGGATCTCCACATTTCCTCTTTCTATGACTCCTAATTTCCCTCTTCCTGGAGGTCATTCTCTGTTCCTGCAGCCATTTGTCCTACTTTAGTGTCTACTAGTTATATATGTTTATCTCCGAAATGTCCTGTTCCTGGTGCGCTTTCCTAAATCCTCTGCTGCATGGACAGCTAAGTCAGTTCTTTCGAGAGCGAACTCTGCTCTTTCTAAATGCAGTTCTTCTATTTCTGGAGCTAATTGCGCTGTTTCTGGAGCTAATTCCAATATTCCTGCAGCTGTTAACTTCCCAGTCTGTGGAGCTCCTAATTCTTCTGTTTCTGGATCAACTTCCCCTGTTCCTGGAGCTAACCCCCCTGTACTTGTCGCTGAAAATCCTGTGTTTCTGGAGCACCAGATTCTCCCTCTTTCGGGAGCTAATCACCATATTTCTGGACATAATTTCCCCCCTTTCTGGAGCTCCTAATTCCGGTGTTTCTGTAGCACTTAATTCCCCTGTTTGTGGAGTTAACTCCAAAAGTTAAGGAGCTAATTCCCCGGTTGCTAGAATTAATTCCTGTAATTAACGACATCCCAATTCCACTGTTTCTGGAGCTATTTCTCTTGTTCCGGGGTTAGTTTCAATGTTCTTGGAGCTGCTAACTCCCATCTTATGGGAGCTCCCAATGCCGCTCAAGCTGAAACTCATAGTACCCCAGGTTATGCAGGTCGTTCTTCCACTGATTCTGGAGATAATATAATTGTTTGTGGAGAACCTAATTGCCTTTTTTCTACACCATCAAATTACTCTGTTTATGAAACACCTAATTGTGCTTTTTATGTGGCTACCATTTCCCCAATATATTTAGGTCCACATTATTCTGCTTATAGTGCGGTCTCCTAATTTCCCTGCTACAGGAATAGCTAGCTTAACCGTTTCTTGAGCTAACTCTTCTCTTTCTAATTCCTTTGTTTCTGAAAATACTTCCGCTGTCCAGAATAATTTCCCGTGATGCTGGAAATCCTAATTCCGCAGTTCCTGCGGTGCCCAATTTAGCAATTTCTGTAACTCCTAATTCTCATATTTCTAGACCTAATTCCCCTGTTTCTGGAGCTAATATCCATGTTCCTGCACTAATTCCAGTATTCCTGGAACTCTTAATTCCCCTCTCTGTAGCTCCTAATTCCACTGTTCCTGGAGCTAATTGCGCTGTTTCTGGAACTAATCTTTTTTCAGGCGTTCTAAATATCTCATCTGTTTCTGGAGGTAAATTCCCTGTTTCGGTTTGCTAATTCTACGGTTTCTGGCGCGAAAACCTTTTTTTCTGGTGTAAATTACGGAAATGATCCAGATTTCCAGATTTCTGGAGCTCTAAATTGTGCAGATTATGAAATACAATTTTGTCCATTTTATGTGTGTACTAGTTTCGTAGATATTGCTCCGAATTAACCTGTTTATGGTGCGCTCTCCTCATTACCCTGCAACATGAACAAAATATTCATCTTTTCTAGAAGTAACTCTCCTATTTCCAAACGTAATTCCCCTGTTTCCGAAGCTACTTCTGCACTGCTGTGATTATTCCTGTGTTCCTGGAGCTCGCTTCCCCTGCTTCTGCATTTTCCCCTTTCCCTGTTTATGAAGTGAACTCAATTGTTTCTGGAGCTGCAAATTTTCCTGTTTCTGCACCTCCTACTTGTCATCTTTCAAAACGTAATTCCACGGTTTCTGGACCTAATTCCCTTGTTTCTGCGCAAATTTCCGCGTTCCTGAGCTCCTACTTCCCCTCTTTCTGCGACTTCTAATTTCTCAGTTCCTTGAGTGAATTCGCCTCTTTCTGTTGCTAAGTCTACTGTTTCTGGAGCTAATAATTTTGTTTCCGGAGAAGATTGCATGGTTTCTGAAAGTCCTAGTTCCCCTCTTTGGAGATTCTGATTTGTTTGTGGAGCTCCTAATTGTCCATTTTCTCGAGCTACAAATTGCGCTGTTTGTGAAGCACCTAATTGTCCCATTTAAGTGTCTGTTAGTTATACATATATATATATTTGTATATCACCGAAATGTCCTATTTATGCTGCGCTCTCCTAAATCACCTGCTGCAGGGACAGCTAAGGCACCTCTTCCTAGAGCTAACTCTGCTCTTTCCAAATGTTTCTGGAGCTAATTTCGCAGTTTCCTGCTCTAATACCCCTGTTCCTAGAGGTACTAATTTCCCAGTCTGTGGAGCTCCTAATTCCTCTGTTTCTGGAGCAACTTCCCTTGTTCTTGGAGCTAATCACCTTGTTTCAATAGCTGAGATGCCCACTATTTCTGGAGCACCTGATATTCCAACTTTCTGGAGATAATCACCATATTTCAGGACATACTTCCCTTCTTTCTGGAGCTCCTAATTTTGGTGTTACTGGAGCAATTAGTTCCCCAGTTTATGGAGTTTATTCCAATATTTCTGGAGATAATTCCCCGCTATTGGAACTAAAGCCTGTAATTAAGGCTAAAACATTGCTCCTGTTTCTGCTGCTATTTCGCTTGTTCCAGGGTTCGTTGCAATGTTCTTGGAGCTGCTAAATCCCGCTTATGTGAGCTCCAAATGCAGCTGTTGCTGGAGTTCTTACTACCACAGGTTATGCAGGTCCAATTCCCCTGTTGGTGGAGATTCCGATTTGTTTGTGGAGCTCCTAATTGTCCATTTACTCGAGCTACAAATATTTCAGATATTTGTGGAGATCACAATTACCTGTTTCTATAGATTCAAATTTCACCGTTGATGAAAAATCTAATTGTGATTCATTTTACCCGATATAATTCCTTTGCATCTAGGGCTACTTCCGCTGTACTGTACAATTTCCCCTGTTTCTCGAAATCTTAATTCCACTCTTTATGCAGCGCCCAATTAGACAGTTTCTGTGACTGCTAATTCTCATCTCTCTAGACCTAATTTCCCGGTTTCTGGAATTTATTACTGGAACTCCTAAGTCCCGTTCCTGCAGCTCCCAATTCCACTCTTATTGGAGCTAATTCCCCTGTTTCTGAAGCTCATCTTTTTTCTGCAATTCCTAATATCCCAGATTATGCATCTCCTAATGCAGTTGTTTTGGAGCAAACTCCCCTTTTTCCTTTGCTACTTCACCTGTCTCTGGAGATAAACATTTTTCTGTGGAAATTTCCTGTGGAGCTCCTAATTTCCCTTTTATCTTGAGCTCCATGTTGAGCGGTTTATGAAGCCCATAATTTTCGTTTTTACGTGCCGAGTACTTTGCCGAATTCTTCTGTTTATTGTGCGCTCTCTTAGTTACCCTGCAACAAGACATTCTTCCACAGATTCAACACCTAACTCCCCTGTTTCTGGCGATAATTCCCGTCTTCCTGGAGCTCATACTTGCACTCTTTCTGCGACTCCAAATTCCCCTGTTCCTGGAGTTAATTTCCCTGCTTCTGGAGCTAATGAAACTTTTTTCTGGATATCCTAATTTCCCAGTGTGTGGAGCTTCTAATCCGTGTCCGGAGTTAACTCCGCAGTTACGGTTGCAAATTCTACAGTTTCTCGAGCTAATTCCCCAATATCCGGAGGTCCGAGTTCTTCTGTACCTGAAATTCCTAATTCCTCTGATTCTGAGGCTCTCAATTGCCCTGTGAAACCTAATTGCCCTTTTCATGTGGCCACTAATTTCCTGATATATATATGCCGAACCAAAGTATATTGTTTATGATGCGCTCTCCGAATTCCCTGACTACATGATCAGCTAATTTACTTGCTTGTTTCTGGAGCTGGCTCCACATTTACCAGAGTCTGGAGCCTGCTTCAGAGCCCCACATTGATGCTGCCCTCTCCTAACTACACTCTATCTGGATCACCTAAATCTCTTGTTTCCTTTGATCCAAATATTTTTTCTTTTGGAAACATACTTCCCTCGTTTCTGGATCGTATAATTCCCCCTGTTTTTGCAGCTAATTCCGCTGATTCTGGTGATGATATCACTGATTCTGGCGTTGAGTTCCGTGTTTCTGGAGCTAATTTCCTTGCTAATGAGCTAATTCCCGTCTTCCTGGTGCTAATTCCCATGTTTCCGGACATGATTTATCTTTTTTACGAAGCTCCGAATTCCTCAGTTTCTGGAGAGAAAACCCCTGTTTCTGTCGATATTTCAACGGCTTCTGGAACTAATAGTTCTGCATCTTGAGCTGAATTCCTATATAATGGAGGTACTACTTCCCCTATTACTGGAGATATATCAGTTGTTTCTGAAGATCACAATACCCCCGTTTCTGGAGTTCAATATTGCCCTTATTATGGAGCAGGTAATTGTCGTTTTTACATGGTTCATGTCCCATCCACCAGCGCAAGTTCGTGCCCCATTCCAGCCTAATTTTCTGCACCATTCCAACCCAAGTTCCTGTCCATTCCCCAGACATTTTCCCAATGTATGGAGCCTGTTCCTAAGATCTATGTTGATGGAGTCCTCTCCTAATGCCCTTGCATCTGGATCTCCTAAAGCGCCTGTATCTTTTGCTCCAACTTATTTTGTTTATGGAACCATACTTCCCTTGTTTATGGACTTTATTTTTCACCAGTTTCAGAATATAATTCCAAATTTTATGGATTTAATTTCCCTGTTTCTGAAGATAATGGCCTTATTTCTGAGTTAATTTCCGTGTTCCTGGAGCTCCTCGATCTGCAGCTCTCAAGTCCCCTGTTTATCGATCTAATACCCCTGGATGTGGAGGTAATTCATATTTTTCTGGAGCTGCTATTATCCCAGTTTGAGGAGATTCTAAATCCTCTGTTTCTGGATGTAACTCCTCTATTTCTGTAGCTAATTCATCTGTTGAAGTAGGTAATACCTCAGTTTCTGGTGCTGATTCCTCAGTTTCTGGGGCTGATTCCCCAGTTTCTGGAAATGTTTCAATTGTTTGCGGAGTTTCTAATATCCCCGTCACTGGAGCTCCAAATTGCGCAGTTTATGGAGCACACCATTGTCCTTTTCTTATGGATATGAGTTCCCCTATAGCTCCGAATTATCCTGTTAATAGTGGGCTCTCCTATTTCCCCTCCTATAGGGACAGCTATTCGCCTTTTTCCTGAGCTGTCTCCAAATTTCCCACTTTCTTGTTCCCTCTTCTATGTTCAATTTTGAAGCTGTAATCTCCTTATTTCCCGGCATCCGGGTCTCCTGAATCTCCTTTTTCTTTTGCTTCAAATTGCATTCTTTATGGAACCACACTTGCCTTGTTTCTGGATCTCGTAATCTCTGAAGCTAAACAACCTGTTTCTGTAGATGCGATGTGTTCTGTTTCTGGAACTCTTGATCTGCCCCTTGGTGGATCTAAATCCCATATTTCTGGAGGCAATTCCCCTGTTTCGAGAGCTCCTAATACCTGTGGTTCTGAAACTCCGAATTCCCCGATTTGCTGAGTTAATGCAGTGTTTCTGTAACGAATTTCCTGTTCTGGGGATTCACCTTAGATTCCCGCAGCTGGTATCTTCAAAGTTTCTGGAGTTCCTAATACCCCAGTTATGAGATTTCCAATTATCCCTGTTTCTGGAGCTATTTCACTTGTTTGTGGAACTCCTCATTGCGCAATTTCAGGAACTCCAAATTGCACTGTTTATGGAATAATTAATTATTCTTTTTATGTGGCTACTATTTCCCCGATATATATCGTACCGAATTGTCTTGTTTATGGTGCACTCTCCTAATTCTCCTGCGAAAGGAAAACCCAAGTCGCCTTTTTATAAAGCTGTCCCCAATTTCCGAGTTCCTGGAACTGTCTGCTATGTTCCATGCAGATGAGGCGCTCGCCTAATTCCACTCTACATGGATCTAATAAATCTCCTGTTTAGCTTGCTCCAAATTACATTGTTAATGGAACCAAACTTCTTTCGCTTCTGCATTTCATGATTCCCCTGTTTCTAAAATCGAAATGTCCTCTGATTCTGGAGCACCCGATTCTCTCTTTTTCCAGAGGTAATTAGCATATTTCAGGACATAATTCCCCTCTTGCTGTAGCTCCTAATTCCAGGGTTTCTGAAGCACATAATTCCTTGGTTTGTGCAGTAAATACCAGTGTTTATCGAGCTAATTTTCCTTTTTCTGGAATTAATTCATATATATTTAAGGAGGTAATATTCCGCCTATTATTGAGCTAATTCCCTTGTTCTGTGGTTATGCAGATATTTCTCTTGTTGTGGAGATCTTAATTACTCTGTTTCTGAAGCTGAAATGCACTGTTTACAAAGCGTCTAATTCTGTTTTCATGCGGCTAACATTCCCCCGATATATATAGCTCCAAAGGGTTCTGCATATGGGGCGCTGTGCTAATTCCCCTGCAACAGGAACAGCTAATTTTTCTATTTATTACACTAACTCCCATCTGTCTAAACCCAATTCCCATGTTACAGTATATAATTCCGCTGCACTGAGCGAAGTCCTGTGTTCATGAGCTCCTAATTCCCCAGTTTCAGCAGCGTACAATTCTTCTGTTCCTGGAGCTAATTCCACTGTTTCCGGAGCTGCTAATTCACCACTTATTGTAAGTCCTAAATATCCACTTTCTGGATCATTTCTTCTGTTTATGGAGCTAAGTCCTTTGTTTCGCGCTAATTCCCGGGTTCCTGAAGCTCCTACTTCATCTTTTTTCTGGAGGTCCGAATATCCCAGTTTGTGAAGCTCCGAAATCATGTTTATAAATGTAATTCTCCTGGTTCTGTAGCTAATTGAACTGTCTGGAGCTAAAACCTTTGTTTCTGCGGAAAAATCCACTAGTTTCTGTAACTGTCTCCAAATTTCCCAGTTTGTCGAGCCAGCTCCTAATTTCCATGTTCATGCTGCCCTCTCCGTATTCCCCTGTTTCATATCTGTATCACCTAAATCTCCACTTTCTTTTGCTCCAACTTACTTTGGTTATTGAACCATACTTTCCTTGCTTTTGTATCTCTGAATTCCCAAGTTTTTGAGCTTATTCTCCTGATTATGAAGATAATTCGCGTGTTCCTGCAGCAATTCACGGGTTTCCGGAGCTAATTCATCTTTTTGTGGGGAGTTACGAATATACCAGTTTGTGGAGCCCCGAATTCTTCTGTTTCTTCAGGTAACTCCCCTGATTCTGTAACTATTTTAACTATGATGTAGTGTAACAAATGAATACACCACTTGAAGACTATTGAATGGCAAAGTATCAAATTATTCACTTGCAAGGGAAAATCGGGTAGTTGATAATTAGCCATTCACTGAGCTCTCCGCCCCGATCTCTTCGATAAACTCGTGGTCTGGGACAGTTATACATTGCAGCAAATAGTTGTGTACCATACATTACATGGCCTTTTTCAATCAGATTAATTCTCTATTTCGCTCATATGATACACTTTGGACTGTTTGGGGACTTTAATGCTTGAGCATGAGGCTTGCATCCTGCATTCTAAGCAGCTGCGAGCGAGGCTTCCTGTAATGCAACACTCGTCTGAACCATATCAGTCTAAATATGGAATTGATGATGTATGTTGCTATCGCCAACTTTATAACTCTATCAATGAATCAGATACAACGGAGGCCCATGTAGTACTTCAATTACCCCTTTTGGTCCTTGACTACCCACCTCAACGTAACCAGCCCTTCTATATTCAACAGTGGCGGGAAAGAGCCTAGTGCTCATGTAGCTATCTTACTCCCTCTGTCTCAGTAGGTTACTCATCTTCTTTACTATAGCTTTAACTTGCTTTTATTCCTACAGTTAGACCAAGCTGCACCTGTATATACATGCCAGGCTTAGGCCAATAACAATTGTAGAACTATCAGCATTTGGGAGATGATGCTGTAGGATTTGGTAAATTTGTATATTATCCTCCAGGGGATTCATTATCTCACTTATGTCCTCTGGAAGATAGGGTATGCGTTCTGAGAGGTGTTCCTCATACAGCCCCAAATCTGCCTTAAATCCGTCCTTTAGATTCATAGCAATAGATCACCGTGCATGAATGTAGATTCATGAGTGTCCTAAGCTTACCCGTCGGTTGGAGGTGAAGCAGACGCTGGGGTTAGTAATGTTAGAAAAAAAGGTATTAGCTCCAGAAGCCGTTGAATTAGCTGCAGATGCAGGATAGTTAATCCCAGAAACAGATGCATGAGGAAATCCACAACCTGGGATATTAAGAACTCTAGAGAAAACCTGAGCTCCAGAAATAGGGGAGTTAGCTACAGGAACAGTGATATTAGGAATTGCTGAGAGGGGAAGTAGGAGTTCCAGGAATACTATAATTAGTTCAGAAACAAGGTTATTAGTACCAGAAACAAGACAATTAGGAGTTACTGAAACTGCAGAATTGGACACTGCTGAAGCTGGCGTATTAGGAGCTCCAGAAAACGGGAATTTTTTCAGTACAGCATAAGTAGATCCAGAAACAAAGGATTTACATTTTGAAAGAGAAGAATTTGCTCAAGAAACAGGAAACTAGCTATTCCCGTAGCAGGTGAATTCGAATAGAGCACCATGCGCAGGACATTTCGGATATATATAAAACTAGTAGACACTTAAATATTAAGTGGGGAACTAGGACTTCCAGAAACTATGGCATTTTTTCTGGCAACAAAGGTATTAGCGAGTTTACTCCACAAAGAGGTGAATTAGCGGTTCCTGCAGCAGGGGAGTTAGCAGTGCGCACCATAAACAGCACATCTCCGAGAGTTAAATATATAACGAGTAGTCATGAAAATAGAACAATTAGCTGCTTCATCAACAGTGCAATTTGGACCTAAAAAAATAGCCGAACAGGGGCTTCACAAACAACACATAATGTCCAGAAAGTGGGAAACGTGGACTTCAAGAAACTATGGAATGTTTTCGTAAATAAAGGAATTAGCTTCAGAAACAGTTGAATTACCTAGAGAAACTAGAGAAACAGGGACATTCCATTTAGGTATAGGGAAACTAGGAGTAGCAGAAAGAGGTGTATTCGGAGCTCCAAGAACATGGGGATTAGAAACATAGAAATATAGAAAATATGTGCCCTTCAAGCCTGCACCACTATTCAAGAAGATCATGGATGAACATTCAGCTCAGGACCCCTTTCCTGCTTTCTCTCCATACCCCTTGATCTCTTTAGCCATAAAGGCCATAGCCAAGTCCACCTTGAATACATCTAATGAACCAGCATGAAGAACTCTCTGCAGAAGTGGGTTCCACAGGTTAACAACTCTCTGAGTGAAGAAGTTCTCCTCATCTCAATCGTAAATGGCTAACCACTTATCCTCAGACTGTGTCCACTGGTTCTGGACTTCCGCAACATCGGGAACATTCTTCCTGCATCCAACCTTTCCAGTCCCGTCAGAATATTATATTTTTCTATGAGATCCACTCTCATCCTTTTAAACACTAGTAAATACAGGCCCAGTCGATCGAGTCTCTCCTCATATGTCAGTCCTGCCATCCCGGTAATCAGTCTGGTGTACCTTCGATGCACTCCCTCAATAACAAAAACGTACTACCTCAGTTTAGGAGACCAAAACTGAACACAGTATTGAAGGTGAGACCTCACCAAGGTCCTGTTCAACTGCAGTAATTCCTCCCTGCTCCTCTACTCATATCGCCTCGCTATGAATGTCAACATACCATTTGCCTTCTTCACCGCCAGCTGTACTAGCATGCCAAATTTCAACGACTGATGTACCATGACACCCAGGTCTCGTTGCACCTCTCCTTTTCCTAATCTGCCGCCATCCAGAAAATATTCTGCCTTCGTGTTCACTGCAACAGAGCATTAGATCTAAAGTATGCTAAAGTGATTGGAGAATAATGAATACTACACACTTTTCAGGAGTAAATGGTTTTTTTTGACTGCTGTTTTCAATTTAGCGGTAATAAGAATAGCTACCAATCATTACAGGAAGCATTTTTAATGCTACAAAATATTGCAAGGTAAGGCCTAGAAAATTATCTTGCACAATGGTGCAAAATGGGCAGCATCTGATTCGCGGCTCGATGAGCATTGTTAGCAAATAAATAAGGGAGTTCGCGACAGAATCGGCAGTTTGGTCAAGAAACTGTGGAATTTGGTCTTGAAAGAGAAAAAGTAGGTGTTTTAGAAACTGAAAAATTAGCAGCTCCAGAAACAGTGGAATAAGCTCCACAAACAGGGCAATGGGGAGCTGGATAAATCGGGGAAGCGAGGTCCTGGAACACAGGAATAAGCACAGTACATTGCAATTAGCTCCAGAAACAGGGGAATTATGTTTAGAAAGTGGAAAGTTACCTCCAAAAAAGCTGCATTTTCTATTCATGTTGCAGGGTATTTAGGCGATTGCACCATTAACAGGACAATTCGGAGCAATATATATCGGCAAACGACAAGGTACATATGAAGGATAATTATGTGCTTCACAGCTTGGGGGGGTAGGAGAGCTAGGCGGGTTTAGGAGAGCTTGTGGAGAGCGAGAGCTTGGGGGTAGGAGAGCGTAGGGGGTAGGAGAGCTTGGGCGGATAGCAGAGATTGGGGAGTTAGGAGAGCTTGGGGGTATAGAAAAACTTGCGGGGGTTGGAGAGCTTGTGGTTGGAGAGATTTGCGGTTAGGAGAGCTTGGGAGGGGGCTAGGAGAGCTTAACGCCATAGGAGAGCTTGGGTGGATTAGGCTTGCTGGTGAGGTAGGAGAGGTTTGGTGGCTAGGTGTGCTTGGGGGGTAGGAGTGCTTCGGGGGGGTGTAGGCGAGCTTGGGCTGGTAGGAGAGCTTGGGGTATTGGAGAGCATGGGGGTAGGAGAGCTTGGGGGTGGGCTAGGAGAGCTTTCGCCGGTAGGAGAGCTTGGGGCATAGGAGAGCTTCGGAGGGTTTAAGCTTGGGCGGGTAGGGGAGCTTGGTGGGATAGGAGAGAATGGGAGGCAGGATAACTTGGCGGGTGGTAGGAAAGCTATGGAAGTAGATGTGCGTGCAGAGGAAGGAGAGCTTGGCGGTTATGGGAGCTTGTGTGGAGAAAGAGAACTTGGGGGAAGAGAGACCTTGTGGGGAGAAGTGCTTGCGGCATGCAGAAAATATTGGGGTTAGAAGAGTTTGGGGGGGTTGAAGGGCTTTTAAGGTAGGAGAGCTTGGAGCCACAGGAGAGTTTGTGGGGAGGTGAACTTGTGGGACAGGAGACGTTGTGTATTCGGAGTGCTTAATGGATAGGAGAGCTTGGGGGTTGGATAACATGGGCGTTAGGAGAGATTGGGGGTTATGGGAACTTGGGGTAGGAGATATTGGGAGGTAGGAGAGCTTGGGGAGATAAGAGAGCTTGGGGCTTAGGAGAGCTTTGGGTCGGGGAGCTTGGTAGGCTTGGAGATCTTGGGGTGTAGGAGAGCTTTGGGGGTTGGAGAGCTTTGGGGTGTAGGACAGATTGGGAGGGGTAGGAGAGCTTGGGGAATGGAGAGCTTGTGGGGAGGAGAGCTTGGGGAGTAGGAGAGCTTGGAGTTCAGGAGAGTTTAGGGGGGTAGAGGAGCTTGATGAGTAGGAGAGGCTGGGGATAGGAGAGCTTGGGAGATAGCAGTGCTTGGGAGTGTAGGAAAGCTAGGGGGTAGGAAAACTTGGGGCGTAGGAGTGCTTGAGACGTAGGAGAGTTTGGGGGGTAGGAGAGCAAAGGACGGTAGGAGAGCTTGAGGATGTAATAGAGCTTGGGGTGTCGGAGAGCTTTGAGGTGTAGAAGAGCTTGGAGCGGTTGCAGTAATTGGCAGCATAGGAGAGCTTGGTGCAGTAGGAGATCTGGTGGGATAGGAGAGCTTGGGGGTGATAGGACAGCTTGGAGGGGATAGGAGAAATTGAAGGTGTAGGATAGCTTGGGGCTGGTTAGGAGAACTTGAGAGTGTCGGAGAGCTTGGGGGATTAGAGATCATGGGTGGGTAGGAGAGTTTGAATAGGGCAGCAGGAGAGCTTTGCCGGGGGTAGGAGAGCTTGCTGTGGTACGGGAGCATAGCGGGTAGTCGAGATTGGGGGAGGTAGGAGATCTAGCGTGGGTAGGAGAGCTTGCAGGGGAAGAAGTGCTTGAGGGGTTGGGAGAGCTTGGGTGGTTGGAGAGCTTGGATGGGTAGGAGAGCTTGGATGGTATTGTTGATACACTTTTAGTCTTCGCAACATAAGACCTTTATTCTGTAGATTCTCCGCCGGGACCTGTTAGGATAAAGGGAACACTCTCGGTTCGAGCCTGTCCTCCACTCTCCTGACAAATCCCGTAACTGTACAAAAGCTCAACACTTATACATTGTTACAGCAGAACACATTTGAATGACACTCAGTTTATACAATCATTGGTCGATTTCCCCCATAGCATACCCAAGAGTGTTGGTCGGAGAGCTTGGCGGGTGTTGGAGAGCTTTGGCAGGGTAGGAGAGCAGGGTAGGTAGGAGAGCTGGGGCGGTAGGAGAGCTGGAGGGGTAGGAATGCTTGGGGGATAGGAGCGCTTGGTGGGGTTAGGAGAGCTTGGATGGGTAGCAGATCTTGGGAGGGATGTAGGAGAGCTTGGATGGGGTAGAAGAGCTTGGCGGGGTAGGAAAGTTTATGGCGTTAGGAGAGCTTGGCGAGTAGGAGAGCTTGGTGGGGTAGGGGTGCTTGCGGAGGTAGGAGAGCTTGGGTGGGTAGGGCAGCTTGGAGTGTGTAGGAGAGCATGGGGGCGTAGGAGAGATTGGCGGGGCAGGAGACCTTTGGGGGTAGGAGAGATTGGCGGGTAGGAGAGCTTACGGGGGAAGGAGAGCTTGCGGGTGGCTAGGAGAGCTTGGAGATAGGAGAGCTGGGGAGTGGGAGAGCTTGGAGGGGTAGGAGAGCATTGTGTGGTAGGGGAGCTGAGGCTGTAGCAGAGCTGGGGAGGTAGGAGAGCTGGGGGTGGGAGATTTTAGGTGGTAGGAGAGCTTGGAGGGCTAGGAATGCTGGGGGGTGGCGGTAGAAGAGTTTGGGGTGTCGGATAGCTTTGGAGTGAGGGTAGGAGAGCGTGCGGGTTAGGAGAGCTTGGGGGACATGAGAGCTTGGGGCGGTAAGGGAGCTTGGTTTGTTAGGCGAGATTGGGGGAGGTAGAGGTGGGAGAGCTTGGTGGGTAGGAGAGCTTGTGCGGTTAGGCGAGTTTGGGCTTGTAGGAGAGCTTGTGGGTTAGGAGAGCTGGGGTGGCACGAGAGCTTGCGGGGATAGGAGTTGTTGCAGGGGTGTGGGATAGCTTTGGGTGGTAGGAGAGCTTGTGGGAGGTAGGAGAGCTTGTGGTGGTAGGAGAGCTTGGGGGGTGTATAGCTTGGGCGGTGAGGGTAGGAGAACTTGCCGGTTAGGAGAGTTTGCGGGGGTAGTACAACTTGCGGGGTAAGAGGGCTTGGGGCTGTAGGAGAGCTGGGCGTGCAGGAGAGCTTCGGGGGCTAGGACAGCTTGTGCGGTAGATGAGCTTGGGTGGGTAGGAGCGCTTGCGGGGCAGGAGAACTTGGAGTGTAGGAGTGCTTGGGGGTGAGCTGACCTCGCGTGGGTCGGAAAGCTTGGTGGGGTCGGAGAGCTTGGGCGAGTATGAGAGCTTCGGGGGCAGGAGAGCTTGTGGAGGTAGGTTGGTGTTGGAAAGCTTGGAGGCAAAGGAGAGATTGAGTGAGTAGGAGACCTTGCGGGGTGTAGGAGAGCCTGGGCGGTGTAGGAGGCCTTGGTGTGTGTAGGAGGTCTTGTGAGGTAGGAGAGCTTGATGTGGCAGGAGAGCTTGAGGGTTTTAGGACAGTTTGGGGGGATATGAGATATTTGGCGGCAGGAGAGCTCGATGGATAGGAGGGCTTGGGGAGTGATAGGAGAGGTTGGGGGTGTAATAGGAATTAGGCCGATAGGAGAGCTTGAGATGGTAGAGATCTTGAGGGGTAGGAGACCTTTGGGGGGTAGGAGAGCTTGGTGAGTCGGAGAGATTGAGTGGGTAGCAGAGCTTAGGGGTATCGGAGAGCTGGGGGGTGGTGGGAGAGCCTGACGGCTAGAAGAGCATGGGGGGTAGGAGAGCTTAGGTGTTGTAGGAGGGCTTTGGCGGGGGTAGGAGAGATTGGCGGGTAGGAGTGATGGTGGGGTAGGAGAGCTTAGTGGGTGGGCGTGGTAGGAGAGCTGGGGTGAAACAGAGCTGCTTGGGTAGGAGAGCTCGGGCGGTAGGAGGAGAACTTGGTGGCAGGGAGGTGAGATTTGGAGGTTGTGAGTACTTGTTGAGGGCAGGAGAACTTGGCGGGGTATTGGATCGTGAGGTAGGAGAGTTTGGGGGGTTAGAAAGCCAAGGGGGTCGGAGAGCTTGGGAAGGTATGAGAGTTTTGGGGGGGCGGGTAGGAGAGCTTGGGGTGTAGGAGAGCTTGTGGGGGTAGGGGAGCTTGGGAGTTAGGAAACCTTGGGGGCAGGAGAGCATGGGATGTCTCGGAGAGTTGTGGGTCTTGGAGAGCTTGTGGAGGTAGAAGTGCTTGGGGAGGGGATTACTAAAGCTTGGGATGGTAGGAGATCTTGGGGGGAAGAAGATCTTGGGGTTTAGGATAGCATGGGAGGTAGGAGAGTTTGTGGGAAGAAAGCTTGCGGGGGTAGGATAGCTTGGTTGTTCGGGGAGCTTGGGCGGGGTAGGAGAGCTTGGGGGTGGTAGGACAGCTTGGTGTTTGGAGAGCTTGGAGGTAGGAGAGCATTGAGTGGTCGGAGAGCTTGGGTGTAAGAAGTCTTTGGGGGGCCGGTTGGAGAGCTTGGGTGGGTAGCAGAGCTTTGGGTGTAGGAGAGCTTAGCGGGGTAGGAGCGCATAGGAGATGGGGTAGAAGAGCTTTGGGGGTGTAAGAGATCATGCGGGAGGGGGCAGGAGAGCATGGGGTGTAGTGGAGGTTGGGGGAGTAGGAGAGCTTGGGATGTCGAAGAGCTTGGGGGGGTTATGATAGGTTCGGGGTTTGGAGAGCAAGGAGTGGTAGGAGAGCATGTGGGTTGGGGATTTGTGGGGTAGGAGAGCTTGGGGCTGGTCGGACAGTTTGGGGTTAGGACAGCTTGGGGTTAGGAGAGATTGGGTGATAAGAAAGCTTGGGGTGTAGGAGAGCTTGGGGATAAGAGAGCATTGAGTGGTTGGAGAGCTTGGGTGTCAGAAATCTTGGGGGAGGTTTGGAGAGCTTGGGTGGGTAGCAGAGCTTGGGGTGTAGGAGATCATGCGTGAGGCGGGTACGAGAGCTTAGGGGTTGTAGGAGTGTTTGGTGGGGTAAGAGAGCTTGGGGGTTAGGAGAGCTTGGGGGGGGGGGAGTGGTGATTTTGCGTTTTCGGTGTGCTCCGCGGATATGAGAGCTTGGAGTGGTTGCAGAGCTTGCGCGTTTAGGAGAGCTTGGGGGTTGCACCACATGGGATAATAGGAGAACATGGGGTGTAGGGGAGCTTGGAGTGTAGGAGAGCTTGGAAGAAGTAGGAGAGCTTGGTGGAGGGGGGTTAGGAGATCTTGGGGCGGTAAGAGAGCTTGAGGGGTAGGAGACCTTTGGGCGGAAGGAGAGCTTCGGGGGGTAAGATCTCTTGGGGAGTAGGAGAGCTTGGTGAGTCGGAGCGCTTGGGTGGGTAGCAGAAATTGTGGGTGTAGGAGATCTGGGGGCGCGGTGTAGGAGAGCCTGACGTCTAGAAGAGCTTTGGGGGTGTATGAGAGCGTGGGGGGTAGGAGAGCATCTGGTTGTAGGAGGGCTTTGGCGGGGGTAGGAGAGCTGGGCGGGTAGGAGAGCTTGGTGGGGGCTAGGAGAGCTGGGGTGAAGCAGGGCCGCTTGGGTAGGAGAGCTGGGGCGGTGTGAGGAGAACTTGGCGGGAGGTAGGAGTGATTTGGGGGTTGGCAGAGCATTGTGGGAGTAGGAGAGCTTGGCGAGGAAGGAGATCTTTGCGGGGTAGTGGAGCGTTGGGTAGGCGAGTTTGGGGGGATGGAGGGCATGAGGGGCAGGAGAGCTTGGTGTGTAGGAGAGCTTGGGGCGTAAGAGAGCTTGGGGTGTTGGAGTGTTTGAGGGTAGTAGAGCTTGCGGGGGTAGGAAACCTTGGTGGGTAGGACAGCTTGCGGGGTAGTAGAGCTTGGTGGGTAGGGGAGCTTGGTGGGTAGGTAAGCATTTTGGGGGTATGAGAGCTTGGTGGTTAGGAGAGCTTGGGTATCAGCAGGGCTTGCGGGGTCAGAGAGCTTGGGGATGCAGGAGATTATGAGGGGGAAGGAGAGCTTTGGCATTAGAAGAACTTGGGGAGCAGGAAAGCTCGGGGTGGTTGCAGAGCTTGGGTGCTACGATAGCTTGTGAAGGGGAGGAGGCGACGTATGATGGGTAGGAGAGATTGGGAGGGTGTTGGAGAACTTGGGGGGATGGGAGAGCTTCGGGGTGTAGGAGAGATTTGGGTGAAGGTGAGCTTAGGGATGTAGGATATTTTGAGGAGGAAGGAAAGCTTTGCGGGGTAGAAGAGCATGGAGTGTAGGAGAGTTTGGCGGGATTGGAGAGCTTGGTCGGTACGAGATCTTCGGGGGGGGCGGGGTAGGACAGGTCAGGATGGTGGGAGTACTTGGGAGGCGGTTGGAGATCTTGGGGGATGGGAGAGCTTGGGAGGCAGGAGAGTGTGGGGGGTTAGTAGAGCTTGGGCGGTGTGGTAGGAGAGTTTTTGGGGTAGGAGAGCTTTTGCAGGTAGGAAAGTTTGGGGGGTTGTGTTGAGCTCCTGGGGTAGGAGTTCTGGGTATGTAGGAGAGCTGGTGGAGGTGGTAGAAGAGCTGAGGTGGTCGGAGAGCTGTGGACGAGGAGAGCTTGGGGGATTGAAGAGCTTGGGGTGAATAGGAGAGCTTTGGGGTTCGGTGAGCTTGGGTGTGTAGGAGAGATTGGTGGGGTAGCAGAGATTGGCGGGTAGGAGAGATTGGGGTGGTACGAGAAATTGGGGGGATGGAGAGATTGAGGTGAAGGTGAGCTTGGGATTGGGTAGGAGAGCTTGCGGGGAGTTGGAGAATTTATTGTGGAAGGAGAGCTTGGCGGTATAGGAGAGCTTGCGGGGCAGGAAATCTTGGGGGCCTATGAGAGTTGGGGGGCAGGAGAGCTTGGGGGTTCTGAGAGCTTTGGAGGGTTGGAGAGCTGGGTGGGTGTTAGAGCTTGGCGGGGTAGTTGAGCTTGGCGGGGTAGGAGAGTTTGGAATGTCGGAGAGCTTTGGGGGTTAGGAGAGATTGCGGGGGAACGAGATCTTGGTGGGGGTAGGAGAGCATGGGGGCCGGTGAGGATAGCTTTCTCGTGTTGGAGAGCTTGTGGGTAGGAGAGCTTGGAATTTTACGAGAGCTTGTGGGTAGGAGAGCTTGGGGGTTCGGAGAGCTTAGGGGCGGGGTTAGGAGAGCTTGGAGGGCGTAGGAGAGCTTGAGGGGCAGGTAAGCTTGGGGGGGTAGCAGCGTTTGGGGAGTAGGAGTAATGGGGGCAGGAGAGCATGGTGGGGTAGCAGAGCTTGGAGGGGTAGGGCAGCATGTGGGGTTAGGAGAGCTTGGGGTGCAGGAGCGTTTGGCGGGTAGGAGAGCTTGGTAGGCCAGTAGAGTTGGGGGTTCAGAGATCTTTGGGGGTAGGAGAGCTTGGGCGGGGTTGGAGATCTTCTGGGGTTAGGAAAGCTTAGTGGGGGGCAGGAGAGTTTGGGCTGCGTCGGATAGGTTTGTGGGTATGAGTGTTTGCTGGTGTCGGAGAGCTTGGGTGGTAATTTCTATGTACTGTGATTATTCCTATGTTCCTGCAGCTCGCTTGCCCTGTTTCTGCAGCTCCACATTGCCTCTTTCTGAAGCTAATTCTTCTGTTTCTGGGGCTGCTAATTTACCAGTTTCTGTGACTCCTTGTATTCTTCTTACAAGGCCTAATTCCACAGTTTCTAGGTTTAGGTCCACTGTTTCCGGCGCTAATTCGCTTAATTCTGCGCTAATTCCCGTGTTCTTGGCGCTCCTACTTGTCTTCTTTCTGAGACTCCTAATTTCCCTGGTTCCTGAGGGAATTCCCATGTTTCTGTAGCTAATGCAGCTGTGTCAGGACCCAACACCTTTCTTTTCGGAGAAAAACCCGTAGTTTCTGGAAGTCCACGTTTCCCTCTCTCTGGAGATTATGAGTTGTTTGTGGAGCTCCTAATTGTCCTTTTTCTGGAGCTCCAAATTGCGCTGTTTATGAAGCACCGAATTGTCGTATTTAAGTGTCTACTAGTTATATATATATATCTCCGAAATGTCCTGTTTATGGTGCGCTCTACTAAATCCCCTGCTGCAGGGACAGCTAAGGCTCCTCTTTCTAGAGCTTACTCTGTTCGTTTTAACACCAATTCCCCTGTTTCTGGAGAGAATTGCGTTGTTTCTGGAGCTAATTCCAATATTCTCGGGGCTACCAATTTCGCAGTCTCTGGAGCTCCGATTTCCTCTGCGACTGGAGCAAATTCCCCTGTTCCTGGAGCAAATCATCTTGTATCTGTAGCTGAAGTTTCCTCTGTTTCTGGAGCAGCTAATTCTCTCTTTCTGTATATAATCGCGAAACTTCTGGGCATAATTCCCCTCTCTCTGCAGCTCCTAATTCTTGTGTTTCTGGAGCACTCAATTCAACAGTTTGTGGAGTTAACGCCAATATTTCTGCAGCTAAATCCCCGGTTTCTGGAATTAATTCCGGTAAATAAGAATATCCCATTCCCACTGTTCCTGGAGCTCTTCTCTTGTTAGGGGTTAATTTCAATGTTCTTGGAGCTGCGAAATCAAATCTTACGAGAGCTCACAATGCAGCTGTTGCTGGATATCCGACTACCCCAGGTGATGCAGGTTCTAGTTCACCTGTTTCTGAAGCTATTTCAGTTGTTTGTGGATAAATTAATTCCCCTGTTTCTGGAGCTTCAAATTGCGCTGTTTATGAAGCACCTCAGTGTGCTTATTATGTGGCTACCATTTCCCGCTATATTTAGCTCCGAAGTATTCTGCTTATGGTGCGCTCTCCTAATTCCCTGCTGACGGAGGAAAAACTAGTTCATCTTGTTCATGAGACAACGCTTCTCTTTCTAAATGTAGTTCGGTTATTTCTGGAGCAACTTTAGCTGTACTGATTAAAATCCCATGTTTCTGGAGCTCCAAATTTCCCATTTCTGCAGTGCTCAATTCGGTAGTTTCTGTTACTCCTAATTCACATCTTTCTAGACCGAATTCCTCTGTTTCTGGAGCTAATACACTTGTTGCTGAACTAACTCCAGTATTCCTGGAACTAGTAATTCCCCTCTCTGCAGCTCCTAATTCCCCTGTTCCTGGAACTAATTACCTTGTTTCTGGAGCTCATCTTTTTCTGGAGTTCCAGATATCCAGATTGTGGATCTCCTAATGCATCTGTTTCTGGCGGTAACTCCCCTGTTTCTGTTGCAAACTCAACTGTTTCTGAAGAGAATACGTTTTTTTCTGGGGGGAATTCCTGTGGAGATCATAGTTTCACTTTTTGTGTAGCTCCAAATTGTGCAATTTATGAAGCACGTAATTGTCCTTCACACCTCTGTAGTTTGCCGGTATATATGGCTCGAATTGCCCTGTTATGGTGCGCTCCCCTAATTTCCCTGCTTGAGGAAGAGCTAATTCTCTGTTTTTGAATGAAACTATCTTATTTCTAAACACAACTTCCTGTTTCTGGATCTATCTGCGGTGTACTGTGATTATTCCCGTGCTCCTGGAGCCCCTGCTTCCCCTGTGTCTGCAGCTCCTCAATGCCCTGTTTCTGGAGCGAATTCCACTGTTCCTGGAGCTGATAATTCACCACTTCCTGTAACTCTTATTTTCTTCCTTCTAGAGCTAATTCCATTGTTTCTGGAGTCAATGGCTCTATTTCCGGAGCTAATTCCCTTCTTTCTGCGCGAATAACCGTGAGCCAGGAGCTCCAACTTCCCCTCTTTCTGCGGCTCCAAATTACCCTGTTCCTAGATTTAAAACCCCTGTTTCGGTAGCTAATTCAGCTGTTTGTGGAGCGAATGATTCTGGAGCTAATGTTTCTCCAGAACATATGTTTCTGGAGCTATTCCCAATCTCTGTAGTTCCTAATTCTCCTGCTCCTGTGGATCCTAATTCTTATGTTTCTTGGGGTTCGAAATTGCCCTGTTTATATTGCACCTAATTGCCCTTTTCATTAGGCCACTAGTTCTCCGATATATTGTATTGTTTTTGGTGCGCTATCCTAATTCCCAATCGACAGGATCAGCTAATTCACTTGTTTCTGGAACTGGCTCCAAATTTCCCAATGTCTAGAGCCTGCACCAACGTTCCACGGAGATACTGCCCTCTCCTAATTACCTGTATTTGGATCTCCTAAATCTCCTGTTTCTTTTGCTCCAAATAAATTTGTTTATGGAACCATACTGACCTTCTTTCTGGATCGTATAATTCTCCTGTTTTTGGAGTTAATTTCCCTGATTCTGAAATGATTGCACTGTTTCTGGAGTTGAGCCCCTGTTTATGGAGTTAATTTCCTTGTTTATGAGCTAAGTCCGGTGTTCCGGGTGCTAATTTCCATGTTTCCGGAGCTAATTCTTCTTTATTCTGCAGATCCTAATATCCCAGTTTGTGAAGCTCCGAATTCCTCAGTTTCTGCAGGGAAAGCCCCTGTTTCTGTAGCTATTTCACCTGTTTCAGAGGCTAATAATTCTGCCTCTTAAGCTAAACCCCTAGATTCTGCAGGCACTAGTTCCATTATTGCAGGAGATGTTTCAGTTGCTTGTGAAGCTCCCAAAAAAAAAACAACCTGGAACCCCAAGTTGCGCTGTTTTTGGAGCACATAATTGTGTTCGTACGTGGTTACTAGTTCCCCTATAGAGATAGCTCCGAATTTTCCTATTTATAGTGCACTCTCCAAACTCCCTGATACAGGAACAGCGAATACACCTGTTTCTGGAGCTGGCTCCAAATGTCCCACTTTCTGGAGCCTGCTCCTAAGTTCCACGTTGATTGAGCCTTCAGCTAATTTCCCTGCATCTGGATCTCCAAAAACTTCCGCATCATTTACTCCAACTTACTTTGTTTATGGAACCACAATCCCCTTGTTTCTGGAACTTATATTTCCACACTTTCAGGAATTTTTCTGGAATTAGTTCCCCTCTTTCTGAAGCTAATGCCCTTATTCCCGATCTAATTCCCATGTTACTGGAGCTCCTCGATCTGCAGCTGCCAATTCCCCTGATTCTGAATCTAATACCCCTGGTTGTGGAGGTAAATCATATTTTTCTGGAGCTCCTGATATCGCAGTTTGAGGAGATCCTAATTCCTCTGTTTCTGGAGGTAACTCCCATGTTTCTGTAGCTAACTCAACTGTTTCAGTAGGTAATACTCTGTTTCTGGTGCTTATTCCCCAGTTTCTGGAGGTCCTAGTCCCTCAGTTCTGGAAATTATTTATTTGTTTGTGGAGTTTCTAATGTCGCTGACAATGGAGCTCCATATTTCGCAGTTCATGGAGCAAATCATTATCGTTTTCTTGTAGCTACATGTTCCCCTATAAATCCGAATTGTCCTGTTAATGGTGCGCTCTCCAATTACCCCTGCTATAGGAACAGCTAATTTGCCTTTTTCCGGAGCTGTCTCCACATTTCCTACTTTCTTGTGCCCTCTCCTATGTTCCATATTGATGGAGCCCTCTCCCAAATTCTCTGCATCTGGATTTCCTAAATCCCCTGTATCTTTTCCTTCAAATTACATTCTTTATGGAACCATAATTGCCTTGTTACTGGATATCGTAATCTCATGCTGCTGAAGCTAAACACCCTGTTTCTTTGCTGCAACGTCTACTGTTTCCGGACCACTTGATGCTGCCCCTTGAGCGAGCTAATTCCCATATTTCTAAGGACAATTCCCCTGTTTCGGGAGCTGCTAATACCTGTGTTTATGGACCTACTAATTCCCCGATTTGACGAGTTAACTCCAGTGTTTCCGTAACTAATTTTCTTGTTCTGGGGCTAATCCTTCTATTTCTGGAACTGCTATCGTCAATGTTTCTGGAGTTCCTAATACCCGAATTTCGAGAGATCCAACTTTTCCTTGTTTGTGGAGCCCATCATTGCACAGTTTCTGGAGCTGCAAATAGCAATGTTTGTGGAACACCTAAGTTATGTGGCTACTATTTCCCCTATATATATATAGCACCGAATTGTCTTGTTCAAAGGTTTTCTCTTCTAATTCCTCTGCTAAAGGAAAATCTAAGACGCATTTTTATGGAGCTGTGCCCCAATTTCCCAGTTCCTGGAGCTTTGTTCCATGTCGATGCGGTGCTCCCCTAATTATGTTCTATCTGGATCTCATCGATATTCTGTTTATTTTGCTCCGAATTACGTTGTTTACTGATCCACACTTCTCTGGATTCTGGATCTCATGATTCCCCTGTTTCTGTAGCCGAAATTCCCTGTTTCGGGAGCAGCCGATTCTCCCAATGTCTGCAGATAATTACCGTATTTTAGGCCATAATTCTTCTTTCTGTTGCTCCTAATTCGGGCGTATCTGAAGCACATAATTCACTTGTTTGTGGAATAAATTCCAGTATTTATGCAACTAATTTTCTTGTTTCTGGAATTAATTGATATATTTAAGGAGATACTATTCCCCCTATTTCTGGAGCTATTTCACTCATTCTGGAGCTAATTTATCTGTTCTGGGAGTTGCTAATTCCCATGTTGCTGTACCTTCTAATACCACATCTTATGTAGGGCCTAGTTCCTTGTTTCTGTAATTATTTCACTTGTTGTGGAGATTCTAATTCCTATGATTCTGGTGCTACAAATGCACTGTTATGCAGCGTCTAATTCTGTATTCATGTTGCTCATATTGTCCCGATCTTTTTAGCTCTGAAGTGTTCTGCTTGTGGCGCGCTGCCCTAATTCTCCTGCAACAGGAACAGCTAATTTTCCTATTTATTGAGCTAACTCTTCTCTGTCTAACCGAATTACCATGTTTCTGTAGATAGTTCCGCTGCACTGAGCGAAGTCCTCTGTTCCTGAGTTCCTAATTCCCCTGTTTCTGCAGCGCACAATTATTCAATTTCTGGAGGTAATCCCACTGTGTCTGGATCTGCTAAATACCAGTTCCTTTAATTTCTAATTAACCTCTTTCTAGTCCTGCTTCCATCGTTTCTGGAGCTAATTCCACTATTTCTGGCGCTAATTCCACTGTTCCTGGAGCAGCTAATTTCTCCTTCTTTCTGGAGCTGCTAATTCCAAAGTTCCTGGAGCTGCTAATTCCACTGTTTCTCGAGCTAATTCCACTGTCCTGGGAGCTAATTAATCTGTTTCTGGAGCTAATGCAACTCAATCTGGAGCTGCTAATTCCAGTGTTCCTGGAGCTAATTCCACTGTTGCTGAAACTAATTCCAATGTTTCCGGAGCTGATAATTACTCTGTTCTACAGCTGATTCCACTATTTCTGGAGCTGATTCCACTGTTCCTGGAGCGATTCTTTCTGTGTCTGAAGATGATCATTCCACTGTTTCTGGAGAAGCTAATTACACTGTTTATGGAGCTAATTCCACTGTTTCTGGGGCTAATTCCACTATTTCTGGAGCTGGTAATTCCAATGTTTATGCATCATATTCCACTGTTTCTGGAGCTGCTAATTCCACCTTTTCTTGGTGCTGCATATTCCGCTATTTCTGAAGCTAATTCCCCTGCTTCGAAGTTAATTCCACGATTTCTGAATATAATTCACCTGTGTCTGGAGCTGCTGAGTTCTCAGTTTCTGGAGCTAATTTCCCTGTTTCTGGAGCTAATTCCTCTGTTTCTAAAGCAAATTCCCCTGTTCCTGGAGCTGCTAATTGCTCCCTGTTTCTGAAGTTGCTAATTCAGATGTTCCTGCAGATAATTCCACTGTATCTGGGGCTAATTCCCCTGTTTCTAGGGCTGATAATTCCACTGTTTCTGGAGCTAATTGCACTGTTTCTGGAGCTGCTAATTCCAGTTTCTGGCGCTAATTCGGCTGTTCATGGAACTGATTATTCCACTGTTTCTGGAGCTAATCCCTCTTTTTCTGGAGCAGCGAATTCCACTGTTCTTGTTGCTGCTAATTCCATTAATTCTGAAGCTAATTCCATTGTTCCTGGAGCTGCTAATTCCACAATTCTTGTGGCTGCGAATTCCAATATTTCTGGAGCTAATTCCACTGTTTCTAAAGCTATTTCCACTGTTTCTGCGGCTAATTTCACTTTTTCTGGTAAATCATCTTTTTTCTGGAGCTAATTCCACTATCTCTGGAACTGCGAATTCCACTGTTTCTGGAACAAACTGCACTGTTTCTGAAGCTAATTCCACCTGTTGGAGCTAATTCGACTGTTTCTGCAGCTGCTAATTCTACTATTTCTGGAGCAAGTTTCACTGTTTCTGGAGCTTCTAATTCCACTGTTCCTGGAGCTGCTAATTCCTCACTCTTTCTGGAGCTGCTAATTCCAAAGTTGCTGGAACTGCTAATTGCATCGTTTCTGCAGCTGCTAATTCCGATTTTCCTGAAACTGCTAATATTCCTGTTTCTGGAGGTAATTCCATTGTTGATAGAGCTAATTACAATATTTCTGGAGTAGCCTAATCCTCCCTTTTACGGGAACTAATTCCACTGTTTCTGGAGCTAATCCCACTGTTTCTGGGGCCAATTACCCTGTTTCTGCAGCTGCTAATTCCACTGTTCAAGAGCTAATTCCACTGTTTCTGGAGCTGCTAATTCCACCTTTTCTTGGTGCTGCAAATTCCGCTATTTCTGAAGCTAATTCCCCTGCTTCGAAGTAAATTCCACGATTTCTGAATATAATTCACCTGTGTCTGCAGCTGCTAATTCCACTGTTTCTGGAGCTGCTGAGTTCTCAGCTTCTGGAGCTAATTTCCCTGTTTCTGGAGCTAATTTCTCTGATTCTAAAGCAAAATCCCCTGTTCCTGGAGCTGTCAATTTCTCCCTGTTTCTGAAGTTGCTAATTCAGATGTTCCTGCAGATAATTACACTGTATCTGGGGCAAATTCCCCTGTTTCTGGGGCTGCTAATTCCACTGTTTCTTGAGCTAATTGCACTGTTTCTGGAGCTGCTAATTCCAGTTTGTGGCGCTAATTCGGTTGTTCATGGAACTGAGTATTCCACTGTTTCTGGAGCTAATTCCTCTTTTTCTGGAGCAGTTAATTCCACTGTTCCTGTTGCTGCTAATTCCATTAGTTCTGAAGCTAATTCCATTGTTCCTGGAGCTGTTAATTCCACAATTCTTGTGGCTGCAAATTCCAATATTTCTGGAGTTACTTCCACTGTTTCTAAAGCTATTTCCACTGTTTCTGCTGCTAATTCCACTTTTTCTGGTAATTCTCCTTTTTTCTGGAGCTAATTCCACTATCTCTGGAACTGCGAATTCCACTGTTTCTGGAAAGAATTCCACTGTTTCTGAAGCTAATTCCACTTGTTGGAGTTAATTCGACTGTTTCTGCAGCTGCTAATTCTACTATTTCTGGAGCTAGTTCCACTGTTTCTGGAGCTACTAATTCCACTATTCCTGGAGCTGCTAATTCCTCACTCTTTCTGAAGCTGCTAATTCCAAAGTTGCTGGAACTGCTAATTGCATCGTTTCTGCAGCTGCTAATTCCGATATTCCTGAAACTGCTAATATTCCTGATTCTGGAGGTAGTTCCATTGTTGATAGAGCTCCACTGTTTCTGGAGTAGCCTAATCCTCCCTTTTACGGGAGCTAATTCAACTGTTTCTGGAGCTAATCCCACTGTTTCTGGGGCCAATTACCCTCTTTCTGCAGCTGCTAATTCCACTGTTCAGGAGGTAATTCCACTGTTTCTGGCGCTAATTCTGCTGTTCCTGGAGCTTCTAATTCCAATATTTCTGAAGCTACTACTATTGTTACTGGAGCTGCTAATTCCACAGTTCCTGTGACTGCTAATTCCAATATTTGTGGAGATAATTCCTCTGTTTCCGGCGCTAATTCCACTGTGTCTGCGGCTAATTCCAATATTTCTGGAGCTAATTCCACTGTCTCTGGAACTGCTAATTCCACTGCTTCTGGAACTAATTCCACTGTTTCTGAAGCTAATTCCACAGTTGTTGGAGCTATTTCCACTGTTTCTGAAGCTGCTAATTCCACTCTTTCTGGAGCTAATTCCACTGCTTCAGAAGCTGCGAACGCAACACTTTCTGGAGCTAATTGCATTGTTTCTGTTGCGAATTCCCCTGTTTTTGCAGCTGCTAATTCCGATGTTCCTGCAGATAATTCCACTGTTTCTGCGGCTAATTCCCCTGTTTCAGGGGCTGCTAATTCCAATAGTTCTGATGCTAATTCCATTGTTCCTGGAGCTGCTAATTCCACGATTTTCGTGACTGCAAATTCCAATATTTCTGGAGCTAATTCAACTGTTTCTAAAGCAATTTCCATTGTTTCTGCGGCTAATTCCACTTTTTCTGGTAATTCAGTTTTTTTCTGGAGCTAATTCCAATATCTCTGGAACTGCTAATTCCACAGTTTCTGGAACGATTTCCACTGTTTCTGAAGCTAATTCCACTTGTTGGAGCTAATTCCACTGTTTCTGCAGCTGCTAATTCTACTATATCTGGAGCTAATACCACTGTTTCTGGAGTTTATTCCACTGTTACTGGAGCTAATTCCACTCTTTCTGCACTTAATTCCACTGTTTCTGGAGTTAATTCCACTGTTTTTGGAGCTAATTCCATTGTTTCTGTTGCTAATTCCCCTGTTTCTGGAGCTGCTAATTTCTCCCTGTGTCTGCAGTTGCTAATTCCGATGTTCCTGCAGATAATTCCACTGTTTCTGGGGCTAATACCCCTGTTTCTAGGGCTGCTAATTCCATTGTTTCTGGAGCTAATTGCACTGTATCTGGAGCTGCTAATTCCAGTTTCTGGCGCTAATTCGACTGTTCATGGAACTGATAATTCCACTGTTTCTGAGCTAATTCCTATTTTTGCCGAGCAGCTAATTTCACTGTTCTTGTTGCTGCTAATTCCAATATTTCTGAAGCTAATTCCATTGTTCCTGGAGCTGCTAATTCCACAATTCGTCTGGCTGCAAATTCCAATATTTCTGGAGCTAATTCAACTGTATCTAAAGCTATTTCGACAGTTTCTGCAGCGAATTCCACTTTTTCTGGTAATTCACCTTTTTTCTGGAGCTAATTCCACTACCTCTGGAACTGCTAATTCCACTGTTTCGAGAACGGATTTCACTGTTTCTGAAGCTAATTCCACTTGTTGGAGCTAAATCGACTGTTTCTGCAGCTGCTAAATCTACTATTTCTGGAGCTAATTCCACTGTTTCTGGAGTTAATTCACTGTTTCTGGAGCTAATTCCACTGTTCCTGGAGTTAATTCCACTGTTTCTGGAGTTAATTCCTCTGTTTCTGGAATTAATTCCACTATTTCGGGAGCTAATTCCATTGTTTCTGTTGCTAACTACCCTGTTTATAGAGCTGTTAATTTCTCCCTGTTTCTGCAGTTGCTAATTCCGATGTTCCTGCAGATAATTCCACTGTTTATAGGGCTAATTCCTCTGTTTTTCGGGCTTCTAATTCCACTTTTTCTGGGGCTAATTGCACTGTTTCAGGATCTGCTAATTGCAGTTTCTGGCGCTAATTCGGCTGTTCATGGAACTGATAATTCCACTGTTTCGGGAGCAAATTATCTTTTTCCGGAGCAGCTAATTCCACTGTTCTTGTTGCTGCTAAATCCAATCGTTCCGAAGCTAATTCCATTGTTCCTGGAGCTGCTAATTCCATAATTCGTGTGGCTGCAAATTCCAATATTTCTGGAGCTAATTCAACTGTTTCTGAAGCTACTTCCTCTGTTTCTGCGGCTAATTCACCTTTTTTCGAGTGCTAATTCCACTATCTCCAGAACTGCTAATTCCATTGTTTCTGGAGTGAATTCCACTGTTTCTGGAGCTAATTCCACTGTTTCTTTAGTTACTTCCACTGTTTCTGGAGTTAATTCCACAGTTTCTGGAGTTAATTCCTCTGTTCCTGAAGCTGATAATTCCACTGTTCCTGGAGCTGCTAATTCCCCCCTTTCTGAAGCTAGTTCCACTGTTTCTGGAGCTTCTAATTCCTGGAGCTGCTAATTCCTCACTCATTCTGGAGTTGCTAATTAGCTTGAACTGGTAATTCCATCGTTTCTGCAACTGCTAATTCCGATGTTCCTGGAACAGCTAATATTCCTGTTTCTGGAGGTAATTCCATTGTTGATAGAGCTAATTACACTGTTTCTGGAGTAGCCTATTCCTCCCTTTTAAAGGAGCTAATTCCACTGTTTCTGGAGCTAATCCCACTGTTTCTGAGGCCAATTCCCCTGTTCCTGCAGCTGCTAATTCTACTGTTCAGGAGCTATTTCCACTATTTCTGGAGCTACTAATTCCACTGCTTCTGGCGCTAATTCTGCTGTTTCTGGAGCTTCTAATTACAATATTTCTGAAGGAAATACTATTGTTACTGGAGCTGCTAATTCCACAGTTCCTGTGTCTGCAACTAATTCCATATTTCTGGAGCTAATTCCACTCTCTCTGGAACTGCTAATTCCACTGCTTCTGGAACTAATGCCACTGTTTCTGAAGCTAATTCCCCTGTTGTTGGAGCTAATTCCACTGTTTCTGAAGCTGCTAATTACACTCTTTCTGGAGCTAATTCCACTGTTTCCGGAGTTAAGTCCATTTTTCTGGAGCTAATTCCACCGTTTCTGGAGCTAATTCCACTGTTTCTGTAGTTAATTCCACTGTTTCTGGAGGTAATTCCATTGTTGATAGAGCTCCACTGTTTCTGGAGTAGCCTAATCCTCTCTTTTACGGGAGCTAATTCAACTGTTTCTGGAGCTAATCCCACTGTTTCTGGGGCCAATTACCCTGTTTCTGCAACTGCTAATTCCACTGTTCAGGAGGTAATTCCACTGTTTCTGGCGCTAATTCTGCTGTTCCTGGAGCTTCTAATTCCAATATTTCTGAAGCTACTACTAATGTTACTGGAGCTGCTAATTCCACAGTTCCTGTGACTGCTAATTCCAATATTTGTGGAGATAATTCCTCTGTTTCCGGCGCTAATTCCACTGTGTCTGCGGCTAATTCCAATATTTCTGGAGCTAATTCCACTGTCTCTGGAACTGCTAATTCCACTGCTTCTGGAACTAATTCCACTGTTTCTGAAGCTAATTCCACAGTTGTTGGAGCTATTTCCACTGTTTCTGAAGCTGCTAATTCCACTCTTTCTGGAGCTAATTCCACTGCTTCAGAAGCTGCGAACGCAACACTTTCTGGAGCTAATTGCATTGTTTCTGTTGCGAATTCCCCTGTTTTTGCAGCTGCTAATTCCGATGTTCCTGCAGATAATTCCACTGTTTCTGCGGCTAATTCCCCTGTTTCAGGGGCTGCTAATTCCAATAGTTCTGATGCTAATTCCATTGTTCCTGGAGCTGCTAATTCCACGATTTTCGTGACTGCAAATTCCAATATTTCTGGAGCTAATTCAACTGTTTCTAAAGCAATTTCCATTGTTTCTGCGGCTAATTCCACTTTTTCTGGTAATTCAGTTTTTTTCTGGAGCTAATTCCAATATCTCTGGAACTGCTAATTCCACAGTTTCTGGAACGATTTCCACTGTTTCTGAAGCTAATTCCACTTGTTGGAGCTAATTCCACTGTTTCTGCAGCTGCTAATTCTACTATATCTGGAGCTAATACCACTGTTTCTGGAGTTTATTCCACTGTTACTGGAGCTAATTCCACTCTTTCTGCACTTAATTCCACTGTTTCTGGAGTTAATTCCACTGTTTTTGGAGCTAATTCCATTGTTTCTGTTGCTAATTCCCCTGTTTCTGGAGCTGCTAATTTCTCCCTGTGTCTGCAGTTGCTAATTCCGATGTTCCTGCAGATAATTCCACTGTTTCTGGGGCTAATACCCCTGTTTCTAGGGCTGCTAATTCCATTGTTTCTGGAGCTAATTGCACTGTATCTGGAGCTGCTAATTCCAGTTTCTGGCGCTAATTCGACTGTTCATGGAACTGATAATTCCACTGTTTCTGAGCTAATTCCTATTTTTGCCGAGCAGCTAATTTCACTGTTCTTGTTGCTGCTAATTCCAATATTTCTGAAGCTAATTCCATTGTTCCTGGAGCTGCTAATTCCACAATTCGTCTGGCTGCAAATTCCAATATTTCTGGAGCTAATTCAACTGTATCTAAAGCTATTTCGACAGTTTCTGCAGCGAATTCCACTTTTTCTGGTAATTCACCTTTTTTCTGGAGCTAATTCCACTACCTCTGGAACTGCTAATTCCACTGTTTCGAGAACGAATTTCACTGTTTCTGAAGCTAATTCCACTTGTTGGAGCTAAATCGACTGTTTCTGCAGCTGCTAAATCTACTATTTCTGGAGCTAATTCCACTGTTTCTGGAGTTAATTCACTGTTTCTGGAGCTAATTCCACTGTTCCTGGAGTTAATTCCACTGTTTCTGGAGTTAATTCCTCTGTTTCTGGAATTAATTCCACTATTTCGGGAGCTAATTCCATTGTTTCTGTTGCTAACTACCCTGTTTATAGAGCTGTTAATTTCTCCCTGTTTCTGCAGTTGCTAATTCCGATGTTCCTGCAGATAATTCCACTGTTTATAGGGCTAATTCCTCTGTTTCTCGGGCTTCTAATTCCACTTTTTCTGGGGCTAATTGCACTGTTTCAGGATCTGCTAATTGCAGTTTCTGGCGCTAATTCGGCTGTTCATGGAACTGATAATTCCACTGTTTCGGGAGCAAATTATCTTTTTCCGGAGCAGCTAATTCCACTGTTCTTGTTGCTGCTAAATCCAATAGTTCCGAAGCTAATTCCATTGTTCCTGGAGCTGCTAATTCCATAATTCGTGTGGCTGCAAATTCCAATATTTCTGGAGCTAATTCAACTGTTTCTGAAGCTACTTCCTCTGTTTCTGCGGCTAATTCACCTTTTTTCGAGTGCTAATTCCACTATCTCCGGAACTGCTAATTCCATTGTTTCTGGAGTGAATTCCACTGTTTCTGGAGCTAGTTCCACTGTTTCTTTAGTTACTTCCACTGTTTCTGGAGTTAATTCCACTGTTTCTGGAGTTAATTCCTCTGTTCCTGAAGCTGATAATTCCACTGTTCCTGGAGCTGCTAATTCCCCCCTTTCTGAAGCTAGTTCCACTGTTTCTGGAGCTTCTAATTCCTGGAGCTGCTAATTCCTCACTCATTCTGGAGTTGCTAATTAGCTTGAACTGGTAATTCCATCGTTTGTGCAACTGCTAATTCCGATGTTCCTGGAACAGCTAATATTCCTGTTTCTGGAGGTAATTCCATTGTTGATAGAGCTAATTACACTGTTTCTGGAGTAGCCTATTCCTCCCTTTTAAAGGAGCTAATTCCACTGTTTCTGGAGCTAATCCCACTGTTTCTGAGGCCAATTCCCCTGTTCCTGCAGCTGCTAATTCTACTGTTCAGGAGCTATTTCCACTATTTCTGGAGCTGCTAATTCCACTGCTTCTGGCGCTAATTCTGCTGTTTCTGGAGCTTCTAATTACAATATTTCTGAAGGAAATACTATTGTTACTGGAGCTGCTAATTCCACAGTTCCTGTGTCTGCAACTAATTCCATATTTCTGGAGCTAATTCCACTCTCTCTGGAACTGCTAATTCCACTGCTTCTGGAACTAATGCCACTGTTTCTGAAGCTAATTCCCCTGTTGTTGGAGCTAATTCCACTGTTTCTGAAGCTGCTAATTACACTCTTTCTGGAGCTAATTCCACTGTTTCCGGAGTTAAGTCCATTTTTCTGGAGCTAATTCCACCGTTTCTGGAGCTAATTCCACTGTTTCTGTAGTTAATTCCACTGTTTCTGGAGTTAATTCCACTGTTTCTGGAATTAATTCCACTATTTGTGGAGCTAATTCCACTGTTTCGGGAGTCAATTCAACTTTTTCTGGAGCTAATTCCACTATCTCTGGAACTGCTAATTCCACTGTTTCTGGAACGAATTTCACTGTTTCTGAAGCGAATTCCACTTGTTGGAGCTAATTTGACTGTTTCTGCAGCTGCTAAATCAACTATTTCTGGAGCTAATTTCACTGTTGCTGGAGTTAATTCACTGTTTCTGGACCTAATTCCACTGATCCTGGGGTTAATTCCACTGTTTCTGGAGCTAATTCCTCTGTTTCTGTAATTAATTCCACTATTTCTGGAGCTAATTCCATTGTTTCTGTTGCTAATTACCCTGTTTCAATATTTGCTAATTTCTTCCTGTTTCTGCAGTTGCTAATTCCGATGTTCCTGCAGATAATTCCACTGTTAAGAGGGCTAATTCCTTTGTTTCTAGGGCTGCTAATTCCACTGTTTCTGGAGCTGCTAATTCCAGTTTCTGGCGCTAATTTGGCTGTTCATGGAACTGATAGTTCCACTGTTTCTGGAGCTAATTCCTCTTTTTCCGGAGCAGCTAATTCCACTGTTCTTGTTGCTGCTAATTCCAATAGTTCAGAAGCTAATTCCATTGTTCCTGGAGCTGCTAATTCCACAATTCGTGTGGCTACAAATTCCAATATTTCTGGAGCTAATTCAACTGTTTCTAAACCTATTTCCACTGTTCCTGGAGCTGCTAATTCCGATATTCCTGAAACTGCTAATATTCCTGTTTCTGGAGGTAATTCCATTGTTGATAGAGCTCCACTGTTTCTTGAGTAGCCTAATCCTCCCTTTTACGGGAGCTAATTCCACTGTTTCTGGAGCTAATCCCACTGTTTCTGGGGCCAATTACCCTGTTTCTGCAGCTGCTAATTCCACTGTTCTGGAGCTAATTCCACTATTTCTGGAGCTGCTAATTCCACTGCTTCTGGGGCTAATTCTGCTGTTTCTAGAGCTTCTAATTCCAATATATCTGAAGCTAATACTATTGTTACTGGAGCTGCTAATTCCACAGTTCCTGTGTCTGCAACTAATTCCAATATTTCTGGAGCTAATTCCACTGTCTCTGGAACTGCTAATTCCACTGCTTCTGGAACTAATTCCACTGTTTCTGAAGCTAATTCCACTGTTGTTGGAGCTAATTCCATGTTTCTGTAGCTGCTAATGCCACTCTTTTTGGAGCTAATTCCACTGTTTCTGGAGTTAATTCCACTGTTTCTGGAGCTAATACCACTGTTTCTGGAGTTATTTCCATTATTTCTGGAGCTAATTACACTATTTCTGGAGTTAATTCCACTGTTTCTGGATCTAATTCCACTGTTTCTGGAGTTAATTCAACTGTTTCTGGAGTTAATTCCACTATTTCTGGAGCTAATTCCACTGTTTCTGGAGCTACTTCCACTGTTTCTGGAGTTAATGCCACTATTTCTGGAGCTAATTCCACTGTTTCTGGAGTTAATTCCACTGTTTCTGGAGTTAATTCCACTATTTCTGTAGCTAATTCCACTGTTTCTGGAGCTAATTCCACTGTTTGTGGAATTAATTCCACTAATTCTGGAGCTAATTCCACTGTTTCGAGAGTCAATTCAACTGTTTCTGGAGTTAATTACACTGTTTCTCAAGCTAGTTCCACTATTTCTGGAGCTCCTAATTCCACTGTTCCCGGAGCTGCTAATTCCTCCCTCTTTCTGGAGCTGCTAATTCCAAAGTTGCTGGAATAGCTTATTCTATCGTTTCTGCAGCTGCTAATTCCAATGTTGCTGGAGCTGCTAATATTCCTGTTTCTGGAGCTAATTTCATTGTTGATTCTGCTAATTACACTGTTTCTGGAGTTGCCTATTCCTCCCTTTTACTGGAGCTAATTCCAATCTTTCTTTAGCTAATCACTGTTTCTGGGTCTAATTCCCCTCTTTCTGCAGCTGCTAATTCCACTGTTCTGGAGCTAATTCCACTGTTTCTAGAGCTGTTAATTCCACTGCTACTGGCGCTAAATTTGCTGTTCCTGCAGCTGCTAATGTCAATATTTCTGAAGCTAATACTATTGTTACTGGAGCTGCTAATTCCACAGTTCCTGTGGCTGCTAATTCCAATATTTCTGGAGATAATTCCTCTGTTTCTGGAGCTAATCCCACTGTTTCTGAGGCCAATTCCACTGTTTCTGGAGCTAATTCCTCTATTCCTGAAGCTGATAATTCCACTGTTCCTGGAGCTGCTAATTCCACTCTTTCTGAAGCTAGTTCCACTATTTCTGGAGCTTCTAATTCCTGGAGCTTCTAATTCCTCACTCATTCTGGAGTTGCTAATTAGCTGGAACTGATAATTCCATCGTTTCTGCAACTGCTAATTCCGATGTTCCTGGAACTGCTAATATTCCTGTTTCTGGAGGTAATTCCATTGTTGATAGAGCTAATTACACTGTTTCTGGTGTAGCCTATTCCTCCCTTTTACGGGAGCTAATTCCACTGTTTCTAGAGCTAATCCCACTGTTTCTGAGGCCAATTCCCCTGTTTCTGCAGCTGCTAATTACACTGTTCAGGGGCTAATTCCACTATTTCTGGAGCTGCTAATTCCACTGCTTCTGGGGCGAATTCTGCTGTTTCTAGAGCTTCTAATTCCAATATATCTGAAGCTAATACTATTGTTACTGGAGCTGCTAATTCCACAGTTCCTGTGTCTGCAACAAATTCCAATATTTCTGCAGCTAATTCCCTGTCTCTGGAACTACTAATTCCACTGCTTCTGGAACTAATTCCACTGTTTCTGAAGCTAATTCAACTGTTGTTGGAGCTAATTCCATGTTTCTGAAGCTGCTAATGCCACTCTTTCTGGAGCTAATTCCACTGTTTCTGGAGTTAATTCCACTGTTTCTGGAGCTAATTCCACTGTTTCTGGAGTAATTGCCATTATTTCTGGAGCTAATTCCACTATTTCTGGAGTTAATTCCACTGTTTCCGGATCTAATTCCACTGTTTCTGGAGTTAATTCCACTGTTTCTGGAGTTAATTGCACTATTTCTGGAGCTAATTCCACTGTTTCTGGAGCTACTTCCACTGTTTCTGGAGTTAATTCCACTCTTTCTGGAGCTAATTCCACTGTTTCTGGAGTTAATTCCACTGTTTCTGGAGCTAATTCCACTGTTTCTGGAATTAATTCCACTATTTCTGGAGCTAATTCCACTGTTTCGGGAGTCAATTCAACTGTTTCTGGAGTTAATTACACTGTTTCTCAAGCTAGTTCCACTATTTCTGGAGCTCCTAATTCCACTGTTCCCGGAGCTGCTAATTCCTCCCTCTTTCTGGAGCTGCTAATTCCAAAGTTGCTGGAATAGCTTATTCCATCGTTTCTGCACCTGCTAATTCCAATGTTGCTGGAGCTGCTAATATTCCTGTTTATGGAGCTAATTTCATTTTTGATTCTGCTAATTACACTGTTTCTGGAGTTGCCTATTCCTCCCTTTTACTGGAGCTAATTCCAATCATTCTTTAGCTAATCACACTGTTTCTGGGTCTAATTCCCCTCTTTCTGCAGCTGCTAATTCCACTGTTGTGGAGCTAATTCCACTGTTTCTAGAGCTGCTAATTCCACTGCTACTGGCGCTAATTTTGCTGTTCCTGCAGCTGCTAATGTCAATATTTCTGAAGCTAATACTATTGTTACTGGAGCTGCTAATTCCACAGTTCCTGTGGCTGCTAATTCCAATATTTCTGGAGATAATTCCTCTGTTTCTGGAGCTAATCCCACTGTTTCTGAGGCCAATTCCACTGTTTCTGGAGCTAATTCCTCTATTCCTGAAGCTGATAAATCCACTGTTCCTGGAGCTGCTAATTCCACTCTTTCTGAAGCTAGTTCCACTGTTTCTGGAGCTTCTAATTCCTGGAGCTTCTAATTCCTCACTCATTCTGGAGTTGCTAATTAGCTGGAACTGATAATTCCATCGTTTCTGAAACTGCTAATTCCGATGTTCCTGGAACTGCTAATATTCCTGTTTCTGGAGGTAATTCCATTGTTGATAGACCTAATTACACTGTTTCTGGAGTAGCCTATTCCTCCCTTTTACGGGAGCTAATTCCACTGTTTCTAGAGCTAATCCCACTGTTTCTGAGGCCAATTCCCCTGTTTCTGCAGCTGCTAATTACACTGTTCAGGAGCTAATTCCACTATTTCTGGAGCTGCTAATTCCACTACTTCTGGGGCTAATTCTGCTGTTTCTAGAGCTTCTAATTCCAATATATCTGAAGCTAATACTATTGTTACTGGAGCTGCTAATTCCACAGTTCCTGTGTCTGCAACTAATTCTAATATTTCTGGAGCTAATTCCACTGTCTCTGGAACTGCTAATTCCACTGCTTCTGGAACTAATTCCACTGTTTCTGAAGCTAATTCCACTGTTGTTGGAGCTAATTCCATGTTTCTGAAGCTGCTAATGCCACTCTTTTTGGAGCTAATTCCACTGTTTCTGGAGTTAATTCCACTGTTTCTGGAGCTAATTCCACTGTTTCTGGAGTTATTTCCATTATTTCTGGAGCTAATTCCACTATTTCTGGAGTTAATTCCACTGTTTCTGGATCTAATTCCACTATTTCTGGAGTTAACTCCACTGTTTCTGGAGTTAATTCCACTGTTTCTGGAGTTAATTCCACTGTTTCTGGAGTTAATTCCACTATTTCTGGAGCAAATTCCACTGTTTCTGGAGCTACTTCCACTGTTTCTGGAGTTAATTCCACTGTTTCTGGAGCTAATTCCACTGTTTCTGGAGTTAATTCCACTGTTTCTGTAGTTAATTCCACTATTTCTATAGCTAATTCAACAGTTTCTGGAGCTAATTCCACTGTTTGTCGAATTAATTCCACTATTTCTGGAGCTAATGCCACTGTTTCGGGAGTCAATTCAACTGTTTCTGGAGTTAATTACACTGTTTCTCCAGCTAGTTCCACTATTTCTGGAGCTCCTAATTCCACTGTTCCTGGAGCTGCTAATTCCTCCCTCTTTCTGGAGCTGCTAATATTCCTGTTTCTGGAGCTAATTTCATTGTTGATTCTGCTAATTACACTGTTTCTGGAGTTGCCTATTCCTCTCTTTTACTGGAGCTAATTCCGATCTTTCTTTAGCTAATCACACTGTTTCTGGGTCTAATTCCCCTCTTTCTGCAGCTGCTAATCCACTGTTCTGGAGCTAATTCCACTGTTTCTAGAACTGCTAATTCCACTGCTACTGGCGCTAATTCTGCTGTTCCTGCAGCTGCTAATGTCAATATTTCTGAAGCTAATAATATTGTTACTGGAGCTGCTAATTCCACAGTTCCTGTGGCTGCTAATTCCAATATTTCTGGCGATAATTCCTCTGTTTCTGGCGCTAATTCCACTGTGCCTGCGGCTAATTCCAATATTTCTGGAGCTAATTCCACTGTCTCTGGAACTGCTAATTCCACTGCTTCTGGAACTAATTTCACTGTTTCTGAAGCTAGTTCCACTGTTGTTGGAGCTAATTCCACTGTTTCTGAAGCTGCTAATTCCACTCTTTCTGGAGCTACTTCCACTGCTTCTGGCGTTAATGCAATGGATTCTGGAGCTAATTCCACTGTTTCTGGATTTCATTCCACTGTTTCTGGACCTAATTCCACTGTTTCTGGAGTTAATTCCACTGTTTCTGGAGCTAATTCCACTATTTTTAGAGCTAATTTCACTTTTGCTGGAGCTAATTCCACTATTTCTGGAGCTAATTCCACAATATCTGGAGTTAATTCCACTTTTTCTGCAGCTAATTCCACTGTTTCTGGAGTTAATTCCATAGTTTCTGGAGATAATCCCACTGTTTCTGGAGCTAATCCCACTGTTTCTGGAGTTAATTCCACTGTTTCTGGAGCTAATGCCACTGTCTGGAGTTAATTTCTACTGCTTCTGGAGTTAATTCCACTGTTTCTGAAGCTAGGTCCACTATTTCTGGAGCTTCTAATTCCACTGTTCCTCGAGCTGCTAATTCCTCCCTCTTTCTGGAGCTGCTAATTCCAAAGTTGGTGGAACTGCTAATTCCATAGTTTCTGCAGCTGCTAATTCCGATGTTCCTGGTGCTGCTAAATTCCTGTTTCTGGAGCTAATTCCTTTGTTGATTGAGCTAGTTACACTGTTTCTGGAGTTGCCTATTCCTCCCTTTTACTGCAGCTAATTACACTCTTTCGTAAGCTAATCCCACTGTTTCTGGAGAAAATTCCACTGTTTCTGGAGCTGATAAATCCACTGCTTCTGCGCTAATTCTACTGTTCCTGGAGCTGCTAATTCCAATATTTCTAAAGCTAATACTATTGTTACTGGGGCTGCTAATTCCACAGGTCCTGTGGCTGCTGATTCCAATATTTCTGGAGCTACTTCCTGTGTTTCTGGCGCTAATTCCACTGTTTCTGTGGCTTATTCCACTGTTTCTGGGGCTAACTCCCCTCTTTCTGGAACTAATTCCACTGTTGCTGGAGCTAATTCCACTCTTTCTGAAGTTAATTCCACAGTTTCTGGAGTTAATTCCACTGTTTCTGCGGCTAATTCCAATGTTTCTGGGGCTAATTCCCTCTTTCTGAACAAATTCCTCTGTTTCTGGAGCTAATTCCACATTTCTGGAGCTAATTCCACAGTTTCTGGAGTTAATTCCACAGTTTCTGGAGCTAATTCCATTATTTATGTTGCTAATTCCCAAGTTTCTGGCGCTAATTCCTCTATTTCTAGTCCTACCATTTCCACTGTTTCTGGAGCTAATTCCCCTGTTTCTGGGGCTAATTCCACTGTTTCTGAAGCTGCGAATTCCAGTTTTTGGAGCTAATTCCTCTGTTTCTGGGGCTAATACCTCGATTTCTGGGACTAATTCCCCTGTTTCTGGAGCTGCTAATTGTACTGCTTTTGGTGCTAATTCCATTATTTAAGGAGCTAAATTAATGCAGCTGCTAATTCCTCCCTGTTTCTGGAGCTAACTCCACTGTTTCTGGAGCTAACGCCACTGTTTCCGGTGTTAATTCCACTGTTTCTGTGGCAAATACCCCTGTTTCTGTAGCTGCTAATTCCACTGTTTCTGGCGCTAATTCCGCTGTTCCTGGAGCTGAAAATTCCACTATTTCTGGAGCTAATTCCTCTGTTTCTGGAGCTGCTAATTCCATTTTTCCTGCAGCTGCTAATTTCATATTCGCTCCATGAACAGGGACGTTATGAATCGCAGAGAAGGGAAGTAGGGGCTCGGAACACGGGAATTAGCGCCGAAACTAGGGAATTAGCGCTAGAAAGAGGATTATTAGTTCTGGAAACAGTGGAATTATGTTTCGAAAGATGAAACGTAGGAGTTACAGAAACTGGTATATTAACAGCTCCAGAAACAGTGGAATTCGCTCCAGAAACAGGTCAATGGTGAGCTGCAGAAACAGGGGAAGCAAGCTCCAGGAGTACAGGAATAATCATAGTGCCAAAATTAGCTCAAAAAGAGGGGTTTTAAGTTTCGACGGAGGAGAGTTTCCTCCAGAACATGTGAATTTTCTACTCATGTGGCAGGGTAAGTCGGAGACCGCTTCATTAACAGGACAATTCGGATACAGAAACAGTGGAATTAGCTCCAGAAACAAGGGAATTAGCTCCAGGACCCGCGTAATTAGGAGCTGCAGAGAGGTGAATTCGGAGTTTCAGGAATACTGGAATTTATTCAAAAACTTGTGTATTGGCAAAATGCTAGATACGTAAAAAAGACTATTATTTGCTCCATTAACTTCACAATTTCGAGCTCCACAAAAAAGTGAAATTAGGAGCACCACATTAATTTTTCAAAGGAAAAAGCCTAGCTGCAGAAACCGTTGAATTACCAAAAGAAACAAGGGAGTTACCGCCAGAAACAGATGCATTAGAAGTTCCACAATCTGGGATATTAGGGACTCCAGAAAAAACTGAGCTCCAGAAACTGGGGAACTAGCTCAAGGAACAGGGATTTGGAAGCTTCAGAGAGGGATATTACCTACATAACCTGGGGTAGCTGGAGCTGCAGCAATAATGGCATTCGGGGCTCCCATAAGATGGGATTTAGCAGATCCAAGAACATTGTAACTAACCCTAGAGCAAGGGAAACAGCTGCAGAAAGAGGGGGAATGGGATATCTTTAATTACATGAATTAATGCCATAGAGCGGTGAAATGGCTCCAGAAATATTGGAGTTAAACCCATAAAATGAGGAATTAAGTTCTCCAGAAACACCAGAAAAATGAGCTCCAGAAACAGGCAAATTATGTCCTGAAAAATTGTGATGAGCTCCAGATAGTGGGAGAATCAGCTGCTGCAGAAAAGAGGGATTTTCAGCTGCAGATACAAGGTGATTATCTCGAAATAGAGGGGAAATTGCAGCAGACGCAGCGGAATTAGGAGCTCGCAGATTGGGATATTAGCAGCCCCAGGCACAGTGGAATGAGCACGAGAAAGAGCGCAATTAGCTCCAGAAACAGAACAATTATATTTAGAAAGAACAGGGATACCTCTAGAAAGAGGTTTCGCTGCAGCAGGGGATTTCGGATAGCGCATCATGAACAGCAAATTTCGGAGCTATATATATCACCAGTAGACACTTAAATAGGACAATTGGGTGCTTCATCAACAGTGCAATTTGGAGCTCCAGAAAAAAGATAACTAGGAACTCCACAAACAACTTAGAATCCCCAAATTTAGCTGGCACTGCAGGAGCGAATTTAGGAGAGTGCAATATAAACAGGACATTTTGTAGAATATATATATATATATATATATCTAGTGGACACTTAAGTAGGATAATTAGATGCTTCATAAACAGCTTAATTTGGAGCTACAGAAAAAGGACAACTGGAAGCTCCACAAACAACTCAGATTCTCCAGAAAGAGAGCAACTAGGACTTTCAGCAACTATGGAATTTGCTATGGAATAAAGGTAATATTAGCTCCAGAAACAGCTGAATTAGTGAGAAAAATAGGGGAATTCCCTGCAGGAACAGGAAAAGTAGTAGTCGCAGGAGGAAAGCAAGTAGGAGCGCCAGGAACACGGGAATTAGCGCAGAAACAAATAATAAGCGCCAGAAACAGGGGGATTAGGTCTACAAACTGTGGAATTAGGTCTTGAAAGTTGAAGTGTAGAAATTACAGAAATTGGTAAATTAGCAGTTCCAGAAAGAGTTGAATTCGCTCCAGAAACACGGCAATGTGGAGCTGCAGAAACAGGGGAGGCGATCTCCAGGAACACAGGAATAATCACAGTACAGCGCAATTAGCTCCAGAAACAGGAGATTTATGTTTAGAAAGAGGAGAGTTACCTCCAGAAAAGGTGAATTTTCTGTTCATGTTTGAGGCTAATTTGGAGAGCGCACCATAAACAGGACAATTCGGAGCCATAGATATCGGCAAACTACTGCACATGTAAAAAGGACAATTTTTTGGCTTCAAAAACCACACAATATGGAGCTCCACAAAAAGGGAAATTATTATCTCCATTAATTTTCCCCAGACAAAAATGTATTAATTCCAGAAACAGTTCAATTAGCAACAGAATCAGGGGAGTTACCTCCAGAAATATAAGCATTAGGAGATTCACAATCTGGGATATTAGGAAGCCCAGAAAAAACGATGAACTCCAGAAACAGGGCAATTAGCTCCAGATACAAGGAAATAGCGCCAAGGCCCACGTTATTAGGAGCTGCAGAGAGGGAAATTCGGAGTTCCATGAATACCGGAATTAGTTCAGAAACATGGGTATTAGCTCCAGTAACAGGGGACTTAGGTATAGAAAGATGAGAATTATCAGATGCAGAAACTAGAGAATTGGGCACGGGAGAAACAGAGGAATTAGGAGTCCAAGAAACACAGAAATCTGTAAAGTACAGAGGAAGTAGCTCCAGAAACAAAACAAATTACATTTAAAAAGATAAGTGTTGGCTAAAGAAACAGGTAAACAATTTATCCTGTAGCAGGGGAATTAGGAGAGCGCACAATAAGCAGAATCTTCGGAGATAAATATATCGGGAAATGGCAGTCATATAAACAAGCGCAATTTGATATTTCATAAGCAGCACAGTTTGACGCTCCAGAAATAGTGGAATTATTATCTCCACAAACAACTGAAATAGGTCCAGAAACAGTGGAAATAGGACTTGCATAACCTGGGGTAGTACGAGCTCCAGCAACAGCGTTAATCGGAGCTGCTGTAAGGTGGGATTTAGCAGCTCCAAGAACATTGAAACTAACCCCGGAATAAGGGAAATATCTCCAGAAACAGGGAGAATAGGTTATTATTCATTAGTGGAATTAATTCCATAAATGGGGGAATTAGCTCCAGAAATACTGGAGTTAACTCCCCCAACTGGGGAATTAAGTGCTCCAGAATCACCGGAATTTGGTGCTCCAGAACTCGAGTAATTACGTCTAGAAATATGTTGATCTTCTACAGAAAGAGGGAGAGCAAGGTGCTCTAAAAACAGACAGCTTTTCAGCTACAGATAAAAGGCGATTAACTCCAGTAACAGGGGAAGTTGCTTGAGAAACAGTTGAATTCGGAGTTTCACAGACTGGGAAATTAGCAGCCACACGAACATTGGAATTTGCTCCAGAAATAGCACAATTTGCTCCATAAACAGAGGAATTGCTTTCAGAAATACCGGAGTTAGCTCTACAAAGAGGTGACTTAATTTTCCCTGCAGCAGAGGATTTAGCAGTTAGCACCATAAACAGGACATTTCAGCGATATATGTTGAACGAGTTGACACTTAAATAGGAAATTGCTGCTTCATCAACAGCGCAATTTGGAGTTTCAGAAAACGGAAAATTAGGAGCTCTACAAACTCAGGGATGTTCGAGGAGGCGGAGCAGCGTCGGAGAGGCCTACAAAAGGCCCAGCTTTGAGTCGGGAGGCAGCGGAGAGTTCGAGGATGTTGTGCAGCGTCGGAGAGGCATACAAAAGTCCAGGCTTCGAGTCGGGAGGCAACGGGGAGTTCAAGGAAGTGGGGCAACGTCAGAGAGGACTACAGGAGACCGAGCATCGAGTTGAGTAGCAGCTGAGAGTTCGATGAGGAGGATAAGCGCCCGAGAGGTTAGAAAAGGCCCAACGTCGTGTCAGCAGGCAGCGGGGAGTTCGAGGAGGCGGTGCTGCTTCGGAGAGCCCTACAAAATGCCCAGAATCTAGTCGGGAGGCAGCGGGGCGTTCGATGAGACGGAGAAGCGTCGGGAGGCCAGAAAAGGTCCAGCGACGAGTCGGGAGGCAGCGGGGAGATCGAGCAGGTGGAGCATCGTCAGAGAGGCCGACAAAAGTCCCAGAGACGAGTCGCGAAGCAGTGGAGAGTTTGAGGAGGTGGGGCAGCGTCGCTGAGGCCTACAAAATGCCTAAAGTCCAGCCGGGCGGCCAGCGGGTATTTCGTGGAGGCGGCAGCGTCGGATAGGCCAGTTGTGGCAGCTGCAGGGAGTGAAAGCAAAGAAGAAGTGGAAAAAAATAGAAGGCTGACGTCACAGCCAAGCGGGTAAGCGGCTGGCTGGTGATTGGCGAGTAGTTTTTCTTTTTCTTTATCAGTAAAAAATTTTTGCATTTCTGTTGCAAAATTACGTTAATCTAAGGGTAAGTCATGGCAAGAGATCCCAGACCCGTGTCATGCTGCTCGTGTGATATGTGGGAAGGCAGGAACGCTTCATGTGCGGGAAGGTTAGCCGGTGCATATAGGTACCAACGATATAGATAAAAAAACGGAATGAGGGCGGACAAGACTAATTTGGGGAGCTGGAGCTAAATTAACAAGTAGGACATAAAAATTAGTAATCTCAAGATTGCGACCAGTGCCACGTGCTAGTCACAGTAGGAATCGTAGGATAGCTCAGATGAATACGTGGCTTGAGGAGTAGTGCAGAAGGGAGGGATTTAGCTTCCTGGGGAGTTGGAACCGGTTCTGGGGGAGGTGGGATGAGTACAAACTGGTGGTTTGCACCTGGAAATGACTGGAACCCATATCCTTGGGGGAGTCTTTGCTAGTGCTGATGTGGAGCGTTTAAACTAATATGGCAGGGGGATGGGAACCTATTCAGGGAGATAGAGGAAAGTAGAATAGGGGCAGGAGCAAAAGATAAAAAGAAAAAAAAGAAAAGTAGAAGGCAGAGAAACACAAGGCAAAATCAAAAAGCCCACATTACAGCAAGTTTCTAAAGATGCAAACTATATTACAAAGACAAGCCGGAAGGCTCTGTGCCTCAATGGAGGCGTATTTGTTATAAGGTGGACGAATTAACTGCGCAGATTGCAGTTAACGGATATGATTTAATTGGCATCATGGAGACATGGCTCCAGAGTGATCACGGCTGGGAAGGGAACATCCAGGCGTATTCAACATTCAGCCAGGATAGACAGAAAGGAAAAGGAGGCGGAGGCGGCGGCGTTGTTTGTTATAGAGGGAATTAAAGTAATAGCAAGAAGGAACATTCACTTTGATGATGTGGAATCGGTATGGTTGTAGCTACCGAATACCAAAGGAGAGAAAACGCTAGTAAGAATTGTGTACAGACCAACAAACAATAGCAGTGAGGTTGCGGAAAGCATCAAACAAGTAATTAGGAATGCGTGCAATAAAGGTACAGCAGTTATCATGGGCGACGTTAATTTACATATTGATTGGCCTAACCAAACTGGTAGCAATGCGGAAGAGGAGGATCTTCTGTAGTGTATTTGGGATGATTTTCGAGACCAATATTTCAAGGAACCAACTAGAGGGCTGGCCATCATAGACTGCATGTCTAATAGAAAGGACACATTTGCAATCTTGCATGCGAGGCTCCTTGGGGGAGAGTGACCATAATAGGGAAGAATTCATTATTACGATGGAGAGTGACGCAGTTTATTCAGAGACTAGGGGCATGAATTTAAGAATAGGTAACTTTCCAGTTGGTATGAGGCATGAATTGGCCACAATGGACTGGCGAGTCATGCTTAAAGGGTTGACGGTGGATAGACAATGACAAATATTTAAAGATCACATGGGTGACATTCAACAATTGTACATCCCTGTCTGCAGTAAAAATAAAACGGGGAAGATTGAATAATCGTGGCTAACAATGGAAATTAAGTATAGTATTAAATCCAAGGAAGAGCCATATAAATTGGCCAGAAAATATAGCAAATCTGAGGACTGGGAGATTTTATAATTCAGCAAAGGAGTACAAAGGGTTTAATTAGGAGGGGGAGAACAGAGTATGAGAGGAAGCTTGCTGGGAACATAAAAACGACTGCAAAAGCTTCGATAGACATGTGAAGAGAAAAAAGAATAGTGAAGACAAACGTAGGTCCCTTACAGTCAGATTCTGGTGAATTTATAATGGGAACAAAGAAATGGCTGACAATTTAAACAAATATTTTGGTTCTGTCTTCACGAAGGAAGACACAAATAACCTTCCGGAAATATTAGGGACCGAGTGTCTAGTGAGAAGAAGGAACTGAAGGAAATGTTTAATAGGTGGGAAATTGTGTTGGGGCAATTGATAGGATTGCTGGTCGATAATTCCCCGGTGCCTGAAAGACTGCATCTCACAGTACTTAAGGCTGTGGCTTTAAAAATAGTGGATGCATTGGTGATCATTTTCCAGCAAACTATCGAATCTAGATCAGTTGCTATGGACTGGAGGGTAGCTAATGTAACACCACCTTTTAGGAAAGGAGGGAGAGAGAAAAAGGATAATTATAGACCGATTAGCCTGTCGTCAGTGATGTGGACATTTTGGAATCAATTATTAAAGATGAAATAGCAGCGCATTGCGAAAGCAGTGAAAGGATAATTCCAAGTCAGCATGAATTTATGAAAGGTAATTGACTCTTGACAAATCTTCTAGAATTTTTTGAGGATGTAACTGGTAGAGTTGACAAGGGAGGACCAGTGGATGTGGTTTATTTGAAATTTCAAAAGGCTTTGACACGGTCCCACACCAGAAATTGTCTTGCAAAATTAGAGCACAAGGTAGTGGGACTAATGTACCGATGCGGATAGAGAACTGTTCGGCAGACAGGAAGAAAAAGTCGCGATAAACGGTTCCTTTTCAGAGAAGCAGGGCTTAATGCTGGGACCCCAGCTATTTAAAATATACATTAATGATTTCGATGAAGGAAGTGAGTGAAATATCTCCAAGTTTGAAGATGACACTAAGCTGGGTGATGGAGAGAGCTGTGGGGAGGACGCTAAAAGGCTGCAGGTTGACTTGGACAGATTAGATGAGTGGGCAAACGCATGGCAGATACTGTATAATTTGGATAAATGTGAGGTTATCCACTTTGGCGGCAAAAGCACCAAGGCAGAACATTATCTGATTGCGGCAGATTAGGAAAAGGGAATGTGCAACGAGTCCTCGGTTTCATGGTAGATCAGTCACTGAAATTCGGCATTAAGTTACAGCAGGCGGTGAAGAAGTAAAATGGCCTTCTTAGCTTGGAGAATTGATTATAGGAGCAGGGATATCTTATGCAGTTGTACAGGACCTTAGTGAGGCCTCACATGGGACATTGTGTTCAGTTCTGGTCTCCTAAGCTGAGGAAGGACGTTCTTGTTATTGAGGGATTGAAGCGAAGGTTCACCAGAATGATTCCCGGCATGGCAGGACTGGCATCTGAGGAGAAACTGGATCGACTGGGCCTGTATTTACTGGAGTTAAGAAGGATGAGATTGGATCACATAGAAACATCTAAAACTCTGACGGGATTGGACAGGTTAGATGCAGGAAGAATGATCCCGGTGTTGGGGCAGTCCAGAACCAGGGGATATAGTCTAAGGATAAGATGTCGGAAATTTAGGACTGAGATAAGGAGAAACTTCTTCACTCAGAGAGTTGTTAACCTGTAGAATACTCTGCCATAGTGAGCTGTTGATGCCAGTTCATTGGATATATTCAGGCGCGTGTAAGAAATGGCTCTTACGGCTAGTGCGATCAAGGCATATGGAGAGAAAGCAGGAAAGGGTACTGAGGGAAAGATCAGTCATGATCTTATTGAATAGTGGTGCAGGCTCGAAGATCGAATGGCCTACTCCTGCAACTATTTTGTATGTTTCTATGTTTCTATGTTTCTATGTTGGGTGAATGAAGAAGAAAGGACACTTCTCCTTAACGTTCGAACGAAGACTTCCAGGTGCAAAGTCGTGAGCACGTTTTCATAGAATGGTAATGTTCATCTGAATTCCAGATTCTGGGACATAGGAACATAAGAATATGAGACATAGGAACACGAGTACGCAATTTGGAACCATTGGCATGCTCCGGCATTGATCGAGATTATGGATGAACCTCTACCTCAATTTAACCTGTCCGGACTATTGCCATATCCCTTGATTCCCTTAATTTCAAAAATCTATTGATTTCCGTCTTGAATATGCTCAATGACAGAGCCTCCTCATCATTCGCCGATAGAGAATTACAAATATTCACAACTTTCTAAGTTTAAACATTTCTCTTCATCACTGTCCTAAATGGATGACCCTAAATTCAGGAAATGTGATCCCTCGTTCTAGTCAGGAGTAACATCCCACATACAAAAACACTCTCTGGCCCAGTAAGAATTGTGTATTAGTAAATGAGATCACATCTAATTATTCTACATTGTAGAGAATATAACCCCAGTCTACTTAATCGTTCCATGTAGGAACACTCACGCCATGACTTAGACAAGGAGTCCAAAACTGTACACAATTCTCCAGCTGTGCACTCACCAGTGCCCTGTATAAATATAGTAAGACTTCTTCACTCTGAAATTCAAGTCCTCTTGTAATAAAGGCGAACATACCTTTTCCTCTCGTCATTGCTTGCTCTACATGCATTTTATCTTTCCGTGATTCGTGTACAACGACACCCAGGTCCCTCTGAACACTAGTAGTTTCCACTCTCTCACCATTTAATAAATCTCTGATTTTCTATTGTTTCTGAAAAAGTGCAAAACATGACATTTCTCCTCACTATATTCCATTTGCTACGTTCTTGCCCATTAACTTAGCCTGTCTATATTCCCTTGAAGCATCTTTGCATCCTGCTCACAACTTAAATTCCCACCTAACTTTATATCATTGGCAAACTTCAATACACAACACTTTGTCCTGTGAATCAAATCATTGATATATTGTGAGAATTGCTGAGGCCCAAACACCGAACATTGCGGAATCCCACAATTTACAGCAAACCAAAATTCATTTGTACTCGCCGTTAACCAATCCTCAATGTATGTTAGTGTAATAACCCCAATCCATTGAGCACTATATTCATTAATACTCTCTTAAGTGGCAGCTTATTGAATGACTCCTGAAAACCCTATTAAACAAATTCACTAGTTCCCCTTACCTATTCTACGAGTTGCAAACTCAAAAACTCTAAAACATTTAAGGAAACATGACTTCTCTTAGATAAAATCTCTACCTCACAAGGCTGTGGTTGTTGGGTTCAAATGGAGCTTTCGCCAGTGAGTCATAGATTCCTGAGTGTTAATTCAATGTATAACCCTCATTCTGTTTGGCTTCGTCCTTTGAGGAAATGGGCACTCGACAATGGTGAAAATGTAGGATCATCTTGTGTCAGTAAACTTCATTGGAGGAGCAGCTCACGCCAGTGGATACCATTGATTCCGGATGGACGAAGTACACTGATTTAGTAATGTCGGGTGTAAAGTGGATCCGGTGCATATAGCGAAAGCTATTGACTAATGTATAAAAAAGCAGCCGCAGGGTATGTACCTGCAATCTCTGATAACAGCATTTTGTTCATTGAGAGTATTGCAGGTCCGCCTGGCTGTGTTTATCTCGGATTCTCTATATCTCGCTTGATTCTGAATGAATGAATCTGTGAGTCTGTGCATCATTATGTGTGAGTGGAAGACATGAAGATATGATCTGAATTTTTCCCTGTATATCATTCACATCTGCCTACTCCCTAAATGTGTACAAATGCACAGACGAGAGGATGTGTACTAAGGAACAGGAGTTGACGATTGAGCACATCGAGCCTGTTCTACCTCTCAATGAGAAAATGGCTGATCTTTATCTGGCTTCCCTTGGCCCATATCCTACCATTTGTTGACACAAATATTTCAACGTCAGATTTACAATTAACTGTTTATCGATCATCAATTTCAGTTTGCAGAAGAGAGTTCCAAACTTTATCATCCTTTTTGAGCAGACGTGTTGGCTAAGTTCACCTTTGGCTTTAATTTGTAGACTATGTCCCCTAATCCGAGATTCCACAGACAGCGGGAAAAATTTATCTCTGCTTATACTAACATTTCCTCTTAATATCTTGAATTGATTGGACAAATCACACCTTATCCTTCTAAGTTGAAAAGAATACAACTCTAATTTTGTAATCTCGTCTTGGATTCGAGGTGTCATTTGGAAAGTCCTACGCTGCACTCAGTCCAAGGTGAATATATCCTTCCTGCATTGTAAATAATAAACAGATACACAGAAATATAAAGCAGGGCTTTGGCGCAAAATCTCTGACGTGGGAATAATTTGAAAACATTTTCTGAGTGTGGCACAGAGACAATGGAATTAATGGCGTATTTTTGAGCGGAATGACTCTCTGCATACTTGTATATAAGATCAGAAGAAAATGCAGAAGTAACTTGGGAGCACTCATGCCTCAGATTATCAGAGTGTGTCTCATGGCACAATGGGCTAGCGTGAAGTACTTGTATGATAGTGCAGGCAGATGCAAACGCCACGGTTGTTCAATCCTCGCTAAGATCAGGCAATGATTCGATGTTGAAATGATAATTGGTTTTCTCCTCACATTTTATCTACTTATTAGTGGTTCCATGTGAGCATTTAGATTCCAAAGAGCCACAATGATTCAGGGGCAGGTGACAGTTCTTTGACAGCGCTTTGGTATTTACTTGTTTATATTTGAAGGAGTGAGCCGTTTCCATTATGAAACAGATAAGTATGTTGTTCGTGGTGAGTCGGAGAGGCTGGGGAGGTGCATCGGAGAGCCCTATAAAAAGGTCCAACGCGTCGCTGAGACGCGGGAGCTCACGGTGAGTTGGAGAGGCCTATTAACAGGACTAACGCATCGCTGAGGCTCGGAAGTTGAGACGGAGAGTCCTATAGAATGGCGCAGCACGTAGCTGAGACTCAGGAGTTCGTGTTGTGTTGGAGAGCCTCGGTAGATTCGTTGGAGAGGCTTACAAAAAGACCCAACGCGTCGCTGAGGCTCGGGCTTTCGTAGTGAGTCAGAGAGTCTCGGGAGGTGCGTCAGAGGGTCCTATAAAAAGGCACAACGCGTCGCTGAGATTTGGGAGTTCGTGGTGAGACGGAGAGATTGGGGAGGTGGTCGGAGAAACCTATAAAAAGATCCTGCACGACGTTGATACTCTGGAGTTCGTCGTGAGACGAGGAGGCTCTGGACTTGCGTCGGAGAGGCCTATAAAAAGTCCCAACGCGTCGCTGAGGCTTGGAATTCGTGGTGAGTCGGAGAGGCTCTCGAGGTGCATCGGAGAGGCTTTCAAAAGGCCCAACGTGTCGCTGAGGCTCTGGAGTTCTTGGTGAGACAGTGAGGCTCGTGAGGTGCGCTGGAGAGGCCCAGTAAAAGACCCAACATGTACCTGAGGCTGGGTAGGTCGTGGTGAGTTGGGAATGGTCGCAAGGTGCGTCGGAGAGGTCTAAAAAAAGGCTCAACGCATCGCTGAGGCTCGGGAGTTCTTAGCAAGTCGGAGCGGCTCGCGATGTGCATCAGAGAGACTTATAAAAAGGCCCAACGCATCGCTGAGGCCAGCTAGTGCAGCTACACTGAGAAGGCAAAGAAGATGTAGAAAGAAATTGAAAGGTGACGTCACAGCCATAGGGGTAAGTGATTGACTGGTGATTGGTAAGTAGTTTTTATTTTTCTTTCTTTATCAGTAAGTAACCTTTGAACATTGTTGTTGCCCAATTAAGTTAATCCAAGAGTTAAGTCATGGAAGGAGAGATCGGACACGTTTTATGCTCCTCCTGTACTATATGTGAACTCAGGGACGCCTCTGACGCCTGAGAAACAGATACACCGCTTTGGGTACTGTGGAGGCGGATGAATCTTCAGGGGAAGGCAGCAGCAGCCAAATTCCTGGCACCTTGTCTGACTCTGCTGCACAGGAGGGCAGGAAAAAGACTGGGAGAGCGATAGCGATAGGGGATTCAATTGGAAGGAGATCGCAACCGAGACTCCAGGATAGTATGTTGGCTCCCTGGTGCAAGGGTCCAAAATTTCTCGGAGCGGTTGAAGGACATTCTGGAAGGGAGGGTGAACAGCCACTTATCGGGGTGCATATAGTTACCAACGATTTAGGTAAAAAAACGAGATGAAGTCCTGCGAGACGCAAGTAGGGAGCTCGGGGCTAAATTAAAATGTCGTACCTCAAACTACTATTCTCAGAATTGCTAACATTGCCACGTGTCAGACAGAGTAGGAATCGCAGGATAAATCAGATGAATACGTGGCTGGAGGAGAACAAATATAGATAACAGGTCATTCAGCCCTGCGAGCCTGAACCGCTATTCAATGAGTTCATGGCTGAACATGCAACTTCAGTACCCTATTCCTGCTTTCTAGCCATTCCCCTGGATCCACCGATTAGTAAGGACTACATCCAACTCCTTTTTGAATATATTTAGTGAATTTGCCTCAACAATATCTGTGGTAGAGAATTCCACAGGTTCACCACTCTTTGGGTGAAGAAGTTTCTCCTCATTCGGTCCGAAATGGTTAACCCCTTATCCTTAGATTGTGACCCCTGGTTCTGGACTTGTCCAACATTGGGAACATTTTTCCAGCATCTAACCTGTCTAAACCCGTCAGAATTTAAAAACGTTTCTGTGAGATCCCCTCTCATTCCTCTGAACTCCAGTGAATGAAAGTCCAGTTGATCCAGTCTTTCTTGATATGTCAGTCCCGCCATCTCGGGAATCAGTCTGGTGACCCTTCGCTGCACTCTCTCAATAGCAAGAATGTACTTCCTCAAGTTAGGAGACGAAATTGTACACAATACTCCAGGTGTGGCCTCACCCAGGCCATGTACAACTGTAGTAACACCGCCCTGCCCCTGTACTCAAGTCCCCTCGCTATGAAGGCCAATAATCCATTTTCTTTCTTAACCACCTGCTGTACCTGCATGCCAAAACTCAATGGCTGATGTACCGTGACACCCTGGTCAAGTTGAACCTCCCCTTTTCATAATCTGTCACCATTCAGATAATAGTCTGTCTCTCTGTTTTTACCACCAAAGTGGATAACCTGACATTTATCCACCTATTGCTTCATCTGCCAAGCAATTGCCCACTCACCTAACCTGTCCAAGTCAATCTGAAGCCTCATAGCATCCTCCTCGCAGCTCACTCTGCCACCCAACTTAGTGTCATCCGCAAATTTGGAGGTACTTCATTTAATCCCCTCGTCTACATCATTATTGTACAATGTAAACAGCTGGGGCCTCAGCAAAGAACCTTGCGGTACCACAAACGTCACTGCCTGCCGTTCCGAAAAGTACCCATTTACACCTACTATTTGCTTCCTGTCTGCCAACCAGTTCTCAATCCACGTCAGCACAGTACCCCCAATCCCATGTGCATTAAATTTGCATATTAATCTCTTGTGTGGGACCTTGGCGAAAGCCTCCTGAAAGTCCAAATACACCACATCAACTTCCTTTTCCACTCCACTGGAAACATCCTCAAAAAATTCCAGAAGATTTGTCAAGCATGATTTTCCTTTCACAACTCGACGCTAACTTGGACCTATCATGTCACCTCTTTCTAAATGCGCTGCTATGAAATTCTTAATATTTGATTCCATCATTTTACCCTCTATCGATGTCAGGCTGTCCGGTGTATAATTCCCTGTTTTCTACCTCCCTCCTTTTTTAAAAAGTTGGGTTACATTGGATTCCCTCCACTCTAGAGGAACTGATTCAGATTCTATGGAATGTTGGAATATGACTGTCAATGCATCCGCTTTTCCCAGGCAACCTCCTTAAATACTCTGGGATGCAGACCATCAGACCCTGCGGATTTATCGGTCTTCAATCCCATCAATTTCCCCAACACAATTTCTCGACTAAAAAGGATCTCCCTCAGTTCCGCCTTCTTACTAGACCCTCTGACCGCCTTTATATCCGAAAGTTTGTTTGCGTCCTCCTTCATGAATATCGAACCAAAGTACTTGTTCAATTGGTCTACCATTTCTTTGTTCCCCGTTAAGACATCCCCTGATTCTGACTTCACGGGACCTACGTTTGTCTTTACGAACCTTTTTCTCTTCAAATATATAGAAAAGCATTTGCAGTCCGTTTTAATGTTCCCTGCTAGCTTCCTCTCGTATCTATTTTCCCTGCCCTAATCAAACCCTTCATCCTCCTCTGCTGAGTTCTACATTTCTCCCAGTCCCCGGGTTCGCTGCTATATCTCGCCAATTTGTATGCCACTTCTTTGGCGTTAATACTATTCTTGAGTTCCCTTGATAGCCACAGTTGCGCCACCTTCCCTTTTTTTTATTTTTATGCCAGACAGGGATTTACAATTGTTGTAGTTCATCCATGCAGTCTCTAAATGTCTGCCATTGCCCATCCACTGACAACCCCTTAAGTGTCATTCGCCAATGTATCCTATCCAATTCACGCCTCATACCTTCCAAGTTGCCCTTCTTTATGTTCTGGACCATGGTCTCTGAATAAACTGTATCATTCTCAATCCTAATGTAGAATTCCACCATATTATGGTCACTCTTCCCCAAGGGGCCTCGCAAACGAGATTGCTATCCTTTCCACTGTCATTACACAACACCCAGTCTAGCATGGCCTCCCCCTCTAGTTGGTTCCAGCCGAATACTTCTTTCAAAAACTGGGTCCGTAGCCCTGTATGTTCGGGCAGTTCTATTGCACATCCAGGTCATTTTTAGAAAGGGTGCAGTCTTCTGCCTCTACAACCTTTCTATGGGCGAAAACATCTATTCTGACTCCCACCTGATTCTGTTAATTTATTCCCTCTTGTTGGTGACCCATATCCTAAGGGTAATAGGTCGTTACTGTCCATTTTATCTAAACCCTCATAATTGCCTACACCTCAATGAGTTCACTTCTCACCATTTGCTACTCTGAAAAAAATGAATCCATCCCATGTAAACTTTCCTGATAGCTAATATCCTCCAATCCAGGCAACACGCTCGTAAATCTGCTCTCCACCAGCTCGACAGCAATCACCTCGTCCCTGTAATGAAATAAGCAGAACTACACGCAGTTTGCTAGTTTTGGCCCATGTGTTCCATATGCCATTGAAACAAATTGTCAGAAAATGAGAAAATATGAAATATGAGCATGAGTAGGCTATTTGGCCCCTTGATTCTCTAAGATCATGGCTGATGTGGTCTGCTACCTGCAGGTATGTGTTTACCTGCGCTCAAAGCTCCCTTTATTCCTCTACATTTCTAAATGTTCCATCATTTAATGTGCATTCCCTTGCCATGTTAGCCCTCCCCAAAAGCATTACCCCAAACTTGTTCGGAAAAAATTGCCTTTGCAATGCTCCTGTCCACCTTAAAGTAAACTGGCAGATAACAAGAGCTTCTTCCGGTACAAACGAAGGAAAACTATGACTAAAGTAAATATTTGTCCCCTGGAGAGCGAGACTGGGTAATTAATAATGGGGAGCCCGGAAATGGCAGAGACGTTGAAGAAATATTTTGTAACGGCCTTCACGGTAGAAGACACTAAAATATCCCAATTGCGGATACTCAATGGGCTTTCGGGAGGGATGGATCACTATCACGAAAGAAATAGTACTCGGTTAAATAATGGGCATAAAGACGGACAAGTCCCTGGACCTGACGGCATGCATCCTCGGATCTTAAAACAAATGGCTAAAGTGATAGTGAATACATTGTTTGTAAACTGACAAATTTTCCTGGATTCTGGGAAGCTCCCAGCGTATTGGAAAACCGGAAATGTAACGCAACCTGTGTAAAAACGGAGGCAGACAGAAAGCAGGTAACTATCGATCAGTTTTCCTAACATCTGTCGTTAGGAAAATTCTGGAGTCCATTATTTAGGAAGCAGTAGCAGGTCATTTCGAAAAGCATAATTAAAAAATCATGGTTTTATCAAATAGAATCCATGTTTGACAATTTTGCTGGAGTTCTTTGAGGAAACAACGAACAGGGTGAATAAGAGGTTGTTGTGAATTTAGCTTTCCAGAAAGCATTCTATAACATGCAACATAAACGGTTGCTGCACAAGATAAATCCGTGGTCTTTGGTTCGGGGTGATATATTAGCGTTGATAGAAGATTGGTTAATTAAAAAAAATAGAGCGTCTGGATAAATTGTTCATTGTCCATTTGGCAAACAGTAACTCGTGGGGTGCCGCAGGGATAGGTGCTGCGACCTCCACAACTTGCAATCTATATTATTGATTTGGCTGAAGGAATCGAGTGCAATGTCGCAAATTTATCTGATGAAAAAAAGATGGGTGGGAAAGCAAGTTGTGAGGTGGACATAAATAATTTGCAAAGAGATATAGCCAGGCTAAGAGACTGAGCAAACATTTGGCAGGAGCAGTATAATATGGGAAAATGTGAGGTTATCCATTTTGGTAGAAATATATAAAAGCAAATTCGTTTTAAATGGAGGAAAATTTCAAAATGCTACATTACAGATGGTCCTGCCGGTCCGTGAGCACGAAACACAAAAAGTTAGTATGCAGATAGAGCAGGTAATCAGGAATGCAAATGGAATGTTGGCATTTATTGAATGGGTATTGAGTCTAAAAGCAGAGAGGTCCTGCTACAAGTATACACGGTATTGATGAGCCGACACCTAGAGTACTGCGTACATTTTGGGTCAGCAGGTTGCGCCTGTACACATTGGAGTTCAGAAGGATGAGAGGTCAACTAATTGAAACATATAATATAATGAGGCGACTCGACAAGGTGGATGCAGAGGGACGTTTCCGCTTATATGGGAAAAAGAAAACTAGGGGATATAGTCTCAGAATTAGTCGCCATTTATTTAAAACTGAGATGAGGAGGAATTGCTTCTCTCACAAGGTTGTGAATCTTTGCAAATCTCTGCCCCAGAAAGTTGTGGAGGCTGTTTGAATATATTTCAGGCGGAGATATACAGAATATTGTGCGATAAGCGGGGTAAAGGGTTATGAGGAGCAGGCAAGGAAATGCAGCTGAATCCATGATCAGATCAGCCACGATTTTATTGAACGGTGGAACAGGCTTTATGGACCAAATGTCCTACTTCTGCTCCTATTTCTTATGTTCATATTTCCTTATATTGTTAGGTAGAATACATTACCCCTCATCTATATTTTAAATGTGCTGCCGCATATTCTGAGCCTATGTCCGCTTGTTTCACTTTCCCTATGTTTGCAAATATCCTCTCTGTATTCATCTTTTCGAGCACCTTCATTAACGTATATGTTTCGATAAGAATACCTTTCATCTTCTGAATTCCAATGAGTATAGGCCCAACCTATTTAACCTTTCTTCACCACGTAGTGAAGATTTTCTGAAGAGCCACCAATGCAAGAATATCCTTCCTAATATATGGAGTCCATAACTGTATGCAGTACTCTAGGTGTGGTCTTCGTAATTCCAGGTACAGTTGCAGATCAGACATGTTCTAATTGATGTTGAAACTGGCTCAAGTGGCCAAATGGCTTAATCCTGCTCCAATTTCTTATGTTGGTGTGTTCTCATTTAGTTCATGTTCGAAACAAATACTGGACTTCCTTCAGATCAACAAGAGATTGAAACTGAGATAAACGCAGTAAGTGATAACAGCAGCATCGGGACAGATGGCGGAATAGACAAGAGAGATGGTTATATCCAAAACTGCCTCACACTGCAAAAGGCAATGACAGTGGACTCAATGAAGGTAAGCTGGTAAACGCGAGGTTTGGCTGCGTGGCTCAGCTGATCAAAGCGCCTGTCGAGTCAACAATAGATCCTCCATTCGACTCCCCGTAAGCCTTTAATCCCTTATCGCTCAAAAATCTCTGTGTCGCCTCCTTAAATATATTCAATGACCCAGCCTCCACTCCCTTGGCTTTTTTTCACAACGCTCAAGTGGCTCATTTCTTCCCAGGTGAAAGGGCTACAATCCTTTTAAATTTGCCGATGGCTGCAGCATTCTGGATTAACGCTCCAGTCGCTTTAGAGTGTGGGTCGAATTCCATTGCTGCTAATATTTCTGGCGGGGCTGATTTTGGCCTCATGAAAAGAATCCATCTTTTCTAAGAAGTGCTGCGTGTGACCTTGCTGTGGTGCGAGCAGCCTTGCGACAGCTGCTGTGCGGTGCCGTGATCGTATAATAGTTAGTACACTGTGTTGTGGCCGCAGCAACCTCGGTTGTAATCAGAGTTACGGCACAGTTTGCTTTTTATCTCTTGTCATCAGCGGCACCTGCTGATCGAACACAGCAAAACATCAATCTCCACTATATGAAACAAATATTATACTGTTGGCGGTAGATATAGTTTTACTAATTCAAACGCGCCTCTTGTCTCAGATTTTCCTGCTTTCCAGAAAAAAATAGCCCTTTTCTTACAATTCTCCTCACCACAGTGACTGCATGAGCTGAAGGAAAAGGCGCCGGACGTCGATGCTAAGAAAGTCCTGGCGTGGTCGTTTAATTCACCGCGTCAAACGTATTTTTTTTCTCTGTTCTGAATTTGTTTCACAATCGAACATTTCTGGCGCTTCCTAAACTGAAGCAACGGAAGGCCTTTTACTGACAGACGCTAATTGTACACTTTGAACATTGTTGCAAATGGGTGCATGGGCAGTACTAGCGGTGAGTACCGTTTGTAGCAGAGGATTTCAGTTTTGGTTAAAAAAGCAGAAAGCAGATTTAGTGTATAGACCAGTAATCCAAGGTAGCCGAATGGTTGAAGCGAAAGTCTGCAAATCCATTGTGCGCTACACGTGCGGATTCGAATATAATCCTCATTGTTATTGTGCTGACCATTTGATGCCTCTGTTTGTTTTGTTAATCACCGTAAGCTTCATGTCCAAATTAACCTTTTACTCCAAGTATGCTACACTCAGCTCATGTCATGTCTCAAACTATTAACATGTATATTAATGGGAAAACATGTGTAGGATTGTGGGGAGGCGGACTACTTTGATAGTTCACTCAACGACACAATACAGACAGGAGGGAGTTCACACTTTCTTCTTTACCGTCATTCGATGGGATTTCAATATGCAATGTTTTGCGTTGTTTTTTGTAGGAAGCTCATTGATCTAGTGATTCGATTCTGACTTTAGGATTATCAGTGTTGAAATGAGAAAGATCCAGGGTGCAAATCCCAGACTGTCGTCGTCAGCGTTTCGTCAAAAATCACCTTCTCACAGCTGAAAGGCACTGCAGACAAGATCAATAATTTAAATTAAAAAATTGGGAATTTGCGCCATATTTTGTACATAGTACGAAATCACAGAACATCACAGGAGCAACATTAAAATGAAACAACTGAGTAAAGTTATAGGCTTCCGGGTTTGAGCGGCTCTGTGTCTCATTGCACATTTTAAACACGTGGGAGGTGAGAGGAGCGGCTGTGTAAAGAGGCAGAGCCTGAGGAGCGGCTGTTTACAGTGCGGGAGCAGAGAGTAGCGACTGTTTCCAGAGCGGGAGCAGAGAGGAGCGACTGTTTACAGAGCGGGAGCAGAGAGGAGCGACTGTTTACAGAGCACGAGCAGAGAGGAGCGGTTATTTACAGAGCGGGATTGAGAGAAGTGACTATTTACAGAGAAGGAAAAGAGGGAAGAAGCTATCTGCAAAGTGAGAGCAAGGAGGGGCTGCTATTTACAGGCAGAGAGGAGCAGCTGTTTATAGAACGGGAGCAGAGAGAAACGGCTATTTACATAGCGGGAGCAGAGAGAAGTGACTGTTTACAGAGCGGGAAAAGAGGGAAGAAGCTGTTTACACAGTGGGAGCAGGGAGGGGCGGTTATTTGCAGAGCGGGAGTCGAGAGGAGCGGCTGTTAACACAGCGAGAGCAGTGAGAGGCAGCTGTTTACAGAGCGGGAGCAGAGATGAGCGGCTATTTACAGAGTGGGAGCACAGCTGAGTGGCAGTATCTGGCGCTGGACCTGTGGAATGTCTCGAGCAGTTGCTGAATAAATTATTTTTCAGCATCTGAAGAACATTGCAGTGTTTTATTGCGCTTCACTTTGTATTAACAAATGAATTAATTAATTGCGCTGGCATGAAGATTAAATTTCAAAACAATGTAAGCTTTGGTGGGTCAAGGGTAGAATTCTCGCCTGCCACGCGGGAGACATGGATATTGTGCAAATACTAAGCATAACACATCCCTTAAACATTGTTGGGTTACAAAATATAAAGTAAATAAAAACTGTGTGCGAAAATCGAAATTAAAAATAACTTGATTCTGAGGATACTTATTGCACCAACAATGACCAGCTCTTCTTTCAAAGTGAATCTAGCCCAATGAACTCTGTAAACAGTCACTTCTCTCTGCTCCCGCTCTGTAAATGAGGACTTGATTGTAACCCGTTGCCATTTAACTGAAACCAGAAGCACTATCATTGCAGCACAAGGTCTAAAGTCGACAAATGCAGCCGCAGCTATAGCAAGGATCGAGCACAATGAAGACGCTTGGCCTGGAAATCGGCGCGGTCTCATCTTGCAAGACCATCAGCAGGCCGGGGCCTTTGGAGGTAGAAGCTTGCAGCCGCATGCCATTGCAGGGAGCAGCGCGTGCTGCTGCAGGAGGGCGATAGCTACAAAGCCAGGTCACTGATTGCAGTGCGGGCAGGCACAGCAGGAGGGATGAAGGAGCGGCAAGAGTCCATAGATGGAAGTGGCTGGGGCCCAATAGAGGCGTGAATCTGGGGCTCAGAAGATACGAGAGCCCAAGGGCAGCATGGGCCGATCCCCACAACGATATGTGTGCGCGCTCGGCTTGGACAGCTGAGCTGTTCTCCAGTTTGTCTTGCGTGTACATTGCCACTGGATCAAGACCTACCTCGTTCAAACCTGTGTGGTTTCTGGTATGCAACGGCCACCACAGGTTAAGAATTCCAAGCACAGGCAAGTTCGAACCTTCACGATATATTTCGGGATCTGCAATAATAGGACATACATTAACACACCTGTGTACTCATTGCTTTTTGGTGTGGAAGCTTGTCGTCCTCGCTTGAAGAGCCTGCCTACGATGATGATAAAAAAAATGCTGAAAATTCACAGAAGCTCAGGCAGTATCCGTAGAGAGCGAAACAGAGTTAACGTTTCAGTTCGATGGTGCTTCCGCAAAACATGTCTCGAGGGGGGTGCAATGAAGAACAGCACCTTAAATGAGGGAGCAGATAAGACAGGGTTTCGATTCCCGACCAATTGCAAATCCCAGTTTTACTAATGAATTTCAGTAAACAAATTAAATTTAAATTTACATGAAGCGCTGCACAAAGAAAACTCCCATTTGCGGATTTTAGACCGTCATATCTCGGTCTGTGACGTTGCTCCATTTGCCTTGCAATCTCGCTGCTGCAGATATCGGCCCCCTGGGACTATGTTCATCCGAAAAACAGTTGTTAGTTTTCTGGTGACAAGAAAGCTAACTGCCCGAATTGCAAAATGCAGCAACAGGATGTATATAAAAATCAGCAATCGACCAATCGGCATTGCTTGATTCCGAAGCTGGGCGGTGTATGTTTCAATTCATTCACAAGATGGCTGGTTTACTGATCCAACAAGATAACTTCGTCATTGTCTGGGTAAGGGATCTCAACGAGGTCCGCAATACCCACGCCATGACAGTAGCTGATGACTGCTGGATGAACCAACGCCTAACCCATCCTGTTATTAAATAAACGTAGATTCCATACAGCATCGGGAACAGAAACGCTGGCGCAGGAAAATCAACGCTGGAGCACTCAAAGAACCTATTCAGAAAGCGCTATTCCGACAGCGCCCCGAAAACAATTTCAGGAATTCCAGTCAGCCGGAGAGGAAGAATGTCCACATTGCCTGGTCTTCCCTGAAGGCCTCTATAGTTAGCAGCTGTGCAGAGACGCTTGATAAATCCTTCAGGAAACATCAAGACTGGTTCGACAAAAATGACCAGGAGATCCAGGAGCTAATAAGCCAAAAATGTGAATCAGTCTAGAATTGGAAAAAGATGCACAATTTCAGAGCAAGAAAGCAGTTCTTTACATATCTGAAGGCCGCGATCCAAGATAGAACTCGCGACTTAAAGAACAGATGGAGGGTAGAAATAGCGCAGGAGATCCAGTAATGAGCTGACAAACACGACGTGCATACATTAATTAGAGCATTCAAGACCTATTACGTTCAAGCAGTGAAGTGTATACCCAACCGAGGGCCAGAAACGGAAGTGTAATTATCAAGGAGAGAGAAGAAGTAAATGCCCACTGGGATGCGTACTTCGAAATCTGCTTATGAGAGACTCTGTCTTCGTCATGAGTGACCTCGATTCCATTCGACAGCATGCTAACCGTCACCAACTCAGAAAAATCGCAGCCCAGCACAATGTTCAAAAGGCCACCCGACAACTGAAAAACAACAAGGCCTCAGGCGCACATGGAATCACCGCCAAAGCACTAAAGCATGGCGGGGAATTACTGTTAGCGCGAATCCATGAACTGATTTATTTTATTTGTAATGAGGAGAGCAGGACTAGAGGATTCCGGAGACATTGTAATAGAGACGAGCTCCAGCAAAGGCGACAAGTCCGATTGCGGCAATTACAGAGGAGCTTCCCTGCTGTCTGCGCCAGGGAAAGTCATCGGAAGAAGCCTCCTGATCCGCTTCACGCAGAGACTGTCGAGTCACAGATTCGTAGTACTGATTCTGCCCACTGAGGTGCACAATGGACATGATCTTCACCACGCGCCAAATTCAAGAAAATTGCATGGAGCAGCGTCGATCTCCGACATATCCAGGCGATTCATTAGATCTTCAGACACATGGATTGTCAGATTTAGCTGCAATTCGAGATCTTTAGGAGGAACAGGAGTTTGAAAAGCAACATTTTATGCATGCATGGAGAGGGGACGAGTCTGCTCTTTTCAGTTTATAAAACGAGACCTTGCTGCTTGGTCACTGTGCCTCACAACCAAGGAGCTGATCTTAATATTTCCAAGGGAAAGTACTGGCTGTGCTGAAAATCCGAAATTCAAATAGCGATTGCTAGACATAATCAGCAGGCCAGAAAACATTTCTGGCGAACTAAGTGAATTTAACGTGTCAGATTGATGACGAATCATCACAACTGGAAATAGTTCGAGTTGTAGCAGGTTTTAAACAGGTTCCGAGGCAGTAAAATGGATGGGGGCTGGGGACGGAACAAATGGGAAGATCTGTGACAGGATGAAAGGCACGAGATGAAATGAATCAAGGGATTGATTGTGCAAAGCAAAAGGGATAAAATTGGTCAATTAAAGAACAAAAGATGGGTCCAGTGGATATCTAAATGGGAACTGCAGAATCATTAACAGCAGCTAGTGTCCAAAAAATTGAAGCATTGTTTAAGACCTGCAGTTGTTGTGCTCAATCTTGAGTACAGAAGTTTGGAAACTACCGAATCGAAAGATGAGGTGCCATTCCTCGAGCTTACATTGAGTTTAATTTCACCAAAAACATCGATCTCAGTGGGGGAGTGCGCCGAAGAATTAAAATAACTTGTGACTGGCTGCTCAGTGTCAAGCTTGCCGCCTGAACCAAGATGCCCCACAAAGCGATCACCCAATCTATGTCTGGTCTCCCCAGTGCAGAGGAGACCACATGGTGAGCAGCGAATACAGTATAACACATTGAACGGAATACAAGTAAAACACTGTTTTACCTGGAAGGTGTGTTTGGGGGCCTGGGCAGTGGGTAGTCAGGAGATAACAATGCAGGTGTTGCATGTCCTGCACTTGCCTGGGAAGATGTTTGAGAAGGGATGGCGCTTGCTTAGAATGGCTGCGGAATGGACCAGGATGTCGCGGCAGAAGCAGTGTCTTCAGAATGGGAATGGTAAGAGAGGGGAAGAAGATTTGGAGGTTAAGTCACGCTAGAGGAAGCAGACGTGGCGGAGTATATTGCATTGATTGTGTAGGCTGGTAGGGTGGAAGTTGAGTGCAAGGTCAAACCCTTATTTTTTGCGTGAAATGGCGAGAATGCGTGAGGGCAGATTTGTGGGAAATAGTTCGAACATGTTCGAGGGCACAGACAACCATGGTGGAGGGGAATATTCTGTTATGACAAAAGGATGGCCTATTGGAAGCACTGATATAGAAGATTAAAGCAATAGGGATAGGTGGTCGATGGATGGGTTGCAGAGAAAAGGATAGGGATCGGCAGTCCATGGATGGGTTATGTAAATAGGGATAGGGGTTCCATGGTTTTGTTACAGGTATGGATTGGAATAACCAGTCCATGCATGGGTTACAGAGATAGCGATAGGCAGTCCATGGATGGTTTAAATATAGGGATTGGAATAAACAGTCCATGAATGGGTTACAGCGAAAGTGATAGGGACAGGCAGTCCAGGGATTGGAATGCAAAGTCCACTGATGGGTTGCAGAGACAGGGATATGTATTGGCGGTCCATCTATGGGTTACAGCGGCGATGGAGATAGGAATAGGAGGAGCATTAATGGATTTCAGAGAATGGTTAGGGCTGGTGGCCCATGGATGGGGTACAGCAATAGGGATAGTGTTATGCGGTCCATCGTTTGGTTTCAGAGATAGCGATGGGAATATCCAGTCCTTGGATTAGTTACAGAGGTATTGATATAGTCAGGTGACCCATGGATGGGTTACAGAGATAGGGATAGGCAGTCTTTGCATCAGTCACAGCAATACGTATAGGAATAGGCGGTCCATGGATGGGCTACAGGAATAGTGATCGGAACAGGTAGCTCATGGATGAGAAACAGAGATAGGGATCATCAGTCTGTGAATGGCTGTAAGCGATACGGATATGATTAGGAGGTCCATGGATGAGGTACAGAGATAGGGATAGCAGTTTTCAATCCATGGATATGTGACAGCAGTCGGGATGGAGATAGACTGTCCGTGGATGCGTTACAGCGATAGGGAAATTTGTCGGTAGAAAATGGATGGATCACAGCATTAAATACAGGACTAGCGGGTCCATTGATGGGTTACATTGATAACGTTAGGGATGTGCAACCCATGGATGGGTTACAGAGATAGGCATAGGAATAGGCAGGCCATGTTGGATTACAGCGAAAAGGACAGGAATAGACAATCAATGGATGGGTTAAAGAGATAGGCATAGGGATATGCAATCCATGCATAGATTGCAGTGATTGGTATAGGACGCGGCGGTCCATGGATGGGTCACAGCATTCAGGATAGGAATAGACAGTCCACGGATAGGTTACAGAGATAGTGATAGGAATGGGCAGGCCATATTCTGTTACAGTGATAAGGATAGGAATACACGGTCGATGGATTGGATAAAGGAAAGGGCATAGGGATAGGTTGTCCATGCAAGGGTTACAGAAACGGTTATAGGAATAGGCGGTCCATGGATGGCTCACAGCGATAAGGAGAGGAATAGAGAGTCCCTGGATGGGTTACAGAGATAGGAATAGGAATAGGCATGCCATGTTGGGTTACAGCGCTAGGGATAGGATTGGACATTCCCTGGATGGGGTAAAGCGATTGAGATAGGGAAAGGCACTCCATGAATGGGTTGCTGAGATACAGATAGTGATATGCAGTCCATGAATGGGCCTCACCGAAAGCGATGGGAACAGACGGTCCATGAAAGGATTGCAGAGTTAGGTATAGGAATAGGCAATACATGGATGGGTGGATGGGTTACAGTGATGCGGTTAGGTGTACGTGATCAATGGATGGGTTACAGATAGTGAATGCAATAGGCAGTCTATGGAAGGGTTGCAGCGATAGGGATAGGGGTTGGCAGTCCATGTATTGTTTACATAGTTAGGGATAGCAATAGGCGGTCCAAGAATGGGTTACAACGTTAGGCATAGGGTCAAGCTGTCCAACGACAGTTTACAGAGATAGGGATAGGAATAGGCGGTCCATTGATGGGTGACAGTGATGGGGATTGGTGTAGGGGGTCCATGAATGGGTTATAGAGATTGGGATAGGGATCGGCGGTCCATGGATGGGTAACAGTTATGGGGATAGCGGTAGGTGGTCAATGGATGGGTTGCAGCCGTAGTGATAGGGATCGGCTGTCCATGGATGGATTATAGCGATAGGGATAGGAATAAGAGTTCCGTGGATCGGTTGCTCCGTAAGGCATAGCGGTTCGGCTGTCCATGGAAGGTTTACAAAGATAGCAATAGGAATAGGCGGTGCATGAATGGGTTACAGCGGTAGGGATAGGGATAGGCAGATGATTGCTCTTTAAGAGCACGTCCAAGTACTTTTTAAAAATGTGATGATGGTTTCCGCATCTGCCATCCATTCAGACTGTGAGTTCCAGACTCCCAGATCTGTCTTGGTGAAGAACTGCATCCTTATCAGCCATCTAATCCTTCTACCAACTACATTAAATTTATACCCCGGTTAAATACCCATCTGCTAATATTGGGCGCAAAGAATCATCAAGATGAGAGGCAAGAGCTCAAAATCTGAAAGCGAGAGACAGGATCAGAGGAACAGTTAATGTTCTGGGGAGTGGACTTCAAGAAGTGCTGGAGGTAAATTGCTGTCAGGTAGAGATAAATTATTCTCTCTGGTGCGAGTGTCCAGCTCAATAGTCGAATTCTGTAAAATTAGAAAGATCACATTCAGTGATGAGTGAGGAATCAATTTCTCACACAGAGGGTAGCGGAAATCTGGAACTCTCTTCCCTACTAATCTTTTGAGGCTGAGAGTCAAATGACAATTTCAAAATACAGATTTGTAGAATTTTGTTCGGAGAGAATATTAAAATTTATGGAATTATCACGGGCAAATCACATATATCAGCCGTGATATAATTAAATGGCAGAATAGGCATACGGGTTGAATGGCCCACTCCTGTTTCTAATTGCCTATAACTGTCATATGATAGAAATATAAACAGCTGCAAATAAAGATTGCATTTTATGAATATTTAACAGCAAAAAATCCGTGCTATCCGCAACAAATCTATGGTCAGAGGGAAATTCTCCAAGCTGCTGTGTGACCTTATCGTGCTTCTCTAGATTCACTCTCCAATTCCTCCCACACGTTGATATTTTTAAACCTTGTTTTCAATCTGCTGCCCTGGGCCAGTGCTTTCCACAGTTTGAATAAAAACGGTTTTACAGCTTGAAACCTGTATTTATCAGTTATGAATCAACATAAGGTGCAAAGATAGAGCTTCTGTCGTCAAATAAAGAGGATTCATTAAAGCATGTTGGCGTCATCGTGTCGATTTGAACAGAATTGAACCGAAATCTTTCAAGATGGAATATTTTATTTACTGAATCACAATAAACAATATATTTTTATAACTGTTGGGAAATTAGTTCCACTATGTCAGAGGAGGAATTGTGTGATCCACACTTTTTATTCATGTCGGACACAAACTCAGGTATACATTCCGGATCAATTCAGAGATTGACACCGAGATAAAAGCAGCGAGTGATACCGCCAGCATCGGCACAAATGGCGGATTAGACAAGAGAGATGCATTGATGTAAAAATAGTCTCAAACTTCAACCGGTAGTGACAGACATCTGATAGATATCAGTATCTGGAGGCGATGCATCAAAGGCATGATTTTGACTCCATGACTCAACAGGTCGAAGGGCCTGTTGAGCCAATTAAAGATCCAGGCATCGATTTCCAAAACTCCTGCACTTTTTCTCGTTATATCCCACGATATGCGAATTTTGTCTGAGTGAACGGGCTACAATCATTTTAAATGGAACTACGGCTGCATTAGTTCTCATTCTTGATTGACGCTCCAGTCGCTGTGGTGCGTGGGTCGGATTCCGCCGCTGCGATCATTTCTGGCGGGGCTGATTCAGGCCTCTTCAAAAAAAATCGCTGTTTTCTAAGTGTTTTGTGAGACTTTGCTCTGTTCAGAGCAGAGTTTCAGGAGATGATGTGTGGCGCAGTGATCGTATTCTCCGTCGTATTCGGCCGCAGCAACCTTGGTTTAAATCCGAGTTACAGCACAGCTTACTTTATAAATTTTGTTCACTGTGGAACCTGCTAATAGAATTCAACGACATATTTGTCATTACTGCATTAAACAAATACTATTTTATTGGTGTTGAAACCCTATTTACTCCTTTAAACCCGCCTCACCTCACAGCTGTTTCTGCCTTCCACAATCAGTAACCCTTTACTCACAATTTGCTCCACAACAATACTTCTGGCGACGGCAGCGGCCGCCTGGCCAAAAGGATAAAGCGCCTGAATTCGATGCTAATGAAAACCTGTCGTCATATTTTAACTCACCCGTCGAACATTTTTCTTCTCTTTTCCGATTCGGTCTCAAAACCGGCCATTTGTGATATTCCCTCACCTGTAGTAACGGAAGGCCTTTTACTTACAGAAGCTGGTTGTAGATTTTCAACATTGTCGATCAAGGTGCACGGACTGGACAAGCGGCGAAGGAGACTTTGCCACAGCTGATTTAGTTTGGATGCAAAAAGCAGGAAACGGGATGGCTATTCAAACTTGAGCATGGAGAGGAATAGTTTGAGAGGTCAAGGCGATGAACTGCAAATCATTGTGCTCTGCACGGGTGGCTTCCAATCCCATTTTCGTCATTATTGCATCAAAAATTCGATAACTATTGTATTTTGTCATTCACCTTAAACCACATATCCAAATTCACCTTTATATACAAAGCATGCTTCATTCCACTCATATCACGACTCAAATTATTAATATTTACTTCAAAGGGATAACCTTTGTAGCACCAAGGGGTGTGGGACTCTCAGAGAGCCAGCACAGGCACGATGGGCCGAATAACATACTGAAGCTTCTTCAGAATCTGAAATTTCAATACACGGTTGCTTTGCTTTATGGGCATGATTCTGTCTTTCGGGATTTTACAGCTGAGTTTCAAGCAGTCCCGAGTTCACACCCCGGACGAACGAGGCTCACTTTTAGTCAAAAATTAGCTTTTCAAATCCGATCGACATTCCAGAAAAGATAAATATTTTAAATTAAATTTACGTCATCTCGTGCGATTTTACAACGTCTACTGGAATCCCAGATCTGCACAGGAGCGATATGATATTCAACTTACTGAGTAAGGTTAAATGGTTCCAGCTGTATTCGTCTCTGTGTCTCATTGAATGCATTATATCCATTTTCGATTCCGGCCAATGCAACACAATGACATTTGGCTTTCTTTACTTATGAGCTCGCTGATTTGGCAGAAACTAACATTTCGCTTCAAACGTCCATCTTCATGAAACATCGACTGCCCAGAATATCGGTCAGGCTTGTTTTTTCTAGGGCTGAAAAGATGTGAGAAGTTGTCTTTTGTATTGGTCCCATGATTCTGAATACAAACGGTGCAGGGTTCTGTATTGGCCAAGAATCAAACCTGATTGACCAGGCTTCCTGTACTGAGTAAATGGGTTGCGGATCATATCTTTCCATTCGGCACTTGACAACCTTCCGGTCTCAACAGTAAGTTCAATAAATCGGAGCATAACCAGTGCTCCCGCTCTCGGACAGCAGATGCAGCACATGTTCTGCTCTTCCCACAAACACCTTCTCTGGAGCATCTTTTGTTTCTTTACTGCCCTATTACCATCCACGTTAGTGTCCATTAAATGCAGGAATATTGAGAAGATAAATCTCTCCCAAAACAGTAAAGTCAATATTGGGCATTGGCTCAATATGTTGGAAATATAACAGGTACGGAATAATACCAGTATAGTCACAAGAGAAATCCCTCCCATCTGAAAAAATGAATCAATATCCGGTCATGGGCTGTGCATATTGGAACGTGAATGTTTACTGAGTGTTCAGCAATTATTCTCATAGAATGAAACCATCCCATGTTGGGAAATGGGCTGTGTATATTGGAAGTTCACTGGGCACTGTATGTTAGTGAGAGCACTTGGAGAGAAAAAATCTGTCATACATCAGTAAAGTATCAAAATCGAGTATGGGTTAGTTATATTGGAAATGTAAAGGTTACTGATGTACAAATGTAATACAAAATATTTTGAGCACATAAACTGCCATTCGGCCATTCATGTCAGTGTCTATGTTTATGCTCCGCAAGGGCCTGCTTCCTCCCATCTGCATCTAACACCTTCAATGTCAGCACTCGTATGCATATATATACTTCCTTGAATGCATCTATGTATTTCGGTCTTCCCCTGTTTGTCTCCTCTTAGGCACTCGCTCGGAGTCCAGGAAGACTTGCTTCCTCACTAATATTTTTTCTCAGGTGAGTGATGAGAAAATGCGAGAACCACAGTCTTTGTCACCAGTTGGGCAGGCGGTGGTAGAAAGGACGGATGGGTGTGGTGCTTGGCTTGTCGTGGGCTTCTTCCCCTGTTTGCGCTTGGCTTCCGTGTGATTCCAGCGAAGAGACATGAGGTGTTTGGTGCCTTCCCAAATGTTTCTGCCTCACTTTGAGCCGTCTTAGTCCAAAAATTTCCAGATGTCGGTGGGAATGTAGCAATTTTTCAAGGATGTTTTGAGAATGTCCTTGAAGAGTTTCTTCTGCCACCATGGACTCGCTTGCCCTGTTCGTGATCTGAGTAGCTTATTTTGGCAGATTAATATCAGACATGAGGACGAAGTCACCTGTCCATCAGAGCTGATAGAGTGTGGTCAATGCTTCCATGCTGGAGATGTTTGCCTGAGCGAGTATAGTGTCATTGGTGTTCCTATGCTGCCAATGTATTTGCAGGAACTTGCCGAGGAAGCATTGTTGCTACTTCTCCAGTGATTTGAAGTGCCTGCTCTATAAAGGCTATATCTGTGAAGCATGGAGGAGGGGGAACATCATTACTGCCCTGTAGGCATTGAGCTTGGTGCCGGGCTTCAGATCCTGCTCATTGAACACTCTCTTCCTCAGGCGACAGAACGTTGCACTGGCACACTGAAGGCGGTGTTGGACTTTGTCTTCGATGTCTTCCCTTGCTGACATTAGCGTTCCGAGGTATGCAAAATAGTCCACGTTGTCCAAGGCCTCGACATGGTTCTTGATAATAAGATGGCCGTATTGTATGGCGGTGCAGGTTGGTCGAAAACCTTTGTCTTATGAATGGTTAATGTAAGGCCCATGCCCTGGTACGCTTCACTGCTGGTATTGAGGAATGTATGGAGTTCGACCTTCCACAGTGCACAGAGGCAAGCATCCTCTGCATACTATAATAAATTCGCAGATGGTGGGACGAACTTGGACTTGGACTGGAGGCGACGGAGTTTGAATAATTTTACATTTATTCTGCAGATTAGCTCAAAAGTAAGGGAGAGCATATTGAGAGTGAGATAGATCATTGCAGAAGGTAAGATCTAGAAGAGCGTTGATATGATGACTCAGCCTTGCTGCACCCCTGTTCGCACGTGTGTGGTGGATCAGTTGTTCAGCATCATGGCTTGCATGTCATCGTGAAGCAGGTGGTGGACAATGAAAACAAATTGAGAGCAGCTGAAGTTGAAGAGGACACTCCATAATCCCTCACCTGTGACGGTGTCGAAGGCCTTTTTGAGGTCAAAGTAGGTCCTATCCAGTGTTCGATGCTGCTCCCTGCGTTTTTCTTTAATTTGGCATGCATTGATGATAATGACCACTGTGCCCCTTAGTGGGCTGAATCAGCACCACTTGGAGAATGTGATTGAGGAGGATTCTTCTGATGACTTTCCATTTGGCACACAGCAGGGACACTCCTCTGTAATTACCGCAATAGGGCTTATCACCTCTCTTGAGGATGGCCATGATTACAACGTTTCCGTGATCCCCTGGCATGATCTCCGGATTGCAAATGAGAGAAATTATTTCATGCATTCGCCCCAACAGTCATTCCCCGCCATTCTTTAGTGCTGCAGCTGGGATTCCATGTGCTCACGATACCTTGTTGTTCTTCAATTATCGGATGGCCTTTGGAATCTCATGCCGGGCTGTGGTTATGCTGAGTTCGTGGTGGGTAGCATGCTGTCGGATGGAATCGAGGACACTTATTTCGAAGAAAGAGTCTCTGTTAAGAGATCTCGAAATACGCCTTCCAGCGGTCACTGACTGCTTCTCTGTCGTTGATAAGTACGGTTCCGACCCTGGCCCTCATTGGGGTGCAAAGCTCACTGCTTGGACCGTAGTTGCTCTTGACTGCGCCAATGAAGCCATGCACACCGTGTTTATCAGAAAGTTGCTGGATCTCCAGTGTTATTTCTCTTCTTCATCTGTTCATTACTTCTCTAGTTTTATCTTGGACCTCGGCCTCCAGATGTCTAAATAACTCCTTTCTTGCTCTCGAGTTTTGCTTCTGCTTCCAGTTCAAGAATGCCTTGCATTTGTGGTGTGGCTTATTAGCTCCTGAATTTCCTGCTTATTCTTATCGTACCAGTCTTGATGTTTCCTGGTGGATTTACCAAGCGTCTCAACACAGATATTAAGTAGAGAGGCCTTTAACGCAGACCAGGCACTACGGACACTTTGTGCCTCCGGTTGACTGGTATTCCTGAAGATGGTTGTGGGGCATTGTCTGAATAGAGCTTCCTTAGTAGAGTATTTGAGTGATCAAGCTTTGGTTTTCCTGCGCCAGCGTTTCTGTTCTTGCAACTGTTTTGAGTCTACATTAATTTAAGTAACAGAGTGGATTAGCTGTGGCCCATCCAGCAGTCACCAGCTCCTGTCATGGCGTGGGTGATGTGGACGTTGATGCGATCCATCGCCCAGACGATGCCATAGTCATCTTGTTGGAACAATAACCCACCAACCCGGTGAAAGCATTGAAACACAGAATGCCCAGCTTCGGAATCGAGTTATGCCGATTGGTCAAAAGTGGATTTTTATATATATTCTTTTGCTGCATTGAGAAATTATAACAGTCAGCTTTCATAAGATCGACAACTGAACTGTTTCAGAATGAACATCATCCCAGTCTGGCCGATATATGCATCACCGGGATTCCATCGCAAATGGGCAGCGTCACAGACCGTGATATGACGGGCTGAAAGCCATAATTGAGAGTTTTCTTTGCACAGTGATTCATGTAACTTTTTAAATGTAATTTGTTTATTGAAATTCAGTAGTAAAACCAGGGATCGGGATTGACCTGGTATCGGACCCGCGTCTTCTCTGCTCCATATTTAAACAGCTGCTCCTCACTGCACCCTCCAAAAGACAGGTTCTGAGGGATCATCATGGACCTGAAACATAAACTGTGTTTTGCTTCCCACGGATATTGCCTGACCGTCTGTGAATTGCCATCATGTCCTGTTTATACCCTTCCTATAGATGCGGTTGCACTTGTCGGCTTTGGACCTTGTGCTGCAATGGTAGTGATTCTGATTCCAGATCAGACAGTGGGTTCCAATCACGTCCACATCGCACTTTTCCATTGGGCCAGCATCACTTTGAAGGAAGAGCTATCCATTGTTGGTGAAATAAATATTCTCAGAATCAAGTGATCTGTTCCTATCGATTTTCGCAAACAGTTTTTTTAAATTTATAGTTTATATTTCAACAATGTATAAGGCATGTGTTAAGTTTATTGTTTGCACAATAACCATGTCTCCCGCGTGTCAGGCGAGTATTCTTCATCTGAATCACCAAAGCTTACCTTGTTTTTGTCGTGTACAGAAGAACTCCACGAGTCTGAGTACATGTAGCTAAACTTAATGTGTCCTGAGACTCCTTTAAGGCAATAGTTCGGAATACATTAGCTTGGATGATGTGGAATCAATATGGGTGGAGCTGCAGAATACCAAAGTGCAAAAAAACGTTCGTGGGAGTTGTGTACAGACTTCCAAACAGTAGTAGTGATGTTGGGCAGGGCATCAAACATGAAATTAGGGGTGCGTGCAATAAAGGTACAGCAGTTATAATGGGTGACTTTAATGTGCACATAGATTGGATTAACCATACTGGAAGCAATACGGTGGAGGAGGATTTCCTGGAGTGCATAAGGGATGTTTTTTTTTGACCAATATGTCGAGGAACCAACTAGGGGGGAGGCCATCTTAGACTGGGTGTTGTGTAATGAGAGATGATTAATTAACAATCTCGTTGTCCGAGGCCCCTTGGGGAAGAGTGACCATAATATGGTGGAATTCTGCATTAGGATGGAGAATGAAACAGTTAATTCAGAGACCATGGTCCAGAACTTAAAGAAGGGAAACTTTGTAGGTATGAGGCGTGAATTGGCTAGGATAGATTGGCGAATGATATTGAAGGGGTTGACTGTGGATGGGCAATGGCAGACATTTAGAGACCGCATGGATGAACTACAACAATTGTACATTCCTGTCTGGCGTACAAATAAAAAAGGGAAGGTGGCTCAACCGTGGCTATCAAGGGAAATCAGGGATAATATTAAAGCCAAGGAAGTGGCATACAAATTGTTCAGAAATAGCAGAGAACCCGGGGACTGGGAGAAATTTAGAACTCAGCAGAGGAGGACAAAGGGTTTGATTAGGGCAGGGAAAATGCAGCACGAGAAGAAGCTTGCAGGGAACATTAAGACGGATTGCAAAAGTTTCTATAGATATGTAAAGAGAAAAAGGTTAGTAAAGCGAAACGGAGGTACCCTGCAGTCAGAATCAGGGGAAGTCATAACGGGGAACAAAGAAATGGCGGATCGATTGAACAAGTACTTTGGTTCGGTATTCACTGAGGAGGATACAAACAAACTTCCGGATATAAAAGGGGTCGGAGCATCTAGTAAGGAGGAGGAACTGAGGGAAATCCTTATTAGTCGGGAAATTGTGTTGGGAAAATTGGTGGGATTGAAGGCCGATAAATCCCTAGGGCCTGATGGACTGCATCTCAGAGTACTTAAGGAGGTGGCCTTGGAAATAGTGGATGCATTGACAGTCATTTTCCAACATTCCATTGACTCTGGATCAGTTCCTATGGAGTGGAGGGCAGCCAATGTAACCCCACTTTTTCAAAAAGGAGGGAGAGAAAAAGCAGGGAATTATAGACCGGTCAGCCTGACATCGGTAGTGGGTAAAATGATGGAATCAATTATTAAGGATGTCCTAGCAGTGCATTTGGAAAGAGGTGATATGATAGGTCCAAGTCAGCATGGATTTGTGAAAGGGAAATCATGTTTGACAAATCTTCTGGTATTTTTTGAGCATGCTTCCAGTAAAGTGGACAAGGGAGAACCAGTTGATGTGGTATATTTGGAATTTAAGAAGGCTTTCGATAAGGTCCCACACAAGAGATTAATGTGCAAAGTTAAAGCACATGGGATTGGGGGTAGTGTGCTGACATGGATTGAGAACTGATTGTCAGACAGGAAGCAAAGAGTAGGAGTAAATGGGGACTTTTCAGAATGGCAGGCAGTGACTAGTGGGGTACCGCAAGGTTCTGTGCTGGGGCCCCAGCTGTTTACACTGAACATTTATGATTTAGAAGAGGGGATTAAATGTAGTATCTCCAAATTTGCGGATGACACTCAGTTGGGTGGCAATGTGAGCTGCGAGGAGGATGCTATAAGGCTGCAGAGCGACTTGGATAGGTTAGGTGAGTGGGCAAATGCATGGCAGATGAAGTATAATGTGGATAAATGTGAGGTTATCCACTTTGGTGGTAAAAACAGAGAGACAGACTATTATCTGAATGGTGACAGATTAGGAAAAGGGGATGTGCAATGAAACATAGAAAATAGGTGCAGGAGTAGGCCATTCGGCCCTTCTAGCCTGCAGCGCCATTCAATGAGTTCATGGCTGAACATTCAACTTCAGTACCGCATTCCTGCTTTCTCGCCATACCCCTTGATCCCCCTAGTAGTAAGGACCTCATCTAACTCCTTTTTGAATATATTTAGTGAATTGGCCACAACAACTTTCTGTGGTAGAGAATTCCACAGGTTCACCACTCTCTGGGTGAAGAAGTTCCTCCGCATCTCGGTCCTAAATGGCTTACTCCTTATCCTTAGACTGTGACCTCTAGTTCTGGACTTCCCCAACATTGGGAACATTCTTCCTGCATCTAACTTGTCTAACCCCGTCAGAATTTTAAATGTTTCTATGAGGTCCCCTCTCATTCTTGGATCGTCGATGGTGATCTCCTCTTCAAGTCGTACCTGGCTGTCAGTAAATCGCAAATTGGTCTGATCTAAATGCTTTCTGTCCGTTTCGGCATTTAACAGTTTGAATATAAACAACCTATTCCCTTCCTTGGCAAAAACAGTGGCAGCAATCCACTTGGAATCATGACCTTAATTCAGGACAAATCGAGGGTCGTTAACATCAATGTCACGTGAAACAGCCACGTGTTCGTGGTATATGTTCTGCCGGTGTCGCCGGGTTTGTACGTGATAAATTAGATCCAGGTGGACTAGAGAGAGCCTGTTTTTCTTTGTATTCTTCATTAACAATTCTTTATTGCAACACCAGAATGCCGAAACAGCATGGCAGCCAATCTTGTATACTGGCCCTGCCCTTGTCTGCAGATGACCACTAGGAATCTAGCAGTCGCGTCCTCTGATGGCAAGTATAACATAGTTACATACATAGCAGCTTTTGTATTTAATCTTCGACCCAGCGCAATTAATCAATGCATTTATTTTAATACAAAGTGAAGCACAATTATGCACAGCAAAGTACTTCAGATGCTAAAAAAGAATTTCTTCAGCATGTGCTCGAAAACCTCACAGGTCCAGAACTAGGCACTGCCAATCAGCTCTGCTCCTGCTTTCTAAACAGCCGCTCCTCTCTGCTCCCGCCCTTTGAACTTCCGCTCATCACGCTCTGCCTCTTCACAGCCACGACGTGTGCAACACATCCAATGAGACACAGAGCCGCAGAAACCCGGAATCCAATAACTTTACTCAATTGGTTGATTTTAACGTTGCTCCTGTGAAGCTGTGTGATTGTGGACGATGTAAAAAATACGTGCAAATTCATACATTTTAATTAAAATTATTAATCTTTTCTGCAGTGCCTTTCGGCTGTGAAAATGTGATTTTTGACTAAACCCTTGAGACAATAGTCAGGGAATTGCATCCAGGATCTGTCGCATTTGAAAGCTGAAAATCCCAAAGCGAGAATCAAATCGGTAGACCAACGAACCTCCGATAAAAAGAAACAACGCAACTCATTACGTATTCAAATCTTATATTCTGTCGGTAAAGATTTAAATGTAAAGCCCATCCTGCCTGTGCTGTGTCCATGAAAGAGCTATCAAATTAGTCCCACTCCCCATAATCGTACAATTTGTTTTCCTTTTAATGTAAATATTAGTAATTTGTGAAATGACATGAGCTGAGTATAGCATATTTGGAGCAACAGGTGAATATGGACAATAAGCTTAAGCGATTAACAAAATAAACTGAAGCATTAAATGTTGAAGACAATAACAACGAGGATTATATTCGCATCCGCGCATCAGCGCACAATGCATTAGCAGACACTTGCCTGAACCAGTCGGCCACCACGTTTTGCTGCAAGAGTGTAATCAGTCTCTCAGCGTTTTGATTTTTGCATCCAAACAGCAATCTCTAGCGAAAAACGGAGCTGAAAGCTTGTCCTGCCCATGCACCAAGTTGGAACAATGTTGAAAGAGTACAGCTAGCGTCTGTCAGTAAAAGGCCTTTTCTTGATTCAGGTGAGGCAGCGCCAGAAATGTTATGTAGTGAAACAGTTTCAATGCAGAGAAAAAGAAACGATTGACTGGGGAAATTAAATGTCCACGACAGAACTTCCTTGGTATTGAAGTCAGGCGCCTTTTCCATTAACCCACGCAGCCACTGCTACTGCCATTACAGTTATTGAAGGGAGCATTTTGAGGAAAGGGCTATTGTTTCTGGAAGGCAGAAAAAGCTGAGAAAACAGGCCCGTTTGAAAGAGTATGCATGTTTCTACTGGCAACAAAATAATACGTGTTTAAGAAAATAAAGATTGATGTGCTGCTGTGTTCTATCAACATTTGCCGGAGAGGAAAAAAGATAAAAAGTAAACTGTACCATAAATCGGAATTGAAGCGAGGTTGATGCAGCGACAACGGAGAGTACTAACCAGTATACATTCACGGCACCCTACATCAGTTACTGCAAGTTTGTTTTGACAAAAACACAGTCATAAACAGCACTGCTGGATTATATTGATCAAGCAAAAATTAGCCCCACCAGAAATTATGGCACCGGTGGAATTCCACCGACACCCTGCAGCGATTGGTGTGTCAATCCAGAATGGAAACTGGTGCCGTGGTAGTTATATTTAAAAACACTTTCACGCGGGAAGAATTTCGTCCATTGTGCGTAGTGAAAAAAAATTAGGCCGTATCGATGGTTGAACCCAAGATTGTCGTGTTAATTAGACAAGTGTTTTGACCACTTAAGACACGGAGCCAAGCCACAACTTTACGGGCTCGCCTGCACTGACTAATTTCAGTCAGCAACCTGTCACTGGCTTTTGGATTCGGAGGCTGTTTTGGATCTAACCATCTCTCTTGTCTATTCCGCCATCTGACTCGATTCTGCAGCTACCTCTCGCTGCGTTTATCTCAGTTGTAATCTGTGCTTTGATGCTGAAGGAATTCCGAAGTTTCTTTCTAACATGAACAAAATGAGAACGTAAGTACAGAAGAAATTAGAGCAGGAGTAGTCCATTTGGCCACTCCAGCCAGCTCCGACATTCAATCAGGTCATGGCTGCTCGACTTATGGACTCAGCTCCACTGCCCTGCCCGCTCTCCATAATCCTTTAAACCCTTAACACTCAAAATTCAGTATATTTCCGCATTAAATATATTCAATGACCCAGCCTTCACAGCTCTCTGAGGCAGCGAATTCCTCAGATCCACTACCCACTGAAATAAGACATTTCTCCTCACCTCAGTTTTAAATGGGCCGCCTGTGATTCTAAGAGTATGCCATCTAGATCTAGTCTGCCCTATCAGTGGAAACATCGTCTCTGCTTCCACCTTGCCAAGCCCCCACTTAATCTCATACATTTCGATAAGCTCACCTCTCATTCTTCTGAATTCCAATGAGTAGAGGCCCACACGACTCAAATTTTCCACATTTGTCAACCTCCTCATCTCTGGAATCAACTTTTTGAAACTTATCTGAACTGCCTCCAAAACGAGTATATCCTTTCGTATATATGGAAAACAAAACTGCACGCATTATTCGAGGTGTGGCCTCACAAATACCCTGTACTACTGTAGCATGACATCCCTGCTTTTAAACTCAAATCGCCTTTGCAAGAAAGACAAATATTTCATTGGCCTTCCTGATCACTTGCTGTACCTGCACATTACGCTTTTTGTGTTTCATGCACAAGTACCCCCATTTCCGGCTGTACAGCACCACTTTGCAATCATTCGACATTTAAATAATAAATAGCTCTTAATTTTTGCTGTCCTCATAATTTCCAACATTATACTCCATCTGCCCACTCACTTAGCCTGTCTATTTTCTTTTGCAGATTGTTTGTGTGCTCTTCACGCACTGCTTCTCCTCCCATCTTTGTATCGTCGGCAAACTTATCTACGTTACACTCGCTACTTTCCTCCAAATCGTTAATATAGATTGTAAATAGTTTGAGCCCAGCACTGACCCGTGCAGGCCCCCCCCCCTGGTTACAGATTGCCATCCTGAGAATTAACCATTTATTCCTACTCTGTGTTTTCTGTTCATTTGGCAATCCTCTATCAATGCTACTATATTACCGCCTAGCACGTGAAACTTTATCTTGTACAGTAATATTTTACGTCGCACGTTGTCAAACGCTTTCTAGAAGTCCACATACATCACATCCACAGGTTACCTTTCATACACCCTGTTCCTTACGTCCTCAAAGAATTCTAGCCAATGTGCCAAAAATGAATTCCCCTGCTTGAATCCATTCTGACACTGCCTGACCTAATTTTGCTTCTCCAAATTTCCTGCTGCTGCTTATTTAATAATGGACTTCTACATCTTCCCATCCACAGAAGTTAGGCTAACTGGTCTATAGTTATTTGCGTTTTTATCGGCCTCCTTTTTTAAATTTGGGTGTTACATTTGTTGTTTTCCAATCTGCTGGGACCATCCCAGGATCCAGGCACTGTTGGTAAATTACAACCAATTCATCATCCACTATTCCTGCCGGTATTTCTCCTAAGACCCTAGTATGCAAGCCGTAGGGTGCAGAGGACTTTTCTGCCTTTAGTGCCATTTGCTTACTTAGTGCAACAACGTTAGTGATTTTGATTGTGTTCAGTTCCTTCCCCCCTATAGCCCCTTGACTATCCATTGTTGGCATATTATTAGTGTCCACTACCTTAATTATTAAAACACAATGTTGTTCAGAGTTTCTGCCATCTCGTAGTTTCCCATTACTAATTCTCCGGTCTCGTCCTCTTCGGACCCAAACTTTAGCCTAGCCACAATTGTCATTTTTATATACCGAAAGAAACTCTTGCTCTGTGTTTTTATATTTCGGGTTAGTTTACTTTCATAGTCTATCTTCCCATTCGTAATCATTTTTTTGTAATTCTTTGTTGGCCTTTAAACGCTTTCCAATCTTCTGCCTCCCATTAGTTTTGGCCATATTGTATTTCCTTGTTTTTAATTTGATACCGTCCTTTATTTCATTAGTTAGACATGGAAGGCTATCTTTTCTCTTTCGCCGTTTCCTCCTCAGTGGAATATATTTTTCTTGAGAGTTGTGAAATATCTAATTTTATGTACACAGCTATTCATCAACCGTTCATCAACCTAATGATTCGACATGTGGTTTGGTTTTATAAAGTTAAATATAATTAACTAGCGCATCTAGGGTAAGACTCGAACCTGCAAACTTTTGATAACATTCTGATTTACACAATAATCACACACCTTATTATTTAAGTCACATCGTATCTGCAATTAACATTCATGTAATGACGATAATGATAGATTAAAGCCCCTGACTGTATTCATTTCAGTTCCATTATGTACACTCCAACAGCGGATGTGAACCATTCACTGATTTAAATACGAGAAGTCGGGAAGTCGAACCACAATCAAAGCCTTTCCTCACCGCCTCCTTTCCTGCTTTTATGCTGGCCTTGGGCTATCTCTTTTAATCTTGACCTCCACATAAAACCTCCTAATTCAATTAAATTAATCCACAGCTGAGGCTCTTAATCTAAGCCGCATGTGGCATTTCACCAACTCACTCCCCTCTCAGTGCCAAACTTTTGCTCCCGAGCTGTCTCCTTGAGGAGTGTCCCCCATCCGTAACATCGCCCGACACCGCCGCTACCGTCACCCATCAGCTGCTGAAATCGTGACCATGCCTTCGTTATCTCTGACTTGTCAACTCCAACGGACTCCTTACTGGCCTCCCACGATCTATCCTATGTAAACTTGAGATTGTCCCAAAACTCTCTGGCTATATACAAACTCGCATCAATCGCATTCATCTAGCACCCTGATGGTCGCTCACCGATATTGGCTCGCGCTGAAGCAATGTTTGGATTTTAAAAATTCTCATTGTTGTTTTCACATCTCGTCATGGCCTCGCCCGTCCTAGTGCCATTAATATCCTCCATCCCCATAACCACTGAAGATATAGGCACTCTTCTAATTCTGCCATCTTGAGTATCCCTGATTATAATCGTTCAACAATTGCTGGTCATCCCTTCAATTGCCTGAGCCCGAATCTCTGGAATTCCTAGCTATACCTCTCCACCTATTTCCACTACTTTACGACAATTTGAAACCTAGCTTGTGACAAAGCTTTTGCTCATCAATTCTTATATCTGCTGAAGTGGCTCGATATCAAATTATCGTTTTATACCATAAGAACATAAAAATTAGGAGAAGAAGTAGGCCATTTGGCCCCTCGAGCCCACTCTGTCAATGTGTTTGATCATGGCTCATCTAGTCATGGGCTAAGCTGTACTTTCCATCACGCACACTGTAATCCTTTGCCCTCTTATCGCTCAAAAATGTGTCCATTCCAGCCTTAAATATATATGATGACCGAACCTTCACAGTTCTCTCGATCAGAGAATTCCATAGATTTACTACCCTCTGAGCAAAAAAAAAATAATCTCAGTTTTAAATGGGAGGTTCTTTATTCTAAGACTATGTCCCCTCGTTTTGGTTTCGCCGATGAGTGGAAACTTCCTCTCTGCATCACCTTTTCGAGTCCTCTCATTTTCTTTCAAATTTCAATATAATCACCTCTCATTCTACTGAACTGCAATCAGTATAAGTCCAACCTACTCAGCCTATCTTCATAAGTCAACGTTCTCATCTCCGAAATCATTCTGGTGAACCTTCTCTGTACAGCCTCCAAGGCAAGTATATCTTTGTAACTAAGGATACCAAAACTGCATGCAGTACTCGTCGTGTAGCCTCACTAATACCCTGCAAATGTGTAGCGGGACTTCTCTTCTTTTATACTTCATTCTTCTTGCAAAAAGGCCAAGAAACCATTTGCGCTCCTGATTAATTGCTGTACCTGAATACTAACTTTTTTGTGTTTCATGCACACGGCTACCCAGGTCTCTCAGTACTGCAGTAGGTTGCAATTTTTCTCAATTTAAATTAAAATTTGCTTACCTAGTATTTCTGTCAAATAGGATAATCTCACAATATCCCACATGATTCGCCACCCGCCAAAGGTTTGCCCACTCATTAGCCTGTCTATCTCCCTTTGCAGATGTTTTATGTCCTCCTCACAATTTGCGTTCCATACCATCTCGGTATCATCAGCAAACTTGGCTAAATTACATTCGGTCTCTTCATCTAAATCATTAATACAGACTGTTAATAGTTGAAGACTCAGTACCCTGACCTTGCGGCACCCCACTAGTCGGCGTTGCCAACCGTACAATGTCCCATTTATTCCGACTCTCAGTTTTTTGTTATTTAGCCAATGCTAATACATGACCGCCAAATTCATGAACTTCTATCTTGTACAGCAAAATATTATGTGGCAGCTTATCGAATGCATTCTCGAAATCTAATTACACCACATGCACTGGTTTCTCCTGATCCATCTGCTCGTTACATCCTCAAAGAACTCCTTCAAAATGACAAGCATGATTTCCCTTTCAGAAAACCATGCCGTCTCTGCTTTATTGCATCACGCTATTCCAAACGTCCAAGTAGGTGGGAACAGGTAAAGCACGGGGAGAAAAATGGAGCTGAGACAGGGAGACATCACTTCCATGGGGCGCGAACAGGCTGAAGCGATGGTTGTAATTGGCTGCGCGGGGTTGGGGAACTATTAGGTTAGCGTCCGTGTGGGGAGATCCCCAGAGGAGATGAGATCAGTGACCTTCTTGGTAACGATGGCCTGATGTTCGCTCTTGCGCCATGGTCCAGGGTGAGCAAGGATGAAGTGTGAGACTAAAGGGAACAATTAATGATTAAACACCGTGTTAGTTTTTATTTCCACTTCTTTCAAAAAGACATAAGAATTTGGAGCAGGAGCCAGCCATTCGGCCCCTCGAGTTTGCTGCGATATGCAATGAGATTATGGCTGATTTTCTACCTCAAATCTACATTGCAGCACTGTCCCATATTCCTTAATGCCCTTAATTTCCCTAATCTATCGATCGCTGTTATGTATAGACTCAAAGACTGAGCCTCCACAGCCTTCTGGGGTATATAATTCAAAAGATTCACCACCTTCTGATTGTAAAAGTTTCTCCTGATTTCAGTCCTAATGATCAGATATTTTATTCTGAGACAGTTCCCCCTGGTTCTAGACTCCCATGACAGAGTAAACGTACTCTCTACATTTGTGCTGTCAAGCACTGTAAGAATGTCATATATTTCAATGAGTTCACCTCACATTATTCTAAACTCGAGCGAATATTTTCTTGGTCTACTCAATTTCTTCTCATCGAACAATCGCAACATCCCAGGAATCAGTCTGGTGAACCTTCCTTACTCCCTCTCTATCCTTCCGGAGGTTATGAGACCCCAACTGTACACATTCCTTGCACTGCAAACAAATCAACGGCTGTGAACCGTTCACTGATTGAGAAACGAGAATTCCAAAGTTAATCTCCATTCCGTGCACTTCCTCCTCCACAGCTTTTCTGCTGTCATCAGGAAGTTTCTTTGCTTCTTGAATTCTTTCCAAATCCTCCTCAATCCCATTACTTAAATCACAGTCCATTAAACTAAACCTCTGACTGCATGCAACCAAATCCTAACTCGTGGCTGCCAACCTTTTACCTCTGAGTTATGGAGTATCCCCACGTGCGTAACATCAGCCGTCTCAACCCTTGCCTCAGCGCGTCTGCTGCTGAAATCCTTATCCATACATTTGTTGCCTCTGGACTGGACTGTTCCAATGCACTCCTGGGTGGCCACCCACGTTCGACACTATGAAAACTTGTGCTCATCCAGAAAATAAACTGCCTGTGTACTAACTGGCACCAAGCCCGTTCACCCATCGCCCCTGTGCTCACTGATCTACATTCACTCCCGGTTTAGCAACTCATCGATTATAAAATCTCATCCTTGCTTTCAAACCGCTCCATTTACTCGCCCCTCCATATCTCTGTCTTCTCGTCTAGCTCCACAAATCCCTGACAAATCTTCACTCCTCTGAACCTGTCTCGTTGAGCGCCGCTGATTATAATCACTCAACCATTCGTGGCCGTATCTTCAGCTGCCTGGGCTCTTAGCTCTAGAATTACCTTACGAAATCTCTGAACCTTTCTAATACTTTCTCCTCATAGAATAATATAAATAATACAACACTGAGGGAAGCCATTTGTCCCATTGTGTCTCTGCCCGCCGACAAATAGCTAACCAGCCTAACCCGACCTCCAACATGAGGACCGTAGGCCTGTAGGATAAGGTTCTTTAAGTGCACTTCCAAGTACGTTATAAATCATGGTGAGGGTTTCTGCGTCTACCATACTTTCAGCTAGTGAGGTCCAGACACCCATCATCATCTGGATAAATGTATTTCCCTTATCTCCTCTCTAATCATGATACCAACTACTTTGCCTCGATGCGCCTGGTTTTTGACCACATACTGAAGGCAAATGTTCTTTCTAATGTCCTCGCGACCCATTCTATCTAGTGCCCTCATATTTCATGCACCTCAATTCAATCTTCCATCAGCCTCCTCAATTCCAATTAAAATAAAACATAGTTCAGCCAATCTTTCCTCATAGCTTCAATTTTCCAGTCTATGCAACATCCTCGTAATGCCCACTCTGCCCTCTCGAGTGCAATCAAATATTTCCTGTAATGTCGTGAGCAGAACTGCATCAATACTCTAGCTGCGCCTTACCAATTGTTTTGCAGTTGTTCCATAACTTCCCTGCTCTTACATTCTATCCCTCGGCTCATAAAGCAAAGGATTCCATATGCCTTTTGAACTACATAATCGAACTATCCTCTAACTTTAAGGATCTGAGGGCATACACTCGAAGGTCCCTTTGTTCTTCCACAAATCTCAGTATCCTGCTATTTTGTGTGTATTCCCTTGCCTTGTTGCAGCTCCCCGATTGTATTATCTCACACTTGCCTGGATTGATTGCCATGTTTCTCTTTTCTACGCAACTGACTGGTCAATCGATATTTTCCTGCAGTCTAAACTTCCATCCTAACTGTAAAACAAACAGACAATTTTTGTATCATTTGTGAACTTCTTTTCCATGCTCCCTACATTTATGTCTCAATCATTAATGTAAACTGCAGAAAACAAGGAACCGAGCACTGAGCCCTACGAACCCCATTGCAAACAGCCTTCCATTCGCAAAAACATACATGAACCATTTTCTTCCTGCCACTGAGCCAATTTTCGATCATATTTGCAACACTCCCTTAAATCTCATGGGCATTAGCTATTTTGATCAGTCAGGCATGTGGGACTTTGTAAAAAATCTTGTTATAATCCTTGTGGATGACTTCAAATGCACTCCACATATCGTAGCTCTTTGTTACCTCCTGGAAAGATTCAATGCAGTAAGTCAGACATGACCTTCACTTAACAATTCGATGCTGACTGTTATTTTGAATCAATGTCTTTCAAAACGAAGGTTTATACTGTCCCTCAGCGTTGATTCCAATAATTTTCCCATCACCAGGATTACACTAACTGTCTTTAATTATTCGCTGTTTCACTTTATTCCTTTTTAAATAATGGTACAACGTTAGCAGTTAGCAATGTATTGTTTTACTTCTCCTGCACCTAGGGAGGTTGCTCAAATGATGGTTGGAGCCTCCGCAAATTCGCCACTTGCTTCTTTTAAAAGCCTCGGATATATTGCATTGCATCCTGGAGATTTATTTACATTCGTTGATGCCAAACCCCTTAATCTTTGCTTCCTTACTATGTTTATCCCATCCAATATTACATTCCCTTCTTCCTTACCTTTAACGCTGGCATCGTCGCCCTCCTTTATTAAACCGCTGCAATACTTTTGTTAAGTACCATTCCCAAATAATCCACATCCACACATAGATTACCATTTTGGTCGCTCAATGCCCTATTCTGCCATTCGTTATCCTCTTGTTACTTATGCAATTGTTAAATATCTCTGGATTTTAGAAACATAGAAACATAGAAACATAGAAAAATAGAAAAAAGGTGCAGGTAAGACCAACTCGCTACACGTTTTCTTTGATTCAACGTGCCAGTATTTTTCATGTTTTCTCTTTTCTTTCCAAAATTAATTTTTAATTTCACCTCGAGGCTTTCTGCAGTACTGGGATCTCGGTTGCTGATATAAGCTTCCTTTCTTAGCCTTATCTTTCACTTTGTGCAACTTATTATCTCGGCGGCTCTAGATTTGGCACATGTTGCCGTTTTTCTTTCGATGAACATGTTGACACTGAACTTGTATCTCCTTCTTGAATACCTCCCACTGCTCTGACACTGATTTACCTTCAGTGAGCTGTTTCACGTCCATTTTTTCTATTCATCGAATCATGGAATTACGGAAATTTACAGCACAGAAGAAGGCCATTTCTGGCCGTCGTGTTTGCACTGTCCAATAAGGAGCTATCCAGCCTAATCCCACTTTCCAACTCTTCGTCCACGGCCCTGTAGATTCCGGCACTTCAGATAGACATCAACGTACTTTCTAAATATGGCGACCGTTTTTGCACCTACCATCCTTTCAGGCAATGCGTTCCAGGCCAACCCCCCCTCTCACCCCCACCTACCCCAATCCGCGCCACCAATATCTGTGTCAAGAAATTTCCTCTCACTCCGCTCTAAACCTCCTACCAATTAATTTAAAGCTAGGCCTCCTGGTTGTTGACCGCCTCTGCTAAGGGAAAAAGGTCCTTCCTCTCCCCTTTATCTCAGCACCACATAATTAAACAACTTAAAAGTTCTCCCCTCAGCCTCCTGCGTTCTGGAGAAAATAAACCCAGCGTGTCTAATCTTTCCCCATAGCTACAATTCTCCATTCCAGGCCACATCTTGGTAAATCTCCAATATACCCTGTCTCGTGCAATCACGTGTTTATTGTAATATGGTGACCAGAACTTCACGCAGTACTATAGCTGAGGCCTGCCTAGTGCTTTCTATAGTTCAAGAATAACTTCCCTGCTCTTGTATTCTATGCCTCGGCTAATTAAGGAAAGACTTTCTGATGCCTTCCCAACGCCGTTTTCTGCCTGTGCTGCTACATTCATGGATATGTGGATATGCATTCAACGTTCCCTATGTTACTGTACACTTCTCACTGCCCTACCATTGAATGTGTATTCATTTGCATTGTTAACCATCCCCAAATACATAACATAATACTTCTCCGTATTAAATTTCATTCACCATAATTTTGCTCAGGTGACCAGTTCATTGATACCTAGCTGCATTCAGGATCTCTCTTCTTCATTTTCATCCACACAGCCAATGGTTGAGTCATCTGAAATCTTTTTAATCATACCCGCTTCAATCAGGTCTAAATCATTGATATATACGACAAAAAGCAATGTGCCTTCTACTGGAGCCAAGAGGATCCCCACTCGAACAACCTTCCAGTTGCGAAAACATCTATTTCACTTTGCTCCCTGCCTCCAGGAAAATTTTGGATCCACATTGCCAATTTGCATTGGATTCCAAGGGCTTTTAATTCAGTGAGAATTCTGCCCTAAGTAACCTTGTCAAAAGCCTTGCTAAGATCCATATACACTACATAAAATGCACTATCCTTACGGACAATCCTTGTCAGAAAATGTAATCAATTTCGTCACACACGACCTTCCCGGAAAACATTCTATGCTTAATGTGCTTGATCAAACCGAGCCTTTCTAAATTAATATTTATCCTGTTCCTCAACATTTTTCGAATAATCTTTCCACAACCGAGGTTAGGCTGATTGGTCTGTAATTGATCATCGATCCCTTTCTCCCCTTTTCAACAAAGGTACGACTGAGCAGTCCTCCAGTCCTCTGGCACCACAACTGCAGCCAGAGTATTATGATTGTCAGACCTTCTGCTGTTTCCTCTTTTGCTTCTCTTAACAGCCTAGGTTTATTTCACGTGGCTCTGTAGATTTTGCCACTTTCAAAGCTGTTAAACCCCATAATACTTCTTCGCTTACTATGTTTATGTAACTTAATATTTCACGTTCCTACTCCCCGATTGCAACGTCTGCATCGCCGCACACTTCTGTGAAAACAAATGCAAAGTATTCATGAAGATCCATAAATAAATATTCCACCTCTACTCATAGATTACTTTACGGTCTCTAATGAGCCCTATTCTTTCTTTAGATATCCTCTTGCTCGTAATGTATTCATAAATCTTTGGGTTTTCTTTGAATTTACTTGAAAAATATTTTCATGCTCTCACTTTGCTTTAATAATTTCCTTTTTAATATCACCTTTGCACTTCCTATAATATTCTAGAGTTTCTGAAGTATTGATGCATCGCTATGGCATAAGCCCCCATATTTTCTTTTATTCTACCCTGTAAGGCACTTGGCATCCAGGGCGGCTCTGGATTTGCTAGGCCCACCCTCTTTCTTTAAGGGAACGTAATTGCTCTGAACCCTGAGGATCTGCTCCTTGAATGTCTCCAATGCTCTGACACAGTTTTGCCTTCAAGTATCTGTTTCCAGTCAACATTGGCTAAATCCTATCTCTGCTTAACAGAATTGGCTTTTCCCCAAATGAGATAATTTATTCCGTGTCTAAATTTGTATTTTTCGAGAAGTACACTAAATCTAACTGAATTATGATCACTCATACCAAAATGCTCTCCCACTGATACCCCTTCCACCCACTCAGCTTCAATAGATAAAACAAAATCAAAATCGCCCTCTCCCTTCTATGGCTTGCAATATAATGGCTATGTTATGTTCTTACGTGCTAATAATGATCTTCTGAATGGATTTTACGAATTCCGCCCCTCTTTGTGTTTCGCACAAATTCTATCCCAGTTTAAATTATTGCAGTTGAAAACGACTTCTATTCCTCCCCTATAACTTTGCCAACAATGTTGCTCTTCTCTCTCATTCTGGATGTTTGGGAGTCCATAGTACACTCCCAGCAGTATGATCACCGTTGTTATGTTGTTCAATTCATCCCATATGTCTTGAGTTGATGATCCATTATGCACATTAACTCTCCTTTGCTGCAATTGTTTTTTTTTATTCAACACTGCGACCTATCCCCATCCCTCGTTTTTCCAACTCTCTCTCCTTCATAAAAACCGTATAAGCATGAATGTTCAGCTAACATATCTGCCATATTTCAGCCATGTCTCTGTAATAATTATAAAATCATACTCATCACTGGCATGTGGCATCGGGAGCAATCCGGAAATTACTAACTTTAGGGTCCTGCTTTTTAATCTCTCTCGGAGCTCCCTACAATCTAGCTGCAGGGCCTGATCCATATTTCTACCTACATCAATGGTACAATAATGCACCACACCCTTTGTCTTTTCATTCACACCCCCCAGCATCCCCTGCAGCCGCTCAGTTCAATGCTTTACCCTGCACCATGTTGACAACATTCCGTACTTGAATAACGTCTGTGGCGTATCTGTTCAACTAACAATCGAATCTTTTACCATTATTGCGCTTCCACTCTTCTCCCCCAACCCCCCTCCCGCCGCCCCTCCCTCCCCGCCCCTGTGCAGCTGTGCCAGCAGTGGTACCGTGGACTTAGCTCTGACTGGATTCCCGGATGAGCCAGCGCCCCAGCATTGCTGAGAACTGAATGCTGCTAGGGGAGGGAGATGCACTCGGGATTTCTACAATAACTGGCTGCTCTTCCCCTTCCGTCTGACGACCACACATCCATTCCCTGCCTTCACTCTCTGAAGCTGCCGGGTGATCAGCTCAAGAAACGTGCTATCCAAGAAGTTCTCAGTCTTGCGGAGTCACTGCAGTGATTCTCCCATTGATATCCCTTCCACCTTCCGAGTTTAGTTGCCTAAAACGAAGTAAAGAACCGCCCCCTCCCTTGGTGTGCTTGCTACATACGGGCTAAAAAAAGTTCTCCTGAATGCGACTGAGGAATTCTGTGCCATCGATACCTTTTACACTGATTGTATCTCAGTTATTATTATCCCAGTTAATATTACAGTAAATGAAATCACCGAATATTACTGCATAATGTTCATGCATTTTTCAGACATTTGCCAACACATTGCTTCTTCAATTTCCCTCGGATTGTTTGGGGGCCTATATTACACTCCCAGCAACGTAGTTGTTCCTATTTTCATTTAGCCTCATTTGAAGATCATTCTGACATATCACCCCTTCTCATAGCTGCAATATTTTTTGTAATCAACATTGCCACCCCTCCTTCTTCATCCTATCTCTATTTTGTTTGAAATACGTGTAACCAGGAATGTTGAGTTGCAAATCCTGTCCCTCTTTATGCCATGTTTCAGTAATTGCTAAGATATCATGCTTCGACATAACTATCTGTGCCGTCAGCTCCGCTGCCGTATCCACCATACTCCTTGCATTTATGAATATGCCATTATGCACAGACAAACTCATGTACTGTCTATTTTCCAATCTTACTTTGCTCTGTCTTTCGAACTGCCATACTAATTTTCGACCTTCCAGCTGTGGCTGTGCTTTCCTCCTTTCTGATTCTATGCTCATCTTCTAAAGAAGACGTGATTGGAAGGCTGTTTCCATGAGGGTCCGCAGGTCTCAGTAGTAGGTATCCTGCATTTATTGCTATATATCAATAGTTTAGTCATAAATGTCGGGGTTATGATTAAGACCTTTTCGATTATACTAAAATCGGCTGTGTAGTTTATGATGAAGAGGACAGCCAGATTCTGTTGGGGTGAACAGTGGAAACATGAATTCAATCCGGAGAAGTATGAGGTAATTCACTTAGCGAGGGCTATAAAGGCAAGGGAATAAACAATCAATGAAAGGACACTGAGATGTATAAGATATTAGGGTGTCCTTGGAGTGAATTTTCACAGATCCATGAAAGTGGAACGACAGTTGGTTAAGAAGCCATACGGAACACAAATTTATTAGGTGAGGCATAGTCTATAAGAGCAGGGAGGTTATGCTTCAACTGGATGAAACAACATTTGGGCCACAGCTAGAGTACTGCTTGCAGTTCTGTTCACCACAATACAAGAAAGGTGTGATTCTACAAGAGAGGATACTGCACAAATTGATGAGTAGGCGAGCATTCTACTGCTGAAGCACCAATGTTCGGATTTATAATTAATTTAACTTTCCAACCTCTGCAACTGATATGCAATTATTTTATTTCATAATAGATAGGGGGCCACTTCACCAACATAAAATGCAATGTGCAACAGATGCTATATGGAATTATTCAATAAATGTTGGAAACACTCAGCAGGTCAGTGAACATCGTTTGCGAGAGAAACACTAGGTTAACCTCTAAGGCCCATGAATTATAGATCGTGTGTGAGTTTCCTTCCAAACCATTAAGCAGCTTAAAAACAACATGAATAATATACCAGCAACCCCACAAAAAATGTTGTCACCCATAAGGGGGTCGAGCCCGTAAACATGATGTTAGCAGCATCACGCTGTAACCAATTGTGGTAACAGTCAGTACATTGAGCAGCTAAATTCAACATACTTTTGTGTCCAAGCTGATATTTCCACGACGTCTTCAATTCCTGGAACTATCCTTCATGTACCTGCACGAATCTCTCTGCATACAGCCTGTAGTTATCAATCATTCACTGCCCTATCCGCAACTATGTTGCATATGTTCATGTGAGCCACAAATAACCACATCCAACAGAATATGACTTTCGCTTCACACAAGTGCCAGGCAATGACGATCTCCAGCAAGCGAGAGTTAATCCAGCGACAATTGACTGTCAAAGTCATGACTGTTATGTTTTGAATAGCTCCACGAGGCTGAGTTGTGGCCTTAAGCCATTGTGACCTTGGTCAGTTTAACAATTTAGAAGATCATAATTTGCTGCAAACTGCTTTGGGAAGTCCTGAGGTGATAATCGCCGTAGAAATGAAAGTTTTTTTCTTTCACAGCATCTGAAAAAAGTGCATAGCGATAAGGCCAGTGAGCTCTGTTGATTAGAGCCTGATGCGAATCACGCCAAAGTAGCGGGTTTTATTCACATACTGGCTATTTATTTTATTCTTGGTGATAGGGTGAAAGCATTTTAGAGCAGCTTAAATATTGAGGAAAGGAACTCACACGTGACCTGCAATACTTTGAAGCAATGCTGCAAAGCATTCTTTCTGTAGAGAGGTCATGGACCTTCGGCGTGTTTGCAGCATTTAATGAACGTTTGCATATCATCCGCGGCTGTGCTATGTCGCGTAGTTCAATCACAGAATGGCTCACTGCAACTGATTGGTCTACAGTGGAAAATATCAAACAGAAATAAATACAATTTCGGTGTGTAATCCTTCATTCTCACCGTTAAGCTGCTGTGAACTGCAGCGGGCGTGTGGCCATTTGGATCAGGCGTCTCACTTTAATGCAAACACGAATGTTACAAGAATATTTCAGATTCGAGGCTTGCGTTGATGGTTTGGTCAAATCTTGTTCAACTTTTAAAACCAAACCACGTTCACACTCATTAGCTGAAGGTGATTTCCTTACAAACAATGAAGGGCTCTTTTTAAAAGACATTTCTTCATGCTGTTTCCTGTGTATATTTCTCACTGATCTTTGCAAATAGTTTCCAAAAAAACAACCATCACGAATTAATGCCTGTAAATTAATAGTGTTTACAATTCGAATATCAGCTTCGCATAAATCAGTGCAATCAGATTCTAGCGATATTTACAGAGAGCCAATTAAAGAAGAATACCTTTCGTGTAAAACCACTGTGAGCAAGGATTCGAACCTGCGTGGGGAAATCCCATTCAATTTCAAGTCCAATACCTTAACCACGTGTTCATCGCAGCTACACTAACGATCTGCTTGAACAGTCCAATGATCGGTGCAAAATTTCAGACAAATCGACTTTTAGTCAATTTAATGTAAGGCATTCAAAAATTGTGTATTTGAGTCCCACCATAGACGAATTTTAGGTCAGGATTTGATGTTTCCTGGGCCGCACAATAAAATTTGTAGCAAATCAATACTTCAGAGATGTGAAACTGCGGCCCCTCAATTGCTGTTACAAAAACACTCCAATTATCCTCTAAATTATCTGTTCGCCCTGAGTCATTTGCACAGTAACAGGAGCAAGACATCGAGCCTGTGACAGGCGGAGTCCATTAACCCCTCAAATCAGTTGCAAATGACACGAGGAAGAACAGTAGAACTCTATTCTGTCGCGCAAACCTGCAGCATAGATGACGAGAAGGCAATGTCAAACCCACGAACATTTTGCACAGAAATTTGATTCGGCCATTCAACATCTCGAGCCTACTGCATAGGACCAGGGGGATGCTATTCCATCCATCAATATGATGAACAGTGTAATATATTTATGTTTGTGTTAACTGAGAACAGAGTGCGCGACTTCGGATGTCATTTAGGCAATACAGGAAGTCGGATCTTGTTTTTAACCGAAGTGGGAATCGAATAAATCGGGTGCACACCCGAGGCAGTTTACAGTAAAAGACTCTTCTGTTATCACACTCAGGCACAGGAGGACATTCAGACCCTCGAGGACATTAAACAGGCTGAGACCAATAAGAGTGACATGATGATTCTCTCACCGTTCACGTGGATGACATTCCTTAACTCCAATTGTTGCCCAGGAACAGGAGGAGTCATTCAACCCCTCGGGCAACTTACACAGGCCGCCAATCATACTAGTTATTGCAATGGACTTGTAATCCAGAGACAGAAAATTACAGCCCACCACTAAAGTAGGGTAATTTAAATTGAATTAAAGAAATGTGCAATTGAGAAGTATCAGTAATGGTGACCATTATCGTAACAAACCCATCGGATTCACTCGTCTCCTTGAGTAAAGGATATCTGCGGACTTTACCAGTCTGTGCCTATATGTGACGCTGGACCCACAGCAACGTGGTTGACACTTAACTGCCCGCTGAAATGGCCTGGCGAGACATTCAGTTGCATATGGTTGCTCATCAAAACCTTAACAATGGCAATTAGGCATGCGCAACAAATGTGCCCTTGCTAGCGATGTCCACATGCTTGAATTAATCAAATAAAACACAATAAACTCCAGATTGTTACAAAGGAACAAGAAGACTCTCAAGCCAGGACAGAGAATGCTGAATAAGGAAACAACTAGAAGAATGGATAGCTCGCTGGTTTAAAGACGTAAAGCAGAGAGTAGGTTTGAAAGGGACCTTTTCATATTGGCAGAAGTTGGGTAGTGGTGTTCCACAAGGACCTGTGCTGGGACCATTGTTGTTCAAAAGTTATATTGAAAATTTGACCGAGGAAGCCAAATATAATTTCGAAATTTGCAAATGACACCTAATTAATGGGGTGGGTAAAAAGTGAGGAGGACTGCAACAAATTAGAGGAGGGCATTAATAAACTTGTATTTGAGTTTCAAACCAAAAAATGTGAGGTGTTATATTTTGTTCAGAAAATAGGATGGTTACATATTATTGGAGGATGCCAGTCTGGGTGGCATCGTTGATCAAAGCAATCTCGGAAGAAAAATGCACAACACTCTAAAAGTTAAGACACAGGTTATCAATGCTATAAAAAGGCAACGACAACGAGATTATTTATTTCTACACGTACAGAATAAAAAAGTAGCGACGTAATGCTCAACCTGTATCTAACTTTTGCTAGACCACACAGAGTGCTACTTACAGTTCCATTCGCCATATTATAAAAAGCATACAGAGGCATTGAAGAGGATGCAGAGAAGATTTACAAGGATGATACCTGAAAAGCCAGTGTACATATATCAGGAAAGGATAAACAGGCTGGGTCTATTTTCAGTTGAAGAAAGGAGGCTGAGGCGTTACCCAGGTTTGGTACTCTTTTTACAACGTGACGGTAGAGTGAGATATATGCTTGGACATAAGGTTACAGATTGTGTGCTTTAATATTCTGCTGCTGCTGATGTCCTACAGCACCTGAAGGATGCCCAGCTTTGAGCTGCTCGATATCTTCAGAATCTATCCCATTTAGGACGGTAGTAGTGCCAGACAACATGATGCAGAGTGTCCTTCGTGTGAAGACAGGACTTGGTATCTGTTAATGTGGATTCTTTTCCCTCAATCTGGTTCAGCAAAATTACTGAAACGAATACCGTTTGTGCTTTAAACAAAGCAAGCTTTTATTTAAAAAGCTAATCCCGATCAGGGACCTTATCAGACAGAAGGAATGCTTCCTGATAGATCGCACCCACTTCCGACGGACAAAGTGACGTTATATTGTAAAGGGACGACGGTTATACATTTTCGGCAAAAGATAACAAGATAGGGCTAGAGTGACATCCGAGTTCACCCTATCCCTTTTGATCCATCTTTCCCTTTGTCCACTCATAAGCCGACCTAAGTATGGTCTGATTTTAAACAAAAACCTTCTGTTAATGTTTCAGGTTAATAACATAATTTAATAAGACCTTGAGGTTTTTCTGCAAGCTGTGGGTTGTGTTTCAATATGTGTTAGTGTTGTAACATTTCGCAGTCTCGAGTCTGAGATGTCATGGCTATTCCACCATGAATTCTTTGTTAGCTTATACTGTCCCTATACAATTCCCACATTCTCAACTTCAATGTCTCTATACATTTTTAAACATTCACATTCCCCCCCTTTTATCATTCCATGATAACCCTGGTGACTATTCCAGGAATATCGCATTCAGCCGTTCGCACTATCTTTCCTGATCCATATTGTTGTTATTGTCCAGTAGATCTTTAGTTCGTTGGATCAAAACTCGGGAGCCCTTGACTAAAAGAGGGTTTGCTAACCTTGCCATCATTACTTTACAACAATGGTTAAGACAACCAATAATTAGTTAGAATCTCCAAGATCCATCTGATAGCCAATCAAACCAGCTAGATCCTTCTGCTGGTGTGGATAGCTTCTTCACCTCCCATCTTATGTGATCAGCCAGATTGGTTATGTTATCTTAACTATCAGGAATGTAAGTGCAACATTCAGATCCTATCTGGGCACACGTTGCCCCTTTCTCAGCTAACAGGTAATCGAGGGCCATTCGGTTTTGTAATGCTATGTTCCATATTGCTACCATTTCAGCTGTGATGCCCTCCAGAGCTTCAGCAGTATTGTTAGCTATCTGTTCCAATATCGACTCTAGATTCTGTACTTCATCCATGAGACGCCCTATCCTGATTGGGAACATTATGACGGCGGGGATGATGACTCGCTTGTATCGGCTGGAGGCATGTGCTTCCGCCAGGGTACGTACTTGCTGCACAAATGGCACCACCTATCCCAGATAACAGGACCCTGTCCAGCTTCTGGGTCCCAGGACTGGGCCCACAAACCTCCACCTGTTTTATTCGGAAGGTGAGAGGATGGTGACTCGTGCACCTGTGGAGATGTTGAGACTGTTTGGGCATTTGCTGTACCCTATGATATGTCCCTTGTTACTGGTGTCATTTCGGGTCAGACATATGTCCCCGGTTGGCCTCCCAATCCCCGAGGTATTGGTCAGGGCAAAGAATGGGGGTTCCTTTCCTTGGTCGTAGGTGGGTTGGTACCATCCCTGGAACGTCTGACTAATTGTATTGGCCCCCGTCCTCTCGTGATAGTTTGGCACTGAATCCATCTGACAGTCTCTGTTAGGGTTAGTGGAACGGGGCGCAAAGGAAATCCCCCTTTGGAATGTATAGGGATATGTGAAAACACCCAACATCTAGAAAAGTTCCCATTTTGCGCATAAACATAAGACATGTACAAAAAGGTGTTTACATGAACTCTCGTCTCTGTCTCCCCTCCCATGCACCGAAACTGTCATATATCAACTCTATTATACAGACTGTGGCATACAGACACAGTTTCATCTTATGGCTCAGGATTCAGATAAATAGACCAATTATTTTGCTGATTAAAAGAGTTCAGTTTTCCCGTCTCTCTTCTCAGGTCACCGTCGGTGTAGCTGGCTGTCTATCATTACGGGTAAACGTTCAAACGGGTCCACGTTCCAATTAGGTTGCCTATGGAGAAGAGGAAGTCTGGAACAGAAACTGGAGTTAGAATAACCAGTAATATAGGTTCGTTAGAGGGTGGTGAGCTTGCAGTGGTGCAGGTGAACCCAGGCAATTTTCCCCTCAACCTTGGCTGCAGTGGGGGTAGTGAGTAACACATGAAAAGGCCCCTCCCATTGTGGCTCTAACCCCTTCAGAATCCATACTTCCCTGGTGCCACGAGGGACAATTCGGGCAAAACTGGGAGGTCGAGGTGAGCATCTTGAACCTGGTTGTGAGCTAGTCGCAGAGCCTGAGTCAGAGAAAGAACATATGTGGTCATCAGTCGTGCTGAGATACCATATCTGGGAACAATTTCCCTCATTAACACCTTAACAACAGTGAGAGACTTATTGTCCAGGGTAGGGTCGGCTTCAATTCATCTGCTAAACTCATCTACTATTCCTAACACATATTTGTAACACTGATCTTTTTTCAACTCAATGTAGTCCAACTGAAATGTCTCAAAGGGACCTTCGGGTAGGGGCGTTTTACCCCAATCAAAGGGGACTCACTTCCCTGGATTATGTTGCTGGCAAACCAGGCAACGACTACTGATGTTCTGGGCGAGCGCCTGGAGTCTAGGGTGCCACCAAGTAGCCAAAAGTGTATCACTCGTTGTCCTTGCTCCACAATGAGTAGCAAAATCCATACATTCAATAACCCATAGAGCCAACTCGTCAGACATGCAAGTCTGTTCCGCGGTAGTGGTCCAGAGTTTAGAAACATTGTAATAAGTGCATCCATAATATTTCCACAACAGTTTATCTTTTTCAGGAGCGTCATCCTGTGCATTTATAACATCTTGGATGGTTGGCATTGGTTTTCCGAGGCTAATTTATCCTTTGCAGAATTTTTAGTCTGACTCATCATCAACCGGGGATTACCATCTGTTGGTCACGAGAGGCCTGTTTAGCCTCTTTGTCAGCACAGTGGTTCCCTATATCAACCGGAGATTTTCCGGTGGTGTGGGCGGTACATTTAATAACGGCAATGTGCTTGGGGAGCATGAGGGCTTGCAACAAATCAGATACTAGTTTCCTATGAGATATCTCATTCCCCTGTGAGGTTAGAAATCCCCTATTTTTACATAATTGTCCGAAATCATGAGCCACCCCAAAGGCATACCTAGAATCGGTACAGATATTGACGTTGAGATCTTTGGCCAAGATACAGGCTCGGGTGAGGGCGAATAGTTCAGCTTGTTGGGCAGAATAGGCGGTTTCAAAAGCGGCAGATTCCAAGACCTGATTCTCCTGTTTTACTATGGCGTATCCTGAGATTCGTGTACCTTCTGGATTAATAGAAGAACTTCCGTCAACATACATAATACAGTCTGGATCATCCATTGGTCATCAACTAAATCTTCCCTGACTGATGTGGCCTCTTGAATTAAAGATAAACAATCATGACTGGGTTCTTCCTCATCTTGTGGCAGCTCAGTAAGAAAACAGGCCGGATGAATTGCAGTACAGTGCCGAAAGATCAGCTTAGGATTGTTTAGTAATAGATCTCATATCTGCTTTGCCTGGCCATGGTAAGATGTTGACTCTGCAGTTGGTCCAGGACCCAGCTATTGAGTGAGAGGTGTTAAGACAACGGTAGCACAGTCTTTCAGAATTGTACAATACAGTTGAAAGTGCCGGTCATAGAGGGGCCGGCCCAAAGCCGGAGCTTGCAGCAGGGCTGCCTTTAGTTCCTTAAAGACTTGGACGTCTGCGGTTTCTATTTTAAAGCTGCCTTACTTATTTGTATACGGGGTGAGGTGCTTAGTCATCAGGGCAACATTAGGGATCCAGGATCTGCAGTAATTGATCATCCCCAACCACTGTCGCATTTGTTTAGCCTTGCTAGGGACATGAAACTGGCAAATTGGTTTGACTCGGCTAGCCTCCAAAGCTCGGTGGATACTCGGTATTGCCTGTGATTTAAGTGGAGACTGTCGGATAGAGGGCCAGTCCATATTTGCACATCCCGGCAGGTAGGGTCAGCCTCGTCTATAGCCTGGCGCACCATAACTCCCAAATCTTTAGCGTGGTGGGGAGGTAATACTTCACGAGTAAGATGTGGTGCCACCGATGGGAGCTGTCCATTTCCACAAAATCTGCCTTCCCTTCCGGTCCAGTCACTCTAGCCCTTAATAGAATTTCCTTCACTTCCCATTCGAGATCCTGATAAAACTTCTGCAAGTCCTGATTCTTTCCACTGGGATCGTATGCTAGGGTCACGTGATAGGGTACCTGCGGCAGGTCCACAGACCACCACTGAGGGGTTCTAGTGGTATAATACTGCCGCTTAAGGGTTCCCTGTTTTACAATAATCCCATCATCTCCACACTCCAAATGCAACTGGAATTTGCAGAGGAGGTCTCTAGCCATCAAGTTACAGTCCAGATTGGTTGTGATAACAAATCGATGTTCCACCGATTCTTTCTCGTAACCCATTTTAACCGATTCTGGCACCGGGAATGTCGAGACTTGTCCCAGGAATCCTGACAGTCCCTGTGTTTCAGTGAAGGAGGGGAGTTTAAGCTTTGATTGTCAAGAAGACATGAAGGCTCCCGTATCTATCAAGAAGGGTTGCCACTCATTCCGAATTTTTAACAATATCATCGGTTCATCATCCGGGGAGGGTCCTTGCACAATCAAGCTACGTAGTCAATAGGAATCGGGGGACGGTTGGCCAAAGAGTTTGATCTGAGAGAAGTTAGTTTAAGATCCCCGTCCTCTTCCCCGCTTGCCCCACTCCTCTTCCTCCTCTTCCTTTTTCGTGCTGACGGGAGGGACAATTTCTATTCCAATGTCCTTCTTGCCCGCAAATAAAGTACCGTCTTTCCCAGCCCCGACCTCTTCCCATACCAGACCGGGGTCAGTAGGGCGGTCCGTAATTAGCAGGGCCCGGGCCATTTGGGCGTTTCATATAAGCGTATCCCTGTTTATCCACCCAACCATGCACGCAATACTGCGGTTCCATCTGGTATCCCCTTGGGTCGTGTTTTGGTCCTTCCACCCGAGGCGGCTCTTCCTTTCTAGTCACGTATTCAGTCTTGACCCGGGTTGGGGGCGCACCTCCCCACTCTCATTTTTTTCCTGCCAATAATATTTAACTGCCCTTTCCATCTGGGCTTTAATGTTATCTGCCCAATTCATATTATTTGTCCGGATAGCGTGACCTATCGAATAGGGCAGGCACTGAAGTAGGATAGCGCAGAATTGAGGAGAATCCTTTCCTGCCCTGAAGGCATTATCTCCTGATTGACTTCCGTATATTTCAATAACTCTTTTCATGAATTCATCGGCAGTTTCTTCTCGTTTGGGTTTAGTTTCTAATACTGCGGCCATACTGATGGGCTTCTGAAGGGTCGTGGTGAGAGCATTAAAGATAGCGTTTCGGCGATCCTGGACAACGTTAGGGTGAGCAAACACCAATGCATCATGAGTAGCACATCCTAGGTGAGTTAGAAATCGGGCATGCTCAGTTGGGCTCAGGGTTTGCTTTACCAGGGCCCACAGGTCCCTTGATTCTGCATTATATCCGTGCATGTGGAGGTCACTCCGTGAAATCGGAGGTCAGGATTAAGTTCGGTTGTGGATCCCGTTCAGCTTATTTATCTTAGCCACTTAACTCTTCAATTTGTTTTGTTTGAGTATCTATTTCTTTATTGTATCAGGCAAGTATTATTACATCAGCTAGTTCTGTTTTTATTTTTATTCTGACTATCGCACCATTCCTCTGTTAGGTGAGTCTTTTTTCTATTAAGAAATCCAAATTGATAATGTTCAGTATGAAACGGCTCTCAATGGAAAGGGTTAACTCCTTTACAGGTTTGTAAGAAGACCTAATGTCATTACGTGACTTCACGTAACCATCTGAAAAAAAAATATTTTCATCAGGAAAGGGAGCATTTGATTTAACTCCAATATTTTTTTAACTTCTTATTCAAGTACTTGCCAAATATATCTTTTTAATTGATTTAAAACAAGACCACAAATTTTTAGTAGCTATTTGTTTGCTGAAATTCAATTTCGTCATCAGCCTCGGTCAATGCAAAGCCAACCATTTTAACTTCGTAGTCTATCGATACATTTCTCAGAGGTCCCAGTGGAACTCTGAGTACGATTCTCATGCGTGCACTCTTTCTTTAAGACGTCTACGGTTTTTAATATGTCATCCTTCTGTCAATGAAAGCCCTAATTTAATGGAGTTTTTCTGCCAACTCGACAGGAGTGATTTTTGAGACTGCAGTGGAATTTTTCTCATAATTGAAAATCTCAGAACACATTTTTTTTTAGCACCTTTTGTGTACGTTACGTCTTTTTTTTTCGTTTTTTCCATAACTAGAGGGAAGTCTGGCACGTGGGCTGTGGACTGCTTTTCGTTATCTCAATTGTTCCAGCCTCAAGGTCGCGTAATTTAATATAATATTTTTTTTTAATCCTTTTGAATCCATCTCAGTATTTTCTGCGCCTACCCTGAATATCTCAAAATCCCGTTTCAAACTTTGTAATTCAATAAGGTTCACACTCTGAAACTTCCCACATACAGGACAACACTACGAAGGGTTAAAAAAAAAAATTCTGTTTGTAAATGTCAGTGGAGCTAAAACAATCCACAACACGCCGGCTTTTTTTTTTCACAGTAAAAATCACACAAGCATTTCTCATTCAAGACAGACGTTCACAAGTGTCTCTCTTCTTTCCTATTAATTTTTGGATCCATGACCTTTCAGGGAATTCGTAGTTTTACCTAAATTACCCATCCTGTGTCGCCGCACGTTGGATCAGGGTCCAAATTATTCCTGATTGTCTCCACGTCGCCCCGTGGTGGTTTCAGTTATCTTACCCAGAGCCTAGGTGGACCAAGTGATATACAAGATCGATGCTGTACCTGGTGTAAGTACAATTTAAAATTTACACAGTCCTGCGTAGTCCCGCAGCTTAATTTTACATAATTCCCTAACCTCTGCGTTTCCCTATGCGGTTCGCGTTATTCTCTCTCTCTCCGCTTTGCCGCGCGGTTTTGCTTGGGCCTCGAACCCACACAGACACTGGGCCTCGAACCCAGGTAGACTTACCTATTCTAACCTATCTTTCCAGGTCGCTGCTTGGTTTGCGTCACCGCGCAATTTCCCTATCTCGATCCCGATTCTAAGATTGAAAGGTATTCACCAGATTGTCCTGGATCTCGTTCAGACACGACCTGAGAACCAGCGAGTGGCTAAACTTTCCTCAGACTTTTGAAACCGGGGAAACTGGAGCAGTATTGAAAGTATACTTACTCTAGTGGCCACTTTCCCTTCGTCTCGTCCAAGACTAGTCAGGCTCTTAGTTCGCAAGTTTTCGGCAGTCGTCCGTTGAGATCCCACTTCTGACACCAAATGTTGATTTCTCGATTCTTTTCCCTCAATCTGGTTCAGCAAAATTACTGAAACGAATACCGTTTGTGCTTTCAACAAAGCAAGATTTTATTTAAAAAGCAAATCCCGATCGGGGACCTGATCAGACAGAAGGAATGCAACTCTGATAGAACACACTCACTTCCTACGGACACAGTGATGTTACATTGTAAAGGCACGACTGTTATACATTTTCGGCTAAAGATAACAAGATAGGGCTAGAGTGACATCCGAGTTCAGCCAATCCCTTTTGATCCCTCTTTCCCTTTGTCCACTCATAAGCCGACCTAAATATGGTCTGATTTTAAACAATACCTTCTGTTAATGTTTCAGGTTAATAACATAATTTAATAGACCTTGAGGTTGTTCTGCAAGCTTTGGGTTTCGTTTCAATATGTGTTAGTGTTGTAACATTTTGCAGTCTCGAGTCTGAGATGTCATGGCTAATCCTCCATGAATTCTTTGTTAGCTTATACTGTCCCTATACAATTCCCACGTTCTCAACTTCAATGTCTCTATACATTTTTAACCAATCACATCAGTACCCCCAGGGCAGGGAGGAAGGTAGTGTGGGCCGCAGTACCCCCAGGGCAGGAAGGGAGTGAGAGTCTCAATACTTCCAGGAAGGGAGGGAGTGAGTGTGGACATCAGTTCCCCCACTGCATGGAGGGTGGGAGTGTGGACCCCAGTACCCCGAGGGCAGGGAGGGAGAGATTGCAGGCCTCAGTACCTCTAGCGCAGGGAGGGAGGGAGTGTGTCTCTCAGTACCCCCAGGGCAGGGTGGGAGGGAGTGTGGACCTCAGTACACCCAGGGCAGGGAGGGAGGGAGGGTGTGTTGCGCCTCAGCACCCCCAGGGAAGGGAGGGATGGAGTGTGGGCCTCGGTACACACAGGGATTGAGGGAGGGAGTTTGTTTGGTTCTCAGGAAACGGAGAATTGCGATGGACCGATTATGGGCCTCAGTACATCCAAGGCAGGGTGGGAAGGAGTGTGGACCTACTTACCCCCAGGGCAGGGAGGGAGTGAGGAAGTGTGGTCCTCAGTACCTCCAGGGAGGTAGAGAGGGTGTGTGGGCCTCAGTCACCCCAGAGCAGGAAGGTTGAAAGTGTGGGCCTCAGTACCCCCAGGTCAGAGTGTGAGGGAGTGTGAGCCTCAGTAACACCAGGGCAGGTAGGGAGGGATTTGTGGGCCTCAGTACACGCTGCGCAGCGAGGGAGGGAGTGTGAGCCTCAGTACCCCAAGGGCAGGGAGGGAGTGTGGGGCTCAGTACTCCCAGGGCAGGGAGGGAGAGTGTGTGGGCCTCAGTATCCCCTGGGCAGGGAGGGAGCGAGTGTGGGCCTCAGCACCTCCAGGGCAGGGAGGGAGGGAGGGTTTGTGGGCCTCAGTACCCCCATGGCATGGAGCGATGGAGTGTGGGCCTCAGTACCTCCAAGGAGGTAGGGAGGGTGTTTGGGCCTTATTACCCAACGGGCAGGGAAGGAGTGCGGGACTCAGTACCCCGAGGGCAGAGAGGGTGAGTGAGTGGTCCTCAGTATCCTCAGGGCAGGAAAGGAGGGAGTCTTGGCCTCAGTACCCCGAGGGCTGGTAGTGCGGAAGGATGGGCCTCAGTACCCTTAGGGCACGGAGGGAGTATGGGCCTCAGCAGCCCCAGGACAGAGATGGATGGATGGAGCGTCGGCCTCAGTACCCGCAGGGCAGGGATGCAGGAAGCGTGGGCCTCAGGACCCCCAGGGCACAGAGGGTGGTAATATGGGCCTCAATATACCCAGGACAGGTAGGGAGTGTAGGCCTCAGTACCACGAGGGCAGGGAGGTAGTCAGTGTGGGCCACAGGACCCCCAGGGCAGGGATGAGTGAATGTGGGCCTCAGTACCTCCAAGGAGGGAGCGAGGGAGTGTGGGCCTCAGTAACACCAGGGCAGGTAGGGAGGGATTTGTGGGCCTCAGTACATGCAGGGCAGGGAGGGAGGGATTGTGAGCCTCAGTACCCCAAGGGCAGGGAGTGAGTGTGCGTCTCAGTACCCCCAGGGCAGGGAGGGAGGGAGTATGGGCCTCAGTATCCCCTGGGCAGGGAGGGAGTGAGTGTGGGCCTCAGCACCTCCAGGGCAGGGACGTAGGGAGGGTTTGCGGGCCTCAGTACCCCCATGGAAGGGAGGGATGGAGTGTGGGCCTCAGTACCTCCAAGGAGGTAGGGAGGGTGTTTGGGTCTTAGTACCCCACGGGCAGGGAAGGAGTGTAGGACTCAGTACCCCGAGGGCAGAGAGGGAGAATGAGTGGGCCTCAGTAACCTCAAGGCAGGGAAGGAGGGATTATTGGCCTCAGTACCCCGAGGGCTGGTAGTGAGGAAGGGTGGGCCTCAGTACACTCAGGGCACGGAGGGTGTATGGTCCTCAGCAGCCCCAGGACAAGGAGGGAAGGAGGGAGCGTAGGCCTCAGTACCCGCAGGGCAGGGTGGCAGGAAGCGTGGGACTCTGGACCCCAAGGGCAAGGAGGGAGGTAATATGGGCCTCAGTGCAACCAGGGCAGGTAGGGAATGTGGGCCTCAGTAACACGAGTGCAGGGAGGTAGTCAGTGTGGGCCTCAGGACCCCCAGGGCAGGAACGAGGGAGTGCGGGCCTCAGTACCTCCAAGAAGGGAGCGAGAGAGTCTGGACCTTCGTACCCGGAGGGCAGCACAGGGAGGGAGAGTGGGCCTTAGTAACCCCTGTGCAGGTACGGAGGGAGTGTGGTCCTCAGTACATCAAGGGCATGGAGGGTTTGTGGGCCTCAGTACTCCCAGGGCAGAGAGGGAGTGAGGGAGTGTGGGCCTCAGTAATCCCATGGCAGGGAGGGAGAGAGGCATTGTGGGCCTCTGCACCCCCAGGGCAGGGAGGGAGTGTGGGCCTCAGGACCTCCAGGGTAGTGAGGGAGTGAGGGCCTCAGTAGACTCCAGGGATGGAGGACGGTAGTGTGGGCCTCCGTACCTCCATTTCAGGGAGCGAGTGTGTGCCTCTATACACCCAGGGCAGAGAGGGCGGGATGGAGAGAGTGTGGGCCTCAGTACCCCAAGGGAGGGAATTAGGGCGTGTGGGCCTCAGTATCCCCAGGGCAGGAGGGAGAGAGGGAGTGTGGGCCTCAGTACCTCAAGACCAGGGAGGGAGGGTGTATGGGCCTCCGTACCCCCGGACTGGGAGGGAGGGAGTGTGTGCCTCAGTAACTCTAGTGCTGGGAACGAGGGAGTGTAGTTGTCAGTACCTCCAGGGCAGGGAGGGTGGCAGTGAGGGCTTCAGTATCTCCAGTGCTGGGAGGGAGGGAGTGTGGGCCTCAGTACCTCCAGTTCTGGGAGGGTGGGGGTGTGGGCCTCAATATCTCCAGTGCTGGGAGGGAGGTAGTGGGTTTGGGTCTCAGTACCCCCATGGCAGAGAGGGAGGGAGTGTTGGCTTCAGTACCCCCATGGCAGGGTGGGATGGAGTGTGGGCCTCAGTACCTCCAAGGAGTTAGGGAGGGTCTTTGGGCCTTAGTAACCCACGGGCAGCGAGGAAATGTGGGACTCAGTACACCGAGGGCAGAGAGGGAGAATGAGTGGGCCTCAGTAACCTCAGGGCAGGGAAGGAGTGAGTCTTGGCCTTAGTACCCCGAGGGCTGGTAGTTAGGAAGGGTGGGCCTCAGTACCCTCAGGGCACGGAGGGAGTATGGGCCTCAGCAGCCCCAGGACAGGGAGGGAGGGAAGAAGTGTTGGCCTCAATATGCGCAGGGCAGGGAGGCAGATAGCGTGGGCCTCAGGACCCCCATGGCAAGGAGGAAGGGAATCTTGGCCTCAATGTACCCAGGGCAGGAAGGGAGTGTGGGCCTCAGTACCACGAGGGGAGGGAGGAGGGAGTGTGGGCCTCAGTACCTCCAAGGAGGGAGCGAGGAAGTCTGGGCCTTCGTACCCCGAAGAAAGGCAGGGAGGGAGTGTGGGGCTCAGTACCCGCAGCGCAGGGAGGCAGATTGGGCATTAGTACCCACTGTGCAGGTAGGGAGGGAGTGTGGGCCTCAGTACCTGCAGGGCAGGGAGGGTGTATGGGACTCAGTGCACCCAGGGCAGAGAGGGAGTGAGAGAGTGTGGGCCTCTGCACCCCCATGGCAGGGAGGGAGTGTGGGCCTCCGGCCCTCCAGGGTACGGAGGGAGTGAGGGCCTCAGTATACTCCAGGGATGGAGGACGGGAGTGTGGGCCTCTATACATCCAGGGCAGAGAGTTTGGGATAGAGGCAGTGTGTCCCTCATAACCCCCAGGGCAGGGTGGGAGGGAGTTTGTGCCTCAGTATACCCAGGGCAGGGAGGGAGGGAGGGTGTGTTGTGCCTCAGCAACCCCAGGGAAGGGAGGGAGGGAGTGCGGGCCTCGGTACACCCAGGGATTGAGGGAGGGAGTTAGTTTGGGTCTCAGGTAACGGAGAGTTGCGATGGACCGATTATGGACATCAGTACATCCAAGGCAGGGTGGAAAGGAGTGTGGACCTACTTTCCCCCAAGGCAGGGAGGGAGTGAGGAATTGTGGGCCTCAGTACCCCCAGGGAGGGAGAGAGGGAGTGTGGGCCTCAGTCACCACAGAGCAGGAAGGTTGGGAGTGTGGGCCTCAGTACCGCCAGGTCAGAGTGTGAGGGAGTGTGGGCCTCAGTAACACCAGGCAGGTAGGGAGGGATTTGTGGGGCTCAGTACACGCACGGCAGGGAGGGAGGGAGTGTGAGCCTCAATATGCCAAGGGCAGGGAGGGCGTGTGCGACTCAGTACCCCCAGGGCAGGGAGGGAGGGAGTGTTGGCCTCAGTATCCACTGGGCAGGGAGGGAGTGAGTGTGGGCCTCAGCACCTCCAAGGAGGTAGGATGGTGTTTGGGCCTTAGTACCCCACGCGCAGGGAAGGGGTGTGGGACTCAGTACCCCGAGGGTAGAGAGGGAGAATGAGTGGGCCTCAGTACTCTCAGGGCAGGGAAGGAGGGAGTCTTGGCCTCAGTACCCCGAAGGCTGATAGTGAGGAAGGTTGGGCCTCAGTATCCTCATGTTATGGAGGGAGTATGGGTCTCAGCAGCCCCAGGACAGAGAGGGAGGGAGGAAGTGTTGGCCTCAATATGCGCAGGGAGGGAGGGTGTGTGGGCCTCAGTACCTCGAGTGCTGGGAGGGAGGTAGTAGGTTTGGGTCTCATCCTCAGTACCCCCAGGGGAGGGAGGGAGGGAGTGTGGGCCTCAGTTCCTCCAGTGCATGTAGGGAGTGCGGTCCTCAGTACCTCCAGGGAGGGAGGGAGGGAGTGTGGGCTTCAGTCCCACCAGGGAGGGAGAGAGGGATTGTGGGCCTCAGTACCCCATGGAAAGAGGGGTGGGATTATGGGCCTCAGAACACCAGGGCAGGGAGGGTGGGAACGAATGTGGGCCTCAGTACCACAAAGGAAGTGAGGGACGGAGTGTGGGCCTCAGTTTCCGGAGGGAGGGAGGGAGCATGAGCCTCAGTATTCCCTGGGTAGGGAGGGAGGGAGTTTGGGCCTCAGTACCCTCCAGGGAGGGAGGGAGGGAGTGTGGGACTCAGTATCCCCAGGCAGAGAGGGAGAGAGGGAGTGTGCGCCTCAGTACCTCCAGGGCAGAGAAGATGGCAGTGAGGGCCTCAGCACCTCCAGTGCTGGAAAGGAGGGTGTTTTGGACTCAGTACTTCCAGTGCTGGGAGGGAGGGGGTGTTGGCCTCATTACCTCCAGTGCAGTGAGGGAGGTATTGGGTGTGGTCTCAGTACCCCCAGTGCAGAGATAGAGGGAGGGAATGTAGGCCTCAGTATCTCCAGGGCAGAGAGGAAGGGAGAGAGTTTTGGCCTCAATACCCCCAGGCAGAGAGGGAGGGAGGGAGTGTGGGCCTCAGTACCACAAGCATAGAAAGGGAGGGAGTGTGGACCTCGGTACCTCCAGGGCAGTTATGGAGTGTGGGCCTCAGTACCACAAAGCCAGCGAGGGAGGGGATGTGGGCCTCAGTACGCACAGGGTAGGGAGGGAGTGGGTGTGGGCCTAAATATCTCCAGGAAAGGAGGGTAGGAAGTATGGGCCTCAGAACCCCCAGGACAGGGAGAGATGGAGCGAATGTGGGCCTCTGTCCTCCTAGGGAAGTGAGGGATGGAGTGTGGGCCTCAGTTTCCCGAGGGAGGGAGGGAGGGTGAGAGTCAGTGTTCCCTGGGCCGGGAGGGAGGGAGTTTGGGCCTCAGTACGTCCAGGGAGGGAGGGTATGTGGGCCTCTATACCCACGGCAGGGAAGGAGGGCGTGTGGGCCTCAGTACCACAAGGGCTGGGAGGGAGGTGGTGTGGGCCTCATTACCCCCAGAGCAGGGAGGAAGGAAGGTTTCTGAGCCTCAGTACCCCCAGGGTAGAGAGGGTGGGAGTTTGGACCTCAGTACCCACAGGGCAGAGTGGGATGTACTGTGGACCTCAGTATCCTCACGGAAGGTAGGGAGCGAGTGTGGGCCTCAGTACCCCCATGGCAGGAGGGAGGGAAGGAGTGTGGGTCTCGGTATCACATGGCCAGGGACGGTGGGAGTGTGGGCCTCAGTACCTCCGGACTGGGAGGGACGGAGTGAACGCCTCAGTACCTACAGTGCTGGGAGGGAGGGATAGTAGGCCTCAGTACCTCAAGGGCAGTGAGGGTGGCAGTGAGAGTTTCAGTATCTCCAGTGCTGGGAGGGAGGGAGTGTGGGCATCAGCACTTCCAGTGCTTGGAGGGAGGGGATGTGGTCCTCAGTACCTCGAGTGCTGGGAGGGAGGTAGTGGGTTTGGGTCTCAGTACCCCCAGGGCAGAGAGGGAGGGAGTATGCGCCTCAGTACCTCCAGGGCAGAGAAGGAGGGAGGGATTGTGGGCCTCAATACCCACAGGCAGAGATGTAGGGAGGGAGGGAGTGTGGTCCTCAGCACCACCAGGGAGGGAGAGAGGGAGTGTGGGCCTCAGTACTCCATGGAAGGAGGGGAGGGAGTAAGGGCCTTAGAACCCCCAGGGCAGGGAGGGTGGGAGCGAGTGTGGGCCTCAGTACCACAAGGGAAGTGAGGGATGGAGTGTGGGCCTCAGTTTCCGGAGGGAGGGTGGAAGTGTGAGCCTCAGTGTTCCCTGGGCAGGGAGCGAGGGGGTTTGGGCCTCAGTACCTCCATGAAGGCAGGGAGGGAGTGTGGTCCTCAGTATCCCTACGGCAGGGAGGAATGGAGTTTGGGCATCATTAGCCCAGTGCGGGGAGGGAGGGATTGTGGGCCTCAGTACACCCAGGGCAGAGAGGGAGGGTGGGTGCTGAGCCTCAGTACTCCCAGGGTAGGGAGGGTGGGAATGTGGTCTTCAGAACCTCCAGGGCAGAGACGGAGGGAGGGAGTGTGGCATAAATACCCCCAGGCAGAGAGGGAGGGAGGGAGTGTGGTCCTCAGTACCGCAAGGCAAGTGAGGGAGGGAGTGTGCGCCTCAGTAACTTCAGTGCTGGAAGGGAGTGAGTGTGGGCCTCAGTACCACCAAGGCAGGGAGGATGGCAGTGAGGGCCTCAGTACCTCCATTGCTGGAAGTGAGGGAGCATGGGCCTCAGTACTTCCATTGCTGGGAGGGAGGGGTTGTGGTCCTCAGTACCTCGAGTGCTGGGAGGGAGGTAGTGGGTTTGATTCTCAGTATCCCCAGGGCAGAGAGGGAGGGAGTGTGGGCCTCAGTACATCCAGGGCAGAGAAGGAGTGAGGGAGTGTTGGCCTCAATACCCCCAGGCAGAGAGGGAGGGAGGGAGGGTGGACCTCAGTACCACAAGCATAGAAAGGAAGGGAGTGAGTGTGACCATCATTAACCCCAGGGCAGTCAGTGAGGGAATGTGGGCCGCAGTACCTCCAGGGAGGGAGGGAGGGAGTGTGGGCCTCAGTTCCGCAAAGCCATGGACGGAGGGAGTTTGGGCCTCAGTACTCACAGGGCAGGGAGGGAGTGAGTGTGGGCCTCAGTACCACCATGGAGGGAGAGAGGGAGTGTGGGCCTCAGTACCCCATGGAAGGAGGGGAGGGAGTATGGGCCGCAGAACACCCAGGGCAGCGAGGGTGGGAGCGAGTGTGGGCCTCAGTACCACAAGGGAAGTGAGGGACGGAGTATGGGCCTCAGTTTCCGGAGGGAGGGAGGAAGTGTGAGCCTCAGTGTTCCCTGGGCAGGGAGGGAGGTGGTTTGGGCCTCAGTACCTCCAGGAAGGGAGGGAGGGAGTGTGGACCTCAGTATTCCCACGGCAGGGAGGAAGGGAGTTTGGGCCTCATTAGCCCCAGTGAGGGGAGGGAGGGAGTGTGTGCCTCAGTACACCCAGGGCAGAGAGGGAGGGTGGGTGCTGAGCCTCAGTACTCCCTGGGCAGTGAAGGTGGGAGTGTGGGCCTCAGTACATCCAGGGCAGAGACGGAGGGAGGGAGTGAGGGCATCAATACCCCCAGGCAGAGAAGGAGGGAGGGAATATGGTACTCAGTACCGCAAGCCAAGGGAGGGAGGGAGTGTGCGCCTCAGTACCTCCAGTGCTGGAAGGGAGTGAGTGTGGGCCTCAGTACCACCAAGGCAGGGAGGATGGCAGTGAGGGCCTCAGTACCTCCAGTGCTGGAAGGGAGTGAGTGTGGGCCTCAGTACTTCCAGTGTAGGGAGGGAGGGGGTGTGGTCCTCAGTACCTCGAGTGCTGGGAGGGAGGTAGTGGGTTTGGGTCTCAGTACGCCCAGGGCAGAGAATGGGGGAGTGTGGGCCTCAGTAACTCCAGGGCAGAGAAGTAGGGAGGGAGTGTGGGCCTCAATACCCCCAGGCAAAGAGGGAGGGAGGGAGTATGGGCCTCAGTACCACAAGCATAGAAAGAGAGAGAGTGAGTGTGACCCTCATTAACCCCAGTGCAGTGAGTGAGGGAATGTGGGCCGCAGTACCTCCAGGACAGTGAGGGAGTGGGTGTAGGCCTCAGTATCCACAGGGCAGGGAGGGAGGGAGTGTGGGCCTCAATTCCTCCAGGGCTTGTAGGGAGTGCGGGCCTCAGTACCTCCACGGAGGGAGGGAGGGAGTGTGGGCCTCAGTACCACAAAGCCAGGGTGGGAGGGAGTGTGGGCCTCAGTGCTCCCATGGTAGGGAGGGTGGGAGGGTGGGCCTCAGAACCTCCAGGGCAGAGACAGAGGGAGGGAGTTTGGCACCAATACCCCCAGGCAGAGAGGGAGGGAGCGAGTGTGGGCCTCAGTACCACAAGCATAGAAAGAAAGAGAGTGAGTGTGACCCTCATTAACCCCAGGGCAGTGAGTGAAGGAATGTGGGCCGCAGTACCTCAAGGACAGCGAGGGAGGGTGTGTACGCCTCAGTACACCCAGGGCAGGGAGCGAGGAAGTGTGGGTCTCAGTTCCTCCAGGGCCTTTAGGGAGTGTGGGCCTCACTTCCTCCAGGGAGGGAGGGAGGGAGTGTGGGCCTCAGTACCACAAAGCCAGGGAGGGAGGGAGTGTGGGCCTCAGTACTCACAGGGCAGGGATGGAGGGAGTGTGGTCCTCAGTACCACCATGGAGGGAGAGAGAGAGTGTGGGCCTCAGTACTCCATGGAAGGAGGGGAGGGAGAATGGGCCTCAGAACCCCCAGGGCAGGGAGGGTGGGAGCGAGTGTGGGCCTCAGTACCACAAGGGAAGTGAGGGATGGAGTGTGGGCCTCAGTTTCCGGAGGGAGGGAGGGAGTGTGAGCCGCAGTGTTCTCTGGGCAGGGAGGGAGTGGTTTGGGCCTCAGTACCTCCAGGAAGGGAGGGAGGGAGTGTGGTCCTCAGTATCCCCACGGCAAGGAGGAAGGGAGTTTGGGCATCATTAACCCCAGTGCGGGGAGGGAGGGATTGTGGGTTCAGTACAGCCAGGGCAGAGAGGGAAGGTGGGTGCTGAGCCTCAGTACTCCCAGGGTAGGGAGGGTGGGATTGTGGGCCTCAGAACCTCCAGGGCAGAGACGGAGGGTGGGAGTGTGACATCAATACCCCCAGGCAGAGAGGGAGGGAGGGAGTATGATCCTCAGTACCGCAAGGCAAGTGAGGGAGGGAGTGTGCGCCTCAGTACCTCCAGTGCTGGAAGGGAGTGCGTGTGGGGCTCAGTACCACCAAGGCAGGGAGGATGTCAGTGAGGGCCTCAGTACCTCCAGTACTGGAAGGGAGGAGTGTGTGCCTCAGTACTTCCATTGCTGGGAGGGAGGGGGTGAGGTCTTCAGTTCCGCGAGTGCTGAGAGGGAGGTAGTGGGTTTGGGTCTCCGTATCCCCAGGACAAAGAGGGAGGGATTGTTGGCCTCAGTACATCCAGGGCAGAGAAGGAGGGAGGGAGTGTGGGCCTCAATACCCCCAGGCAGAGAGGGAGGGAGGGAGTGTGGGCCTCAGTATCACAAGCATAGAAAGGGAGGGAGTGAGTGTGACCCTCATTAACCCCAGGGCAGTGAGTGAGGGAATGTGGGCCGCAGAACCTCCAGGGAGGGAGGGAGGGAGTGTGGGCCTCAGTACCATAAAGCCAGGGACGGAGTGAGTGTGGGCCTCAGTACTCACAGGGCAGGGAGGGAGTGAGTGTGGGCCTCATTACCACCAGTGAGGGAGAGAGGGAGTGTGGGCCTCAGTACCCCATGGAAGGACGGGAGGGAGTATGGGCCGCAGAACCCCCAGGGAAGCGAGGGTGGGAGCGAGTGTGGGACTCAGTACCACAAGGGAAGTGAGGGACGGAGTGTGGGCCTCAGTTTCCGGAGGAAGGGAGGAAGTGTGAGCCTCAGTGTTCCCTGGGCAGGGAGGGAGGGGGTTTGGGCCTCAGCACCTCCAGGAAGGGAGGGAGGGAGTGTGGACCTCTGTATTCCCATTGCAGGGTGGAAGGGAGTTTGGGCCTCATTACCCCCAGTGAGGGGAGTGTGTGCCTCAGTACACCCAGGGCAGAGAGGGAGAGTGGGTGCTGAGCCTCAGTACTACCTGGGCAGGGAAGGTGGGAGTGTGGGCCTCAGTACATCCAGGGCAGAGACGGAGGGAGGGAGTGAGGGCATCAATACTCCCAGGCAGAGAAGGAGGGAGAGAGTGTGGTCCTCAGTACCGCAAGCCAAGGGAGGGAGGGAGTGTGCTCCTCAGTACTACAAAGCCAGGGTGGGAGGGAGTGTGGGCCTCAGTACTCACGGGGCAGGGAGTGAGGGAGTGTGGGCCTCAATACCAGCAGGGAGGGATAGAGGGAGTGTGGGCCTCAGTACCCCATGGAAGGAGGGGAGGGAGTATGGGCCTCAGAACCCAGAGGGCAGGCAGGGTGGGAGCGAGTGTGGGCCTCAGTACCACAAACGAAGTGAGGGACGGAGTGTGGGCCTCAGTTTCCGGAGGGAGGGAGGGAGTGTGAGCCTCAGTGTTCCCTGGGCAGGGAGGGAGGGGGTTTGCGACTCAGTACCTCCAGGAAGTTAGGGATGGAGTGTGGGCCGCAGTATCCCCACGGCAGGGAGAAAGCGAGTGTGGGCCTCATTACACCCACTGCGGGGAGGGAGGGAGTGTGGGCCTCAGTACATCCAGGGCAGAGAACGATGGAGGGAGTGTGGGCCTCAATACTCCCAGGCAGAGAGGGAGGGAGGGAATGTGGGCCTCAGTACCACAAGCATAAGAAGGGAGGGAGTGAGTGTGACCCTCATTAACCCCAGGGCAGTGAGTGAGGGAATGTGGGCCGCAGTACCTCCAGGGAGGGAGGGAGGGAGTTTGGGCCTCAGTACCACAAAGCCAGGGACGGAGGGAGGGTGGGCCTCAGTACTCAAAGGGCAGGGAGGGAGTGAGTGTGGACCTCAGTACCAGCAGGGAGGGAGAGAGGGAGTGTGGGCCTCAGTACCCCACGGAAGGAGGGGAGGTAGTATGGGCCGCAGAACCCCCAGGGCAGCGAGGGTGGGAGCGAGTGTGGGACTCAGTACCGCAAGGGAAGTGAGGGACGGAGTGTGGGCCTCAGTTACCGGAGGGAGGGAGGAAGTGTGAGCCTCAGTATTCCCTGGGCTGGGAGGGAGGTGGTTTGGACCTCAGTACCTCCAGAAAGGGAGGGAGGGAGTGTGGGCCTCAGTATTCCCACGGCAGGGAGGAAGGGAGTTTGGGCCTCATTACCCCCAGTGAGGGGAGGGAGGGAGTGTGTGCCTCAGTACACCCAGGGCAGAGAGCGAGGGTGGGTGCTGAGCATCGGTACTCCCTTGGTAGGGAAGGTGGGAGTGTGGGCCTCAGTTCCTCCAGGGCAGAGACGGAGGGAGGGAGTGAGGGCGTCAATACTCCCAGGCAGAGAAGGAGGAAGGTAGTGTGGTCCTCAGTACCGCAAGCCAATGGAGGGAGGGAGTGTGCTCCTCAGTACCTCCAGTGCTGGAAGGGAGTGAGTGTGGGCCTCAGTACCACCAAGGCAGGGAGGATGGCAGTGAGGGCCTCAGTACCTCCAGTGCTGGAAGGGTGGGAGTGTGGGCCTCTGTACTTCCAGCGCTGGGAGGAATGGTCCTCCGTACCTCGAGTGCTAGTAGGGAGGTAGTGGGTTTGGGTCTCAGTACCCCCAGGGCAGAGAAGGAGGGAGTTTGGGCCTCAGTACCTCCACGGCAGAGAAGGAGGGAGGGAGTGTGGTCCTCCATACACCCAGGCAGAGAGGGAGGGAGGGAGTGTGGGCATCAGTACCACAAGCATAGAAAGGGAGGGAGTGAGTGTGACTCTCATTAACCCCAGGGCAGTGAGTGAGGGAATGTGGGCCGCAGTACCTCCAGGACAGGGAGGGAGTGGGTGTAGGCCTCAGTACCCCCAGGGCAGGGAGGGAGGGAGTGTGGGCCTCAGTTCCTCCAGGGCTTGTAGGGAGTGCTGGCCTCAGTACCTCCAGGGAGGGAGGGAGGGAGTGTGGGCCTCAGTACCACAAAGCCAGGGTGGGAGGGAATGTGGGCCTCAGTACCAGCAGGGAGGGAGAGAGAGAGTGTGGGCCTCAGTACCCCATGGAAGGAGGGGAGGGAGTATGGGCCTCAGAACCCCCAGGGCAGGCAGGGTGGGGGCGAGTGTGGGCCTCAGTACCACAAGGGAAGTGAGGGACGGAGTGTGGGACTCAGTTTACGGAGGGAGGGCGTGAGTGTGATCCTCAGTGTTCCCTGGACAGGGAGGGAGGAGGATTGGGCCTCAGTACCTCCAGGAAGGGAGGGATGGAGTGTGGGCCGCAGTATCCCCACGGCAGGGCGGAATGGAGTGTGGGCCTCATTACACCCAGTGCGGGGAGGGAGGGAATGTGGGCCTCAATACACCCAGGGCAAAGAAGGAGGGAGGGAGTGTGGCATCAATAAACCCAGGCATTGAGGGAGAGAGGGAGTATGGGCCTCAGTACCACAAGCATAGAAAGGGAGGGAGTGAGTGTGACCCTCATTAACCCCAGGGCAGTGATTGAGGGAATGTGGGCCTCAGTACCTCCAGGGAGGGAGGGAGGGAGTGTGGGCCTCAGTACCACAATGCCTGGGACGGAGTGAGTGTGGGCCACAGTACTCACAGGGCAGGGAGGGAGTGAGTGTTGGCCTCAGTACCACCAGGGAGGGAGACAGGGAGTGTGGGCCTCAGTACCCCATGGAAGGAGGGGAGGGAGTATGGGCCGCAGAACCCCCAGGGCAGCGAGGGTGGGAGCGAGTGTGGGCCTCAGTACCACAAGGGAAGTGAGGGATGGAGTGTGGGCCTCAGTTTCCGGAGGGAGGGAGGGAGTGTGAGCCTCAGTGTTCTCTGGGCAGGGAGGGAGTGGGTTTGGGCCTCAGTACCTCCAGGAAGGGAGGGAGGGAGTGTAGGCCTCAGTATTCACACGGCAGGGAGGAAGGGAGTTTGGACCTCATTACCCCCAGTGAGGGGAGGGAGGGAGTGTCTGCCTCAGTACACCCAGGGCAGAGAGGGAGGGTGGGTGCTGAGCCTCAGTACTCCCTGGGTAGGGAAGGTGCGAGTGTGGGCCTCAGTACCTCCAGGGCAGAGACGGAGGAAGGAAGTGAGGGCATCAATAGCCCCAGTCAGAGAAGGAGGGAGGCATTGTGGTCCTCAGTACTGCAACCCAAGGGAGGGAGGGTGTGTGCGCCTCAGTACCTCCAGTGCTGGAAGGGAGTGAGTGTGGGCCTCAGTACCACCAAGGCAGGGAGGATGGCAGTGTGGGCCTCAGTACCTCCAGTGCTGGAAGGGAGGGAGTGTGGGCCTCAGTACTTCCAGTGTTGGGAGGGAGGGGGAGTGATACTCAGTACCTCGAGTGCTGGGAGGGAGGTGGTGGGTTTCGGTCTCAGTATCCCCAGGGCAGAGAGGGAGGGAGTGAAGGCCTCAGTACCTCCAGGGCAGAGAGGGAGGGAGGGAGTTTGGGCCTCAGTACCACAAGCATAGAAAGGGAGGGAGTGAGTGTGACCCTCATTAACCCCAGGGCAGAGAGAGAGGGAATGTGGGCCGCAGTACCTCCAGGACAGGGAGGGAGTGGTTGTAGGCCTCATTACCCCCAAGGCAGGGAGGGAGGGAGTGTGGGCCTCAGTTCCTCCAGTGCTGGAAGCGAGGGTGTTTTGACCTCAGTACTTACAGTGCTGTGAGGGAGGGGGTCTGGGCCTCATTTTCTCCAGCGCAGAGAGGAAGGGAGAGAGTGTGGGCCTCAGTACCACAAGCATAGGAAGGGAGGGAGTGTGGGCCTCAGTACCTCCAGCGCAGTTAGGGAGTGTGGGCCTCAGTACCACAAAGCCAGGGAGGGAGGGGTTGTGGGCCTCAGTACCCCCAGGGTAGGGAGGTAGTGGGTGTGGGCCTAAGTATCTCCAGGGCAGAAACGGATGGGGTGTGGTCCTCAGTACCCCCATGACAGGGAATGAGGTGTGTGGTCCTCAGTACCCCAAGGGAGAGGAGGGAGGGAGGCAGATAGTGTGGGCCTCATTAACACCAGGGCAGGGAGGGATCGAGTGTGGGCGTCAGGACACCCACGGCACTGAGGTAGGGAGTGTGGGCCTCATTACTCCCTGGGCAGGGAAGGAGGGAGTGACAGCGGGCCTCAGTACCCAAGGGTATCGAGGAGGAGAGTGGGCCTCAGTACCCGCAGGGTAAGGAGGGAGGGAGTTTACACCTCAGAACCTTCAGGGCAGCGCAGGATGGAGTGTGGACCTCAGTACCTCCAGGGCAGGGAGGGAGGGTGTGTATGCCTCAGTACCCTCAGGGCAGGGTGGGAGAGAGTGTGGGCCTCAGTACCCGCAGGGTAAGAAGAGAGGGAGTGTGGGCCTCAATACCCGCAGATAGGAATGGAGTTTGGTCCTCAGGACCTTGAAGACAGTGATGGAGGGAGAGCGTGTGGGCCTTATTAGCCCCAGGGCAGGGACAGAGTGAATATGTGCTAAAGTACCTCCCGGGCAGGGAGGGTGTGTGAACCTCAGTAGCCCCAGGGCAGGGAGGGAGTGAGGAAGTGTGGGCCTCAGTACCCGCAGGGCATGTAGGGGGGAATGTGGGCCTCAACCCACAGGGCAGGGAGGGGGTTTGTGCCTCAGTGCCCACAGGGAGGGAGAGAGTGTGTGTGGCCCACAGTACCCCCAGGGCAGGAAGGGAAGGAGATTGGGCCTCAGTACCTCAATGGCAGGCAAAGAGGGAGTATGGGCCTCAGGACCTCAAGGGCAGGAAATGAGGAAGTGTGGGCCTCAGTAACCCAAGGGCAGGGAGGGTGGGTGTGCGGGCCTTAGTACCACCAGGGCAGGGTGTGAGAGAGTGAGGCTGGGCCTCAAGAACCCCAGGGCAGGGAGGAAGGGAGTGTGGGCCTCAGTACCTCCAAGGAGAGAGGGAGGGAGTCTGGGCCTCAATACCCCAAGGGCAGGTAGTGAAGGTGTGTGGGCCTCAGTACCCGCAGGGCAGGCAGGCAGCGAGCATGGGCCTCAGGACCTCCAGGGCAGGGAGGGATGGAGTGTGGGCCTCCGTATCTCCAGGATAGGTAGGGACCGTGGGCCACAGTACCACAAGGACAATGAGGGAGGTAATTTGTGCCTCAGTACCTTCAAGGAGGGAGCGAGAGTGTTTGGGCCTCCGTACTCCGAGGGCAGGGAGGGAGGGAGTGTGGGCCTCAGTACCCCAGGGCAAGGGGGGAGGGTGTATCGGCTCTCAGGTCCCCCAGGGCAAGGAGGGAGGGTTTGTGGGCCTCAGCACCCGCAGGGCAGGGAAGTATGGAGTGTGGACCTTAGTACCCCGAGGGCAGGGAGCGAGTTTGGGCCTCAGTACTTCCAGGGCAGGGAAGGAGGGAATTTGGTACTCAGTACCTCCAGTGCAGGGAGCGAGTGACGGCCTCACTACTTCCAGGGAGGGAGGAGAGTAGTGTGGGCCTCAATACCCCCAGCGCAGGAGGGAGGGAGTGTGGGCCTCAGTACCACAAGGCCAGGGAGGGAGGGCGAGTGGGCCTCAGTACCTCTTGTGGAAGGATGGAGGGAGTGCAGGCCACAGTACCCACAGGACAGGGAGGGATAGACTGTGCGCCTCAGTATCCCATGGCAGGGAGGGAGGGAGTGTGCGCCTCAGTACCCCCAGGGCTGGGAGGGAGGGAGTGTGGTCCTCAGTTCCTCCAGTGAAGCGAGGGAGGCAGTGTGGGCCTCAGTATCCACAAGGTAGTGCGGGAGGGAGGGAGTGTGGGCCTCAGTACCCCCAGGGCAAAGTGGTAGGAAGGGAGTGTGGGCCTCAATAACACAAAGGCTGGGAGGAAGGGAGTGCGGGCCTCAGTACTCACAGGGCAGGGAGGGAGGGAGGGATTGTGGGCCTCAGTAACCCCAGGGCAGTTGGAGAGGGAGTGTGGGCCTCAGTACACCAAGGGCTGGTAGAGAGGGAGTGCGGGCCTCAGTACACCCAGTGCAGCTAGAGAGAGAGTTTGGGCCTCAGATCCCCCAGGGCAAGTAGAGAGGGAGTGTGGGCCTCAGTACCCACAGGGCAGGGAGGGAGGGAGGGAGGCTGGGCATCAGAACCCCCAGGACAGGGAGAGAGGGAGGGCGAATGGGCCTCAGTATCCCCAGATAAGGAGGGATTGTGGGCCTCAGTATGCCCACGGCATTGAGGGATGGAGTGTGGGCCTCAGTACCCCCAGGGCAGGGAGGGAAGGAGGGACGGAGTGTGGGTCTCAGTACCACCAGGGCAGGTGGGGAGGGAGGGAGAGTGAGCCTCAGTACCCCAAGGGCAGGGAGCGAGGCAGGGAGGGATTGTGGGCCTCAGTAACCCCAGGGCAGGGAGGGAGGGAGGGAGTGTGGGCCTCAGTAACCCCGGGGCAGGGAGGGAGGGAGGTAGTGTGGGCCTCAGTACCTCGAGGGCAGGGAGGGAGGGAGGGAGTGCAGGCCTCAGTAACCCAAGGGCAGAGAGGAAGGGAGAAAGTGTGGGCCTCAGTACCCGCAGCAGGGAGAAAGAGAGTATGGACATCAGTACCTCCTGCACAGGTAGGGAGGGAGTGTGGGCGTCAGTACCCCCACAGCAGTGAGGGAGGGAGCGTGGGATTAAGGTCTCCGATGACAGGGAGGGAGGGAGAGCGCGTGAGCCTCAGAAGCCAAGGGCCGTGATGAAGGGAGAGTGGCCCTCGGTATCTCCAAGGCAGGGAGCAACGGAGTATAGGCCTCACACCCCCAGGGCAGGGAGGTAGAGATGAATTGTGGACCTCAGTACCTCCAAGGCAGGGAGTGAGCGAGTGTGGTCCTCAGTATCTCAAGGACATGTTGGGACGGACTTTGGGAGTCAGTACCTCCAAGAGGTAAGGAAGAAAGTCCAGGTCTCCGTACCCCCAGGGCAGTGATGGAGGGAGGGAGTTTAGGCCTCGGTACCCCAGGGTAGTCAGGGAGGGAGGGAGAGTGGGCCTCAGTACCCCCAGGGCAGTCACGGAGTGAGTGAGTGTGTGCCTCAGAACCCCCAGGGCAGAGAGGGAGGGAGAGCGTCTGGGCCTCAGCACCTCCAAGGAGGGAGGGAGGGAGTCTGGGCCTCAGTAACCCCAGGGCAGGTCGGTAGGGTGTGTGGGCCTCAGTACCCGCCGCGCATGCAGGCAGCGAGCGTGCGCCTCAGGCCCCCCAGTGCAGGGAAGGAGGGAGTGTGGACCTTAGTACCCCAAGGGTAGGTAGGGTGTGTGGGCCTCAGTACCCCGAGGGGGGGGAGGGACGGAGTATGGGCCTAAGTACCCCCAGGCCAGTGAGGGAATGAGTGTGGGCCTCCATACCCCGAGGGCAGGTATTGAGGGAGTGTGGGCCTCAGTAACCCCAGGGCAGGGAGGGAATGATTGTGGGCCTCAGTTCCCCCTTGGTGGGAGGGAGGGAGTGTGGGCCTCAGGACCCACAGGGCAGGGAGGTAGGGAGTGTGGGCCTCAGTGCCCCCAGGGAGGGAGAGACGGAGTATGGGCTTCAGTACTCCCAGGGAGGGAGAGAGGGAGTGTGGGCTCAGTACCCCCAGGGAGGGAGAGCGGAAGTGTGGACCTCAGTATTCCCAGCACAGGGAGGGAGGGAGATTGGGCCTCATTACTCCGAGGACTGGGAAGGAGGGAGAGTGGGCCTTTGTACCCCCAGACAGGAAGGAAAGGCAGGTGTGTGGGCCTCAGTACTAAGGGCAGGGAGGGAATGAGTGTGGTCCTCAGTACCTCCAGGACAGGGAGAGAGTGAGAGCCTCAGTACCTCCAGGGGGGTGGGAAGGAGTATGGGCCTCAGTACTCCCAGGGCAGGGAGGTAGGGAGTGAGTATGGGCCTCAGTACCCATGAATAGTGAGGGAGTGTTGGTCTCCATATCCCCAGGGCAGTAAGGGAGTGTGGGCCTCAGTACCCCGAAGACAGGGAGGGAGGGCGGGGAGTTTGGGCCTCAGTACCACCAGGGAAGCGAAGGAGAGAGGGAGAATGGGCCTCAGTACCCCCAGAGCAGGCAGGGAGGGAGGGAGTGTGGGCCTCAGTACCCCAACGGCAGGGAGGGAGAGTGGGCCTCAGTACCCCCAATGCAGGAAGGGAGGGAGGGAGTGAGGGCCTCATTACCTCCAGAGAGGGAGGTGGGGTGTGGGAAACAGAAGCCCCAGGACAGGGCCTGAAGGAGAGTGGGCCTCAGTACCCCCAGCGCACGGAGGGAAGGAGTTTGTGCCTCAGTAACCCGAGGGCAGGGAGGGAGGGAGAGTGGGCCTCAGTACACCCAGGGCAGGGAGGGAAGGAGTTTGCGCCTCAGTAACCCGAGGGCAGGGATGGAGGGAGAGTGGGCCTCAGTACATCCAGGGCAGGGAGGGAAGGAGTTTGCTCCACAGTACCCCGAGGGCACGGAGGGAAGGAGTGAGTGTGGCCCTCAGAAACTTCAGGGCAGGGGGGGAGGTCGGGTGGGCCTCAGTAACACCAATGTAGGGAGGGAGGGAGGGAGTGTGGGCCTCAGTACCTCCAGGGCAGGGAGGGAGTATGGGTCTCAGAACATCCAGGGGTAAGAGAGAAGGAGTGTGGGCCTGAGTAAACCCAGGGAGGGAGGGAGGAAGTGTGTGTGGGCCTAGTCGCCCCAGGTCTGAGGGTGAGGGAGATTGGGCCTCAGTACCCCGAGGGCAGGAATGGAGGGAGGGTGTGTGGGCCTCAGTTCCACAAGGCCAGGGCGGGAGGGAATGTGAGCCTCAGTACCCGCAGGTAGAGTGTGAGGAAGTGTGGGCCTCAGTACCCCTAGGGCAGGGAGGCAGGGAGTGTGGGCCTCAATACATCTAGGATAGGGAGGGAGGGAGTGTGGGCCTCATTACCCCCATGACAGTGAGACATGGAGTATGGGCCTCAGTAACTCCAGGGCAAGGAGTGAGTCAGGGCATCATACCTCCAGGGAGAGAGGGAGGGTGGGAGTTTGGGCCTCACGTGGAGAGAGGGAGGGAGTGTGGGCCTCAGTACACCCAGCGCAGGGAGGGAGGTCGTGGGTGTGGGCCTCAGTTCCCACAGATAGGGAGGGGATGAGTGCCTCAGTACTTCCACGGCAGCGTGAGAGTGAGTGTGGGCCTCAGTACCCGCATGGCAGGGAGGGAGGAAGTGAGTGTGGGCCTCAGTACCCCGACGGTAGTGTGGGAGCTAATGTGGGCCTCAGCACCTCCAAGGAGAGAGGGAGGGAGTCTGGGCCTCAATACCCCCAGGGCAGGTAGGGAGGGTGTGTGGGCCTCAGTAACCGCAGGGCAGGCAGGCAGCGAGCATGGGCCTCAGGAACTCCAGGGCAAGGAGGGAGGGAGTGTGGGCCTCAGTACCCCAGGGCAAGGGGAGGGAGTGTCGGCCTCAGGTCCGCCAGGGCAAGGAGTGAGGTTGCGTGGCCCTCAGTACCCCCAGGACAGGAAGGGAGGGAGTGTGGGCCTCAGTACCTCAAGGGCAGGAAAGAAGGGAGTATGGGCTTCAGTACCCCAAGGGCAGGGAGAGTGGCTGTGCGGGCCTCAGTACCTCCAGGGCATGGAGGAGGGAATGTGGACTTCAGTACCCACAGGGCAGGGAGGGAGTTTGTGCCTCAGTGCCCACAGGGCACGGAGAGAGTCAGTGTTAGCCTCAGGACCCCAAGGGCAGGGAGGGTAAAGTGTGGGCGTCAGTACACCCAGGGTGGGGAGGGAGGGAGCTTACGCCGCAGTACCACAAGGCCAGGGAGGGAAGGAGTCTGGGCCTCAGTAACAAAATGCCAAGGAGGGAGTGAATGTGTGCCTCATTACCCCCAGTGCAGGAAGGCAGGGAGAGTGGGCCTCAGGAACCCCAGAGCAGGTAGGGAGGGAGTGTGGGCCTCTGTTCCCCCAGGGCAGGGATGGAGTTTGGGCCTCAGTACCTCCAGAGAGGGAGAGAGGGAGTGTGGCCCTCAGTACCCCCAGGGCAGGAAGGAGGGAGATTGGGCCTCAGTACCTCAATGGCAGGCAAGGAGAGATTGTGGGCCTCAGGACCTCAAGGGCAGGAAAGGATGCAGTGTTGGCCTCAGTATCCCAAGGGCAGGGAGGGTGGGTGTGTGGGCCTCAGTACCACCAGCGCAGGGTGTGAGAGAGTGAGACTGGGCCTCAAGACCCCCATGGCAGGGAGGAAGGGAGTGTGGGCCTCAGTACCTCCAACGAGAGAGGGAGTCTGGGCCTCAATACCCCCAGGGCAGGTATGGAATGTGTGTGGGCCTCAGTACCCGCAGGGCAGGCAGTAAGTGAACATGGGCCTCAGGACCTCCAGGGCAAGGAGGGATGGAGTTTGGGCCTCCGTACCTCCAGGGTAGGTAGGGAGCGTGGGCCACAGTACCCCAAGGACAATGAGGGAGGTAGTGTGGGCCTCAGTACCTTCAAGGAGGGAGCGAGAGTGTCTGGGCCTCCGCACTACGAGGGCAGGGAGGGAGGGAGTGTGGGCCTCAGTACCCCAGGGGTAGGGGTTGGAGTATCGGCCTCAGGACCCCCAGGGCAAGGAGGGATGGAGTGTGGGCCTCAGCACCCGCAGGGCAGGGAAGTAGGGAGTGTGGACCTTAGTACCCCGAGGGCAAGGTGGGAGTTTGGCCTCAGTACTTCCAGGGCAGGGAAGGAGGTAATTTGGGCCTAAGTACCTCCAGGGCAGGGAGCGAGTGACGGCCTCAGTACTTCCAAGGAGGGAGGACAGTAGTGTGTGCCTCAATACCCCCAGCGCAGGAGGGAGGGAGTGTGGGCCTCAGTACCACAAGGCCAGGGAGGGAGGGCGAGTGGGCCTCAGTACCTCCTGTGGAAGGATGGAGGGAGTGCAGGCCTCAGTACTCACAGGGCAGAGAGGGATAGACTGTGGGCCTTAGTGTCCCCATGGCAGGGAGGGAGGGAGTGTGCGCCTCAGTACCCCCAGGGCTGGGAGGGAGGGAGTGTGGTCCTCAGTACCTCCAGTGAAGCGAGGGAGGGAGTGTGGGCCTCATTATCCACAATGTAGTGCGGGAGGGAGGGAGTGTGGGTCTCAATACCCCCATGGCAAGTGGGGAGGAAGGGAGTGTGGGCCTCAATACCACAAAGGCAGGGAGGGAGGGAGTGTGGGCCTCAGTACACACAGTGCAGGGAGGGAGGGAGGGATTGTGGGCCTCAGTACACCCAGTGCAGCTAGAGAGAGAGTTTGGGCCTCAGATCCCCCAGGGCGGTAGAGAGGGAGTGTGGGCCTCAGTACCCACAGGGCAGGGAGGGAGGGAGGGAGTCTGGGCCTCAGAACCCCCAGGACAGGGAGAGAGGGAGGGCGAATGGGCCTCAGTATCCCCAGATAAGGAGGGATTGTGGGCCTCAGTATGCCCACGACATTGAGGGATGGATTGTGGGCCACAGTACCCCCAGGGCAGGGAGGGAAGGAAGGATGGAGTGTGTGTCTCAGTACCCCCAGGGCAGGTAGGGAGGGAGGGAGAGTGGGCCTCAGTACCCATAGGGCAGGGAGCGAGGCAGGGAGGGATTGTGGGCCTCAGTAATCCCAGGGCAGGGAGGGAGGGACGGAGTGTGGGCCTCAGTAACCCCGGGGCAGGGAGGGAGGGTGGGAGTGCGGGCCTCAGTATCTCGAGGGCAGGGAGGGAGGGAGGGAGTGCAGGCCTCAGTAACCCAAGGGCAGAGAGGAAGGGAGAAATTGTGGCCCTCAGTACCCGCAGTAAGGGAGATAGAGAGTATGGACCTCAGTACCTCCTGTACAGGTAGGGAGGGAGTGTGTGCCTCAGTTCCCCACAGCAGTGAGGGAGGGAGCGTGGGCCTCAGGTCCCCGATGACAGGGAGGGAGGGAGAGGGCGTGAGCCTCAGAACCCAAGGGCAGTGATGAAGGGAGACTGGCCCTCGGTATCCCCAAGGCAGGGAGCAACGGAGTATAGGCCTCAGCACCCTCAGGGCAGGGAGGTAGAGATGAATTTTGGGCCTCAGTACCTCCAAGACAGGGAGTGAACGAGTGTGGTCCTCAGTATCTCGAGGACATGTTGGGACTGAGTTGTGGAGTCAGTACCTCCAAGAGGTAAGGAAGAATGTCTGGGCCTCCGTACCCCCAAGGCAGTGAAGGACGGAAGGAGTTTAGGGCTCGGTACCCCAGGGCAGTCAGGGAGGGAGGGAGAGTGGGCCTCAGTACCCCCAGGGCAGTCAGGGAGGGAGTGAGTGTGGGCCTCAGAACCCCCAGGGCAGAGAGGGAGGGAGGGCGTCTGGGCCTCAGTACCTCCAAGAAGGGAGGGAGGGAGTCTGGGCCTCAGTAACCCCAGGGCAGGTCGGTAGAGTTTGTGGGCCTCAGTAACCGCAGGGCATGCAGGCAGCAAGCGAGCGCCTCAGGACGCCCAGGGCAAGGAGGGTGGGAGTCGCAGCCTCAGTACCTCTAGGGCAGGTAGGGAGCGTGGGCCTCAGTACCCCGATGGCAGGGAGGGATGTAGCGTGGGCCTCAGTACTTCCAAGGCGGGAGCGAGGGAGTCTGGGCCTCCATACACCGAGGGCAGGTATTGAGGGAGTGTGGGCCTCAGTACCTCCATGGCAAGGAGGGAGGGAGTGTGGGTCTCAGGCCCCCCAGTGCAGGGAAGGAGGCAGTGTGGACCTTAGTACCACGAGGGAAGGTAGGGTGTGTGGGCCTCAGTACCCCGAGGGGGGGAGGGACGGAGTTTGGGCCTCAGTACCCCCAGGGCAGGGAGGGAATGAGTGTGGGCCTCAGTTCCCCCTTTTTGGGAGGGAGGGAGTGTGGACCTCAGGACCCACAGGGCAGGGAGGTAGGGAGTGTGGGCCTCAGTGCCCCCAGGGAGGGAGAGACGGAGTGTGGGCTTCAGTGCTCCCAGGGAGGGAGAGACGGAGTGTGGACCTCAGTACCCCCACGGCAGAGATGCAGTGAGTGTGGGCTCAGTACCCCCAGGAAGAGGGATCGGATGTGTGGACTTCAGTATTCCCAGCACAGGGAGGGAGGGAGATTGGGCCTCATTACTCCGAGGACAGGGAAGGAGGGAGAGTGGGCCTTTGTATCCCCAGACAGGAAGGAAGGGCGGGTGTGTGGGCCTTAGTACTAAGGGCAGGGAGGGAATGAGTGTGGTCCTCAGTACCTCCAGGACAGGGAGAGTGTGAGGGCCTCAGTAACTCCAGGACAGGGAGGGAGTGTGGGCCTCAGTACACCGAAGACAGGGAGGGAGGGCGGGGAGTTTGGGCCTCAGTACCACCAGGGCAGCGAGGGAGAGAGGGAGAATGGGCCTCATTACCCCCAGAGCAGGCAGGGAGTGAGGGAGTGTGGGCCTCAGTACCCCAAGGGCGGGCAAGGAGAGTGGGCCTCAGTATACCCAGTGCAGGCAGGGAGGGAGGGAGTGAGGGCCTCATTACCTCAAGAGAGGGAGGGGGGGTGTGGGCCACAGAAGCCCCAGGACGGGGCCTGAAGGAGTGTGGGCCTCAGTACCGCCAGTGCACGGAGGGAAGGAGTTTGCGCCTCAGTAACCCGAGGGCAGGGAGGGAGGGAGAGTGGGCCTCAGTACACCAGGGCAGGGAGGGAAGGAGTTTGCTCCTCATTACCCCGAGGGCAAGGAGGGAAGGAGTGAGTGTGGCCCTCAGGACCTTGAGGGCAGGGAGGGAGGTCGGGTGGGCCTCAGTAACACCAATGTAGGAAGGGAGGGAGAGAGTGCAGGCCTCAGTACCTCCAGGGCAGTGAGTGAGCGAGTGCAGCCCACAGAACCTCCGGGGCTGGGAGGGAAGGAGGGTGTGTGGGCCTCAGTACCTCCAGGGCAGGGAGCGAGTATGGGGCTCAGAACATCCAGGGGTAAGAGAGAAGGAGTGTGGGCCTCAGTAACCCCGGGGCAGGGAGGGAGGGTGGGAGTGCGGGCCTCAGTATCTCGAGGGCAGGGAGGGAGGGAGGGAGTGCAGGCCTCAGTAACCCAAGGGCAGAGAGGAAGGGAGAAATTGTGGCCCTCAGTACCCGCAGTAAGGGAGATAGAGAGTATGGACCTCAGTACCTCCTGTACAGGTAGGGAGGGAGTGTGTGCCTCAGTACCCCCACAGCAGTGAGGGAGGGAGCGTGGGCCTCAGGTCCCCGATGACAGGGAGGGAGGGAGAGGGCGTGAGCCTCAGAACCCAAGGGCAGTGATGAAGGGAGACTGGCCCTCGGTATCCCCAAGGCAGGGAGCAACGGAGTATAGGCCTCAGCACCCTCAGGGCAGGGAGGTAGAGATGAATTTTGGGCCTCAGTACCTCCAAGACAGGGAGTGAACGAGTGTGGTCCTCAGTATCTCGAGGACATGTTGGGACTGAGTTGTGGAGTCAGTACCTCCAAGAGGTAAGGAAGAATGTCTGGGCCTCCGTACCCCCAAGGCAGTGAAGGACGGAAGGAGTTTAGGGCTCGGTACCCCAGGGCAGTCAGGGAGGGAGGGAGAGTGGGCCTCAGTACCCCCAGGGCTGTCAGGGAGGGAGTGAGTGTGGGCCTCAGAACCCCCAGGGCAGAGAGGGAGGGAGGGCGTCTGGGCCTCAGTACCTCCAAGAAGGGAGGGAGGGAGTCTGGGCCTCAGTAACCCCAGGGCAGGTCGGTAGAGTTTGTGGGCCTCAGTAACCGCAGGGCATGCAGGCAGCAAGCGAGCGCCTCAGGACGCCCAGGGCAAGGAGGGTGGGAGTCGCAGCCTCAGTACCTCTAGGGCAGGTAGGGAGCGTGGGCCTCAGTACCCCGATGGCAGGGAGGGATGTAGCGTGGGCCTCAGTACTTCCAAGGCGGGAGCGAGGGAGTCTGGGCCTCCATACACCGAGGGCAGGTATTGAGGGAGTGTGGGCCTCAGTACCTCCATGGCAAGGAGGGAGGGAGTGTGGGTCTCAGGCCCCCCAGTGCAGGGAAGGAGGCAGTGTGGACCTTAGTACCACGAGGGAAGGTAGGGTGTGTGGGCCTCAGTACCCCGAGGGGGGGAGGGACGGAGTTTGGGCCTCAGTACCCCCAGGGTAGGGAGGGAATGAGTGTGGGCCTCAGTTCCCCCTTTTTGGGAGGGAGGGAGTGTGGACCTCAGGACCCACAGGGCAGGGAGGTAGGGAGTGTGGGCCTCAGTGCCCCCAGGGAGGGAGAGACGGAGTGTGGGCTTCAGTGCTCCCAGGGAGGGAGAGACGGAGTGTGGACCTCAGTACCCCCACGGCAGAGACGCAGTGAGTGTGGGCTCAGTACCCCCAGGAAGAGGGATCGGATGTGTGGACTTCAGTATTCCCAGCACAGGGAGGGAGGGAGATTGGGCCTCATTACTCCGAGGACAGGGAAGGAGGGAGAGTGGGCCTTTGTATCCCCAGACAGGAAGGAAGGGCGGGTGTGTGGGCCTTAGTACTAAGGGCAGGGAGGGAATGAGTGTGGTCCTCAGTACCTCCAGGACAGGGAGAGTGTGAGGGCCTCAGTAACTCCAGGACAGGGAGGGAGTGTGGGCCTCAGTACACCGAAGACAGGGAGGGAGGGCGGGGAGTTTGGGCCTCAGTACCACCAGGGCAGCGAGGGAGAGAGGGAGAATGGGCCTCATTACCCCCAGAGCAGGCAGGGAGTGAGGGAGTGTGGGCCTCAGTACCCCAAGGGCGGGCAAGGAGAGTGGGCCTCAGTATACCCAGTGCAGGCAGGGAGGGAGGGAGTGAGGGCCTCATTACCTCCAGAGAGGGAGGGGGGGTGTGGGCCACAGAAGCCCCAGGACAGGGCCTGAAGGAGTGTGGGCCTCAGTACCGCCAGTGCACGGAGGGAAGGAGTTTGCGCCTCAGTAACCCGAGGGCAGGGAGGGAGGGAGAGTGGGCCTCAGTACACCAGGGCAGGGAGGGAAGGAGTTTGCTGCTCATTACCCCGAGGGCAAGGAGGGAAGGAGTGAGTGTGGCCCTCAGGACCTTGAGGGCAGGGAGGGAGGTCGGGTGGGCCTCAGTAACACCAATGTAGGAAGGGAGGGAGAGAGTGCAGGCCTCAGTACCTCCAGGGCAGTGAGTGAGCGAGTGCAGCCCACAGAACCTCCGGGGCTGGGAGGGAAGGAGGGTGTGTGGGCCTCAGTACCTCCAGGGCAGGGAGCGAGTATGGGGCTCAGAACATCCAGGGGTAAGAGAGAAGGAGTGTGGGCCTCAGTAACCCCGGGGCAGGGAGGGAGGGTGGGAGTGCGGGCCTCAGTATCTCGAGGGCAGGGAGGGAGGGAGGGAGTGCAGGCCTCAGTAACCCAAGGGCAGAGAGGAAGGGAGAAATTGTGGCCCTCAGTACCCGCAGTAAGGGAGATAGAGAGTATGGACCTCAGTACCTCCTGTACAGGTAGGGAGGGAGTGTGTGCCTCAGTACCCCCACAGCAGTGAGGGAGGGAGCGTGGGCCTCAGGTCCCCGATGACAGGGAGGGAGGGAGAGGGCGTGAGCCTCAGAACCCAAGGGCAGTGATGAAGGGAGACTGGCCCTCGGTATCCCCAAGGCAGGGAGCAACGGAGTATAGGCCTCAGCACCCTCAGGGCAGGGAGGTAGAGATGAATTTTGGGCCTCAGTACCTCCAAGACAGGGAGTGAACGAGTGTGGTCCTCAGTATCTCGAGGACATGTTGGGACTGAGTTGTGGAGTCAGTACCTCCAAGAGGTAAGGAAGAATGTCTGGGCCTCCGTACCCCCAAGGCAGTGAAGGACGGAAGGAGTTTAGGGCTCGGTACCCCAGGGCAGTCAGGGAGGGAGGGAGAGTGGGCCTCAGTACCCCCAGGGCAGTCAGGGAGGGAGTGAGTGTGGGCCTCAGAACCCCCAGGGCAGAGAGGGAGGGAGGGCGTCTGGGCCTCAGTACCTCCAAGAAGGGAGGGAGGGAGTCTGGGCCTCAGTAACCCCAGGGCAGGTCGGTAGAGTTTGTGGGCCTCAGTAACCGCAGGGCATGCAGGCAGCAAGCGAGCGCCTCAGGAAGCCCAGGGCAAGGAGGGTGGGAGTCGCAGCCTCAGTACCTCTAGGGCAGGTAGGGAGCGTGGGCCTCAGTACCCCGATGGCAGGGAGGGATGTAGCGTGGGCCTCAGTACTTCCAAGGCGGGAGCGAGGGAGTCTGGGCCTCCATACACCGAGGGCAGGTATTGAGGGAGTGTGGGCCTCAGTACCTCCATGGCAAGGAGGGAGGGAGTGTGGGTCTCAGGCCCCCCAGTGCAGGGAAGGAGGCAGTGTGGACCTTAGTACCACGAGGGAAGGTAGGGTGTGTGGGCCTCAGTACCCCGAGGGGGGGAGGGACGGAGTTTGGGCCTCAGTACCCCCAGGGCAGGGAGGGAATGAGTGTGGGCCTCAGTTCCCCCTTTTTGGGAGGGAGGGAGTGTGGACCTCAGGACCCACAGGGCAGGGAGGTAGGGAGTGTGGGCCTCAGTGCCCCCAGGGAGGGAGAGACGGAGTGTGGGCTTCAGTGCTCCCAGGGAGGGAGAGACGGAGTGTGGACCTCAGTACCCCCACGGCAGAGACGCAGTGAGTGTGGGCTCAGTACCCCCAGGAAGAGGGATCGGATGTGTGGACTTCAGTATTCCCAGCACAGGGAGGGAGGGAGATTGGGCCTCATTACTCCGAGGACAGGGAAGGAGGGAGAGTGGGCCTTTGTATCCCCAGACAGGAAGGAAGGGCGGGTGTGTGGGCCTTAGTACTAAGGGCAGGGAGGGAATGAGTGTGGTCCTCAGTACCTCCAGGACAGGGAGAGTGTGAGGGCCTCAGTAACTCCAGGACAGGGAGGGAGTGTGGGCCTCAGTACACCGAAGACAGGGAGGGAGGGCGGGGAGTTTGGGCCTCAGTACCACCAGGGCAGCGAGGGAGAGAGGGAGAATGGGCCTCATTACCCCCAGAGCAGGCAGGGAGTGAGGGAGTGTGGGCCTCAGTACCCCAAGGGCGGGCAAGGAGAGTGGGCCTCAGTATACCCAGTGCAGGCAGGGAGGGAGGGAGTGAGGGCCTCATTACCTCCAGAGAGGGAGGGGGGGTGTGGGCCACAGAAGCCCCAGGACAGGGCCTGAAGGAGTGTGGGCCTCAGTACCGCCAGTGCACGGAGGGAAGGAGTTTGCGCCTCAGTAACCCGAGGGCAGGGAGGGAGGGAGAGTGTGCCTCAGTACACCAGGGCAGGGAGGGAAGGAGTTTGCTCCTCATTACCCCGAGGGCAAGGAGGGAAGGAGTGAGTGTGGCCCTCAGGACCTTGAGGGCAGGGAGGGAGGTCGGGTGGGCCTCAGTAACACCAATGTAGGAAGGGAGGGAGAGAGTGCAGGCCTCAGTACCTCCAGGGCAGTGAGTGAGCGAGTGCAGCCCACAGAACCTCCGGGGCTGGGAGGGAAGGAGGGTGTGTGGGCCTCAGTACCTCCAGGGCAGGGAGCAAGTATGGGGCTCAGAACATCCAGGGGTAAGAGAGAAGGAGTGTGGGCCTCAGTAACCCCGGGGCAGGGAGGGAGGGTGGGAGTGCGGGCCTCAGTATCTCGAGGGCAGGGAGGGAGGGAGGGAGTGCAGGCCTCAGTAACCCAAGGGCAGAGAGGAAGGGAGAAATTGTGGCCCTCAGTACCCGCAGTAAGGGAGATAGAGAGTATGGACCTCAGTACCTCCTGTACAGGTAGGGAGGGAGTGTGTGCCTCAGTACCCCCACAGCAGTGAGGGAGGGAGCGTGGGCCTCAGGTCCCCGATGACAGGGAGGGAGGGAGAGGGCGTGAGCCTCAGAACCCAAGGGCAGTGATGAAGGGAGACTGGCCCTCGGTATCCCCAAGGCAGGGAGCAACGGAGTATAGGCCTCAGCACCCTCAGGGCAGGGAGGTAGAGATGAATTTTGGGCCTCAGTACCTCCAAGACAGGGAGTGAACGAGTGTGGTCCTCAGTATCTCGAGGACATGTTGGGACTGAGTTGTGGAGTCAGTACCTCCAAGAGGTAAGGAAGAATGTCTGGGCCTCCGTACCCCCAAGGCAGTGAAGGACGGAAGGAGTTTAGGGCTCGGTACCCCAGGGCAGTCAGGGAGGGAGGGAGAGTGGGCCTCAGTACCCCCAGGGCAGTCAGGGAGGGAGTGAGTGTGGGCCTCAGAACCCCCAGGGCAGAGAGGGAGGGAGGGCGTCTGGGCCTCAGTACCTCCAAGAAGGGAGGGAGGGAGTCTGGGCCTCAGTAACCCCAGGGCAGGTCGGTAGAGTTTGTGGGCCTCAGTAACCGCAGGGCATGCAGGCAGCAAGCGAGCGCCTCAGGACGCCCAGGGCAAGGAGGGTGGGAGTCGCAGCCTCAGTACCTCTAGGGCAGGTAGGGAGCGTGGGCCTCAGTACCCCGATGGCAGGGAGGGATGTAGCGTGGGCCTCAGTACTTCCAAGGCGGGAGCGAGGGAGTCTGGGCCTCCATACACCGAGGGCAGGTATTGAGGGAGTGTGGGCCTCAGTACCTCCATGGCAAGGAGGGAGGGAGTGTGGGTCTCAGGCCCCCCAGTGCAGGGAAGGAGGCAGTGTGGACCTTAGTACCACGAGGGAAGGTAGGGTGTGTGGGCCTCAGTACCCCGAGGGGGGGAGGGACGGAGTTTGGGCCTCAGTACCCCCAGGGCAGGGAGGGAATGAGTGTGGGCCTCAGTTCCCCCTTTTTGGGAGGGAGGGAGTGTGGACCTCAGGACCCACGGGGCAGGGAGGTAGGGAGTGTGGGCCTCAGTGCCCCCAGGGAGGGAGAGACGGAGTGTGGGCTTCAGTGCTCCCAGGGAGGGAGAGACGGAGTGTGGACCTCAGTACCCCCACGGCAGAGACGCAGTGAGTGTGGGCTCAGTACCCCCAGGAAGAGGGATCGGATGTGTGGACTTCAGTATTCCCAGCACAGGGAGGGAGGGAGATTGGGCCTCATTACTCCGAGGACAGGGAAGGAGGGAGAGTGGGCCTTTGTATCCCCAGACAGGAAGGAAGGGCGGGTGTGTGGGCCTTAGTACTAAGGGCAGGGAGGGAATGAGTGTGGTCCTCAGTACCTCCAGGACAGGGAGAGTGTGAGGGCCTCAGTAACTCCAGGACAGGGAGGGAGTGTGGGCCTCAGTACACCGAAGACAGGGAGGGAGGGCGGGGAGTTTGGGCCTCAGTACCACCAGGGCAGCGAGGGAGAGAGGGAGAATGGGCCTCATTACCCCCAGAGCAGGCAGGGAGTGAGGGAGTGTGGGCCTCAGTACCCCAAGGGCGGGCAAGGAGAGTGGGCCTCAGTATACCCAGTGCAGGCAGGGAGGGAGGGAGTGAGGGCCTCATTACCTCCAGAGAGGGAGGGGGGGTGTGGGCCACAGAAGCCCCAGGACAGGGCCTGAAGGAGTGTGGGCCTCAGTACCGCCAGTGCACGGAGGGAAGGAGTTTGCGCCTCAGTAACCCGAGGGCAGGGAGGGAGGGAGAGTGGGCCTCAGTACACCAGGGCAGGGAGGGAAGGAGTTTGCTGCTCATTACCCCGAGGGCAAGGAGGGAAGGAGTGAGTGTGGCCCTCAGGACCTTGAGGGCAGGGAGGGAGGTCGGGTGGGCCTCAGTAACACCAATGTAGGAAGGGAGGGAGTGAGTGCAGGCCTCAGTACCTCCAGGGCAGTGAGTGAGCGAGTGCAGCCCACAGAACCTCCGGGGCTGGGAGGGAAGGAGGGTGTGTGGGCCTCAGTACCTCCAGGGCAGGGAGCGAGTATGGGGCTCAGAACATCCAGGGGTAAGAGAGAAGGAGTGTGGGCCTCAGTAACCCCGGGGCAGGGAGGGAGGGTGGGAGTGCGGGCCTCAGTATCTCGAGGGCAGGGAGGGAGGGAGGGAGTGCAGGCCTCAGTAACCCAAGGGCAGAGAGGAAGGGAGAAATTGTGGCCCTCAGTACCCGCAGTAAGGGAGATAGAGAGTATGGACCTCAGTACCTCCTGTACAGGTAGGGAGGGAGTGTGTGCCTCAGTACCCCCACAGCAGTGAGGGAGGGAGCGTGGGCCTCAGGTCCCCGATGACAGGGAGGGAGGGAGAGGGCGTGAGCCTCAGAACCCAAGGGCAGTGATGAAGGGAGACTGGCCCTCGGTATCCCCAAGGCAGGGAGCAACGGAGTATAGGCCTCAGCACCCTCAGGGCAGGGAGGTAGAGATGAATTTTGGGCCTCAGTACCTCCAAGAAAGGGAGTGAACGAGTGTGGTCCTCAGTATCTCGAGGACATGTTGGGACTGAGTTGTGGAGTCAGTACCTCCAAGAGGTAAGGAAGAATGTCTGGGCCTCCGTACCCCCAAGGCAGTGAAGGACGGAAGGAGTTTAGGGCTCGGTACCCCAGGGCAGTCAGGGAGGGAGGGAGAGTGGGCCTCAGTACCCCCAGGGCAGTCAGGGAGGGAGTGAGTGTGGGCCTCAGAACCCCCAGGGCAGAGAGGGAGGGAGGGCGTCTGGGCCTCAGTACCTCCAAGAAGGGAGGGAGGGAGTCTGGGCCTCAGTAACCCCAGGGCAGGTCGGTAGAGTTTGTGGGCCTCAGTAACCGCAGGGCATGCAGGCAGCAAGCGAGCGCCTCAGGACGCCCAGGGCAAGGAGGGTGGGAGTCGCAGCCTCAGTACCTCTAGGGCAGGTAGGGAGCGTGGGCCTCAGTACCCCGATGGCAGGGAGGGATGTAGCGTGGGCCTCAGTACTTCCAAGGCGGGAGCGAGGGAGTCTGGGCCTCCATACACCGAGGGCAGGTATTGAGGGAGTGTGGGCCTCAGTACCTCCATGGCAAGGAGGGAGGGAGTGTGGGTCTCAGGCCCCCCAGTGCAGGGAAGGAGGCAGTGTGGACCTTAGTACCACGAGGGAAGGTAGGGTGTGTGGGCCTCAGTACCCCGAGGGGGGGAGGGACGGAGTTTGGGCCTCAGTACCCCCAGGGCAGGGAGGGAATGAGTGTGGGCCTCAGTTCCCCCTTTTTGGGAGGGAGGGAGTGTGGACCTCAGGACCCACAGGGCAGGGAGGTAGGGAGTGTGGGCCTCAGTGCCCCCAGGGAGGGAGAGACGGAGTGTGGGCTTCAGTGCTCCCAGGGAGGGAGAGACGGAGTGTGGACCTCAGTACCCCCACGGCAGAGACGCAGTGAGTGTGGGCTCAGTACCCCCAGGAAGAGGGATCGGATGTGTGGACTTCAGTATTCCCAGCACAGGGAGGGAGGGAGATTGGGCCTCATTACTCCGAGGACAGGGAAGGAGGGAGAGTGGGCCTTTGTATCCCCAGACAGGAAGGAAGGGCGGGTGTGTGGGCCTTAGTACTAAGGGCAGGGAGGGAATGAGTGTGGTCCTCAGTACCTCCAGGACAGGGAGAGTGTGAGGGCCTCAGTAACTCCAGGACAGGGAGGGAGTGTGGGCCTCAGTACACCGAAGACAGGGAGGGAGGGCGGGGAGTTTGGGCCTCAGTACCACCAGGGCAGCGAGGGAGAGAGGGAGAATGGGCCTCATTACCCCCAGAGCAGGCAGGGAGTGAGGGAGTGTGGGCCTCAGTACCCCAAGGGCGGGCAAGGAGAGTGGGCCTCAGTATACCCAGTGCAGGCAGGGAGGGAGGGAGTGAGGGCCTCATTACCTCCAGAGAGGAGGGGGGGTGTGGGCCACAGAAGCCCCAGGACAGGGCCTGAAGGAGTGTGGGCCTCAGTACCGCCAGTGCACGGAGGGAAGGAGTTTGCGCCTCAGTAACCCGAGGGCAGGGAGGGAGGGAGAGTGGGCCTCAGTACACCAGGGCAGGGAGGGAAGGAGTTTGCTCCTCATTACCCCGAGGGCAAGGAGGGAAGGAGTGAGTGTGGCCCTCAGGACCTTGAGGGCAGGGAGGGAGGTCGGGTGGGCCTCAGTAACACCAATGTAGGAAGGGAGGGAGAGAGTGCAGGCCTCAGTACCTCCAGGGCAGTGAGTGAGCGAGTGCAGCCCACAGAACCTCCGGGGCTGGGAGGGAAGGAGGGTGTGTGGGCCTCAGTACCTCCAGGGCAGGGAGCGAGTATGGGGCTCAGAACATCCAGGGGTAAGAGAGAAGGAGTGTGGGCCGCATTAACCCCATGGAGGGAGGGAGGAAGTATGTGTGGGCCTAGTCGCCCCAGGTCTGAGTGTGAGGGAGATTGGGCCTCAGTACCCCGAGGGCAGGAATGGAGGGAAGGTGTGTGGGCCTCAGTTCCACAAGGCCAGGGCGGGAGGGAGTGTGAGCCTCAGTACCTGCAGGTAGAGTGTGAGGGAGTGTGGGCCTCAGTACCCCTAGGGCAGGGAGGCAGGGAGTGTGGGCCTCAATACTTCTAGGAGAGGGAGGGAGGGAGTGTCGGCCTCATTACCCCCATGACAGTGAGACAGGGAGTATGGGCCTCAGTAACTCCAGGGCAAGGAGTGAGTCAGGGCATCATACCTCCAGGGAGAGAGGGCGGGAGGGAGTGTGGGCCTCACGCGGAGAGAGGGAGGGAGTGTGGGCCTCAGTACACCCAGCGCAGGGAGGGAGGTCGGGGGTGTGGGCCTCAGTTCCCACAGATAGGGAGGGGATGAGTGCCTCAGTACTTCCACGGCAGCGTGAGAGTGAGTGTGGGCCTCAGCACCCGCATGGCAGGGAGGGAGGGAGTGAGTGTGGGCCTCAGTACCCCGACGGTAGTGAGGGAGGGAATATGGGCCTCAGCACCTCCAAGGAATGCCAGAGGGAGCCTTGGCCTCAATACCCTCAGGGCAGGTAGGGAGGGTGTGTGAGCCTCAGTAACCGCAGGGCAGGCAGGCAGCGAGAATGGGCCTCAGGACCTCCAGGGCAAGGAGGGATGGAGTGTGGGCCTCAGTACCCCAGGGCAAGGGGGGAGGGAGTGTCGGCCTCAGGTCCCCCAGGGCAAGGAGGGAGGGAGCGTGGCCCTCAGTACCCCCAGGACAGGAAGGGAGAGAGATTGGTCCTCAGTACCTCAATGGCAGGTTAGGAGGGAGTGTGGGCCTCAGTACCTCAAGGGCAGGAAAGGAGGGAGTGTGGGCCTCAGTATCCCAAGGGCAGGGAGAGTAGGTGTGCGGGCCTCAGTACCACCAGGGCAGAGTGTGAGGGAGTGAGACTGGGCCTCAAGACCCCCAGGGCAGGGAGGGAGGAATTTTTGGCATCAGTACCTCCAAGGATAGAGGGAGAGAGTCTGGGCCTCTATACCCCCAGAGCAGGTAGGGAGGGTGTGTGGGCCTCAGTAACCGCAGGGCAGGCAGGCAGCAAGCATGGGCCTCAGGACCTCCAGGGCAAGGAGGGAGCGAGTGTGGGCCTCAGTACCCCAGGGCAAGGGGGGAGGGAGTGTCGGCCTCAGATCCCCCAGGGCAAGGAGGGAGGGAGTGTGGGCCTCAGTACCCCCAGGGCAGGGAAGGAGGGAGTGTGGACCTTAGTACCCCGAGTGCAGGGTGGTAGTGAGTGTGGACCTCAATATCTCCAGGGCAGGGAGGGAGTTTGGGCCTCAGTACTTCCAGGGCAGGAAAGGAGGGAATTTCGGTCTCAGTACCGCGAGGGCAGGGAGCGAGTGACGGCCTCAGTACTTCCAGTGAGGGAGGACAGGAGTGTGGGCCTGAATACCCACAGTGCAGGATTGAGGGATTGTGAGCCTCAGTATCACAAGGCCAGGGAGCGAGGGCGAGTGGGCCTCAGTACCTCCTGTGCAAAGATGGAAGGAGTGCATGCCTCAGTACTCCCAGGGCAGGGAGGGAGGGAGTGTGGACCTCAGAACCCCCAGGGCAAACAGGGGTGGAGTGTGGGCCTCAGTACCCTCAGGGCAGGGAGGAAGGGAATTTGGGCCTCAGTACTACCAGGGAGGGAGAGAGGGTGTGTGCGCCTCAGTAACCCTGGGCGGGAGAGAGGGAGTGTGGACCTCAGCACTCCCAGCTCAGGGAGGGAGGGAGATTGAGCCTCAGTACCTCAAGGGGCGGAGGGAGGGAGTATGAGACTCAGTACCCCCAGGGCAGGGAGTTAGGGAGGGAGAGTGGGTCACAGTACCCCAGAGGCGGGAGGGAGTGTGGGCGTGTGTACTCCCAGGGCAGAGAGTGCCGGAGTTTGGGCCTCAGTACGCCAAGATAGTGTGGGAGTGTGGGCCTCCGTATCCCCAGGTCAGGGAGGGTGTTTGGGCCTCAGTACCCCGAGGACAGGGAGGAAGGAAGTGAGAGTGGGCCTCAGGACCCCCAGGGCATGGAGGGAGACAATGTAGCCTCAGGACCCCCAGGGCAGCGAAGGATGGAGTGTGGACCTCAGGGCACGCAGGGCAGGGAGTGAGGGAGTGTGGGCCTCAGGACACCCAAGTCAAAGTGTGAGGGATTGTGGGCCTCTACCCCCAGGGCAGGGAGGGAGGGAGTCTGGGCCTCCGTACACCCAGGATTGGGAGGGAGGGAGGGAGCGTGTGTCTCAGTACCCCAGGGCAGCGAGGGAGGAATTGTGGGCCTCAGGACACCCAGGGCAGCGAAGTAGGGAGTGTGGACCTCAGGACACGCAGGACAGAAAGTGAGGGAGTGTGTGCCTCAGTACCCCCAGGACAGGGAGAGAGGGAGGGGGTGTTGGCCACAGTACCCCCAGACAGGTATGGAGGGCGTGTGGACCTCAGTTCCCCCAATGCGGGAGGGAGGGTGTGTGGGCCTCTGTATCCGAAGGGCAGGGAGCAAGAGTGAGCCTCAGTAACCTTGGGCAGGTAGGGAGGAAGTGTGGCCTCAGTACAACCAGGGCAGAGAGGCAGGGAGCGTGGGGCTCAGTACCCCCAGATAGGGAAGGAATTTGAGCCGTAGTACCCCCAGGGCAGAGACGGATGGGGTGTGGACCTCAGTACTCCCATAATAGGGAGGGAGGTGTGTGGGCCTCAGTAACCCCAGGGCGGGGAGTGAGGGAGGCAGAGAGTGTGGGCCTCATTACCACCAGGGCAGGGAGGGATCGAGTGTGTGCCTCAGTACACCCACAGCACTGAGGGAGGGAGTTTGGGCCTCAGAACTTCCTGGGCAGGGAAGGAGGGAGTGAGTGCGGGCCTCAGTTCCCCAGGGTAGCGAGGGAGGAGAGTGGGCCTCAGTATCCGCAGGGTAAGAAGGGAGGGAGTGTGCATCGCAGAACTTCCAGGACAGCGATGGAAGGAGTGTGGGCCTCAGTACCCCCAGGGCAGAGTGTGAGGGAGTGAGACTGGGCCTCAAGACCCCCAGGGCAGGGAGGGAGGGAGTGTGGGCCTCTGTACCCGCAGGGTAAGGAGAGAGAGAGTGTGGGCATCAGTACCCCCTGTGAAGGTAGGGAGGGAGTGTGGGCCTCAGTACCCGCAGATAGGAATGGAGTTTTGGCCTCAGGACCCTGAAGACAGTGAGGGAGGGAAAGTGTGTGTGCCTTAGTACCCCCAGGGCAGGGACGGAGTGAGTGTGGACTTCAGTACGTCCCGGGCAGGGAGGGTGTGTGGAGCTCAGTAGCCCCAGGGCAGGGAGGGAATGAGGAATGTGGGCCTCAGTACCCCTTCGGCATGGAGGGTGGAATGTGGGCCTCAGTACCCACAGGGCAGGGAGGGAGTTTGTGCCTCAGTGCCCACAAGGCACGGAGGGTGTCCGTGTTAGGCGCAGGACCCCAAGGACAGGGAGGGAGGAATGTGGGCTTCAGTACACCCAGGGTGGGGAGGGAGCGAACTTGCGCCTCAGTTCCACAAGGCCAGGGAGGGAAGGAGTGTGGGCCTCAGTACCACAAGGACAGGCAGGGAGTGAGTGTGTGCCTCAGGACCCTCAGGGCAGTGAGGGAGTGTGGGCCTCAGTACCCGAGGGTGTGGAGGGAGGGAGTGTGGGCCTCAGTAAACCCAGGGCAGAGAATGAGGGAGCGTGCGCCTCAGTAACCCAAGGATAGGGAGGGAGGGAGTGAGCATGGGCCTCAGGACCCCGAGGGCAGGGAGCGAGGGAGTGTGGGCCTCACTACCCCCAGTGCAGGAAGGCAGGGAGAGTGGGCCTCAGCAAACCCAGAGCAGGTAGGGAGGGAGTGTGGGCCTCAGTACCCCCAGGGAGGGAGAAAGGGAGTGTGGCCCTCGTACCCCCAGGACAGGAAGGGAGGGAGATTGGGCCTCAGTACCTCAATGACAGGCAAGGAGGGAGTGTGGGCCTCAGTACCTCAAGGGCAGGAAAGGAGGGAGTGTGGGCCTCAGTGCCCCAAGGGCAGGGAGGGTGGGTGTTCGGGCCTCATTACCACCAGAGCAGGGTGTGAGGCAGTGAGACTGGGCCTCAAGTCCCCCAGGGCAGGGAGAGAGGGAGTGTGGGCCTCAGTAACTTCAAGGAGAGAGGGCGGGACTCTGGGCCTCAATACCCACAGGGTAGGTGGTGAAGGTGTGTGGGGCTCAGTACCCGCAGGGCAGGCACGCAGCGAGCATGCGCCTCAGGACCTCCAGGGCAAGGAGGGATGGAGTGTGAGCCTCCGTACCTCCAGGGCAGGTAGGGTCCGTGGGCCACAGAACCCCAAGGACAGTGAGGGAGTTAGTGTGGGCCTCAGTACCTTCAAGGAGTAAGCGAGAGAGACTGGGCCTCCGTACTCCGAGGGCAGGGAGGGAGGGAGAATGGGCCTCAGTACCCCAGGGCAAGGGGGGAGGGAGTATCGACCTCAGATCCCCCAGGGCAAGGAGGAAGGGAGTGTGGGCCTCAGCACCACCACGGCAGGGAAGGAGGGAGTGTGGAACTTAGTACCCCGTGGGTAGGGAGGGAGTGATGTGGGCCTCAATACCTCCAGGGCAGGGAGGGAGTTTGGGCCTCCGTACATCCAGGGCAGGGAAGAAGGGAATTTGGGACTCAGTACCTCCAGGGCAGGTAGCGAGTGACGGCCTCAGTACTTCCAGGGAGTGAGGACAGTAGGGTGGGCCTCAATACCCCCAGCGCAGGATGGAGGGAGTGTTGGGCCTCAGCACCAAAATGCCAGGGAGGGAGGGCGAGGGGGCCTCAGTACCTCCTGTGGAAGGATGGAGGGAGTACAGGCCTCAGTACCCCCAGGGCAGGGAGGGAAGGAGTGTGGGCCTCAGAACCCCCAGGGCAAACAGGGGCGGAGTGTGGGCCTCAGTACCCTCAGGGCAGGGAGGAAGGGAATTTGGGCCTCAGTAATCCCAGGGAGGGAGAGAGGGTGTGTGCGCCTCAGTACCCCCTGGGCAGGAGAGAGGGTGTGTGGAGGTCAGCATTCCCAGCTTAGGGAGGGAGGGAGATTGAGCCTCAGTACCTCGAGGTGCGGAGGGAGGGTGTATGGGCCTCAGTACCCCCAGGGCAGGGAGTTAGGGTGGGAGTGTGAGCCTCAGTACTCCCAGAGGAGGGAGGGAGTATGGGCCTGTGTGCTCCCAGGGCAGAGAGGGCCGGAGTGTGGGCCTCAGTACGCCCAGAAAGTGTGGGAGTGTGGGCCTCCGTATCCCCAGGTCAGGGAGGGAGTTTTTAACTCAGTACCCCGAGGACAGTGAGGAAGGAAGTGAGAGTGGGCCTCATGAACCCCAGGGCAGGGAGGGAGACAGTTTAGCCTCAGGACCCCCAGGTCAGCGAAGGAGGGATTGTGGACCTCAGGACACGCAGGGCAGGGAGTAAGAGACTGTTAGCCTCAGGAAACCCAGGTCAAAGTGTGAGGGAGAGTCGGCCTCAGTACTCCCAGGGCAGGGAGTGAGCGTGATTGGGCATCAGTATATCCAAGGAGCAAGGGATTGTGGGCCTCTACCCACAGGGCAGGGAGGGAGGGAGTCTTGGCCTCCGTACACCCAGGATTGGGAGGGAGGGAGGGAGCTTGGGTCTCAGTACCCCAGGGCAGCGAGGGAGGGAGTGTGGGCCTCAGGACACCCAGGGCAGCGAAGTAGGGACTGTGGACTTCAGGACACGCAGGGCAGGAAGTGAGGGAGTGTGGGCCTCAATACCTCCAGGACAGGGAGAGAGGGAGGGGGAGTTGGCCACAGTACACCCAGAGCAGGTAGGGAGGGTGTGTCGACCTCAGTTCCCCCAAAGCAGGAGGGAGTGTGTATGGGCCTCTGTATCCCAAGGGCAGGGAGCAAGAGTGGGCCTCAGTACCCTTGGGCAGATAGGGAGGAAGTGTGCCTCAGTACACCCAGGGCAGAGAGGCAGGGAGTGTGGGCTTCAGTAAACCCAGATCGGTAGGGAATGTGAGCCTTAGTACCCCCAGGGCAGAGACGGATGGGGTGTGGACCTCAGTACCCCCATGACAGGGAGGGAGGTGTGTGGGTCTTAGTAACCCCAGGGCGGGGCGGGAGGGAGTATGGGCCTCAGTACACCCACGGCACTGAGGGAGGGAGTGTGGGCCCCAGTACTCCCTGGGCAGGGAAGGAGGGAGTGAGTGCGGGCCTCAGTATCCCAGGGTAGCGAGGGAGGAGAGTGGGCCTCAGTACCTGCAGGGTAAGGAGGGAGGGAGTGTACACCTCAGAACCCCCAGCGCAGTGAAAGTTGGAGTGTGGGCCTCAGTACCCCAAGGGCAGGGAGTGAGGGAGTGTGTGCCTCAGTACCCCAGGGCAGGGAGGGAGAGAGTGTGGGCCTCAGTACTCGCAGGGTAAGGAGAGAGGAAGTGTGGGCCTCAGTACCCGCAGATAGGAATGGAGTTTGGGCCTCAGGACCAAGAAGACAGTGAGGGAGGGAGAGCGTGTGGGCCTTAGTACCCGCAGGGCAGGGACGGAGTGAGTGTGGCTTCAGTCCCTCCCGGGCAGGGAGGGTGTGTGGACCTCAGTAGCCCTAGGGCAGGGAGGGAGTGAGGAAGTGTGGGCCTCAGGACCCCCAGGGTATGGAGGGGGGAATGTGGGCGTCAGGACCCACAGGGCAGGGAGGGAGTTTGTGCCTCAGTGCCCACAGGGCACGGAGGGAGTCAGTGTAAGCCTCAGAAACCCAAGGGCATGGAGGGAGGAGTGTGGGCCTCAGTACACCCAGGGTGGGGAGGGAGGGAGCTTGCATCTCAGTACCACAAGGCCAGGGAGGGAAGGAATGTGGGCCTCAGTACCACAAGAACAGGGACGGAGTGAGTGTGTGCCTCAGGACCCTCTGGGCAGTGAGGGAGTGTGGGCCTCAGTATCCCCAGCGTGTGGAGGGAGGGCGTGTGGGCCTCAGTAACTCCAGGGAAAGAATGAGGGAGTGTGGGCCTCAGTAACCCAAGGATAGGGAGGGAGGGAGTGAGAGTGGGACTCAGGATCCCGAGGGCAGGGAGGGAGGGAGTGTGGGCCTCACTACCACCAGTGCAGGAAGGCAGGGAGAGTGGGCCTCAGGAACCCCAGAGCAGGTAGGGAGGGAGTGTGGGCCTCTGTATCCGCAGGGCAGGGAGGGAGTTTGGGCCTCAGTACACCCAGGGAGCGAGAGAGGGATTGTGGGCCTCAGTATCCCCAGGGCAGAGAGTGGTTCGGAGTTTGAGCCTATGTACCTCCCGATAGGGAGGGATTGTGGGTCTCAGTACCTCCAGGGCAGGGAGGGAGGCAGAGAGATAGTGTGGACATCAGCACCCCCAGGATAGGGAGGGAGTTTTGGCCTAATTACCCACAGGGAGGGAGGGAGTGTGGGCCTCAGTATCCCCACGGTAGGGAGGGAGGGCGTGTGAGTCTCTGTAACCCCAGGGCAGGGAGGTAGGGAGGGTGGGCCTCAGCTTCTCAACGGTAGGGAGGGACGGCGTGTGCGCCTCAGTACCCCCACAGTTGGGAGGTAGGGAGTGTGGACCTCAATACCTCCAGGGCAGGGAGGGAATGTATGGGCCTCAGTACCCCCTGGGCAGGGAAGGAGAGAATGTGGGCCTCAGTTCCCCCAGAACAGGGAGAGAGGGAGTGTGGTCCTCCATACCCCCAGGGCAGGGAGAGAGGGATTGTGGGCCTCAGTACACCCAGAGCAGGGAAGGAGGGCGTGTTGGCCTCAGTACCTCCAGGACAGTGAGGGAGTGTGGGCCTCAGTATTTCCAGGGCAGGGAGGGAGGCAATGTGTTCCTCAGTACTTGGAGAGAAGGAGGGAGTGTGGGTCTCAGTGACCCCAGGGCAGGGAGAGAGGGTGTGTGGACTTCAGTACACCCAGGGAAGGGAGGGAGGGAGTGTGTGCTTCAGTAACCACAGAGCAGGGAGAGAGGGAGTGTAGGCCTCAGTACCTCCAGGGACGGAGGGAGAAAGAGTTGGCCTCAGTACCCCAAGGGCAGGGAGAGATGGAGTGAGGGCCTCAGTACTCGAAGTGAGCCAGTAAGTGTGGTCCTCAGTATCCACAGGGCAGGGAAGGAGAGAGTGTGGGCTTCAGTATCCCTGGACAGGGAGGAGGGAGTGTGGGTCTCAATACCCCCAGGGCAGGGAGGGAGGTAATGTTTGGGGAGGAAGGCAGGCAGTGTGGGCCTCACTACCCGCAGGGCATGGAGGGAGGGAGGAAGTGTGTGCCTCAGTACCCACAGGGCAGGAAGGGAGGGAGTGTGGGCCTCAATCAGCCCGGCGAGGCAGGGAGGGAGGAAGTGTGACCCTCAGTACCCCCAGGTCTGAGTGTGAGTGAGTGTGGGCCTCGGTACCCGAGCGCAGTGAGGGAGGGAGTGCGGGCCTCAGTACACCAGCGCAGTGAGGCAGGCAAGGAGTGTGGGCCTCAGTACCCCCAGGTCAGAGTGTGAGGGAGTGTGGGCCTCAGTACCCACAGGGCAGGGAGAGAGGAAGTGTGGGCCTCAGTTCCCGCAGGACAGGGAGTGTGAGCATCAGTATCACAAGGTCAGGGAGGGAGGGAGTGTGGGCCTCAGTACCGCCGGCTGGGAGAGAGGGTGTGTGGAATTCAGTGCACCCAGGGAAGGGAGGGAGGGAGTGTGTGCTTCAGTAACCCCAGAGCAGGGAGAGATGGAGTGTGGGCCTCAGTACCTCCAGGGATGGATGGAGAAAGAATTGGCCTCAGTGCCCGAAGGGCAGGGAGAGATGGAGTGAGGGCCTCAGTACTCGAAGTGAGGCAGGAAGTGTGGGACTCAGTATCCACAGGGCAGGGAAGGAGCGAGTGTGGGCCTCAGTATCCCTGGACAGGGAGGAGGGAGTGTGGGTCTCATTACCCCCAGGGCAGGGAGGGAGGTAATGTTTGGGGAGGAAGGCAGGCAGTGTGGGCCTCACTACCCATAGGGCATGGAGCGAGAGAGTAAGTGTGTGCCTCAGTACCCACAGGACAGGGAGTGAGGGAGTGTGGGCCTCAATCACCCCGGCGAGGCAGGGAGGGAGGAAGTGTGACCTCAGTACCCCCAGGTCTGAGTGTGAGTGAGTGTGGGCCTCGGTACCCGAGCGCAGTGAGGGAGGGAGTGCGGGCCTCAGTACACCAGCGCAGTGAGGCAGGCAAGGAGTGTGGGCCTCAGTACCCCCAGGTCAGAGTGTGAGGGAGTGTGGGCCTCAGTACCCCCAGGGCAGGGAGGGAGGGAGTGTGTGCCTCAGTACCGCCGGCTGGGAGTGTAAGCCTCAGTACATGCAGGGCAGGGAGGGTGCGTGTGCCTCAGTAACCCCAGGGCAGGAAGGGAGGGAGTGCGGGACTCAGTACCCCCAGGGCAGGGAGAGGTGGAGTGAGGGCCTCAGTACACGAAGTGAGGCAGGAAGTGTGGGCCTCAGTATCCCCAGGGCAGGGAAGGAGAGAGTGTGGTCCTCAGTATCCCTGGACAGGGAGGAGGGAGTGTGGGTCTCAATACCCCCAGGGCAGGGAGGGAGGGAGTGCCTGGGGGGGAGGCAGGGTGTGTGGGCCTCACTACCCTCGGGGCAGGAAGGGAGGAAGGGAGTGTGGGCCTCAGTACCTCCAGGGCAGGGAGGGAGGTAATGTTTGGGGAGGAAGGCAGGCAGTGTGGGCCTCACTACCCGCATGGCATGGAGGGAGGGAGGAAGTGTGTGCCTCAGTAACCACAGGGCAGGGAGGGATGGAGTGTGGGCCTCAATCACCCCAGCGAGGGAGGGAGGGAGGAAGTGTGACCCTCAGTACCCCCAGGTCTGAATGTGAGTGAGTCTGGGCCTCGGTACAAGAGCACAGTGAGAGAGGGAGTGCGGGCCTCAGTACACCAGCGCAGTGAAGCAGGCAAGGAGTGTGGGCCTCAGTACCCCAGGTCAGAGTGTGAGGGAGTTTGGGCCTCAGTACACCCAGGGCTGGGAGGGAGGGAGTTTGGGCCTCAGTACCCGCAGGACAGGTAGTGTGAGCTTCAGTACCACAAGGCCAGGGAGGGAGGGAGTGTGGGCCTCAGTACCGCCGGCTGGGAGAGTGAGCCTCAGTACCCCCAGGGCAGCGAGGGTACGTGTGCCTCAGTACCCCCAGGGCAGGAAGGGACGGAGTGTGGGCCTCAGTACCCCCAGGGCAGGGAGGGACGTAGTGCCTCATTACCCCCAGGGCAGGGAGGGTTGGAGTGTGGGCGTAAGTTGCCCGAGGTAGAGAGGGCATGAGGGTCTCAGTACCCCCACGGCAGGGTGGGAGTGAGGGCAGGCTTCATTACCCCCAGGAGAGGGAGGGAGTGTGGGCCTCAGAATCCTCAGGGCAGGAAGGGAGAGAGAGTGGGCCCCAGTACCCCTAGGGCAGGGAGCGACGGAGTGTGTGTCTCAATAACAATAAAGTGGGAGGGAATGTGGGGTTCAGTACCCTCAGGACAGGAGAGAGGGAGTATGGGCTTCAGTACTCGGAGAGATGGAGTAAGTTTGGGCCTCAGTACCCCAGGACAGGGAGGAGGGAGTGTGGGTCTCAGTACTCCAAGGGCAGTGAGGGAGGAAGGGAGCGTGTGTGGGCATCAGTACCCCCAGGCCAGAGTGTGAGGGAGTGTAGGCCTCAGTACCCCGGGACAATAAGGGAGGGATTGTGGACCTCAGTACCTGCAGGGCAGGGAGGGTGGGAGTGTGGCCATCAGTACCCCGAGGGCAGGGAGGGAGGGAGTGTGGGTCTCAGTACCTCCAGAGCAGGGAGGGAGTGTGGGCCTCAGCACCCTAGGACAGTGAGGCATGGAGGAAGTGTGGGCCTCAGTACCACCAGACCAGGGAGGGAGGGTGAGTGGGCCTCAGTACCTCCAGACCAGGGAGGAGGGAGTGTGGGTCTCAATACCCCCAGGGCAGGGAGGGAGGGAGTGCCTGGTGGGGAGGCAGGGAGTGTGGGCCTCACTACCCTCGGGGCAGGAAGGGAGGAAGGGAGTGTGGGCCTCAGTACCTCCAGGGCAGGGAGGGAGGTAATGTTTGGGGAGGAAGGCAGGCAGTGTGGGCCTCACTACCCGCAGGGCATGGAGGGAGGGAGGAAGTGTGTGCCTCAGTAACCACAGGGCAGGGAGGGATGGAGTGTGGGCCTCAATCACCCCGGCGAGGGAGGGAGGGAGGAAGTGTGACCCTCAGTACCCCCAGGTCTGAATGTGAGTGAGTCTGGGCCTCGGTACAAGAGCACAGTGAGAGAGGGAGTGCGGGCCTCAGTACACCAGCGCATTGAAGCAGGCAAGGAGTGTGGGCCTCAGTACCCCAGGTCAGAGTGTGAGGGAGTTTGGGCCTCAGTACACCCAGGGCTGGGAGGGAGGGAGTTTGGGCCTCAGTACCCGCAGGACAGGGAGTGTGAGCTTCAGTACCACAAGGCCAGGGAGGGAGGGAGTGTGGGCCTCAGTACCGCCGGCTGGGAGAGTGAGCCTCAGTACCCCCAGGGCAGCGAGGGTACGTGTGCCTCAGTACCCCCAGGGCAGGAAGGGACGGAGTGTGGGCCTCAGTACCCCCAGGGCAGGGAGGGAGGTAGTGCCTCATTACCCCCAGGGCAGGGAGGGTTGGAGTGTGGGCGTAAGTTGCCCGAGGTAGAGAGGGCATGAGGGTCTCAGTACACCCACGGCAGGGTGGGAGTGAGGGCAGGCCTCAGTACCCCCAGGAGAGGGAGGGAGTGTGGGCCTCAGAATCCTCAGGGCAGGAAGGGAGAGAGAGTGGGCCCCAGTACCCCTAGGGCAGGGAGCGACGGAGTGTGTGTCTCAATAACAATAAAGTGGGAGGGAATGTGGGGTTCAGTACCCTCAGGACAGGAGAGAGGGAGTATGGGCTTCAGTACTCGGAGAGATGGAGTAAGTTTGGGCCACAGTACCCCAGGACAGGGAGGAGGGAGTGTGGGTCTCAGTACTCCAAGGGCAGTGAGGGAGGAAGGGAGCGTGTGTGGGCATCAGTACCCCCAGGCCAGAGTGTGAGAGAGTGTAGGCCTCAGTACCCCGGGACAATAAGGGAGGGATTGTGGACCTCAGTACCTGCAGGGCAGGGAGGGTGGGAGTGTGGCCATCAGTACCCCGAGGGCAGGGAGGGAGGGAGTGTGGGTCTCAGTACCTCCAGAGCAGGGAGGGAGTGTGGGCCTCAGCACCCCAGGACAGTGAGGCATGGAGGAAGTGTGGGCCTCAGTACCACCAGACCAGGGAGGGAGGGTGAGTGGGCCTCAGTACCTCCAGACCAGGGAGGGAGGGAGTGTTGGTCTCAGATCCTCCAGGGCAGGGAGGGAGGGAGAGTCGGCACCAGTTGTACAATGGCCAGGAGGGAGGCAGTTTGGGCGTCAGTACCTCCAGGGCAGGGAGGAAGGGTGTGTGTGTGTGCCTCAGTACACCCAGGGCAGGGAGGAAGTGTGGGAATCAAAACCACATCGCTAGGGAGCAAGGGAGTTTGGGCCTCAGTACCCCCAGGGCATGGAGTGTGGGCCTCAGTAACAACATAGCTGGGTGTGAGCGAGTGTGGACCTCAGTACCTCCAGGGCATGGAGGCAGTGAGGTCCTCAGTGCCTCAAAGGAGGGAGGGAGGGAAGGAGTGTGGGCCTCAGGATCCCAGGGCAGGGAAGGAGGGAGTGTGGGCCTCGGCACCCTCAGGGCAGGGAGGGAGGGAAAATGGGCCTCAGTACCCCGAGCGCAAGGAAGGGAGGGAGTGTGGGCCACAGTACCCCCAGGGCAGTGAGGGAGTGAGGGAGTGTGGGCCTCAGTACCTCCATAGCAGGGAAGGTGGGATTGTGGTCCTCAGTACATCCAGGGCAGCGAGGTAGGTAGAGACTGTAGGCCTCAGTACCTCCAGGGCAGGGAAGGTGGGAATGTTGGCATCAGTTCCCTCAGGGCAGTTAGGGTGGGAGTGTGTGTCCCAGGACTCCCAGGGCAAGGTGGGAGGAGCGTGGGCCTCAGTACCACCAGCGCAGGGAGCCAGGGAGTGCCTGGGCAGGGAGGAAAGCACTGTGGGCCTCAGTCACACCAGGTCAGAGTGTGAGGGAGTGTGGGCCTCAGTTTCCCCTGCGAGGGAGGGAGCGAGTTTTTGTGGGCCTCAGGACCCCGAGGGTAGTAGGGAGCGAGTGTGGGCCTCAGTACCCCAGGGCAGGGATGGAGGGAGGGAGTGTGAGCCTCTTTACCCCGAGGGCAGTGAGTGAGGTAGTGTGGGCCTCAGTACCCCCAGTTTATGGAGCGAGTGAGTGTGGGCCTCACTACATCCAGGGCAGGGAGGGAGGGAGTGCCTGGGCAGGGAGGGAGGCAGTTCTGGCCTCAGTAACACCAGGTCAGAGTGTGAGGGAGTTTGGGCCTCAGTTTCCCCAGCGAGAGAGTGAGGGAGTTTTTGTGGGCCTCAGGATCCCGAGGGTGGTAGGGAGCGAGTGTGGGCCTCAGTACCCCAGGGCAGGGAGCCTGAGAGTGTGGTCCTCAGTACCCCTAGGAGAGTGAGGGAGGGAGTGTGGGCCTCAGGTCCCCCAGTGCAGGGCGAGAGGGAGTGTGGGCCTCAGTACCTCCAGTGCATGGAAGGAGTGAGCAAGTGTGGGCCTCAGTACCCCCAGGGAGCGAGAGAGGGAGTGTGGGCCTGAGTACCTGCACGGCAGGGAGAGAGATTGGGCCTCAGTGCACCCAGGCAAGTGATGGAGGAAGGGAGTGTTTGTCTCATTACCCCCAGGGCAGGGCCTGAGCGAGTGTAGGCATCAGTAGCCCGAGGATAGGGAGGGAGGGAGTGAGAGTGAGCTTCAGGACCCGCAGGGCATGGAGGGAGGGAGTGAGGGCCTCATTACCTCCAAGGATTGAGGGAGGGAATCCGGTTCTCTGTACCCCCAGGTCAGGGAGAGAGGGAGTGTGGGCCTCAGTTCCCCCAGGGCAGAGAGGGATGGGGTTTGGGCCTCAGTACCAGCAGATAGGGAGGGTGTGTGAACTTCAGTACCCCCACGGCAGTGAGGTAGGGAAGGAGTGTGAGTCTCAGTACCCCAGGCAGGGAGGGAGTGAGTGTGGGCCTCAGTACCCCCACGTTAGAGATGGAGGCAGCGTGGACCTCAGTACCCCGATGATAGGGTGGGAGGGAGTGAGATTGGGCCTCCGGACCACCAGGGGAGAGAAGATTGGAGTGTGGGCCTCAGTACCTCCAGGGCAGGGAGGGAGGCAGTTTAGGCCTCAGTACCTCCAGTGCAGGGAGGGAGGTTGTGTGGGCCTCAGGAACCCCAGGGCAGGAAAGGAGTTAGGTCGTGTGGGCCTCAGTACCTCCAGGGCTGGGAGGGATGGAGTTTGGACCTCATTACCTCCAATGCAGGGAGGTAGGATGTGCGACCTCAGTTACTCCAAGGAGTGAGAGAGGGAGTCTGGGACTCCATACTCCCAGGGCAGGGAGGGAGGAAGTGAGTGTGGGCGTCAGCATTCCCAGGGCAGGAAGGGAGTAGTATGGGCCTCAGTACCTCCAGTGCAGGGAGGAAGGAGTGTGGGCATCAGTACCTCCTGTGCAGGGAGGGAGGAGTGAAGGCCTCAGTACCCCCAGGGTAGGGAGTGAGTGTGAGCCACAGTACACGCAGGGCAGGCAGGGAGGGATGGAGTGTGGTCCTCAGTAGCCCCAGGGTAGGGCAGGGAGTGAGTGAGGGCCTCAGTACCTCTAGGGCAGGGAGGGAGCGAGTGTGGACCTCAGCACTCCCAGTTCATGGAGGGAGGGCGATTGGGCCTCATTACCCCCAGGACAGGGATGTAGGGAGTTCGGGCCTCAGTACCCCGAGGGCAGGGAGGGAGGGAGAGTGGGCCTTTATATCCCCAGGGCAGGAAGGGAGGGAGGGAGTGTTGTCCTCAGTACCACCAGGCCAGGGATGGAGGGATGGAGTGTTGGCCTCAGTACCACAAGGCCAGGGAGGGAGTGAGTGTGAACCTCATTACACCCACCGCAGTGTGTGAGGAAATGTGGCCCTCAGTACCCCCAGGTCAATGTGCGAGGGAGTGAGGGCCTCAGTTTCCGCAGGGAGAGTGGTGAGAGGGAGATAGAGAGGGCCTGAGGACCCCGAGGGCGGGATGAAGGTAGTTTGGGCCTCAGTAATCCTGGGAGGGAGAGAGGGAGTGTGGGCCTCAGTACCCCCAGGGAGGGAGGGTGGGAGTGTGGGCCTCAGTACCCACAGGATGAGTGTGAGGAAATGTGGGCCTCAGTACCCCCAGGGAGGAAGAGAGTGAGTGTGGGCCTCAGTATCCCCAGGGAGGGAGGGAGGGAGTATGGACCTCAGCACCCGGTGATGGGGAGGGAGGGAGTGAGATTGGATCTCAGGAGCCAATCTCCATGGCTGTGAAGGAGTGAGGGCCTCAGTACCTCCAAGGAGGGAGGGAGGTAGCCTGGGCCTTCGTACTCCCAGGGCACGAAGGGAGGTAGTCAGTGTGGGCCTCAGTATCTCCAGTGCAGTGAGGGGCGAGTGTGGGCCTTAGTACCTCCAGTGCATGGAGGAAGGAGTGTGGGCCTCAGTATCTCCAGGACAGGGAGAGAGGGAGTGTGGTCATCAGTAACCCCAGGGCGGGAGGGAGGCTGTACGGGCCTCAGTACCTGCAGTGCAGGTATCGAGGGTTTGTGGGTCTTTGTATCCCCAGGGCAGTGCAGGGAATGAGTGTGGCCCTCTGGACCTCCAGGGCATCGAAGGAGGGAGTGTGGGCCTTAGTACCTCCAGGACAGGGAGGGAGGAAGGGAGTGTGGTCCTCAGTATACCCAGCGCAGAGAGAGAGGGAGTTAGAGTGGGCCTCAGGACCCCTTGAGCAGGGAGGGAGGGAGTGTGCGCCTCAGTAACCCCAGGGCAGGGAGGGCGTGAGTGTGGGCCTGAGCACCCCCAGGGCAGGGAGGGAGGTAGTGAGTGTGGACCTCAGGACCCAGAGGGAAGGGAGGGAGGGATTGTGGGCCTCAGTACCCAGAGAGAGGAGGGAGTTTTGGCGTCAGTATCCCCAGGGCAGGGATGGAGGGAGTGAGTGTGGTCCTCAGGACCCCCAGGGCAGGGAGGGAGGAAGAGTGGTCCTCAGTACCCCCAGGACAGGGAGGGAGGGAGTGAGGGCTTCAGTCACACCAGGCTTGGGAGAGAGGGAGGGAGTGATTGCGGGCCTCAGTACTCCAGGCGAGATAGGGTACGTGCTCCTCAGTACCCCCAGGGCAGGGAAAGAGGGAGTGTGGGCCTCAGTACCCACAGAAAAGGAGGGAGTGTGGGCCTCAGTACCCCAGGGCCGGGAGGGAGGGAGTGTGGGCCTCTGTAATCCCAGGGATAGGGAGGGAGGGAGTATGGGCCTCAGGACCCCCAGGGCAGGGAGGGAGGGAGTGTGGGCTTCAGTTCCCTCAGGACAGGAGAGAGGGAGTAAGGGCATCAGTACTTTAAGAGATGGAGGGAGTATGGGCCTCAGTACACCAGGACAGAGTGTGAGGGAGGGCGTGTTGGCCTCAGTACCCCTAGACAGGAAGGGAGGGGTGAGTGCGGCCTCAGTGCTGCCAGGACACGGAGGGAGTTCGTTTTCGGCCTCAGTACCCCCAGGGCAGTGAGGGAGTGAGTTTGGGCCTCAGTAATCCAGGTCAGCGAGGGAGTGAGTTTGGGGCTCAGTACTCCCAGGGCAGACTGTGAGTGAGTGAGGGTCTCAGTTACCCTAAGGCAGGGTGGGAGCCAGTGTGGGCCTCAGTACACCCAGGGCAGGCAGGGTGCGAGTGAGTTTGGGCCTCAGTGGCCCCATGGCAGGGAGGGAGTGGGAGTCGACCTCAGGACCCCCAGGGCAGTGAGGCAGGGATTGTAGGCCTCAGTACCCATAGAATCGGGTCGGAGGCTGTGTGGGCGTCAGTACACGGAGAGAGGGAGAGAGAGTGGGCCTCAGTACCCCCAGGGCAGGGAGGGAGGGAGATTGAGTCTCAATATCCCGAGGTCAGCGAAGGAGGGTCAGTGGGCTTTTTATCCCCAGGGCAGGGAGGGAGAGAGTGTGGCCCTCAGGATCCCCAGGGCATCGAAGGAGGGAGTGTGGGCCTCGGTACCCCCAGGGCAGGGAGGGCATGTGGGCCTCAATACCCGCAGGACAGGGAGGGAGGGAGGGAGTGTGGGCCTCAGTATACCCAGCGCAAAGAGCGAGGGAGTTAGAGTGGGCCTCAGGACACCTTGAGCATGGAGGGAGGGAGTGTGGGCCACAGTACCCCCAGGGCAGGGAGGGCGTGAGCGTGGGCCTCAATGCCCACAAGACAGGTAGGGAGGGAGTGTATGCCTCAGTACTCCCAGGGCAGGGAGGGAGGGAGTGTGGGCCTCAGCAACCCCCAGGGCAGGGAGGCAGGGAGTGTGCTCCTGAGGACCCCCAGGGAAGGGAGGGAGGTAGTGAGTGTGGACCTCAGGACTCCGAGGGCAGGGAGGGAGGGAGTGTGGGCCTCAGTACCCAGAGAGAGGAGGGAGTTTTGGCCTCAGTACCACAGGGCAGGGAGGGAGGGAGTGAGTGTGGTCCTCAGGACCCCCAGGGCAGGGAGGGAGGAAGAGTGGTCCTCAGTACCCCCAGGACAGGGAGGGAGGTAGTGAGGGCTTCAGTCACAGCAGGCTTGGGAGGGAGGGAGGAAGTGATTGCGGGCCTCAGTACCCCAGGTGAGGGAGGGTACGTGCGCCTCATTACTCCCAGGGCAGGGAGAGAGTGAGTGTGGGCCTCACTACACCCAGAAAAGGATGGAGTGTGGGCCTCAGCACGCCAGGGCCGGGAGGGATGGAGTGTGGGCTTCAGTATCCCCAGGGATAGGGAGGGAGGGAGGGAGTGTGGGCCTCAGGAACCCCAGGGCAGGGAGGGAGGTAGTGTGGGCCTCAGTTCCCTCAGGACAGGAGAGAGGGAGTATGGGCCTCAGTACTCGGAGAGATGGAGGGAGTATGAGCCTCAGTAGCCCAGGACAGGGAAGGAGGGAGCGTGGGTCTCAGTACACCCAGGGCAGTGAGGAGGAAGTGTGGGCCTCAGTAATCCAAGGGCTGGGGGGAGGAAATGTGGGCCTCAGTACCTGGAGGGCAGGGAGCGATGCAGTGTGGTCCTCAGTACCTCCAAGGCAGTTAGTTCGAGATTTTGGGCCTCAGTATACCCAGGACAGAGTGTGAGGTAGGGCGTATTGGCCTACGTAGCCCAAGACAGGAAGGGAGGGATGAGTGCGAGCATCAGTGCTGCCAGGACACGGAGGGAGTTAGTTTTGGACCTCAGTACCCCCAGCGCAGGGACTGAATGTGGGCCTCAATACCCGCAGGGCAGGGAGGGAGGGAGGGAGTGTGGGCCTCGGTATACCCAGCGCAGAGAGAGAGGGAGTTCGAGTGGGCCTCAGGACCCCTTGAGCAGGGAGGGAGGGAGTGTGGGCCTCAGTACCCCCAGGGCAGGGAGGGCGTGAGCGTGGGCCTCAGTGCCCACAAGACAGGTAGGGAGGGAGTGTATGCCTCAGTACTCCCAGGGCAGGGAGGGAGGGAGTGTGGGCCTCAGCAACCCCCAGGGCAGGGAGGCAGGGAGTGTGCTCCTGAGGACCCCCAGGGAAGGGAGGGAGGTAGTGAGTGTGGACCTCAGGACTCCGAGGGCAGGGAGGGAGGGAGTGTGGGCCTCAGTACCCAGAGAGAGGAGGGAGATTTGGCCTCAGTACCCCCAGGGGAGGGAGGGAGGGATTGAGTGTGGTCCTCAGGACCCCCAGGGCAGGGAGGGAGGGAGTGAGGGCTTCAGTCACAGCAGGCTTGGGAGGGAGGGAGGAAGTGATTGCGGGCCTCAGTACCCCAGGTGAGGGAGGGTACGTGCGCCTCATTACTCCCAGGGCAGGGAGAGAGGGAGTGTGGGCCTCACTACACCCAGAAAAGGATGGAGTGTGGGCCTCAGCACCCCAGGGCCGGGAGGGATGGAGTGTGGGCTTCAGTATCCCCAGGGATAGGGAGGGAGGGAGGGAGTGTGGGCCTCAGGAACCCCAGGGCAGGGAGGGAGGTAGTGTGGGCCTCAGTTCCCTCAGGACAGCAGAGAGGGAGTATGGGCCTCAGTACTCGGAGAGATGGAGGGAGTATGAGCCTCAGTAGCCCAGGACAGGGAAGGAGGGAGCGTGGGTCTCAGTACACCCAGGGCAGTGAGGAGGAAGTGTGGGCCTCAGTAATCCAAGGGCTGGGGGGAGGAAATGTGGGCCTCAGTACCTGGAGGGCAGGGAGCGATGCAGTGTGGTCCTCAGTACCTCCAAGGCAGTTAGTTCTAGATTTTGGGCCTCAGTATACCCAGGACAGAGTGTGAGGTAGGGCGTATTGGCCTACGTACCCCTAGACAGGAAGGGAGGGGTGAGTGCGAGCATCAGTGCTGCCAGGACATGGAGGGAGTTAGTTTTGGGCCTCAGTACCCCCAGCGCAGGGACTGAATGTGGGCCTCAATACCCGCAGGGCAGGGAGGGAGGGAGGGAGTGTGGGCCTCAGTATACCCAGCGCAGAGAGAGAGGGAGTTCGAGTGGGCCTCAGGACCCCTTGTGCAGGGAGGGAGGGAGTGTGGGCCTCAGTACCCCCAGGGCAGGGAGGGCGTGAGCGTGGGCCTCAGTGCCCACAAGACAGGGTAGGGAGGGAGTGTATGCCTCAGTACTCCCAGGGCAGGGAGCGAGGGAGTGTGGGCCTCAGCATCCCCAAGGGCAGGGAGGCAGGGAGTGTGGTCCTGAGGACCCCGAGGGCCGGGAGGGAGGTAGTGAGTGTGGACCTCAGGACCCCGAGTGCAGAGAGGGAGGGAGTGTGGGCCTCAGTACCCAAAGAGAGGAGGGAGTTTTGGCCTCAGTACCCCCAGGGGAGGGAGGGAGGGATTGAGTGTGGTCCTCAGGACCCCCAGGGCAGGGAGGGAGGAAGAGTGGTCCTCAGTACCCCCAGGACAGGGAGGGAGGGAGTGAGGGCTTCAGTCACAGCAGGCTTGGGAGCGAGGGAGGAAGTGATTGCGGGCCTCAGTACCCCAGGTGAGGGAGGGTACGTGCGCCTCATTACTCGCAGGGCAGGGAGAGAGGGAGTGTGGGCATCACTACACCCAGAAAAGGATGGAGTGTGGGCCTCAGCACCCCAGGGCCGGGAGGGATGGAGTGTGGGCTTCAGTATCCCCAGAGATAGGGAGGGAGGGAGGGAGTGTGGGCCTCAGGAACCCCAGGGCAGGGAGGGAGGTAGTGTGGGCCTCAGTTCCCTCAGGACAGGAGAGAGGGAGTATGGGCCTCAGTACTTGGAGAGATGGAGGGAGTATGAGCCTCAGTAGCCCAGGACAGGGAAGGAGGGAGCGTGGGTCTCAGTACACCCAGGGCAGTGAGGAGGAAGTGTGGGCCTCAGTAATCCAAGGGCTGGGGGGAGGAAATGTCGGCCTCAGTACCTGGAGGGCAGGGAGCGATGCAGTGTGGTCCTCAGTACCTCCAAGGCAGTTAGTTCGAGATTTTGGGCCTCAGTATACCCAGGACAGAGTGTGAGGTAGGGCGTATTGGCCTACGTACCCCTAGACAGGAAGGGAGGGGTGAGTGCGAGCATCAGTGCTGCCAGGACACGGAGGGAGTTAATATTGGGCCTCAGTAAACTCAGCGCAGGGACTGAATGTGGGCCTCAATATCCGCAGGGCAGGGAGGGAGGGAGGGAGTGTGGGCCTCAGTATACCCAGCGCAGAGAGAGAGGGAGTTCGAGTGGGCCTCAGGACCCCTTGAGCAGGGAGGGAGGGAGTGTGGGCCTCAGTACCCCCAGGGCAGGGAGGGCGTGAGCGTGGGCCTCAGTGCCCACAAGACAGGTAGGGAGGGAGTGTATGCCTCAGTACTCCCAGGGCAGGGAGGCAGGGAGTGTGGTCCTGAGGACCCCCAGGGCCGGGAGGGAGGTAGTGAGTGTGGACCTCAGGACCCCGAGTGCAGCGAGGGAGGGAGTGTGGGCCTCAGTACCCAAAGAGAGGAGGGAGTTTTGGCCTCAGTACCCCCAGGGGAGGGAGGGAGGGATTCAGTGTGGTCCTCAGGACCCCCAGGGCAGGGAGGGAGGAAGAGTGGTCCTCAGTACCCCCAGGACAGGGAGGGAGGGAGTGAGGGCTTCAGTCACAGCAGGCTTGGGAGGGAGGGAGGAAGTGATTGCGGGCTTCAGTACCCCAGGCGAGGGAGGGTACGTGCGCCTCGTAACCCCAGGGCAGGGAGAGAGAGAGTGTGGGCCTCAGTACACGCAGAAAAGAATGGAGTGTGGGCCTCAGTACCCCAGGGCCGGGAGGGAGGGAGTTTGGGCCTCAGTATCCCCAGGGATAGGGAGGGAGGGAGGGAGTGTGGGCCTCAGGACCCGCAGGGCAGGGAGGGAGGGAGTGTGGGCCTCAGTTCCCTCAGGACAGCAGAGAGGGATTATGGGCCTCAGTACTCGCAGAGATGGAGGGAGTATGGGCCTCAGTACCCCAGGACAGGGAGGGAGGGAGCGTGGGTCTCAGTACCCCCAGGGCAGTGAGGGAGGAAGTGTGGGCCTCAGTAATCCAAGGGCTGGGGGGAGGAAATTTGGGCCTCAGTACCTGGAGGGCAGGGAGCGATGCAGTGTGGTCCTCAGTACCTCAAAGGCAGTTAGGTCGAGATTTTGGGCCTCAGTACCCCCAGGACAAATGTGAGGGAGGGCGTGTTCGCCTCTGTACCCCTAGACTGTGCGGGCCTCAGTGCTGCCAAGACACGGAGGGAGTTAGTTTTGTGCCTCAGTACAAAACAGGGAGGGAGGGAGTGTGGGCCTCAGTATCCCTAGGGCCGGGTCGGAGGGAGTGTGGGCGTCAGTACCCGGAGAGAGGGAGGGTGTGTGGTCCTCGGAACCCCTAGGGCAGGGAGGGAGGGAGTCTGGGCCTCAGTACCTCCAGGGCACAGAGGGAATGAGGGCCTTAGTTCCTCCAGGGAGGGAGTGAGGGACTCAGTACCTTCAGGGAGTGAGGGGAGAGTGCGGGTCTCCGTACCCGCAGTGCAGGGAGTGAGTTAGGGCAACAGTACCTCCAGAGAGGGAGGGAGGGAGGGAGTGTGGACTTCAGTGCCCCCAGGGCAGGGAGAGAAAGTGGGCCTCAGTACTCCTGGGCAGGTATGGAGTGCGTGTGGGCCTCATTACCTCCAGGGCAGGGAGGGATGGAGGGTGGGCCTCAGTACCTCCAGGGAAGAGAGGCATTGTGGGCCTCAGTAGCCCCAGGGCAGGGAACAACAGAATGTGGGCCTCAGTACCACAAGGCCATGGACTAAGGGAGTGTGAGCCTCATTACCCGCAGGGCTGTGATTGTGGGTATCTGGGCCTCAATACACTGAGTGCAGAGAGTGTGGGAATGCGTGTGGGCCTCAGTACCCCCATAGGAGGGAGTGTGGGCCTCAGTACCCACGTGGCAAGCAGGCAGGGAGTGTGGGCCTCAGTACCCCCATGGCAGGGTGTGTGGGCCTCAGTACCACCATGGCAGGGAGGCAGGGAATGTGGGCCTCAATACCCTCAGGGCCGGGAGAGAGGGAGTGAGGGATGTGTTTGCCTCAGTACCCCATGTGCAGGGATGGAGGGAGTGTAGGCCTCAGTACCTCCACGGCAGGGAGGGAGGGAGTGAGGAATGTGTTTGCCTCTGTATGCCCAGGGCAGGGATGGAGGGAGTGTGAGCCTCAGTACGCCCAGGGCAGGGAGGCAGCGAGTGTGGGCCACAGTACCCCCAGGGCAGGGAGGGAGGGATTGAGGGATGTGTTTGCCTCCGTACCCCCAGGGCAGGGATGGAGGGAGTGTGGGCCTCAGTACCTGCAGGACAGGGAGGTAGGGAGTGAGGAATGTGTTTGCCTCTTTACGCCCAGGGCAGGGAGGGAGAGAGGCCTCAGTACCTCAAGGGCAGTGAAGGAGGGATTGTGGGCCTCAGTTCCCTCAGGTCAGGAGAGAGTGAGTATGGGCCTCAGTACTCGGAGAGATGGAGGAAGTGTGCGCCTCAGTACCCCAGGACAGGGAGGGAGGGTGCGTGGGCCTCAGTACCCCTGGTGCAGTGAGGGAGGGTGTGTTAGCCTCAGTACTCCATGGCAGGGAGGGAGGAAGAGTGGGCCTCAGTAATCAAAGGGCTGGGAGGAGGGAATGTGGGCCTCAGTATCCGGAGGGCAGGGAGCGATGCAGTGTGGTCCTCAGTACCTCCAAGGGAGGTAGGGCGGGATTTTGGACCTCTGTTCCCCCAGGGTAGGGAGGGAGGGAGTGTGGGCCTCAGTACCCCCAGGACAGAGAGTGAGGGAGTGCGTGTGGGCCTCAGTACCAATAGACAGGAAGGGAGGGGTGCGTGCCGGCCTCAGTGCTGCCAGGACACGGAGGGAGTTAGTGTTGGGCCTCAGTATTCCCAGGGCAGGGAGGGAGGGAGTATGGGCCTCAGTATCCACAGGGCAGTAAGGGAGGGTGTATGGGCCTCAGGACTACTGGGGCAGGGAGTGATTGAGAGTGGGCCTCAGTATCTCCAGGGCAGTGTGTGAGCAAGTGTGGACCTCATTACCCACAATGCAGCGAGGGAGGGGAGTGAGTGTGAGCCTCATTACCTGCAGGTCAGAGTGTGAGGGAGTGAGGGTCTCAGTACCCGCAGGGCAGGGTGGGAAGGCATGTGGGCCTCAGTACCCCCAGGGCAGGGAGGCAAGGAGTGTATTCCTTCGTACCCAGAGGGAGGGAGTGCGAGCCTCAGTATCCCCAGGGCAGGGAGGGAGTGAGGGCCTCCGTACCCCAAAAGACAGGGAGGGAGGGAGTGTGGACGTCAGTAACCCCAGGGCAGGTCAGGAGGGAGTGCGGGCCTCAGGACCCTCAGGACAGTGAGTGAAAGTGGACCTCAGGAGCGTCAGGGCAGGGAGGGAGTGAGTTTGGGCCTCAGCACCTCTGGCCAGGTAGGGAGGGAGTTTGGGCCTCAGTACTTCCAGGGCAGGGAGGGAGAGAGTGTGGGCCTCAGTGCCCCCGGGGCAGGGAGCGAGGGAGGTAGTGTGGGTCTCAGTACCCCCAGGGCAGTGAGAGAGTGAGTGCGGTCTCAGAATTCCCAGGGCAGGAATGGAGGTAGTGAGTGTGGGCCTCAGGACCCCTCCGCCAGGGAGGGAGTGAGTGTGGGCCTCAGTATCTGGAGGGAGGAAATGTGGGCCACAGTACCTCCAGGGCAGTGAGAGAGCGTGGAACTCAACATTCCCAGCTCAGGGAGGGAGGGAGATTGAGCCTCAGTACCACTAGGGCAGGGAGGAAGGGAATATGGGCCTCAGTACCCGGAGAGAGGAGGGAGTGTGGGCCTCAGTACCCCCAGTGCAGGGAGGGATGGAGTGAGTGTGGACCTCAGGACGCCAAGGATAGAGAGGGAGGGAATGTGGGCCTCAGTACCAGGAGAGAGGAGGGAGTGTGGGCCTCAGTACCTCCTGGGCAGGGAGGGAGGGAGTGAGTGTGGTCCTCAGGATCCCCAGCGCAGGGAGGGAGGAAGAGTGGGCCTCAGTACACCCAGGTCAGGGAGGGAGGGAGTGAGGGCTTCAGTCACACCAGGCTTCGGAGGGAGGGAGGGAGGGAGTGCGTGACCTCAGTACCCCCGGCGAGGGAGAGAGATTGGGCCTCAGTACCCATCGGCAGGTCGGGAGGGTGTGTTGGCCGCTGTACCACCAAGGCAGTGAGGGAGGGTGTGTGGGCCTCAGGATCCCAGGGCAGGTTGCGAGAGAGGGCCTCAGTAATCCTGGGCAGGGAGGGAGGGAGTGTTTACCTCAGAACCTCCAGGGCAGGGAGGTAGGGAGTGTGGGCCACAGGACCCCCGCGGCAGGGTGGGCGGGAGGGAGTGTGGGCCTCAGTACACCCAGGGCAGGGAGGGAGGGAATGTGGGCCTCTGTACCTCTAGGGCAGGGAGGGAATGAGGGCCTCAGTAGCTCCACGGAGGGAGGGTAGGAGTGTGGGCATCAGTACCTCCAGGGCAGAGTGGGAGTGTGTGCCTCAGGACCCCCGGAGGAGGGATCGAGGTAGTGAGTGTGGGCATCTGTATCCCCAGGGCTTGCATGGAGGGAGGGTGTGTGGGCCTCAGTACACGCAGGGCAGTTAGTGAGTGTGGGCCTCAGTACACGCAGGGCAGAGAATAAGGGAGTGTGCGCCTCAGTACACACATGGCACAGAGGGAGTGAGGGAGCGAGTATGGGCCTCAGTACCTCCAGGGCAAGGAGGGAGGGAGTGTGATCCTCAGTGCCACCAGAGCAGGAAGAGAGGGACTGTGGGCCACAGGTCCCCCAGGGCTGTGAATGAGGGATGGCGTGTGGGCCTCAGTACCCCCATGGCAGTGAGTGAGCGATTGTGGGCCTCAGTACACCTAGCGCAGGCAGGGAGGGAGGCAGTGCGGGCCTCAGTACCCCCATGGCCAGGAGGCAGGGTGTGTGAGCCTCAGTACCACCAGAGCATTGAGGCAAGGAGGGAGTGTGGTCCTCAGTAGCCTCAGGTTCTGACATTAATACCGTTAGGACAGCGAAGGAGGGAGTGTTGGTCTCAGGACCCCAAGGACAGGGAGGGAGGGGTGAGAGTGGGCCTCAGGAATCCCAGGGCAAGGAGGGAGGGAGCGTGGGCATCAGTACCTCCAGGGAGGGATAGAGTGAGGGCCTCAGTACTTCCATGGAGGAAGGGAGGGAATGTGGGCCTCAGTATCCCCACGGCAGTGAGGGAGGGGCTGTGGGCCTGATTAACCCTAGGGCAGGGAGGGAGGGAGTATGAACCTCTGATAGGGAGAGAGTGTGAGCCTCAGTTCCCCAGGGAGGGAGGGAGGGAGTGAATGTGGGCCACAGTAAAACAAGGCCATGGATGGTGGGCTTCATTTTCCCAGGGAGGGAGTGTGGGCCTCAGTACCCTCAGAGCAAGGAGGGAAGGAGGGAGGTAGCGAGTGTGGGCCTCAGTAACTCCAGGGCAGGGAGGGAGAGAGTGAGTGCGGGCCTCAGTACCCCCAGTGAGGGAGAGAGTGAGTGTGTGCCTCAGTACCCCCCCGCGCAGGGTGGGAGTGAGTGTGGGCCTCAGTAACCCTCGGGCAGGGAGGGAGAGACTGTGGGCCTCAGTACCCTCAGTGAGGTAGAGAGGGAGTGTATGCCTCAGTCTCCCAGGACAGGGAGGGAGTGAGTGTGGGCCTCAGTACCCTCAGTGAGGTAGAGAGGGAGTGTATGCCTCAGTATCCCAGGACAGGGAGGGAGTGAGTGTGGGCCTCAAAAAACCCAGGGCTGTGATTGAGCGAGTGTGGCCGTCAGTACCCCAGGGTGGGGAAGGAGGGAGTGTGCGCCTCAGTTTCCCAAGGGAGGGAGTGAGGGAGCGTGGGCCTCAGTACCTCCAGGGTACAGAGTGGGAGTGTGGACCTCAGTACCCCCAGGACAGGGAGAGAGATTGGGACTCAGTATCCCCTGGGCAGGTAGAGAGGGAGTGTGGGCCTCAGAAGCCCCAAATAAGAGTGTGAGGGAGTGTGGGCCTCAGTACCCCCAGAGCAGGAAGAGAGGGAGGGATTGTGGGCCTCAGTAACCCAGGGCAGGGAAGGAGGGAGTGTGGGCCTCAGTACCCCCAAATCAGATTGTGAGTGAGTGTGGACCTCAGTACCTCCAAGGAGGGAGGAATGGAGTCTGGGCATCCGTACCCCCAGGGCAGGTAGCGAGTTTGTGCCTCATTACGAGGACAGGAGGGAGGGAGGGAGTGTGGGCCTTCGTAACTACAAGGCAAGAAGGGTGGGAGTGTGGGCCTCAGTACCCCCAGGGCAGTGAGGGTGGGAGAGTGGGCCTCAGTACCCGCAGGGCAGGGAGGGAGGGAGTGTGGACCTCAATACCCCCAGGACAGGAAGGGATGGAGGTAGTGTGTGCCTCTGTACCCCCAGGAAAGGGAAGGAGGGAGTGTGGGCCTCAGGACCAAAGGGCATGGAGGGAGGGAGTGGGCCTCAGTACCTCCAGGGCAGGGAGGGAGGGAAGGACTGTTTGCCTCAGTACCCCAGGGCAGGGAGTGAACAAGTGTTGGCCGCAGTACCCCGAAGAAAGGGAGGGAGGGAATGAGTGTGGGCATCAGGACCCCCAGGGCAGGGAGTTAGTGAGTGTGGCCCTCAGTATCTCCAAGGAGGGAGTGAGGGAGTCTGAGCCTCAGTTCCTCCAGGGAGGGAGTGAGAGACTCAGTACCTCCAGGGAGGGAGGGGGCAGTGTGGGTCTCCGTACCCCCAGTGCAGAGAGGGAGTTAGGGCCACAGTACCTCCAGAGAGGGAGGGAGGGAGGGAGTTTGGACCTCAGTACCCTCAGGGCAGGGAGATAATGTGGGGCTCAGTACCCCTGGGCAGGGAAGAAGGGCGTGTGGTCCTCAGTACCCCCAGGGCGGGTAGGGAGGGAGTGTGGGCCTCCGAAACCCCAGAGCAGGGAGAGAGAGTGGGCCTCGGCAGCCCCACTGCAGGTATGGAGGTCGTGTGGTCCTCATTACATCCAGGGCAGGTAGGGAGGGAGTATGGGCCTCAGTACCTCCAGGGCAGAGAGGCATTGTGGGCCTCAGTAGCCCCAGGGCAGGGAGGTACGGAATGTGGGCCTCAGTGCTACAAGGCCATGGAGGGAGGGAGTGTGAGCCTCATTACCCGCAGGGCTGTGATTGTGGGTGTCTCGGCCTCAATACACTGAGGGCAGAGAGGGTGGGAATGCGTGTGGTCCTCAGCACCCCATAGCAGGGAGTGTGGGCCTCAGTACCCCCATAGCAGGGTGTGTGGGCCTCAGTACCCCCATGGCAGGGAGGCAGGGAGTGTGGGCATCAATAACACCAGGGCCGGGAGAGAGGGAGTGAGGGATGTGTTTGCCTCAGTACCCCCTGGGCATGGATGGAGGGAGTGTGGGCCTCAGTACCTCCAGGGCAGGGAGGGAGGAAGTGAGGAATGTGTTTGCCTCTGTACGCCCAGGGCAGGGATGGAGGGAGTGTGGGCCTCAGTACCCTCAAGGCAGGGGGGCAGGGAGTGTGGCCTCAGTACCCCCAGGGCAGGGAGGGAGGGAATGAGGGATGTGTTTGCCTCAGTACCCCCAGGGCAGGGATGGAGGGAGTGCGTGCATCAGTACCTCCACGACAGGGAGGGAGGGAGTGAGGAATGTGCTTGCCTCTGTACGCCCTGGGCAGGGATGGAGGAAGTGTGGGCCTCAGTACCCCCAGGGCAGGGAGAGAGATTGGGCCTAAGTACACCCTGTGCAAGTAGGGAGGGAGTGTAGCCCTCAGTAGCTCAAGGGCAGGGAGGGAGGGAGTGAGGGATGTGTTTGCCTCAGTACCCCCTGGGCATGGATGGAGGGAGTGTGGGCCTCAGTACCTCCAGGGCAGGGAGGGAGGAAGTGAGGAATGTGTTTGCCTCTGTACGCCCTGGGCAGGGATGGAGGAAGTGTGGGCCTCAGTACCCCCAGGGCAGGGAGGGGGGGAGTGAGGAATGTGCTTGCCTCTGTACGCCCAGGGCAGGGATGGAGGGAGTGTGGGCCTCAGTACCCTCAAGGCAGGGGGGCAGGGAGTGTGGGCCTCAGTACCCCCAGGGCAGGGAGGGAGGGAATGAGGGATGTGTTTGCCTCAGTACCCCCAGGGCAGGGATGGAGGGAGTGCGTGCATCAGTACCTCCACGACAGGGAGGAAGGGAGTGAGGAATGTGCTTGCCTCTGTACGCCCTGGGCAGGGATGGAGGAAGTGTGGGCCTCAGTACCCCCAGGGCAGGGAGAGAGATTGGGCCTAAGTACACCCTGTGCAAGTAGGGAGGGAGTGTAGCCCTCAGTAGCTCAAGGGCAGGGAGGGAGGGAGTGAGGGATGTGTTTGCCTCAGTACCCCCTGGGCATGGATGGAGGGAGTGTGGGCCTCAGTACCTCCAGGGCAGGGAGGGAGGAAGTGAGGAATGTGTTTGCCTCTGTACGCCCAGGGCAGGGATGGAGGGAGTGTGGGCCTCAGTACGCTCAAGGCAGGGGGGCAGGGAGTGTGGGCCTCAGTACCCCCAGGGCAGGGAGGGAGGGAGTGAGGGATGTGTTTGCCTCAGTACCCCCAGGGCAGGGATGGAGGGAGTGCGGGCATCAGTACCTCCAGGACAGGGAGGGGGGGAGTGAGGAATGTGCTTGCCTCTGTACGCCCTGGGCAGGGATGGAGGAAGTGTGGGCCTCAGTACCCCCAGGGCAGGGAGAGAGATTGGGCCTAAGTACACCCTGTGCAAGTAGGGAGGGAGTGTGGGTCTCAGTACCTCCAGGGCAGGGAGGGTGGGAGTGAGGAATGTGTTTGCCACTGTATGCCCAGAGCAGGGAGGGAGAAAGAGAGTGGGCCACAGTACACCCTTTGCAGGTAGGGAGGGCATGTGGGTTTCATTCCCTCCAGGGCAGGGAGGGAGGGAGTGTGGGCCTCAGTCCCTCCAGGCAGAGAGTGAGTGTGGGCCTCAATACCTCCACGGCAGGGAGGGAGTGAGATAGTGTGAGCCTGATTACCCCCAGGGAGGGAGAGAGGGAGTGTGGGCCTTAGTATCCCCAGTGCAGGGAGGCATGGAGGGAGTGGGCGCCTCAGGACCCCCAGGGCAGGAGAGAGTGAGTATGGGACTCAGAACTCGGATAGATGGAGGGAGTGTGGGCCTCAGTAGCCCAGGACAGGGAGGGAGGGAGTGTGGGCGTCCAGTAATCCAAGGGTTGGGGGTAGGGAATGTAGACGTCAGTACCCGGAGAGCAGGGAGCGATGCATTGTGATCCTCAGTACTTCCAAGGCAGGTATGTTGGGAGTTTGGGCTTCAGTACCCCTGGGCAATGAGGGAGTGAGTCTGGGCCTCAATACCACCAGGGCAGGCAGGGTGCGAGTGCTTTTGGGCCTCAGTACCCCCATGGCAGAGAGGGAGTGGAAGTGGAACTCAGGACCCCCGGGGCAGTGAGGCAGGGAGTGTGGGCGTCAGCAACCCTCGAACCGGGATGGAGGGATTGTGGGCGTCAGTACCCGGAGAGAGGGAGGGAGTGTGGGCCTCTGTATGCGCAGGGAGGGAGGAGAGACCGAGTTAGAGTAGGCCTCAGGACCACAAGGGCCAGAGGAAGTGAGTTTGGGCCTCAGTAACCCAGGGAGGAAGAGAGGGAATGTGGGCCTCCGTACCCCCAGGGAGGGAGGGAGGGAGAGTGGGCCTCAGTACCCCCAGGCAGAGAGGGAGGGTGGGTGCTGAGCATCAGTACACCCAGGGTAGCGATGGTGGGAGTGTGCGCCTAAGTACCTCCAGGGCAGAGACGGAGGGAGGGAGTGTGGGCCTCTATACCCCCAGGCAGAGAGGGAGGGAGGGAATGTGGTCTTCAGTACCACAAGGCAAGGGTGGGAGGGAGTGTGGGCCTCAGTACCCACGGGCTGGGAGGGAGGGAGTGTGCGCCTCATTACCTCCAGTGCTGGGAGGGAGTGCGTGTGAGCCTCATTACCTCCAAGACAGGGAGGATGGCAATGAAGGCCTCATTACCTCCAGTGCTGGAAAGGAGTGAGTGTGAGCCTCAGTAACTCCAAGACAGGGAGGATGGCAGTGAGGGCCTCAGTACCTCCAGTGCTGGGAGTGAGGGGGTGTGCTCCTCATTACATCCAGTGCTGGGAGAGAGGAAGTGGGTGTGGGTCTCAGTACGCCCAAGCAGAGATGGAGGGAGGCAGTGTTGCCCTAAGTACCTCGAGGGCAGCGAGGGAGGGAGGGAGTTTGGGCCTCAATACCCGCAGGCAGAGACGGAGGGAGGGAGTGTGGGCCTCATTACAACAAGGCAATGGAGGGAGGGAGTGTGGGACTCAGTACCCCAGGGCAGGGAGGGAATGATTGTGGGCCTCAATACCACCAGGGAGGGAGAGAGGGAGTATGGGCCTCAGAACTCCCAGGGAGGGGGGGAGCGAGTGTGGGCCTCGATCCCCACGGCAGGGAGGGAGGAATGATGCTGTGCCTCAGTACTCCCAGGGTAGGGAGGGTTGGAGTGTGGGCCTCAGTACCCACAGGGCAGGGAGTAATGGACTGTGGGCTTCAATACTTCCAGGGCAGGGAGGGAGGATGTTTGGGCCTTAGTACCTCCAGTGCAGGAGGGAGAGAATGTGGGCCTCAGTACCCCCAGGGCAGGGTGTGAGGGAGGGTGTGTGGTCCTTAGTACCCCAGGGCAGAGAGGGAGGGAGTGTGGGCCTCAATACCAAGATGGAGGGAGAGAGGGAGTGAGGCCTCAGTATCTTCTGGGAAGGAGGGGATGGAGTATGGGCCTCAGAACACCCAGGGCAGGGAGGGAGGGAGCGAGTGTGGGCCTCACTAACCCTAGGGAAGTGAGGGACAGAGTGTGGGCGGAGGGAGGGACGGAGTGTGAACCTCTGTGTTCCCTGGGAAGGGAGGGAGGGTGTTTGGGCCCCAGTATCTCCAGGGAGGGAGGGAGCGAATGTGGGCTTCTATCCCCACGGCAGGGAGAGAGGGAGTGTGGGCCTCTGTACCCCCAGCGCGGGTAGGGAGGGAGTGTGGGCATCAGTACCCTTAGGGCAGAGAGTGAAGAAGGGTGCTGAGCCACAGTACCTCCAGGGTATGGAGGGTGGGATTGTGGGCGTCATTACCCACATGGCAGGGAGGAATGGACTGTGGGAGTCAGTATCCCCACGGCAGCAGGGAGGGAGTGTGGGCTTCAGTACCCCAAGGGCAGGGAGGGAGGGAGTGTGGTGCTCACTACCTCCAGTTCTGGGAGTGAGGGAGAGTGGCCTCAGTACCCCCAGGGCAGAGTGGGCGCGAGGATGTGTGGGCCTCAGTACCCCATGTGCAGGGATGGAGAGAGTGTACGCCTCAGTAACTCCAGTGCAGGGAGGGAGGGAGTGTGTGCCTCAGTACCCCCAGGGTAGTGAGGAATAAATGGAGTGTGGGCCTCTGTACCCCTCGGGAGGGATGTAGGGCGTGTGGGCCTCAGTACCACAAGGCCAGGGAGGGATGGAATGTGCGCCTCAGTACCTACAGTGCTGGGAGGGAGGGACTGTGGGCGTCAGTACCTCCAGGGCAGGGAGGCTGGCAGTGAGGACCTCAGTACCTCCAGTGCTGTAAGGGAGGGAGTGTGGGCCTCAGTACTTCCAGTGCTGGGAGGGAGGGGGTGTGGGCCTCATGACCTCCAGTGCTCGGAGGGAGGTAATGTGTGTGGGTCTCAGTACCCCCAGCGCAAAGATGGAGGGAGGAAGTGTGGGCCTCAGTACTTCCAGGGCAAAGAGGGAGGGAGGGAGTGTGTGCCTCAGTGCCCCCAGGCAGAGAGGGAGGGTGGGAATGTAGGCCTCATTACCACAAGGCAAGGGGGGAGGGAGTGTTGGTCTCAGTAACTCCAGGGCAGAGATGGATGGAGGGTGTGTGGGCCTCAGTACTTCCACGGCAGAGAGTAAGGGAGGGAGTGTAGTCCTCAATACCCCCAGGCAGAGAGGTAGTGAGGGAGTGTGGGCCTCAGTACCACAAGGCAAGGACGGGAGGGGGTGTGACCCTCATTAACCGCAGGGCAGTGAGTGAGGGAATGTTGGCCGCAGTATCTCCAGGACAGGGAAGGTGGTGAGGTAGGCCTCAGTACCCCCAAGGCAGGAAGAGAGAGAGTGTGGGCCTCAGTACCTCCAGGGCAGGTAGTGAGTGTGGGACTCAGTACCTCCAGGGAGGGAGAGAGGGAGTGTGAGCCTCAGTACCACAAAGGAAGCGAGGGATGGAGTGTGGGCCTCTGTACCCCCAGGGCAGGGAGGGAGGGAGTGTGGGCCTCAGTACCTCCAGTGCAGGGAGGGAGGGAGTGTGGGCTTCAGTACCCCCAAGGTAGTGAGGAATAGAGGGAGTGTGGGCCTCAGTACTCCTCTGGAGGGATGTAGAACGTGTGGTCCACATTACACCAGGGCATGAGGGAGGGAAGGAGTGCGGGCCTCAGTACCACAAGGCCAGGGAGGGAGTGAGTGTGGGCCTCAGTACCCCCGGAGTGGGAGCGAGGGACTGTGTGCCTCAGTACCTACAATGCTGGGAGGGAGGGATTGTGGGCCTCAGTACCTCCAGGGCAGGGAGGCTGGCAGTGAGCGCATCAGAATTTCCAGTGCTGGGAGAAGGGAGTTTGTGCCTCAGTACCTCCAATGCTGGGAGGAAGGGGTTGTGCGCCTCCGTACCATTCCACTGCTCGGAGGGAAGTAGTGGATGTGGGTCTCAGTACCCCAAGTGCAGAGAGGGAGGGAGTGTGGGCCTCAGCACCTCCAGGGCAGAGAGGGAATGAGTGAGTGTGGGAATTAATACCCCCAGGCAGTGAGGGAGGGAGGGAGTATCAGCATCAGTACCACAAGGCAAGGGAGGGAGGGAGTGTGGGCCTCAGTACCCCCGTGATGGGAGGGAGGCAGTGTGCGCCTCAGTACCTCCAGGGCAGGGAGGTAGGGAGTGTGGGCCTCAATAGTTCCAGTGCTGGGAGGGAGGGTGTGTGGGCCACATTACCTCCAGTGCTCGGAGGGAGGTAATGGGTGTCGGTCTCAGTACCCCAAGGGCAGAGATGGAGGGAGGTAGGGTGGGCCTCAGTACCTCCAGGGCAGAGAGGGAGGGAGAAATGTGGGCCTCAATACACGCAGGGAGAGAGGGAGGGTGGGAGTCTAGGCCTCAGTACCCCAGGCAAGGGAGGGAGGGAATGTGGGTCTCAGTACCTCCAGGGCAGGTAGGGAGTGTGGGCCTCAGTACCACAAAGCCAGTGACGGAGGGAGTGTGGGCCTCAGTACCCCCAGGGCAGACATGGATGGAGGGAGTGTGGGCCTCAGTACTTCCAGGGCAGAGAGGAAGGGAGGGAGTGTGAGCCTCAGTACCCCCAGGGCAGAGAAGGATGGAGAAAGAGTGGGCCTCAATACCCCCAGGCAGAGAGGGAGGAAGAAAGAGTGAGCCTCAGAACCACAAGGCAAGGGAGGCAGGGAGTGTGAACCTCATTAATCCTAGGGCAGTGAGTGAGGGAAACTGTGCCGCAGTATTTCCAGGAGAGGGAGGGAGGGGAGGTAGGCCTCAGTACCCCCAGGGTAGGGAGGGAGGGAGTGTGAGCCTCAGTACTTCCAGGGCAGGTAGGGAGTGCAGGCCTCAGTACCTCCAGGGAAGGAGTGTTGGAGTGTGGGCCTCAGTACCAAAAAGGTAGGGAGGGATGGAGTGTGGGTATCTGTACCCCCAGGGAAGAGAGGAAGGGAGTGTGGGCCTCAGTACCACCAGGGAGGGAGAGAGGGAGTGTGGGCCTCTGTTTTCGGAGGGAGGGGGGTTGTGTGAGCCTCGGTGTTCCCTGGGCAGGGAGGGAGGGAGTTTAAGCCTCAGTACCCCCAGTGCAGAGAGGGAGGGAGTGAGGGCCTCAATATCCCCAAGGTACGGAGTGTGGGAGTGTGGGGTTCAGTACCTCCAGGGCAGAGAGGGAGGGAGGGAGTGTGGGTCTCAATACCCCCAGGCAAAGTGGGAGGGAGTGAGTGTGGCCCTCAGTATCCCCATGGAAGGAAGGAAGGGAGTATGGGCGTCAGGACCCCCAGGGCACGGAAGAAGGGACCGAGTGTGGACATCAGTTTCCGGAGTGAGGAAGGGGGTGTGGGCCTCAGTACACCCAGGGCGGGGAGGGAGGGAGTGTGGGCCTCAGTACCCTCAGGGCAGGGATGAAGGGAGGGTGCTGAGCTTCAGTACCACCAGGGTAGGTAGGGTGGTAGTGTGGGCCTCAGTACCCACAGGGCATGGAGGGATGGACTGTGGGCCTCAGTATCCCTATGGCAGGGAGGGAGGGAGTGTGCGCCTCTGTACCCCTAGGGCAGGGAGGGAGGGAGTGTGGGCTTCAGTAACTCCAGTGCAGCGAGCGAGGGTTTGTGGGCCTCAGTACCTCCAGGTTAGTGAGGGAGGGAGGGAGAGTGGGCCTTAGTACCCCGAGGGCAAGAAGGGAGCGAGGGATTGTGGGCCTCAGTACCCCAAAGGCAGGGTGGGAGGAAATGTGGGCCTCATTACCCCCAGGGCAGGTAGAGAGGTAGTGTGGGCCTCAGATTCCCCAAGGCAGGGAGTTAGGGAGTTTGGGCCTCACTACCCATAGGGCAGGGAGGGAGGGAGTGATTGTGGGCCTCAGTACCCCAACGGCAAGGAGGGATGGAGTATGGTCCTCAGTACCCCCAGGGCAGGTAGAGAGGGAGTGTGGGCCTCAGTACACCCTGGGCAGGTAGAGAGGGAGTGTGGGCCTCAGTTCCCCCAAAGCAGGGAGAGAGAGAGTTTGGGCCTCAGCATCCACAGGGCAGGGAGTGAGGATGGGAGGTTATCTAGGCCTCAGTACCCCCAGGACAGGGAGATAGGGAGGGCGAGTGTGCCTCAGTATCCCCAGATAAGAAGGGATTGTGGGCCTCAGAATACCCACGGCATTGAGGGATGGAATGTGGGCCTCAGTACCCCCAGGGCAAGAAGGGAAGGAGGGACGGAGTGTGGGCCTCAGTACCCCCATGGCATGTAGGGAGGGAGGGAGTGTGGGCCTCAGTACCCCCAGGGGAGGGAGCGAGGCAGGGAGGGATTGTGAGGCTCAGTACCCCAAAGTCAGGGAGGGAGGAAGGGAGTGTGGGCCTCAGTAACCCCGGGGCAGGGAGGGAGGGAGGGAGTGCGGGCTTCAGTCACTCCAGTGCAGCGAGCGAGGGTTTGTGGGCCTCAGTACCCCCAGGTTAGTGAGGGAGGGAGGGAGAGTGGGCCTCAGTACCCCGAGGGCAAGAAGGGAGCGAGGGATTGTGGGCCTCAGTACCCCAAAGGCAGGGTGGGAGGGAATGTGGGCCTCATTACCACCAGGGCAGGTAGAGAGGGAGTGTGGGCCTCAGATTCCCTAGGGCAGGGAGTTAGGGAGTTTGGGCCTCAGTACCCATAGGGCAGGGAGGGAGGGAGTGATTGTGGGCCTCAGTACCCCAACGGCAAGGAGGGATGGAGTATGGTCCTCAGTACCCCCAGGGCAGGTAGAGACGGAATGTGGGCCTCAGTACACCCTGGGCAGGTAGAGAGGGAGTGTGGGCCTCAGTTCCCCCAAAGCAGGGAGAGAGAGAGTTTGGGCCTCAGCATCCACAGGGCAGGGAGTGAGGGTGGGAGGTTATCTGGGCCTCAGTACCCCCAGGACAGGGAGATAGGGAGGGCGAGTGTGCCTCAGTATCCCCAGATAAGAAGGGATTGTGGGCCTCAGAATACCCACGGCATTGACGGATGGAATGTGGGCCTCAGTACCCCCAGGGCAAGAAGGGAAGGAGGGACGGAGTGTGGGCCTCAGTACCCCCATGGCATGTAGGGAGGGAGGGAGTGTGGGCCTCAGTACCCCCAGGGGAGGGAGCGAGGCAGGGAGGGATTGTGAGCCTCAGTACCCCAAAGTCAGGGAGGGAGGAAGGGAGTGTGGGCCTCAGTAACCCCGGGACAGGGAGGGAGGGAGGGAGTGCGGGCCTCAGTACCTCGAGGGCAGGGAGGGAGGGAGGGAGTGCGGAACTCAGTACCCCGAGGGCAGAGAGGAAGGGAAAAAGTGTTGGCCTCAGTACCCGCAGGAAGGGAGATAGAGAGTGTGGTCCTCAGTACCTCCTTTACAGGTAGGGAGGGAGTGTGGGCCTCAGTACCCCCACAGCAGTGAGTGAGGGAGTGTGGGCCTCAATACCCCAAAGACAGGGAGGGAGGGAGAGCGCGTGAGCCTCAGAACCCAAGTGCAGTGATGAAGGGAGAGTGGCCCTCGGTATCCCCAGGGCAGGGAAGGAGGGAGGGATTGTGGGCCTCAGTACCTACAGGGCAGGGAGTGAGCGAGTGTGGTCCTCAGTATCCCGAGGACATGTTGGGATGAAGTTTGGGCCTCAGTACCTCCAAGAAGTAGGGAGGAAGTCTGGGCCTCCGTACCCCCAGGGCAGGGATGGAAGGACGGTGTTTGGGCCTCGGTACTCCAGGGCAGTCAGGGACGAAGGGAGAGTGGGCCTCAGTACCCCCCAGGGCAGTCAGGGAGGGAGTGAGTGTGGGCTTCAGAACCCCTATGGCAGACAGGGAGTGAGGGAGTCTGGGCCTCAGTAACCGCAGGGCAGGTCGGGAGGATGTGAGTGCCTCAGTATCCGCAGGGCTGGTAGGGAGCGTGGGTCTCAGTACCCCGATGGCAGGGAGAGAGTTAGTTTAGGCCTCAGGACACCCAGGGCAAGGAATGAGGGAGTGTGGGCCTCAGTACCGCAATGGCTGAGAGGGAGGGAGTCTGGGCCTCAGTACCTCCAAGGCGGGAGCGAGGGAGTCTGGGCCTCCGGACACCAAGGGCAGGGAGGGAGGGAGTGTGTGCCTCAGTACCTCTAGGGCAAGGAGGGAGGGAGTGTGGGCCTCAGGACCCCCTGTGCAGGGAAGGAGTGAGTGTGGACCTTAGTACCCCGAGGGAAGGTAGGGTGTGTGGGCCTCAGTACCCCAAGGGCAGGGAGGGTGTGAATGTGGTCTTCAGTACCCAGGACAGGGAGGGTGGGAGATAGCGCCTGTGGGCCTCAGTACCCCGAGGGGCGGGAGGAACGTACTTTGGGCCTCAGTACCCCCAGGGCAGGGAGGGAATGAGTGTGGTCCTCAGTTCCCCCATGGTGGGAGGGAGGGTGTGTGGGTCTCAGGACCCACAGGGCAGGGAGCTAGGAAGTGTGGGCCTCAGTGCCCCCAGGAAGGGAGAGAGGGACTGTGGGCCTCAACACCCCCAGGGCAGAGAGGCAGGGAGTGTGGGCTCAGTACCCCGAGGGAGGGAGAGAGGAAGTGTGGACCTCAGTATTCCCAGCTCAGGGAGGGTGGGAGATTGGGCCTCAGTACTCCGAGGACAGGAAAGGAGGGAGAGTGGGCCTTTGTACCCCCAGGACAGGGAGAAAGTGAGGGCCTTAGTACCTCCAGTGGGTGTGGGAGGGTGTATGGGCCTCAGTACCCCCAGGGCAGGGAGGTAGGGACTGAGTGTGGGCCTTAGTACCCATGGATAGTGAGGGAGTGTTTGTCTCCATATCCCCAGGGCAGGAAGGGAGTGTGGGCCTCAGTATCCCAAGGGCAGGGAGGGAAAGTGGGCCTCAGTACCCCCAGGGAGTGAGGGAGGATGTGAGTGTGGGCCGAGTCGCCCTAGGTCTGAGAGTGAGGGAGATTGGGCCTCAGTACCACGAGGGCAGGAATGGAGGGAGTGTTTGTGGGCCTCAGTTCCACGAGGCCAGGGCGAGAGGTAGTGTGAGCCTCAGTACCCCCGGGGTAATGAGGGAGGAAGTGTGGGACTCAGTACCCATAGCGCAGGGAGGCAGGGAGTGTGAGCCTCAATACCCCTAGAGGAGGGAGGGAGGGAGTGTGGGCCTCAGTACCCCCATGACAGTGAGACAGGGAGTACGGGCCTCAGTACCACCAGGGCAGGGAGTGAGTCAGGGTTTCATACCTCCAGGGAGAGAGGGAGGGAGTCTAGGACTCAATACCCCCAGGGCAGGTAGGGAGCGTGTGTGGGCCTCAGTATCCGCAGGGCAGGCAGGCATCAAGCATGGGCCTCAGGACCCCCAGGGCAAGGAGGGATGGAGTGCTGGCCTCCGTACCTCCAGGGCAGGTAGGAAGCGTGGGCAACAGTACCCCAAGGACAGTGAGGGCGGTAGTGTAGGCCTCAGTACCTCCAAGGAGGGAGCGAGGGAGTCTGGGCCTCCGTACCCCGAGGGCAGGGAGGGACGGAGTGTGGGCCTCAGGACCCCAAGGGCAAGGAGGGATGAGTGTGGGCCTCAGCACCCCCAGGGCAGGGAAGGAGGGCGTGTTGACCTTCGTACTCCGAGGGCAGGGAGGGAGTGAGTGTGGGCCTCAATACCGCCAGGGCAGAGAGGGAGTTTGGGCCTCAGTACCTCCAAGGCAGGGAAGGAGGGAATTTGGGCCTCAGTATCTCCAGGGCAGGGAGCGAGTGACGGCCTCAATACTTCCAGGGAGGGAGCACGGTGGTGTGGGCCTCAATACCCCCAGCGCAGGAGGGAGGGTGTGTGGGCCTCAGTACCACATGGCCAGGGAGGGAGGGCGAGTGGGCCTCAGGACCCCCAGGGCAGCGAAGGAGGGAGTGTGGACCTCAGGACACGCAGGGCAGGGAGTGAGGGAGTGTGGGCCTAGGACACCCACGTCAGAGTGTAAGGGAGTGTGGGCCTCAGTACCCCCAGGGAAGGGAGTGAGTGAGCCTCAGTATATCCAAGGACCGAGGGATTGTGGGCCTCCATCCCCAGGGCAGGGAGGGAGGGAGTCTGGGGCTCCGTACACCCAGGATTGGGAGGGAGGGAGGGTGTGTGGGTCTCAGTACACCAGGGCAGCGAGGGAGCGAGTGTGGGCCTCAGGACACCCAGGGCAGCAAAAGAGGGAGTGTGGACCTTAGGACACACAGGGCAGGGAGTGAGGGAATTTGGGCCTCAGTACCCCCAGGACAGGGAGGGAGGGAGTTGGCTATAGTACCCCCAGAGCAGGTAGGGAGGGTATGGACCTCAGTTCCCCCAAAGTGGGAGGAAGAGTGTTTGGGCCTCTGTACCCCAAGGGCAGGGAGCGTGAGTGGGTCTCAGTAGGCTTGGGCAGGTAGGGAGGAAGTGTGGCCTCAGTACACCCAGGGCAGGGAGGGATCGAGTGTAGGCCTCAGTACCCTCAGGGCAGGGAGGAAGGGAATGTGGGCCTCAGTACTCCCAGGGAGGGAGAGAGGGTATGTGCACATCAGTAACCCCTGGGCAGGTAGAGAGGGTGTGTGGGCCTCAGTGCCCCCAGGGAGGGAGGGAGGGAATGTGGGCCTCAGTACCCCCAGGGGGTAGGGAGGGAGTATGGGCCTCAGTACCCCCAGGGAGGGAGAGAGGGATTGTGGACCTCAGCACTCCCAGCTCAGGGAGGGAGGGATATTGGGCCTCAGTACCTCCAGGGGCGGAGGGAGGGTGTGTGGGCCTCAGTAACCCAGGGCAGGAAGTTAGGGAGGGAGTGTGGACCTCAGTACCCCCAGAGAAGGGAGGGAGTGTGGGCCTGTGTACTCCCAGGGCAGAGAGGGCCGGAGTGTGGGCCTCAGTACGCCCAAATAGTGAGGGAGTTTGGGCCTCCATATCCGCAGGGCTGGGCGGGATTTTGGGCCTCAGTACCCCGAGGACAGGAAGGAAGGTAGTGAGAGTGTGCCTCAGGACCCCCGGGCTGGGAGGGAGACAGTGTAGCCTCAGGACCCCAGGGCAGCGAACGAGGGAGTGTGCGCCTCAGGACACCCAGATCAGAGTGAGAGTGAATGTGGGCCTCAGTACTCCCAGGGCAGGGAGTGAGCGTGAGTGGGACTAAGTATATCCAAGGAGCGAGGGATTGTGGGCCTCTACCCCCAGGGCAGTGAGGGAGGGAGTCTGGGCCTCCGTACACCCAGGATTGGGAGGGAGGGAGGGAGTGTGGGTCTCAGTACCCCAGGGCAGCGAGGGAGGGAGTGTGGGCCTCAGGACACCCAGGGCAGCAAGGAGGGAGTGTGGACCTTAAGACACGCAGGGCAGGGAGAGAGGGAGTGTGGGCCTCAGTACCCCCAGGACAGGGAGGGAGGGAGGGGGTGTTGGCCATAGTACCTCCAGAGCAGGTAGGGAGGTGTGTTGACCTCAGTTCCCCCAAAGCGGGATGGAGGATGTGTGGGCCTCTGTAGCCCAAGGGCAGGGAGCGCGAGTGGGCCTCAGTACCCTTGGGCAGGGGCGAGGAAGTGTGGCCTCAGTACACCCAGGGCAGAGAGGCAAGGAGTGTGGGCCTCAGTACCGCCAGATAGGGAGGGGAGGAGGCAGAGAGTGTGGGCCTCATTACCACCAGAGCAGGGAGGGATCGAGTGTGGGCCTCAGTACACCCACGACACTCAGGGAGGGAATTTGGGCCTCTGTACTCCCTGGGCACGGAAGGAGGGAGTGACTGCGGGCCTCAGTATCCCAGGGTAGCGAGGGAGGAAAGTGGGCCTCAGTACCCGCAGGGTAAGGACATAGGGAGTGTGCGCCTCAGCATCCCCAGGGCAGCGAATGACAGAGTGTGGGCCTCAGTACCCCCAGGGCCGGGTGGAAGTGAAATGTGTGCCTCAGTACCCCCAGGGCAGGGAGGGAGAGAGTGTGTGCCTCAGTACCCGCAGGGTAAGAAGAGAGGGAGTTTGGGCCTCAGTAACCCCTGTGCAGGTAGGGAGGGAGTGTGGACCACAGTACCCGCAGATAGAGATGGAGTTTGGGCCTCAGGCCCCTGAATAAAGTGAGGGAGGGAGAGCGCGTGGACCTTAGTACCCTCAGGGCATGAGAGGGGAATGTGGGCCTCAGTACCCACAGGGCAGGTTGAGAGTTTGTGCCTCAGTGCCCTCAGGGCACGGAGGGAGTCAGTGTTATCCTGAGGAACCCCAGGCAGGGAGGGAAGGAGTGAGGGCCTCAGTACCACAAGGCCATGGAGGGAGGGAGTGTGTGCCTCAGGACCCTAAGAGCAGTGAGGGAATGTGGGCCTCAGTACCTCCAGGGTGGGGAGGGAGGAAGTGTGGGCCTCAGTAACCCCAGGGCAGAGAATGAGGGAGCGTGGGTCTCAGTAACCCAAGAATAGGGAGGGAGGGAGTGAGAGTGGGCCTCAGGACCCCGAGGGCAGGGAGGGAGGGAGTGTTGGGACTCACTACCCCCAGTGCAGGAAGGCAGGGAGAGTGGGCCTCAGGAACCCCAGAGCAGGTAGGGAGGGAGTGTGGGTCTCTGTACCCCCAGGGCGGGAAGGTGTTTGAGCCTCAGTACCCCCATGGAGGGAGAGAGGGAGTGGGGGCCTCAGTAACCCCAGGGCAGAGAGGTTCGGAGTTTGGGCCTAAGTACCTCCCGATAGGTAGGGAGTGTAGCCCTCAGTACCCAAAGGGCAGGGAGGGAGAGAGTAAGTATGGACATCAGCACATCCAGGGTAGGGAGGGAGTTTGGGCCTCAGTACCTGCAGGGAGGGAGGGAGGGTGGTCCTCAGTATCCCCACAGTAGGGAGGGAGGGCGTGTGAGTCTCAGTAACCCCAGGCAGGGATGGAGGTAGGGTGGGCCTCAGCTTCCCCACGGTAGCGAGGGACAGCGTATGCGCCTCAGTACACCCACAGTAGGGAGGGAGGGATTGTGGACCTCAATACCTCCAGGGCATGGATGGAAGAGTGTGGGCCTCAGTACCCCCTGGGCAGGGAAGGAGAGAATGTGGGCCTCAGTACCCCCAGGACTGGGAGAGAGGGAGTGTGGTCCTCAGTACTTGGAGAGAGGGAGGGTGTGTGGGCCTCAGTAACCCCAGGGCAGGGACAGAGGGTATGTGGGCCTCAGTACCCCCAGGGCAGGGAAGGAGGTAGTGTGGACCACAGTACCTCCAGGACACGAAGGGAGTGTGGGCCTCAGTACTTCCAGGGCAGAGAGGGAGGGAATGTGGACCTCAATACCTCCAGGGCTGGGAGGGAAGAGTGTGGGCCTCAGTACCCCCTGGGCAGGGAAGCAGAGAATATGGGCCTCAGTACACCCAGGACAGGGAGAGATGGAGTGTAGGCCTCAGTACTCGGAGTGAGGGAGGGAGTGTGGGCCTCAGTATCGATGGACAGGGAGGAGGGAGTGTGGGTCTCAATACCACCAGGGCAGGGAGGGAGGAAGGCAGTGTGGGCCTCAGTACCTCCAGGGCAGGGAGGGAGGTAGTGTTTGGGGAGGGAGGCAGGCAGTGTGGGCATCACTACCCCCAGAGCATGGAGGGAGGGAAGAAGTTTGTGCCTCAGTATCCACAGGGCAGGGAGGGAGGGAGTGTGAGCCTCAATCACACCGGCGAGGGAGGGAGGAAGGGAGTGTGACTTTCAGTAACCCCAGGTCTGAGTGTGAGTGAGTGTGGGCCTCGGTACCCGAGCGCAGTGAGGCAGTGAGTGCGGGACTCAGTGCACCAGCGCAGTGAGGCAGGCAAGGAGTGTGGGCCTCAGTACACCCAGGTCAGAGTGTGAGGGAGTGTGGGCCTCAGTACCCCCAGGGCAGGTAGGGAGGGAGTGTGGCCCTCAGTACACGCAGGAAAGGGAGTGTGAGCCTCAGTACCACAAGGTCAGGGAGGGAGGGTGTGTGGGTTTCAGTACCACCGGCTTGGAGCGCATGCCTCAGTACCCCAGGGCAGGAAAGGAGGGAGTGCGGTCCTCAGTACCCCCAGTGCAGGGAGGGAGGGAGTGCCTCAGTACCCCCAGGGCAGGGAGGGAGGGAGTGTGGGCGTAAGTTGCCCGAGATAGGGAGGGCATGAGGGTCTCAGTACCCCCACGGCAGGATGGGAGGGAGGGCAGGCCTCAGTACCGCTGGAGAGGGAGGGAGTGTGGGCCACAATATCCCCAGGGCAGGAAGGGAGAGAGAGTGGGCCCCAGTACCCATAGGGCAGGGAGCGACGGAGTGTGGGACTCAGTACCAATAAAATGTGAGGGTGTGTGGGCCTCAGTACCCTCAGGACAGGAGAGAGGGAGCATGGGCTTCAGTACTCAGAGAGATGGAAGTAGTGTGGCCCTCAGTACCCCGTCAGGGAGAATGGAGTGTGGGTCTCAACACCTCCAGGGCTGGGAGGGTGTGAGGAATGTGGACCTCAGTACACCAATGGCAGGGTGGGATGGAGTGTGTGCCTCAGTACCCCCAGGGCAGGGAGGGAGAGAGTGTGTGCCTCAGTACTCGCAGGGTAAGAAGAGAGGGAGAGTGGGCCTCAGTAACCCCTGTGCAGGTAGGGAGGGAGTGTGGACCTCAGTACCCGCAGATAGAGATGGAGTTTGGGCCTCAGGCCCCTGAATAAAGTGAGGGAGGGAGAGCGCGTGGGCCTTAGTACCCTCAGGGCATGAGGGGGGAATGTGGGCCTCAGTACCCACAGGGCAGGGAGAGAGTTTGTGCCTCAGTGCCCTCAGGGCACGGAGGGAGTCAGTGTTAGCCTGAGGAACCCCAGGCAGGGAGGGAAGGAGTGAGGGCCTCATTACCACAAGGCCATGGAGGGAGGGAGTGTGTGCCTCAGGACCCTCAGAGCAGTGAGGGAATGTGGGCCTCAGTACCTCCAGGGTGGGGTGGGAAGAAGTGAGGGCCTCAGTAACCCCAGGGTGGGGAGGGAGTTAGTGTGGGCCTCAGTAACCCCAGGGCAGAGAATGAGGGAGCGTGGGCCCCAGTAACCCAAGAATAGGGAGGGAGGGAGTGAGAATGGGCCTCAGGACCCCGAGGGCAGGGAGGGAGGGAGTGTTGGGACTCACTACCCCCAGTGCAGGAAGGCAGGGAGAGTGGGCCTCAGGAACCCCAGAGCAGGTAGGGAGGGAGTGTGGGTCTCTGTACCCCCAGGGCAGGGAAGGTGTTTGAGCCTCAGTACCCCCATGGAGGGAGAGAGGGAGTGGGGGCCTCAGTAACCCCAGGGCAGAGAGGTTCGGAGTTTGGTCCTAAGTACCTCCCGATAGGTAGGGAGTGTAGCCCTCAGTACCTAAAGGGCAGGGAGGGAGAGAGTAAGTATGGACATCAGCACCTCCAGGGTAGGGAGGGATTTTGGGCCTCAGTACCTGCAGGGAGGGAGGGAGGGTGGTCCTCAGTATCCCCACAGTAGGGAGGGAGGGCGTGTGAGTCTCAGTAACCACAAGGCAGGGATGGAGGTAGGGTGGGCCTCAGCTTCCCCACGGTAGCGAGGGACAGCGTATGCGCCTCAGTACGCCCACAGTAGGGAGGGAGGGTTTGTGGACCTCAATACCTCCAGGGCATGGATGGAAGAGTGTGAGCCTCAGTACCCACTGGGCAGGGAAGGAGAGAATGTGGGCCTCAGTACCCCCAGGACTGGGAGAGAGGGAGTGTGGTCCTCAGTACTTGGAGAGAGGGAGGGTGTGTGGGCCTCAGTAACCCCAGGGCAGGGAGAGAGGGATTGTGGGCCTCAGTACCCCCAGGGCAGGGAAGGAGGTTGTGTGGACCTCAGTACCTCCAGGACACGAAGGGAGTGTGGGCCTCAGTACTTCCAGGGCAGAGAGGGAGGGAATGTGGACCTCAATACCTCCAGGGCTGGGAGGGAAGAGTGTGGGCCTCAGTACCCCCTGGGCAGGGAAGCAGAGAATATGGGCCTCAGTACACCCAGGACAGGGAGAGAGGGAGTGTGGGACTCAGTACTCGGAGTGAGGGAGGGAGTATGGGCCTCAGTATCGATGGACAGGGAGGAGGGAGTGTGGGTCTCAATACCACCAGGGCACGGAGGGAGGAAGGCAGTGTGGGCCTCAGTACCTCCAGGGCAGGGAGGGAGGTAGTGTTTGGGGCGGGAGGCAGGCAGTGTGGGCATCACTACCCCCAGAGCATGGAGGGAGGGAGGAACTTTGTGCCTCAGTATCCACAGGGCAGGGAGGGAGGGAGTGTGAGCCTCAATCACCCCGGCGAGGGAGGGAGGAAGGGAGTGTGACGTTCAGTAACCCCAGGTCTGAGTGTGAGTGAGTGTGGGCCTCGGTACCCGAGCGCAGTGAGGCAGTGAGTGCGGGACTCAGTGCACCAGCGCAGTGAGGCAGGCAAGGAGTATGGGCCTCAGTACCCCCAGGTCAGAGTGTGAGGGAGTGTGGGCCTCAGTACCCCCAGGGCAGGTAGGGAGGGAGTGTGGCCCTCAGTACCCGCAGGAAAGGGAGTGTGAGCCTCAGTACCACAAGGTCAGGGAGGGAGGGAGTGTGGGTTTCAGTACCACCGGCTTGGAGCGCATGCCTCAGTACCCCAGAGCAGGAAAGGAGGGAGTGCGGGCCTCAGTACCCCCAGTGCAGGGAGGGAGGGAGTGCCTCAGTACCCCCAGGGCAGGGAGGGAAGGAGTGTGGGCGTAAGTTGCCCGAGATAGGGAGGGCATGAGGGTCTCAGTATCCCCACGGCAGAGTGGGAGGGAGGGCAGGCCTCAGTACCGCTGGAGAGGGAGGGAGTGTGGGCCACAATATCCCCAGGGCAGGAAGGGAGAGAGAGTGGGCCCCCGTACCCATGGGGCAGGGAGTGACGGAGTGTGGGACTCAGTACCAATAAAATGTGAGAGTGTGTGGGCCTCAGTACCCTCAGGACAGGAGAGAGGGAGTATGGGCTTCAGTACTCGGAGAGATGGAAGTAGTGTGGGCCTCAGTACCCCAGGTCAGGGAGGAGGGAGTGTGGGTCTCAACAGCTCCAGGGCTGGGAGGGTGTGAGGAAGTGTGGACCTCAGTACCCCAAGGGCAGGGAGGTAGGCAGTTATTTTGGCCTCACTAACCCCAGGGCAGGGAGGAAGGTCGGGAGTGTGGGACTCAGTACCCATAGGGCAGGGAGGAAGTGAGTGTGGGCCACAGTCACCCCGGTGAGGGAGGGAAGGAGGCAGGGAGTGTATGTTGGCCTATTTACCCCCATGTCAGAGTGTAAGGGAGTGTGGGCCAAAGTACCCCAGCGCAGTAAAGGAGGGAGTGTGGGCCTCAATACCAGCAGGGCAGGATGGGAGGGAGTGTGAGCATCAGTACCCCGAGGACAGTGAAGGAGGGAGTGAGAGTTGGCATCAGTACCTCAGGGCAGGGAGGGAGGGAGCATGGGCCTCAGTAACCCAAGAATAGGGAGGGAGGGAGTGAGAGTGGGCCTCAAGACCGCGAGGGCAGGAAGGGAGGGAGTGTTGGGACTCACTATCCACAGTGCAGGAAGGCAGGGAGAGTGGGCCTCAGGAACCCCAGAGCAGGTAGGGAGGGAGTGTGGGTCTCTGTACCCCAAGGGCAGGGAGGGAGTTTGGGCCTCAGTACCCCCAGGGAGGGAGAGATGGAGTGTGGTCCTCAGTACCCCAGGGCAGAGAGGGTCGGAGTTTGGGCCTATGTACCTCCCGATAGGGATGAAGTGTGGGCATCAGTACCCATAGGGCAGGGAGGGAGGGAGAGAGTTAGTGTGGACATCAGCACCTCCAGGGTAGGGAGGGAGTTTGGGCCTCAGTACCCGCAGGCAGTGAGGGAAGGTGGTCCTCAGTATCCCCACAGTAGGGAGGGAGGGCGGGTGAGTCTCAGTAACCCCAGGGCAGGGATGGAGGGAGGGTGGGGCTCAGCTTCCCCACGGTAGCGAGGGACGGCGTATGCGCCTCAGTACCCACACAGTAGGGAGGGTGGGAGTGTGGACCTCATTACCTCCAGGGCAGGGATGGAAGATTGTGGGCCTCAGTACCCCCAGGACTGGGAGAGAGGGAGTGTGGTCCTCAGTACTTGGAGAGAGGGAGGGTGTGTGGGCCTCAGTAACCCCAGGGCAGGGAGAGAGGGAGTGTGGGCCTCAGAACCCCCAGGGCAGGGAAGGAGGTAGTGTGGACCTCAGTACCTCCAGGACACGAAGGGAGTGTGGGCCTCAGTACTTCCAGGGCAGGGAGAGAGCGAATGTGGACCTCAATACCTCCAGGGCTGGGAGGGAAGTGTGTGGGCCTCAGTACCCCCTGGGCAGGAAAGGAGAGAATATGGGCCTCAGTACACCCAGGACAGGGAGAGAGGGAGTTTGGGCCTCAGTACTCGGAGTGAGTGAGGGAGTGTGGGCCTCAGTATCCCTGGACAGGGAGGACGGAATGTGGGTCTCAATACCCGCAGGGCAGGGAGGGAGGAAGGCAGTGTGGGCCTCAGTACCTCCAGGGCAGGGAGGGAGGTAGTGTTTGGGGAGGGAGGCAGGCAGTGTGGGCATCACTACCCCCAGAGCATGGAGGGAGGGAGGAAGTGTGTGCCTCCGTACCCACAGGGCAGGGAGGGAGGGAGTGTGATCCTCAATTACCCCGGCGAGGGAGGGAGAAAGGGAGTGTGACGTTCAGTAACCCCAGGTCTGAGTGTGAGTGAGTGTGGGCCTCGGTACCCGAGCGCAGTGAAGCAGTGAGTGCGGGACTCAGTACACCAGCGCAGTGAGGCAGGCAAGGAGCGTGGGCCTCAGTACCCCCAGGTCAGAGTGTGAGGGAGTGTGGGCCTCAGTACCCCCAGGGCAGGTAGGGAGGGAGGGAGGCTCTCAGTACCCGTAGGAAAGGGAGTGTGAGCCTCAGTACCACAAGGTCAGGGAGTGAGGAAATGTGGGCCTCAGTACCGCCGGCTTGGAGTGTGAGCCTCAGTACCCCCAGAGCAGGGAGGGAGCGTGTGCCTCAGTACACCATGGCAGGAAGGGAGGGAGTGCCGGCCTCAGTACCCCCTGGGCAGGGACAAAGGGAGTGCCTAAGTACACCCAGGGCAGGGAGGGTGGGAGTGTGGGCGTAAGTTGCCCGAGATAGGGAGGGCATGAGGGTCTCAGTACCCCCACGGCAGGGTGGGCGGGAGGGAATGCCTCAGTACCCGCTGGAGAGGGAGGGAGTGTGGGCCACAGTATCCGCAGGGCAGGAAGGGAGAGAGAGTGTGCCCCAGTACCCATAGGGCAGGGTGCGACGGAGTGTGGACCTCAGTACCAATAAAATAGGAGGGTGTGTGGGCCTCAGTACCCTCAGGACAAGAGAGAGGGTGTATGGGCTTCAGTACTCGGAGAGATGGAGGGAGTGTGGGCCTCAATACCCCAGGTCAGGGAGGAGGGAGTGTGGGTCTCAGCACCTCCAGGGCGGGAAGAGTGTGAGGGAGTGTGGGCCTCAGTAGCCCAAGGACAGGGAGGGAGGCAGTTATTTTGGCCTCACTACCCCCAGGGCAGGGAGCAAGGTAGGGAGTGTGGGCCTCAGTACCCACAGGGCAGGGGGGGACTGAGTGTGGGCCTCAGTCACCCCGGTGAGGGAGGGAAGGAGGCAGGGAGTGTGTGTTGGCCTATTTACACCCATGTCAGAGTGTGAGGGAGTGTGGGCCTCAGTACCCCAGGGCAGTGAGGGATGGAGTGTGGGCCTCAGTACCACCAGGGCAGGGTGCGATGGAGTGTGGGCATCAGTACCCCGAGGACAGTGAAGGAGGGAGTGAGAGTTGGCATCAGTACCTCAGGGCAAGGAGGGAGAGCGTGTGGGTCTCAGTACCTCCAGAGCAGGGAGGGAGTTTGGCCTCAGCACCCCCAGGACAGCGAGGCATGGAGAGAGTGTGGGCCTCAGTACCACCAGACCAGGGAGGGTGGGAGAGTGGGCCTCAGTACCTCCAGACCAGGGAGGGAGGGGGAGTGCGCCTCAGTACCTCTCGGGCAGGTAGGGAGGGAGAGTGGGCCTCAGTACCTCTAGGGCAGGTAGGGAGGGAGAGTGGGCATCAGTTGCACAAGGGCGAGAGGGAGGCAGTTTGGGCGTCAGTATCTCCAGGGCAGGAATGGAGGAAGGGAATGTGGGCCGCAGTACCCCTATGGCAAGGTTGGAGGGTATGCGTGTGAGCCTCAATAACCCCAGGTCTGAGAGTGAGGGAATGAGGGCCTCAGTATCCCAGGGCAGTGATGGATCGAGGGAGTGTGTGTGGGCGCCAGTACCCCCAGGCCAGAGTGTGAGGGAGTGTAGGCCTCAGTACCCCAGGACAGTGAGGGAGGGAGTGTGGCCATCAGTACCTCGAGGACAGGGAGTGAGGGAGTGAGAGTTTGCATCAGTATGCTGGGGCAGGGAGGGAGGGAGTGTTAGTCTCAGTACCCGCAGGGCAGGGAGGGTGGATTTTGGGTGCCTCAGTACACCCAGGGCAGGGAGCAAGTGTGGGCATCAGAACCACATGGCCAGAGAGCAAGCGAGTTTGGGCCTCAGTACCCCCAGGGCATGGAGTGTGGGCCTCAGTAACCTCAGAGCAGGGTGTGAGCGAGTATGGGCCTCAGTACCTCCAGGGCATGGAGGCAGTGAGGTCCTCAGTACCTCAAAGGAGGGAGGGAGGGAAGAAGTGTGGGCCTCAGGATCCCCAGGGCAGGGAGGGAGGGAGTGTGGGCCTCAGGACTCTCAGGGCAGGGAGGGATGGAGAGTGGGCCTCAGTATCCCGAGTGCAAGGAAGGGCGGGAGTGTGAGCCTCAGTACCCCCAGGGCAGTGGGGGATGGAGGGAATGTGGGCCTCAGTACCCGAGGACAGGGAGGCAGGGCGTGATTGTGGTCCTCAGTACTTCCAGGGCAGGGAGGGAGGGAGTGTCTGGGCAGGAAGGGAGGGAGTGTGGGCCACCGTACCTCCAGGGCAGGGAGGGAGGTAGTGTGGCCCTCAGTATCCCAGGGCAGCGAGGGAGTGAGGGAGTGTGGGCCTCAGTACCTCCAGGGCAGGGAAGGTGGGAGTGTTGGCCTCAGTTCCCTTAAGGCAGTGAGGGTGGGAGTGTGTGTCCCAGGATTTCCAGGGCAAGCTGGGAAGAGCGTGGGTAAGTACCACCAGCGCAGGGAGGGAGGGAGTGCCTGGGCAGCGAGGGAGGCAGTGTGGGCCTCAGTACCCCAGGACAGGGATGGAGGGAGGGAGTGTGAGCCTCATTACCTCGAGGGCAGTGAGTGAGGTAGTGTGGGCCTCAGTACCCCCAGTTTAGGGAGCGAATGTGTGTGGGCCTCAATACCTCCAGCGCAGGGAGGGAGGGAGTGCCTGGCCTGGGTGAGAGGCAGTGTGGGCCTCAGTAACACCAGTTGAGAATGTGAGGGAGTGTGGGCCTCAGTTTCCCCAGCGAGGGAGGGAGGGAGTTTGCGTGAGCCTCAGAACCCCGAGGGTGGTAGGGAGCGAGTGTGGGCCTCAATACCCCAGGGCAGGCAGCCTGAGCGTGTGGGCCTCAGTAAACCCAGGAGAGTGCGGGAGGGTGTGTGGGCCTCAGTACCTCCAGGGCATGGAAGGAGTGAGCAACTGTGGGCCTCAGTACCCACAGTGAGCGTGAGAGGGAGTGTAGGCCTTCGTACCTGCATGGCAGGGAGAGAGATTGGGCCTCAGTGCACCCAGGGCAGTGAGGGAGAAAGGGAGTTTTTGTCTCATTACCCCCAGGGCAGATAGTGAGCGAGTGTAGGCATCAGTAGCCCGAGAATAGTGAGGGAGGGAGTTAAAGTGAGCTTCAGGACCCCGAGGGCATGGAGGGAGGGAGTGAGGGCCTCAGTACCTCCAAGGATGGATGAAGGGAATCCGGGTCTCGGTACCCTCAGGGCAGGGAGGGAGGAAGTGTGGGCCTCATTACCCCCAGGGCAGAGAGGGACGGAGTTTGGGCCTCAGTACCACCAGATAGGGAGGTTGTGTTAACCTCATTACCCCCACTGCAGTGAGGGAGGGAGTGAGTTTGAGTCTCAGTACCCCAGGGCAGGGAGGTAGGGAGTGTAGGCCTCAGTACCCCAAGGGCAGAATGGGAGGGAGTGTGGGCCTCAGTAACCCGATGATAGGGAGGGAGGGAGTGAGATTGGGCCTCTGGACCCCCAGGATAGGGAAGAAGGGAGTGTGGGCCTCAGTACCTCCAGGGCAGGGAGGGAGGCAATTTAGGCCTCAGTACCTCCAGTGCAGGGAGGGAGTTGTGTGGGCCTGAGGACCCCCAGGGCAGGAAAGGATGGAGGGCGTGTTGGCCTCAGTACCTCCAGGGCGGGGAGGGAGGGAGTTTGGACCTCATTACCTCCAGTGCAGGGAGAGAGGTTGTGCGGGCCTCAGTACCTCCATGGCAGGGACGGAGTGAGTGTGGTCCTCAGCACTCCCAGTTCATGGAGGGAGGGAGATTGTACCTCAGTACCACCAGGACAGGGATGTCGGGAGATCGGGCCTCAGTACGCTGAGGGCAGGGATGGAGGGAGAGAGGGCGTTTGTATCCCAAGGGCAGGAAGAGAGGGAGTGTTGGGCCTCAGTACCACCAGGGCTGGAAGGGAGGGAGGGAGTGTTGTCCTCAGTAACACCAGGCCAGGGATGAAGGGAGGGAGTGCCGGCCTCAGTACCACAAGGCCTGGGAGGGAGTGAGTGTGAGCCTCATTACACCCAGGGTACTGTGTGAGGAAGAGTGGCCCTCAGTACCCCCAGGTCAATGTGCGAGCGAGTGTAGGCCTCAGTATCCCCAGGGAGGGAGGAGAGAGGGAGTTAGAGTTTACCTCAGGATCCCGAGGTCGGGAGGAAGTGAGTTTGGGCCTCAGTAACCCAGGGAGGGGGAGAGGGAGTGCTGGCCCCAGTACACCCAGGGAGGGAGGGAGGGAGTGTGGACCTCAGTACCCCCAGGGAGAGTGTGAATAAATGTCGGCCTCAGTATCCCAGGGAGGGAGAGTGTGAGTGTTGGCCTCAGTACCCCCAGGGAGGGAGGGAGTGTGTATGGAACTCAGTACCCGATGATAGGGAGGGAGGGTGTGAGATTGGGACTCAGGAGCCCCAGTGCATGGAAGGAGGGAGTGTGGGCCTCAGTACCTCTAGGGCACGGAAGGTGTGAGGGCCTCTGTACATCCAAGTAGGGAGGGAGGTCGTCTGGGCCTCCGTACTCCCAAGCCACGGAGGGAGGTCTTGAGTGTGGCCCTCAGTACCTCCAGTAAAGGGAGGCAGGAGTGAGGGCCTCAGTACCTCCAGGGCAGGGAGAGAGGGAGTGTGGACCTCAGTAACCTGGGCGGGAGGGAGGCTGTACGGGCCTCAGTACCTGCAGTGCAGTTAGGGAGGGTTTGTGGATCTTTGTATCCCCAGGGCAGGTCAGGGAGAGATTGTGGCACTCTGGACCCCCAGGGCAACGAAGGTGGGAGTGTGGGCCTCAGTACCCACAGGGCAGGGAGCCTGAGAGTGTGGGCCTCAGTAAACCGAGGAGAGTGCGGAGGGTGTGTGGGCCTCAGTACCTCCAGGATCATGGAAGTAGTCAGCATGTTTTGGGCCTCAGTAACCCCAGTGAGCGAGAGAGGGAGTGTAGGCCTTAGTACCTGAATGGCAGGGAGAGAGATTGGGCCTCAGTGCACCCAGGGCAGTGAGGGAGGAAGTGGGTGTTTGTCTCATTACCCCCAGGGCAGGGAGTGAGCGAGTGTAGGCATCAGTAGCCCAATGATAGGGTGGGAGGGAGTTAAAGTGAGCTTCAGGACCCGCAGGGCATGGAGGGAGGGAGTGAGTGCCTCAATACCTCCAAGGATGGATGGAGGGAATCCGGGTCTCTGTACCCCCAGGGCAGGGAGGGAGGGAGTGTGGGCCTCTGTTCCCCCAGGGCAGGGATGGAGGAAATGTGGGGCTCATTAATCCCAGGGCAGAGAGGGACGGACTTTGGGCCTCAGTACCACCAGATAGGGAGAGTGTGTTAACCTCATTACCTCCACGGCAGTGAGGGAGAGTGTGTAAGTCTCAGTACCCCAGGGCAGGGATGGGGGGAGTGTAGGCCTCAGTACCCCAAGGGCAGAGAGGGAGGGAGTGTGGGCCTCAGTACCCTGATGATAGGGAGGGAGGGAGTGAGATTGGGCCTCTGGACCCCCAGGGTAGGGAAGAAGGGAGTGTGCACCTGAGTACCTCCAGGGCAGGGAGGGAGGCAATTTAGGCCTCAATATCTCCAGTGCAGGGAGGGAGGTTGTGTGGGCCTCAGGACCACCACGGCAGGAAAGGAGGGAGGGCGTGTGGGCCTCAGTGCCTCCAGGGCGGGGAGGGAGGGAGTTTGGACCTCATTACCTCCAGTGCAGGGAGGGAGGTTCTGCGGGCTTCAGTACCTCCAGGGCTGGGAGGGAGGGAGTGTGGTGCCTCAGTAACCCCCGGGGCGGGAGGGAGGCTGTACGGGCCTCAGTACCTGCAATGCAGGTAGGGAGGGTTTGTGGTTCTTTTATCCCCAGGGCAGGGCAGGAAGGGAGTGTGGCCCTCTGGAACCCCAGGGCATCGAAGGAGGGAGTGTGGGCCTCAGTATCCCCAGGGCAGGGAGGGTCGGAGATTGAGCCTCAGTGTCCCGATGGCAGCGAGGGAGGGTCAGGTGGCCTTTGTATTCCCAGGGCAGGGAGGGGGGGAGTGTGGCCGTCAGGATCCCCAAGGCATCGTAGGAGGGAGTATGAGCCTCAGTACCCCCAGGGCAGGGAGGGAATGTGGGCCTCACTATCCGCAGGGCAGGGAGGGATGGAGGGAGTGTGGGCCTCAGTATACCCAGCGCAGAGAGAGAAGGTGTTAGAGTGGGCCTCAGGACCCTTTGAGAGGGGAGGGAGATAGATTGGGCATCAGTACTCCCAGGGCAGGGAAGGCGTGAGCGTGGGCCTCAGTGCCCACAGCACAGCTAGGGAGGGAGTGTCGGCCTCAGTACTCCCAGGGCAGGGAGGGAGGGAGTTTGAGCCTCAGTCCCGCCAGGGTAGGGAGGGAGGGAGTGTGGTCCTGAGGACCTCCAGGGCAGAGAGGGAGGGAGTGTTGGGCCTCTGTAACCCCCGGGGCGGGAGGGAGGCTGTACGGGCCTAGTACCTGCAGTGCAAGTAGAGAGGGTTTGTGGGTCTTTTATCCCCAGGTCAGGGCAGGGAGGGAGTGTGGCCCTCTGGACCCCCAGGGCATCGAAGGAGGGAGTGTGGGCCTCAGTACCACCAGGACAGGGAGGGAAGGATTGTGGGCCTCAGCACCCCGAGGGCAGAGAGGGAGAGAGTTTGTGCCTCAGTACCCGAGAGAGGAGGGAGTGTGTGCCTCAGTCCCCCAGGGTAGAGAGGGAGGGAGTGAGAGTGGTCCTCAGGACCCCCAGGGCAGGGAAGGAGGAAGGGTGGGCCTCACTACCCCCAGGACATGGAGGGAAGGAGTGAGGGCCTCAGTCACACCAGGCTTGGGATGGAGGGAGGGAGGGATTGCGGGCCTCAGTACCCAAGGCGACGGAGGGCGTGTGCACCTCAGTAACTCCAGGGCAGGGAGAGAGAGTGTGCCTCAGTACCCCTCGGCAGGTAGGGATGGAGTGTTGGCCGCTGTAACCCCAAGGCAGTGAGGGAGGGTGCGTGGGCCTCAGGATCCCAGGGCAGGGAGTGAGAGAGGGCTCAGTACGCCTGGGAAGGTAGGTAGGGAGTGTGTGCCTCAGAACCTCCAGGGCAGGGAGGTAGGGAGTGTGGCACTCAGGACCCACGCGGTAGAGTGGGAGGGAGGGAGTGTGGGCCTCAGTACACTCAGGACAGGGATGGAGGGAATGTGCGCCTCTGTACCTCTAGGGCAGTTGGGGAATGAGGTCCTCAGTATCTCCAGGGAGGGACGGTGGGAGTGTGGGCCTCAGTTACTCCATGGCAGGGAGGGAGTGTGGCCCTCAGGACCCCCGGGGGAGGGATAGAGGGAGGGAGTGTGGGCCTCTGTACCCTGAGGGCACGGAGCGAGGGAGTGAGGGCCTCAGTATCCCCAGTGCTTGGAGGGAAGGAGGTTGTGTGGGCCTCATTACACACAGGGCAGCTACGGAGTGTGGGCCTTAGTATACGCAGGGCAGGGAATAAGGGAGTGTGGGCCTCAGTACCCAAATGGCACGGAGGGAGTGAGTGAGCGAGTTTGGGCCTCAGTACCTCCTCGGCAGGGAGAAAGGTAGTGTGATCCTCTGTGCCACCAGGACAGGAAGAGAGGGACTGTGGGCCTCAGGTCCCCCAGGACTGTGAATGAGGGATGGCGTGTGGGCCTCAGTACACCCAGGGCAGTGATTGAGCGATTGTAGGCCTCAGTACCCCTAGCGCAGGCAGGGAGGGAGGCAGTGTGGGCCTTAGAACCCCCATGGCCGGGAGGCAGAGTGTGTGAGCCTGAGTACCACCAGAGCATTGAGGTAAGGAGGGCGTGTGGTTTTCAGTACCCTCAGGTTCGGGCCTTAATACCGTTAGGGCAGGGAAGGAGGGAGTGAGAGTGTGCCTCAGGAATCCCAGGGCAAGGAGGGAGCGAGTGTGGGCCTCAGTACCTCCAGGGCAGGGAGAGAATGTGGGCCTTAGTACCTCCATGGAGGAAGCGATGTAATGTGGGCCTCAGTACCTCCAGGGCAGGGAGGGTGTGTGGTCCTTCGTACACCCACGGCAGGGAGGAAGGGACTTTGGGCGTCAGTACCCGTAGGGCAGATAGGGAGGGAGTATGGGCCTCTGATCCCTCTGATAGGGAGGGAGTGAGGGGCTCAGTTCCCCAGGGAGGGAGGGAGGGAGTGAATGTTGGCCTCAGTACCACAAGGACATGGAGGAAGGGAGGGTGGGCCTCAGTACCCCATGGATGGAGTGTGGGCCTCAGTTTCCCCAGAGCAGGGAGGGAAGGAGGGAGGGAGGGAGTGTGGGCCTTAGTAACCCTCGGGCAGGAAGGGAGAAAGTGTGGCCCTCACTTTCCCCAGGACAGGGAGGGAGAGAGTGATTGTGGGCTTCAGAACCCCCAGTGAGGTAGAGAGGGAGTGCATGCCTGAGTATCCCCAGGGCAGGGAGGGAGCGAGTTTGGGCCTCAGTAACCCTAGGGCAGGAAGGGAGGGAGGGAGTGTGCGCCTCAGTTTCCCAAGGGAGGGAGGGAGGAAAGGAGTGTTGGCCTCAGTACCACCAGGGTAGTGAGGCAGGGATTGTGGGCCTCAGTACCCCTAGAAACGGGTCCGAGGGAGTGTGGGCGTCAGTACCCGGAGAGAGGGAGATAGTGTGTGCCTCAGAACCCCCAGGGCAGGGAGGGAGTGAGTGTGGGCCTCAGTATCCCTAGGGCCGGGATGGAGGGACTGTAGGCGTCAGTAACCGGAGAGAGGGAGGGAGTGTGGGCCTCAGATCCCCCAGGGCAGGACGGGAGGGAGTGTGGGCCTCAGTACACCTAGGGCCGGGACGGAGGGAGTGTGGGCGTCAGTACCCGGAGAGAGGGAGTGTGCGTGGTCCTCAGTGCATCTTGGGCAGGGAAGGGAGGAAGTTTGCGCCTCAGTTCCCCCAGGGAGGGATTGAGATTGGGCCTCAGTATCCCCACGGCAGTGAGTAAGCGAATGTGGGCCTCAGTACCCACATTGCAGCGAGGGATGGAGTGAGTGTGAGCCTCATTACCCCCAGGTCAGAGTGTGAGTGAGTGAGGGCCTCAGTACCCGCAGGGCAGGGAGGGAAGGCATGTGGGCCTCAGTACCATCAGGGCAGGGAGGCAAGAAGTGTTGGCCTCCGTACCCAGAGGGAGGGAGTGTGAGCCTCAGTACCACCAGGGCAGGGAGGGAGGGAGTGCACCCTTACCCCAAAAGACAGGTGGGATTGAGGGAGTGTGGGACTCAGTAACCCCAGGGCAGGTCAGGAGGGAGTGCGGGCCTCAGGACCCTCAGGGCAGGGAGTTAGAGTGGACCTCAGGAGCGTCAGGGCAGGGAGGGAGTGATTGTGCGCCTCAGCACCTCTGGCCAGGTAGGGAGGGAGTTTGGGCCTCAGTACTTCCAGGGCAGGGAGGGAGAGAATGTGGGCCTCAGTGCCCCCCGGGCAGGGATAAGGGAGGGAGTGTGGGACTCAGTACCCCCAGGGAGGGAGGGTGGGAGTGTGAGCCTCAGTACCCCAGGGCAGTGAGGGAGTGAGTGCGGGCCTCTGTACTCCCAGGGCAGGGATGGAGGTCGTGAGTGTGGGCCTCAGGACTCCTCCGGCAGTGAGGGAGGGTTTGTGGGCCTCAGTATCTGGAGGGAGGAAATGTGGGGCCCAGCATCTCCAGGGCAGTGAGAGAGCGTGGAACTCAGCACTCCCAGCTCAGGGAGGAGGGAGATTGGGCCTCAGTACCACCAGGGCAGGGAGAGAGGGAGTATTGGCCTCAGGACACATGGGGCAGGGAGGGTGGCAGTATGGGCCTCAGTACTCCAAGGGCAGGGAGGCAGGTAATGTGAGCCTCATTACCCGGAGAGAGAAGGGAGTGTGGGCCTCAGTACCCCCAGGGCAGGGAGGGAGGGAGTGAGTGTGGACCTCAGGACCCCCAGGACAGGGAGGGAGGAAGAGTGGGCCTCACTACCCCCAGGACAGGGAGAGAGAGTGGGCCTCAGTACCCCTCGGCAGGTCGGGAGGGAGTGTTGGCCGCTGTACCCTCAAGACAGTGAGGAAGGGTGTGTGGGCTTCAGGATCCCAGGGCAGGGAGTGAGAGAGGGCCTCAGTACTCCTGGGCAGGTAGGGAGGGAGTGTGTGCCTCAGAAACTCCAGGGCAGGGAGGTAGGGAGTGTGGCACTCAGGTCCCCCGCGGCAGGATGGGAGGGAGTGAGTGTGGGCCTCAGTACACCCAGGACAGGGAGAGAGGGAATGTGGGCATCTGTAACTCTAGGGCAGGGAGGGAATGAGGGCCTCAGTATCTCCAGGGAGGGAGGGTGGGAGTGTGGGCCTCAGTACCTCCAGGGCAGGGAGGGAGTGCGGGCCTCAGCACCCCCGGGGAGGGATCGACGGAGGGAGTGTGGGTCTCTGTACCCTGAGGGCAGGGAGCGAGCGATGTTGGCCTCAATATCCCCAGGGTTTGGAGGGAGTGAGGGTGTGTGGGCCTCAGTACACGCAGGGCAGGTAGGAAGTGTGGGCCTCAATACAGGCAGGGCATGAAATAAGGGAGTGTGGGAGCGAGTATGGACCTCAGTACCTCCAGGGCAGAGAGGGAGGGAGTGTGAACCTCAGTGCCACCAGGGCAAGAAGAGAGGGACTGTGGGCCTCAGGTCCCCAGGGCTGTGAATGAGGGATGGCATGTGGGCATCTCTTCCCCCAGGGCAGTGAGTGAGGGATGGCGTGTGGTCCTCAGTATACCTAGCAGGCAAGGAGGGAGGCAGTGTGGGCCTCAGTACCCCCATTGCCTGGAGGCAGGGTATGTTAGCCTCAGTACCACTCCAGCATTGAGGGAAGGAGGGAATGTGGTCCTCAGTACCCTCAGGTTCGGTTAGGGCAGGGAAGGAGGGAGTGTTGGTCTCAGTACCACATAGAAAGGGAGGGAGGGAGTAAGTGTGCGCCTCAGTAACTCCAGGGCAGGGAGGGAGAGAGTGAGTGCGGGCCTCAGTACCACCAGTGAGGGAGAGAGGGAATGTGTGCCTCAGTACCCCCAGCGCAGGGAGGGATTGAGTGTGGGCCTCAGTAACCCTCGGGCAGGGAGGGAGAGAGTGTGGGCCTCTGTATCCCCAGGACAGGGAGGTAGAGAGTGAGTGTGGGCCTCAGTACCCCCAGTGAGGTAGAGAGGGAGTGTATGCCTCAGTATCCCCAGGGCAGGGAGGGAGTGAGTATGGGCCTCAATAAACCCAGGGCTATGAGTGAGCGAGTGTGGCCCTCAGTACCACCAGGGTAGGGAGGGAGGGAGGGAGTGTGTGCCTCAGTTTCCCAAGGGAGGGAGTGAGGGAGTGTGGGCCTCAGTACCTCCAGGGTACAGAGGGTGGAAGTGTGGACCTAAGTACCCCCAGGACAGTGAGAGAGAATGGGACTCAGTACCCACTGGGCAGGTAGGGAGGGAGTGTGGGCTCAATACGCCCAAATAAGAGTGTGAGGGAGTGTGGGCCTCAGTACCCCCAGAGCAGGGAGAGAGGGAGGGATTGTGGGCCTCAGTACCCCCAGAGCAGGGATGGAGGAAGTGTGGGCCTCAGTACCTCCAAATCAGAGTGTGAGGCAGTGTGGACCTCTGTACCTCCAAGGAGGGAGGAAGGGAGTCTGTGCATTCATAACCCCAGGGCAGGTAGCGAGTTTGGGCCTCATTACCACGAGGACAGGAGGGAGGGAGGGAGTGTGGGCCTCCATTCCTACAGGGCAAGGAGTGAGGTAGTGTGGGCGTCAGTACAATTAGGGCAGTGCAGGGAGGGCGGGAGTGTGGGTCTAAGTATCCCCAGGGCAGGGAGGGTGGGAGTGTGGGCCTCAGTACCCCAGGGCAGGGAGGGAGGAAAATTGGGCCTCTGTACCCCCAGGAAACGGAGGGAGGGAGGCAGTGTGGGCCTCAGGACCCCAGGGCATGTAAAGAGGGAGTGGGCCTCAGTACCTCCAGGGCAGGGAGGGAGGGAGGGACTGTTTGCCACAGTACCCCCAGGGCAGGGAGTGAACAAGTGTGGGCCTCAGTACCCCGAGGAAAGGGAGGGAGGGAATGAGAGTGGGCATCAGGAACCCCAGGGCAGGGATTGGTGAGTGTGGCCCTCAGTACCTCCAATGAGGGAGTGAGGGAGTCTGGGCCTCTGTACCTCCAGGGCACAGAGGGAGTGAGGGCCTCAGTCCCTCCAGGGAGTGAGTGAGATACTCAGTACCTCCAGGGATGGAGGGGGTAGTGTGGGTCTCTGTACCCCCAGTGCAGAGAGGAAGTTAGGGACACAGTACCTACAGAGAGGGAGGGAGGGAGGGAGTTTAGGCCTCAGTATTCCCAGGGCAGGGAGAGAAAGTGGGCCTCAGTACCCCTGGGCAGGGAGGGAGGGCGTGTGGTCCTCAGCACCCCCAGGGCAGGTAGGGAGGGAGTGTGGGCCTCAGAACCCCCAGAGCAGGGAGAGAGAGTGGGCCTCGGTAGCCCCAGTGCAGGTGTGGAGGGCGTGTGGTCTTCATTACTTCCAGGGCAGGTAGGGAGGGAGTGTGGGCCTCAGTACCTCCAGGGCTGAGAGGCATTGTGGGCCTCAGTAACCCCAGGGCAGGGAGGGACGGAGTGTGGGCCTCAGTACCACATGGACATGGTGGGAGAGAGTGTGAGCCTCATTACCCGTAGGGCTGTGATTGTGGGTGTCTGGGCCTCAATACACTGAGGGCAGAGAGGGTGGGAATGCTTGTGGGCCTCAGCATCCCCATAGCAGGGAGTGTGGGCCGTCGTACCCACATAGCAGCGTGTGTGGGCCTCAGTACCCCCATGGCAGGGAGGCAGGGAGTGTGGGCCTCAATACCCCCAGGGCCGGGAGAGAGGGAGTGAGTGATGTGTTTGCCTCAGTATCCCCTGGGCAGGGATGGAGGGAGTGTGGGCCTAAGTACCCCCAAATAAGAGTGTGAGGGTGTGTGGGCCTCAGTACCCCCAAGGCAGGGAGGCAGGGAGTGTGGGCCTCAATATCCCCAAGGCCCGGAGAGACGGAGTGAGGGATGTGTTTGCCTAAGTACCCCCTGGGCAGGGATGGAGGGAGTGTGGGCCACAGTACCTCCAGGCAGGTAGGGAGGAAGTGAGGAATGTGTTTGCCTCTGTACGCCCAGGACAGGGATGGAGGTAGTGTGGGCCTCAGTACCCCAGGGCAGGGAGGCAGGGAGTGTGGCCCTCAGTACCCCCTGGGCAGGGAGTGTGGACCTCAGTACCCCCATGGCAGGGAGGCAGAGAGTGCGGGCCTCAGTACCCCCAGGGCAGGGAGGGAGGGAGTGAGGGATGTGTTTACCTCAGTATGCCCAGGGCAGGGATGGAGGGAGTGTGGGCCTCAGTACCTCCAGGACAGGGACGGAGGGAGTGAGGAATGTGTTTGCATCTGTACGCCCAGGGCAGGGATGGTGGGAGTGTGGGTCACAGTACCCCCAGGGCAGGGAGAGAGAGTGGGCCTCAGTACACCCTGTGCAGGTAGGGAGGGAGTCTGGGTCTCATTCCCTCCAGGGCAGGGAGGGAGGGAGTGTGGGCCTCAGTAACTCTAGGGCAGGGAGGGATGGAGTGAGGAATGTGTTTTCCTCTGTACGCCCAGAGCAGGGAGGGAGAGAGTGGGCCTCAGTGTACCCTGTGCAGGTAGGGAGGGCGTCTGGGTCTCATTCCCTCCAGGGCAGGGAGGGAGGGAGTGTGGGCCTCAGTCCCTACAGGCAGAGAGGGAGTGTGGGCCTCAATACCTCCACGGCAGGGAGGGAGTGAGAAAGTGTGAGCCTGATTACCCCCAGGGTGGGAGAGAGTGAGTGTGGGCCTCAGTACCCACAGAAAAGAAGGAAGTTTGGGCCTCAGTACCCCCAGGGCCGGGAAGGAGGCAGTGTGGGCCTCAGTATCGCCAGGGCAGGGAGGCAGGTAAGGAATGTGGGCCTCAGGACCCCCAGGGCAGGAGAGAGGGAATATGGGCCTCAGTGCTCGGAGTGATGGAGGGAGTGTGGGCCTCAGTAGCCCAGGACAGGGAGCGAGAGAATGTGGGCTTCAGTACCACCAGGGCAGTGAGGGCGGGAGTGTGGCCCTCAGTTCCCCAGGGCAGGGAGGGAGGAAGTGTGGGCGTCCAGTAATCCAAGGGCTGGGATTAGGGAATGTGGGCCTCAGTACCCGGAGGGCAGGGAGCGATGCATTGTGATCCTCAGTACTTCCAAGGCAGGTAGGTGGGGAGTATGGGCCTCAGTTCCCCCAGGGCAGGGAGGGAGTGAGTGTGGGCCTCAGTACCTACAGGGCAGACTGTGAGCGAGTGAGGGCCTCAATTCCGCCAGGGCAGGGAGGGATGCAGTTTGGGCCTTAATACACCCAGGGCAGGCAGGGTGCGAGTTAATTTGGGCCTCAATACTACCATGGCAGGGAGGGAGTGGGAGTGGACCTCAGAACTCCCAGGGCAGTGAGGCAGGGAGTGTGGGCGTCAGTAACCCTCGAACCGAGATGTACGGAGTGTGGGCGTCAGTACCCGGAATGACGGAGGGAGTGTGGGCCTCAGTTTCCCCAGGGAGGGAGGAGAGTGATGTTAGAGTGGGCCTCAGGACCCTGAGGGCGGAGGAAGGGAGTTTGGGTCTCAGTACCCCACAGCAGGGAGTGTGGGCCTCAGTACCCCCATGGCAGGGAGGCAGGAAGTGTGGGCCTCAGTACCCCCAGTGCAGGGAGCGAGGGAGTGAGGGATGTGTTTGCCTCAGTACCCCCAGGGCAGGGATGGAGGGAGTGTGGGCTTCAATACCTCCAGGACAGGGAGGGGGTGAGTGAGGAATGTGTTTGCCTCTGTACGCGCAGGGCAGGGATGGAGGGAGTGTGGGCCTCAATACCTCCAGGACAGGGAGGGGGGGAGTGAGGAATGTGTTTGCCTCTGTACGCCCAGGGCAGGGATGGAGGGAGTGTGGGCCTCAATACCCCCAGGGCAGGGAGAGAGAGTGGGCCTCAGTACGCCCTGGGCAGGTAGGGAGGGAATGTAGGCCTCAGTACCTCAAGGGCAGCGTTAGAGGGAGTGAGGGATGTGTTTGCCTCAGTACCCCTGGGGCAGGGATGGAGGGAGTGTGGGCCTCAGTACCTCAAGGGCAGGAAGGGAGGGAGATTGGGCCTCTGTACTCCCAGGAAAGGGAGGGAGGGGGGAGTGTGGGCCTCAGGACCCCAGGGCATGTAGGGAGGGAGTGGGCCTCAGTACCTCCAGGGCAGAGAGTGAGTGAGTGCGGCCCTCAGTACCTCCAAGGAGAGAGTGAGGGAGTCTGGGCCTCTGTACTTCCACGACACAGAGGGAGTGAGGGCCTCAGTTCATCCAGGGAGGGAGTGAGAGACTCTGTACCTCCAGGGAGGGAAGGGGGAGTGTGGGTCTCCGTACCCTCAGTGCAGAGAGGGAGTTAGGGCCAAAGTACCTCCAGAGAGGGAGGGAGGGAGGGAGTGTGGGCCTCAGTACGCCCAGGACAGGGAGAGAAAGTTGGCCTCAGTAAACCTGGGCAGAGAGGGAGGGAGTTTGGTGCTCATTACATCCAGGGCAGGTAGGGTGGGAGTGTGGGCCTCAGTACCTCCAGGGCAGAGAGGCATTGTGGGCCTCAGTAGCCCCAGGGCATGGAGGGACGGAGTGTGGGCCTCAGTACAACAAGGCCATGGAGGGAGGGAGTGTGAGCCTCATTACCCGCAGGGCTGTGATTGTGGGTGTCTGGGCCTCAATATACTGGGGGCAGAGAGGATTGGAATGCCTGCGGGCCTCAGTACCCCATAGCAGGGAGTGTGAGCCTCAGTACCCCCATGGCAGGGAGGCAGGGAGTGTGGGCCTCAGTACCCCCAGGGCAGGGAGGGAGGGATGGAGGGAGTGTGGGTCTCAGCACCTCCAGGACAGGCAGGGAGTGAGTGAGGAATGGGTTTGCCTCTGTTCGCCCAGGGCAGGGATGGAGAGAGTGTGGGCCTCAGTACACCCTGTGCAGGTAGGGGGGGAGTGTAGGCCTCAGTACCTCAAGGGCAGGGAGGGAGGGAGTGAGGGATGTGTTTGCCTCAGTATCCCAAGGGCAGGGATGAAGGGAATGTTGGCCTCAGTACCTCCAGGGCAGGGAGGGAGGGAGATTGGACATCTGTACCCCCAGGAAAGGGAGGGAGAGAGGGAATGTGGGCCTCAGGACACCAGGGCATGTAGGGAGGGAGTGGGGCTCAGTACCTCCAGGGCAGGGAGGGAGGGAGGCACTGTTTGCAGCAGTGCCCCGAGGAAAGGTAGGGAGGGAATGCGAGTGGGAATCAGGACCCCCAGGGCAGGGAGTGAGTGAGTGTGGCCCTCAGTACCTCCAAGGAGCGAGTGAGGGAGTCTGGGCCTCTGTACCTCCAGGGCACAGAGGGAGTGAGTGCCTCAGTTCCTCCAGGGAGGGATTGAGTGACTCAGTACCTCCAAGGAGGGATGGGGGCGTGTGGGTGTCCGTTCCCCCAGTGAAGAGAGCGTGTTAGGGCCACAGTACCTCCAGAGAGGGAGGGAGGGAGGGAGTGTGGGCCTCAGTACCCCCAGGGCAGGGAGAGAAAGTGGGCCTCAGTAAACCTGGGCAGGGAGGGAGGGACTGTGGTCCTCATTACATCCAGGGCAGGTAGGGAGGGAGTATGGGCCTCAGTACTCGGATAGATGGAGGGAGTGTGGGCTTCAGTACCCTCAGGGCAGTGAGGGAGGGAGTGTGGGCCTCAGTACCCAAGGGCAGGGAGGGAGGAAGTGTGGGCGTCCAGTTATCCAAGGGCTGGGGGTAGGGAATGTGTGCCTCAGTAGCCGGAGGGCAGGGAGCGATATATTGTGATTCTCAGTACTTCCAAAGCAGGTAGGTCGGGAGTTTTGGCCTCAGACAGTGAGCGAGTGGGGGCCTCAGTTCCCCCAGGGCAGGGAGGGAGGCAGTGTGGGCCTCAGTACATCCAGGGCAGGCAGGGTGCGAGGAAGTTTGGGCATCAGTACGCCCATGGCAGGGAATGATTGGGAGTGGACCTCAGGACCCCTGGGGCAGTGAGGGAGGGAGTGTGGGCCTCAGTATCCCGAGGACCGGGAAGGAGGGAGTGTGGGCGTCAGTACCCGGAGAGGAAGAGGGTGTGTGAGCCTCAGAACCCCCAGGGCAGGAAGGGAGGGAATGTGGGCCTCAGTATCCCCAGGGCAGTGAGGGAAAGAGTGTGGTCCTCAGTATCCCAAGTGCAGATAGCGAGGGAGTGTGGTCCTCAGTACCCCCACCGCAGTAAGTGAAAGTGTGTGGGTCTCAGGACTACTGGGGCAGGGAGGGAGGGAGTTTGGGCCTCAGTGCATCCAGTGTAGGTAGGAGGAAGTTTGCACCTCACTTCCCCCAGGGAGGGATTGAGATTGGGCCTCAGTATCCCCTGGGTATTGAGTGAGCGAGTCTGGGCCTCAGTACCCACAGTGCAGCGAGGGAGGGAGTGAGTGTGAGCCTCATTACCCCAGGTCAGAGTGTGAGGGAGTGAGGGCCATAGTACCCGTAGGGCAGGGAGGGAGGGCATGTGGGCCTCAGTACCCCCAGGGCAGGGAGTCAAGGAGTGTAGGCCTCCATACCCAGAGGGAGGGAGTGTGAGCCGCAGTACCACCAGGGCAGGGAGGGAGTGAGACCCTCTCTCCCCCAAAAGACAGGGAGGGAATGTGGGCCTCAGTGACCGAAGGGCAGATAACGAGGGAATGCCAGCCTCAGGGCCCTCAGGACAGGGAGTGAGATTGGACATCAGGAGCGTCAGGGCATGGAGGGAGTGAGTATGGGCCTCAGCACCTCTGGCCAGGTAGGGAGGGAGTTTGGGCCTCAGTACTTCCTGGTCAGGGAGGGAGAGAGTGTGGGACTCAGTGCCCACGGGGCAGGGAGCGAGTGAGGGAGTGTGGATCTCAGTACCCCCAGGGAGAGAGGGTGTGGGTGTGGTCCTTAGTACCCCAGGGCAGTGAGGGAGTGATTGCGAGCCTCAGTACTCCCAGGGCAGGGATGGAGGTCGTGAGTGTGAGCCTCAAGACCCCTCCGGCAGGGAAGGAGTGAGTGTGGGCCTCAGTACCACCAGGGCAGGGAGAGAGGGAGTATTGGCCTCAGGACTCACAGTGCAGGGAGGGTGGCAGTGTGGGCCTCAATACTCCCAGGGCAGGGATGGAGGGAATGTGGGCCTCGGTACCCCCAGGACTGGGAGGAGTGAGTGCGGGCATCAGTACTCCCAGGGCAGGGATGGAGGTCGTGAGTGTGATCCTCAGGACCCCTCCGGCAGGGAGGGAGTGAGTATGGGCCTCAGTACCACCAGGGCAGGGAGAGAGGGAGTATTGGCCTCAGGACTCAGTGCAGGGAGTGTGGCAGTGTGGGCCTCAGTACTCCCAGGGCAGGGATGGAGGGAATGTGGGCCTCAGTACCCCCAGGACAGGGAGAGAGTTAGTGCGGGCCTCAGTAACCCCAAGTCAGGGAGGGAGGGAGTGTGGGCCTCAGAACCCCCAGATAGGAAGGGAGTGTGGGCCTCAGTACCCGCAGGGCAGGGAGGGAGGGAGTGTGGTCCTCAGAAACCCCAGGGCAGAGAGAGAGCGGGTGTGGGCCTCAGTACCTCCAGGGCAGTGAGCGAGGAAGGGACAGTAGGCCTCAGTACCCGAGGGCTGGGAGGGAGGGAGAGAGTTTGGGCCTCAGTACCCGAGGGCAGGGAGGGAGGGAGGGAATGTGGGCCTCACTACCCCCATGGCAGGGAGGGAGGGAGTCTGGTCCTCAGTATTCCCAGGGTAGGGAGGGAGTGTGAACCTCAGTAGCCCGAGAACAGGGAGGGAGGAAGTGAGAAAGGGCCTCAGGACCACGACGGCAGGGAGGGGGGAGTGTCGGCCGCAGTACCTCCAGTGCAGGGACGGAATGAGTGTGGGCCTCAGGACCCCGAGGGCAGCGAGAGAGAGAGAGTGTGTGGGCCTCAGTAACCCAGGACAGAGAGTGAGGGAGTGTGGGCCACAGTACCCCCAGGGCGAGGATGGAATGAGTGTGGGCCTCAATACCCCCAGGGCAGGGAGAGAGAGTGGGCCTCAGTACGCCCTGTGCAGGTAGGGAGGGAATGTAGGCCTCAGTACCTCAAGGGCAGCGTTGGAGGGAGTGAGGGATGTGTTTGCCTCAGTACCCCTAGGGCAGGGATGGAGGGAGTGTGGGCCTCAGTACCTCAAGGGCAGGAAGGGAGGGAGATTGGGCCTCTGTACTCCCAGGAAAGGGAGGGAGGGGGGAGTGTGGGCCTCAGGACCCCAGGGCATGTAGGGAGGGAGTGGGCCTCAGTACCTCCAGGGCAGAGAGTGAGTGAGTGCGGCCCTCAGTACCTCCAAGGAGAGAGTGAGGGAGTCTGGGCCTCTGTACTTCCACGACACAGAGGGAGTGAGGGCCTCAGTTCATCCAGGGAGGGAGTGAGAGACTCTGTACCTCCAGGGAGGGAAGGGGGAGTGTGGGTCTCCGTACCCTCAGTGCAGAGAGGGAGTTAGGGCCAAAGTACCTCCAGAGAGGGAGGGAGGGAGGGAGTGTGGGCCTCAGTACGCCCAGGCCAGGGAGAGAAAGTGGGCCTCAGTAAACCTGGGCAGAGAGGGAGGGAGTTTGGTCCTCATTACATCCAGGGCAGGTAGGGTGGGAGTGTGGGCCTCAGTACCTCCAGGGCAGAGAGGCATTGTGGGCCTCAGTAGCCCCAGGGCATGGAGGGACGGAGTGTGGGCCTCAGTACAACAAGGCCATGGAGGGAGGGAGTGTGAGCCTCATTACCCGCAGGGCTGTGATTGTGGGTGTCTGGGCCTCAATATACTGAGGGCAGAGAGGATTGGAATGCCTGCGGGCCTCAGTACCCCATAGCAGGGAGTGTGAGCCTCAGTACCCCCATGGCAGGGAGGCAGGGAGTGTGGGCCTCAGTACCCCCAGGGCAGGGAGGGAGGGATGGAGGGAGTGTGGGTCTCAGCACCTCCAGGACAGGCAGGGAGTGAGTGAGGAATGGGTTTGCCTCTGTTCGCCCAGGGCAGGGATGGAGAGAGTGTGGGCCTCAGTACACCCTGTGCAGGTAGGGGGGGAGTGTAGGCCTCAGTACCTCAAGGGCAGGGAGGGAGGGAGTGAGGGATGTGTTTGCCTCAGTATCCCCAGGGCAGGGATGAAGGGAATGTTGGCCTCAGTACCTCCAGGGCAGGGAGGGAGGGAGATTGGACATCTGTACCCCCAGGAAAGGGAGGGAGAGAGGGAATGTGGGCCTCAGGACACCAGGGCATGTAGGGAGGGAGTGGGGCTCAGTACCTCCAGGGCAGGGAGGGAGGGAGGCACTGTTTGCAGCAGTGCCCCGAGGAAAGGTAGGGAGGGAATGCGAGTGGGAATCAGGACCCCCAGGGCAGGGAGTGAGTGAGTGTGGCCCTCAGTACCTCCAAGGAGCGAGTGAGGGAGTCTGGGCCTCTGTACCTCCAGGGCACAGAGGGAGTGAGTGCCTCAGTTCCTCCAGGGAGGGATTGAGTGACTCAGTACCTCCAAGGAGGGATGGGGGCGTGTGGGTGTCCGTTCCCCCAGTGAAGAGAGCGTGTTAGGGCCACAGTACCTCCAGAGGGGGAGGGAGGGAGGGAGTGTGGGCCTCAGTACCCCCAGGGCAGGGAGAGAAAGTGGGCCTCAGTAAACCTGGGCAGGGAGGGAGGGACTGTGGTCCTCATTACATCCAGGGCAGGTAGGGAGGGAGTATGGGCCTCAGTACTCGGATAGATGGAGGGAGTGTGGGCTTCAGTACCCTCAGGGCAGTGAGGGAGGGAGTGTGGGCCTCAGTACCCAAGGGCAGGGAGGGAGGAAATGTGGGCGTCCAGTTATCCAAGGGCTGGGGGTAGGGAATGTGTGCCTCAGTAGCCGGAGGGCAGGGAGCGATATATTGTGATTCTCAGTACTTCCAAAGCAGGTAGGTCGGGAGTTTTGGCCTCAGACAGTGAGCGAGTGGAGGCCTCAGTTCCCCCAGGGCAGGGAGGGAGGCAGTGTGGGCCTCAGTACATCCAGGGCAGGCAGGGTGCGAGGAAGTTTGGGCATCAGTACGCCCATGGCAGGGAATGATTGGGAGTGGACCTCAGGACCCCTGGGGCAGTGAGGGAGGGAGTGTGGGCCTCAGTATCCCGAGGACCGGGAAGGAGGGAGTGTGGGCGTCAGTACCCGGAGAGGAAGAGGGTGTGTTAGCCTCAGAACCCCCAGGGCAGGGAGGGAGGGAATGTGGGCCTCAGTATCCCCAGGGCAGTGAGGGAAAGAGTGTGGTCCTCAGTATCCCCAGTGCAGATAGCGAGGGAGTGTGGTCCTCAGTACCCCCACCGCAGTAAGTGTAAGTGTGTGGGTCTCAGGACTACTGGGGCAGGGAGGGAGGGAGTTTGGGCCTCAGTGCATCCAGTGTAGGTAGGAGGAAGTTTGCACCTCACTTCCCCCAGGGAGGGATTGAGATTGGGCCTCAGTATCCCCTGGGTATTGAGTGAGCGAGTCTGGGCCTCAGTACCCACAGTGCAGCGAGGGAGGGAGTGAGTGTGAGCCTCATTACCCCAGGTCAGAGTGTGAGGGAGTGAGGGCCATAGTACCCGTAGGGCAGGGAGGGAGGGCATGTGGGCCTCAGTACCCCCAGGGCAGGGAGTCAAGGAGTGTAGGCCTCCATACCCAGAGGGAGGGAGTGTGAGCCGCAGTACCACCAGGGCAGGGAGGGAGTGAGACCCTCTCTCCCCCAAAAGACAGGGAGGGAATGTGGGCCTCAGTGACCGAAGGGCAGATAACGAGGGAATGCCAGCCTCAGGGCCCTCAGGACAGGGAGTGAGATTGGACATCAGGAGCGTCAGGGCATGGAGGGAGTGAGTGTGGGCCTCAGCACCTCTGGCCAGGTAGGGAGGGAGTTTGGGCCTCAGTACTTGCTGGGCAGGGAGGGAGAGAGTGTGGGACTCAGTGCCCACGGGGCAGGGAGCGAGTGAGGGAGTGTGGATCTCAGTACCCCCAGGGAGAGAGGGTGTGGGTGTGGTCCTTAGTACCCCAGGGCAGTGAGGGAGTGATTGCGAGCCTCAGTACTCCCAGGGCAGGGATGGAGGTCGTGAGTGTGAGCCTCAAGACCCCTCCGGCAGGGAAGGAGTGAGTGTGGGCCTCAGTACCACCAGGGCCGGGAGAGAGGGAGTATTGGCCTCAGGACTCACAGTGCAGGGAGGGTGGCAGTGTGGGCCTCAATACTCCCAGGGCAGGGATGGAGGGAATGTGGGCCTCGGTACCCCCAGGACTGGGAGGAGTGAGTGCGGGCATCAGTACTCCCAGGGCAGGGATGGAGGTCGTGAGTGTGATCCTCAGGACCCCTCCGGCAGGGAGGGAGTGAGTATGGGCCTCAGTACCACCAGGGCAGGGAGAGAGGGAGTATTGGCCTCAGGACTCAGTGCAGGGAGTGTGGCAGTGTGGTCCTCAGAAACCCCAGGGCAGAGAGAGAGCGGGTGTGGGCCTCAGTACCTCCAGGGCAGTGAGCGAGGAAGGGACAGTAGGCCTCAGTACCCGAGGGCTGGGAGGGAGGGAGAGAGTTTGGGCCTCAGTACCCGAGGGCAGGGAGGGAGGGAGGGAATGTGGGCCTCACTACCCCCATGGCAGGGAGGGAGGGAGTCTGGTCCTCAGTACTCCCAGGGTAGGGAGGGAGTGTGAACCTCAGTAGCCCGAGAACAGGGAGGGAGGAAGTGAGAAAGGGCCTCAGGACCACGACGGCAGGGAGGGGGGGAGTGTCGGCCGCAGTACCTCCAGTGCAGGGACGGAATGAGTGTGGGCCTCAGGACCCCGAGGGCAGCGAGAGAGAGAGAGTGTGTGGGCCTCAGTAACCCAGGACAGAGAGTGAGGGAGTGTGGGCCACAGTACCCCCAGGGCGAGGATGGAATGAGTGTGGGCCTCAATACCTCCAGGGCAAGGAGGGAGGGTGTGTGGGCCTCAGTATTCCGACGACATGGAGGGAGGGAGTGTGAGCCTCTGTACACTGAGGGCTGGGAGCGAGGGAGTAAGTGCCTCCGTACCCCCAGGGCTGGGAGTGAGGGTGTTTGGGCCTCAGCACCTCCAGTGCTGGGAGGGAGGGAGTGTGGGCTCAGTACCCCAGGGCAAGGAGGATGGAGGGAGTGTGGGCTTCAGTACCCCCATGGCAGAGAGGGAGGGAGAGTGAGCCACAGTACCCCCAGGTCAGAGTGTGAGGGTTATGGTCCTCAGTACCCCAGTGCTTAGAGCGTGGGAGTGTGGGTCTCATGACCTTCAGGACAGGGTGGTAGGGTGGGAGTGTGGGCCTCACTATCTCCAGGGCAGGGAGGGAGGGTGGGCCTCAGTACACCCAGGGCAGGGAGGGAGTGTGGGCTTTAGTACCCCCAGGGCAGGGAGGGAGGGAGTGTGGGCCTCAATACCCCAAGGGCAGGGAGGGAGGGAGTGTGGGCCTCAGTGCACCCAGAGCATGGAGGGAGGGAGTGACTGCCTCAGTATCTCCAGGGCAGGGAGGGAGGGATTGTGGGCTTCAGTACCTCCAGGGCAGGGAGGGAGGGATGTTGGCCTCAGTACACCCAGGGCTTGCAGGGAGAGAGTGTGGCCCTCAGGACACCCACGGCTTAGAGTGAGGGATTGTGGGCTTCAGGACCCGCAGGGCAATGAGCGAGGGAGTGTGGGCCTCAGTATACCCAGGGCGGGGATCTGGGAGACTCGGCCTCAGTACCTCCAGTGCTGGGAGGGAGGGAGTGTGGGCCTCAGATCCTCAGGGCAAGGAGGAAGGAGGGAGTGTGTGCCTCAGTACCCGAAGCACAGAAACTGAGGGATTGTGGGCCTCAGATCCACGAGGACAGGGACGGAGGAAGTGTGGGCCCCAACACCACCAGGAGTGAGGGAGTGTGGGCCTCAGTACCCCAGGGCAAGGAGGAAGGTTGGAGCGTGGGCCTCAGTACCCAGAGCGGGGTTCGAGGACAGGGAGGGAGTGCGGTCCTCAGTACCTCAAGGGAGGGTATAATGGAGTGTGAGCCTCAGGAGCCCCAAGGCATGGAGGGAGGGTGTGTGGACCTCAGTACTCCTAGGGCAGGGAGTGGGGGAGTGTGGGCCTCATTACCTCCAGGGCATGGAGGGAGGGTGCGCCTCAGTACACCCAGGGCAGGGAGGGAGTGTGGTCCTCAGTACCCCCAGGGCAGGGAGGGAGGAAGTGTGGGCCTCAATACCCCAAGGGCAGGGAGTGAGGGACTGTGGGCATCAGTGCACCCAGTGCATGGAGGGAGGGAGTGTGGGCCTCAGTACCTCCTGGGCAGGGAGTGAGGGATTTGGGCCTCAGTACACCCAGGGCATCGAGGGAGAGAATGTGGATCTCAGTACACCGAGGGCATGGAGGGAGGGAGTGTGGGCCTCAGTTCTCCGAGGGCAGGGAGGGTGGGAGTATGGGCCTCAGTAGCTCCAGGGCAGGGAGGGTGGGAGACTCGGCCTGAGTACCTCCATGGCAGGGAGGGAGAGAGTGCGGGCCTCAGTACTCATGGCAGAGAGGGAGGGAGTGTGAGCCACAATACCCCCAGGTCAGAGTGTGAGGGATATGGTCCTCAGTACACCAGTGCTTAGAGCGTGGGAGTGTGGGCCTCATTACCTTCTGGACAAGGTGGGAGGGTGGGAGTGTGGGACTCACTATCCCCAGGGCAGGGAGCGAGGGTGGGCCTCAGTACACCCAGGGCGGGGAGGGAGTGTGGGCCTCAGTACCCCCAGGGCAGGGAGGGAGGGAGTGTTGGCCTCAATACCCCAAGGGCAGGGAGGGAGGGAGTGTGGGCCTCAGTGCACCCAGTGCATGGAGGGAGGGAGTGTGGGCCTCAGTATCTCCAGGACAGTGAGGGAGGGAGTGCGGGCCTCAATACCTCCAGTGCAGTGAGGGAGGGATGTGGGCCTCAGTACACCCAGGGCATGCAGGGAGGGAGTGTGGGCCTCAGAACACCCAGGGCAAGGAGGACGGAGGGAGTGTGGGCCTCAGTACAGAGAGGGGGGTTCGAGTGTGGGCCTCAGTGCCCGAAGGGCAGAGACGGAGGTATTGTGGGCCTCAGATCAACATGGACAGGGACGGAGTAAGTATGGGACCCAACACCACCAGGAGTGAGGGAGTGTGGGCCTCAGTACCCCAGGGCAGGGAGGAAGGTGGGAGTGTTGGCCTCAGTAGCCAGAGGGGGGTTCGAGGACAGGGAGGAAGTGAGGGCCTCAGTAGCTCCAGGGAGAGTATGATGGAGCGTGAGCCTCAGGAGCACCAAGGCATGGAGGGAGTGAGTGTGGACCTCAGTACTCCCAGGGCAGGGAGGGAGGGAGAGTGGGCCTCACTACCCCCAGGGCAGGGAGGGAGGGTGCGCCTCAATACATCCAGGGCAGGGAAGGAGTGTGGTCCTCAGTACCCCCGGGGCAGTGAGGGAGGGAGTGTGGGCCTCACTACCCCCAGGGCAAGGAGGGAGGGTGCACCTCAATACACCCAAGGCAGGGAAGGAGTGTGGTCCTCAGTACCCCCAGGGCAGGGAGGGAGGGAGTATGGGCCACAGTAGCTCCAGGGCAGGGAGGGTGGGAGACTCGGCCTGAGTACCTCCATGGCAGGGAGGGAGAGAGTGCGGGCCTCAGTACTCATGGCAGAGAGGGAGGGAGTGTGAGCCACAATACCCCCAGGTCAGAGTGTGAGATTATGGTCCTCAGTACACCAGTGCTTAGAGCGTGGGAGTGTGGGCCTCATTACCTTCTGGACAAGGTGGGAGGGTGGGAGTGTGGGCCTCACTATCCCCAGGGCAGGGAGCGAGGGTGGGCCTCAGTACACCCAGGGCAGGGAGGGAGTGTGGGCCTCAGTACCCCCAGGGCAGGAAGGGAGGGAGTGTGGGCCTCAGTGCACCTAGTGCATGGAGGGAGGGAGTGTGGGCCGCAGTATCTCCAGGGCAGTGAGGGAGGGAGTGCGGGCCTCAATACCTCCAGTGCTGTGAGGGAGGGATGTGGGCCTCAGTATACCCAGGGCATGCAGGGAGGGAGTGTGGGCCTCAGAACACCCAGGGCAAGGAGGACGGAGGGAGTGTGGGCCTCAGTACAGAGAGGGGGGTTCGAGTGTGGGCCTCAGTGCCCTTAGGGCAGAGACGGAGGTATTGTGGGCCTCAGATCCACGAGGACAGGGACGGAGTAAGTATGGGACCCAACACCACCAGGAGTGAGGGAGTGTGGGCCTCAGTACCCCAGGGCAGGGAGGAAGGTGGGAGTGTTGGCCTCAGTAGCCAGAGGGGGGTTCGAGGACAGGGAGGAAGTGAGGGGCTCAGTACCTCCAGGGAGAGTATGATGGAGCGTGAGCTTCAGGAGCACCAAGGCATGGAGGGAGTGAGTGTGGACCTCAGTACTCCCAGGGCAGGGAGGGAGGGTGCGCCTCAATACATCCAGGGCAGGGAAGGAGTGTGGTCCTCAGTACCCCCATGGCAGGGAGGGAGGGTGTGTGGGCCTCAGTACCTCCAGGGCAGTGAGTGAGCGAGTGTGGGCCTCAGTACTCCCAGGGCTAGGGGGATTGAGTGTGGGCCTCAGTAACCCCAGGGCAGGGAGGTAGGGAGTGGGGGCCTCAGTACCCCCAGGGCAGGGAGGGAGGGATGGAGTGCGGGCCTCATACCCCCAGGGCAGGGAGGAAGGGCGTCTGGGCCTCAGTACCTCCTGTGTAGGAAGCGAGTGTGGGCCTCAGTACACCCACGGCTGGGAGGGAGGGAGAGAGCGTGGGCCTCAGTATACCCAAGACAAGGAGGGAGGTTTTGTGTGCCTCATTATCCCCAAGGCAGGGAGGAAGAGAGGGCATGAGGCCTCAGTACTACCAGGGCAGGCAGTGTGGGCCTCAGTACCACCAGGGCAGGGAGGGAGTGAGTGTGGGCCTCAGTACCTCCTGCGCAGGGAGGGAGTGAGGGCCTCAGTACCTCCAGGAGTGAGGGAGTGAGTGTGGGCCTCCGCTCCCTCAGCGTCGGGAGGGTAGTGGGCTTCAGTACCTCCAGAGAGGGAGTTAGGGCCTCAGTACCTCCAGGGAGGGAGGGAGGGAGGGAGTGTGGCCCTCCGTACCCTCAGGGCAGGGATGGAGGGAGAGAGTGTGGGCCTCAGTACCCCAAGGGCAGAGCGAGAGAATTGGCCTCAGTACCACCAAGGCAGGGAGGGAGGGAGTGTGGTCCACAGTATCGCCAGGGAGGGAGAAAGGGAGTATGGGCCTCAGTATGCCCAGATAGGGAGGGGGTGTGGGCCTATGTTCCCCCAGGGAGGGAGAGAGAGAGTGTGAGCCTCAATACCCACAGGGCAGGGAGGGAGTGTGGGCCTCAGTACCCCCAGGGCAGTGAGGGAGGAAGTCTAGGCCTCACTACCCGCAGGGCAGGGAGGGTGGGAGAATGGGCCTCAGTACCACCAGGGCAGCGAGTGAGAGAGTTTGGGACTCAATACCCTGAGGGCAGGGAGGGAGTGTGGACCTCAGTACCCCCAGGGCAGTGAGTTGGAGAGTGTGTGCCTCAGTACCCCCAGGGCAGGGAGGGTGGGAGGGACTGTGGGCCTCAGTACCTCTAGGGCAGGGAGGCAGTGAGCGTGGGGCTCAGGACCCCCAGTGCAGGGAGGGAGGGAGTGTGGGCCTCAGTTTCCCGAGGAAGGGAGTGTGGGATTGTGGGCCTCAGAACCCCCAGGGCAAGCAGGGAGGTAATTTGGGCCTCAGTACCACGAGGGCAGCAGGGAGGATGTGTGGGATTCAGTACGCCGAGGGCAGGGAGCAACGGAGTTTGGGTCTCAGTACCTCCAGGGCAGGGAGGAACGAATGTGTGCCTCAGCACCTCCAGTACTGGGACGGAACGAATATGGGCCTCAGTACCTCCAGGGCAGGGGAGAGAGTGGGTGTGTGGTCCTCATTACCCCCAGGGCAGGGAAGGAGGGAGTGTGGGCCTCAGTTCTCCCAGGGCAGGGAAGGAGGGAGAGTGGTCCTCAGTTCCCCCAGGGCAGGGAGCGTGGGCCTCAGTTCCCGCAAGGCAGGGACGGAGTGAGTGTGGGCCTCAGTACACTCAGGGCAGGGAGGGAGTGGGGAAGTGTGGGCTTCAGTACCCACAGGGCAGGGAGAGTGGACCTCAATAGCCTTCGGGCAGGGAGGGAGGGAATGTGGGCCACAGTCCCCAGAGGTAGGGATTGTGGGCCTTAATACCCCCAAGGCAGGGAGAGAGGGAGTGTGGGCCTCTGTACCCACAGGGCAGTGAGGGAGGGAGGGTGTGCTGGCCTCAGTACCACAAGTCCAGGGAGGGAGGGAGCGTGGGCCTCAGTCCTCCCAGGGTAGGGAGTGAAGGAGCTTGGGCCTCAGTACCCCCAGGGTATATAGGGAGGGAGTGTGGGCCTTAGTACCCCCAGGGCAGGGAGTGAGGGAGTGAGCATGGGCCTCAGTCCCCCAGGTCAGGGAGGGAGGGAGAGTGGGCCTCAGTACCCCCAGGGCAGGGAGTGAGGGTGTGTGGGCATCAGTACCCCCAGGACAGGGAGGGAGGGAGTGAGTGTGGGCCTCAGTACCCCCAGGACAGGGAGGGAGGCAGTGAATGTGGGCCTCAGTACCCCCACGGCAGCGAAGGAGGGAGTGTGGGCCTCAGTACCCCGAGGGCAAGGTGGGAGGGAGTTTGGGTCTCAGTACCACCAGTGCAGGAAGTGAGGGTGTGTCTGCCTCAGAAACACCAGGACATTGAGGGAGGGAGTGTGGGCCTCAGTACCCCGAGGGCAGGGAGGGAGGGAGTTTGTACTCAGTACCCCCAGGAAAGAGAAGGAATGAGTGTGGGTCTCAGTACTCCCAGGACAGCGAAGGAGGGAGGGATGGTGTGTGGGTCTCAGCACGCTGAGGGCAGGGAGGGTGTGCGGGCATCAGTACCTCCATGAGAGTGAAGGAGGGTGGGAGTGTGGGCCTCAGGTCCCCCAGGGCAGTGAGTGAGCGTGGGCCTCAGAACTCTCAGCGTAGGGAGAGATGGAGTGTGGGCCTCAGTACCACCAGGACAGGGAGACAGGGAGTGCAGGCCTCAGTAGCCCTTGGTCAGAGTGTGAGAGAGTATGGGCCTCAGTACCCCAGGGCAGTGAGGGATGGAGTGTGGGCCTCAGGACCCCCAGGGCAGAAAGGGAGTGAGGGGCTCCGTAGCCCCAGGTCAGAGTGTGAGGGAGTATGGGCCTCAGTACTCCAGGGCGGTGAGGGAGGAATTGTGGGCCTCAGTATCCCCAGTGCAGGGAGGGAGGGAGTGATAGTGTGCCTCAGGACCCCCAGTGCAGAGAGAGAGTGAGTGTGGGCCTCAGTAGCTATACGGCAGGGTAGGAGTGAGAGTGGGCCTCAGGACCCCAAGTGCAGTGAGCGAGTGAGACTGGTCCTCTTGAACCCCAGGGCTGTGAGGGAGGGAGTAGGCGCCTCAGTACCCCCAGGGCAGTGGGGGCGGCAGTGTGTGTGGGCCTCTGGACCCCCAGGGATGGGAGGGAGGGTGATTGGGCCTCAGTACCCTGGGTGCACAGAGGGAGTGTGGGACTAGTACCCCTAGAGCAGGGAGGGAGAGAGTTTGGACCTCAGTATCACCAGGGCGGGGAGGGAGGGAGGGATGTGGGCCTCAATACCCGCGGGGCAGGGAGAGAGTGTCGGCCTCAGCACACCCAGGACAGGGAGGGAGGGTGGGAGTGTGGGCCTCAGTACCCCCAGGGCATGGTGGGAGGGTGTGTGGGCCTCAGTACCTCCAGGGCAGGGAGGGAATGAGTGTGGGCCTCAGTACCCGGAGAGAGGGAGCCAGTGTGGACCTCAGTACCCCCACAGCAATGAGGAGGGAGGGAGAGTGGGCCTCAAGACCCCGAGGGCAGGGCAGGAGGGAGTGTGTGCTTCAGGACCTCGAGGGCAGGGAGGGAGTGATTGCCTCAGTAACCCCAGGGCAGAGAGGTTGACGGTGTGGTCTTCAGTACATTCAGAGCAGGGAGGGAGGGAGGGTGTGTGGGCCTCAGTACATGCAGGGCAGTGAGGGAGTGAGTGCGGGCCTCAGTACCTCCAGGCTAGGGAGGGAGGGAGCGTGGGCCTCAATACCCCCAGGACCGGGAGGGAGGGAGGGAGTGTGGGCCTCAGAACGGCCAGGACAGGGATGGAGTGAGGGTGTGCGGACAGACCAATTGAATAAGTACTTTGGTTTGGTATTCACTAAGGAGGATACAAACAACCTTCCGGATATAAAAGGGGCAGAGGGTCTAGTAAGAAGGAGGTACTGAGGGAAATCCTTATTAGTCGGGAAATTGTGTTGGGGAAATTGATGGGGTTGAAGGCCGATAAATCAGCAGGGCCTGATGTACTGCATTCCAGACTTCTTTAGGAGGTGGCCTTAGAAATAATGGATGCATTGACAGTTATTTTCCAACATTCCATTGACTACATCAGTTCCTATCGAGTGGAGGGTAGCCAATGTAACCGCACTTTTTAAAAAAGGAGGGAGAGAGAAAACAGGGAATTATTGATCGGTCAGCCTGATATCGGTAGTGGGTAAAATGATGGAATCAATTATTAAAGATGTCACAGCAGCGCATTTGGAAAGAGGTGACATGATAGGTCCAAGTCAGCATCGATTTGTGAAAGGGAAATCATGCTTGACAAATATTCTGGAATTTTTTGAGGATGTTTCCAGTAGAGTGGACAAGAGGAAAACCAGTTGATGTGGTATATTTGGACTTTCAGAAGGCTTTCGTCAAGGTCCCACACAAGAGATTAATGTGCAAAGTTTAAACACATGGGATTAGTGTGCTGACGTGGATTGAGAACTGGTTGTCAGACAGGAAGCAAAGAGTAGGAGTAAATGGGAACTTTTCAGAATGGCAGGAGATGACTAGTTGGGTACCGCAAGGTTCTGTGCTGGGGCCCCAGCTATTTACATTGTACATTAATGATTTGGATGGGGGGATTAAAAGTAGTATCTCCAAATTTGCGGATGACACTAAGCTGGGTGGCAGTGTGAGTTGTGAGGAGGATGCTATGAGGCTGCAGAGTGACTTGGATAGGTGAGGTGAGCAGGCAAATGCATGGCAGATGCAGTTACATAGAAACATACAAACATAGAAACATAGAAAATAGGTGCAGGAGCAGGACATTCAGCCCTTCTAGCCTGCAGCGCCATTCAATAAGTTCATGGCTGAACAGGAAACTTCAGTACCCCCTTCCTGCTTTCTCGCCATACCCCTTGATCCCCCGAGTAGTAAGGACTTCATCTAACTCCCTTTTGAATATATTTAGTGAATTGGCCTCAATTACTTTCTGTGGTAGAAAATTCCACAGGTTAACCACTCTCTGGGTGAAGACGTTTCTCCTCCTCTCGGTCCTAAATGGCTTACCCCTTATCCTCAGACTGTGACCCCTGGTTCTGAATTTCCCCAACATTGGGAACATTCTTCTTGCATCTAACCTGTCTAACCCCGTCAGAATTTTAAACGTTCTATGAGGTCCCCTCTCATTCTTCTGAACTCCAGTGAATACAAGCCCAGTTGATCCAGTCTTTCTTGATAGGTCAGTCCCACCATCCCGGGAATCAGTCTGGTGAATCTTCGCTGGACTCCCTCAATAGCAAGAATGTCCTTCCTCAAGTTAGGAGACCAAAACTTTACACAATACTCCAGGTGTGGCCTCACCAAGGTTCTTTACAACTGTAGCAAAACCTCCCTGCCCCTGTACTCAAATCACCTCGCTATGAAGGCCAACAAGCCATTTGCTTTCTGAACCGTCTGCTGTACCTGCATGCCAATCTTCAATGACTGATGTACCATGACACCCAATTCTCGTTGCACCTTCCCTTTTCCTAATCTGTCACCATTCAGATAATAGTCTGTCTCTCTGTTTTTATCACCAAATATAATGTGGATAAATGTGAGGTTATCCAATTTGGTGGTAAAAACAGCGAGACAGCCTATTATCTGAATGGAGACAGATTAGGAAAAGGGGAGGTGCAACGAGATCTGGGTGTCATGGTACATCAGTCATTGAAGGTTGGCTTGCAGGTGCAGCAGTCGGTTAAGAAGGCAAATGGCATGTTGGCCTTCATAGCGAGGGGATTTGAGTACAGGGACAGGGATGTGTTACTACAGTTGTACAGGGCCTTAGTGTGGCCACACCCGGAGTATTGTTTACAGTTTTGGTCTCCTAACTTGAGGAAGGACATTCTTGCTATTGAGGGAGTGCAGCGAAGGTTCACCAGACTGATTCCCGTGATGGCGGGACTGTGATATCAAGAAAGACTGGATCAACTGGGCTTGTATTCACTGGAGTTCAGAAGAATGAGAGGAGATCTCAGAGAATCATATTAAATTCTGACGGTTCTAGACAGGTTAGATGCAGCAAGAATGTCCCGATGTTGGGGATGTCTAGAACCAGGGGTCACAGTCTAAGGATTAGGGGTAAGCCATTTAGGACCGAGATGAGGAGAAACTTCTTCACCCAGAGAGTGGTGAACCTGTGGAATTCTCTACCACAGGTATTTGTTGAGGTCAATTCACTAAATATATTCAACAAGGAATTAGATGTAGTCCTTACTACTCGGGGAATCAAGGGGTATGGTGAGAAAGCAGGAATGGGGTACTGAAGTTACATGTTCAGCCATGAACTCATTGAATGGCGGTGCAGGCTCGAAGTGCCAAATGGCCTAATCCTGCATCTATTTTCTATGTTTCTATGTTTCTCCCCATCTCTAACCCTTCCCCTCCTCGCTCCAAGCCGCCTTTTCCAGGAGCACCTCAGGCGATGCCTCAATTGGAGGGATGAAGGAAGAGCCGAGGGAAACAAAGTGGGAACAATCTCATATCCAGGAACAGGATCTTTCTACTGATGCGCATGTGTCATTGGGATTGGGGCGAGCTGCCGAAACTAGGAGTGGAGTGTCGCGTTCCGGGTCCAGGACCTCCGTCATCCAATTGATGTACCGGAGACTCTGGCCAGCTGTTGGGATATGCCCCCAATGCCTCTAGGAGCTGGTCACCTATGGTCTACAGTCATCCTGGACAAGCTTACCATCTCTCCATTCTCATCTGTCGCTGGTGTACGAGACCTGTGCCTGGTTGCTGCCGGCCAGCGGACAAACGGGGTTGCCTTTTAGCGAGGTTCCTTTGTGTCCGATACCGCCACACTGGAGCTGGGAGTTGTTGGAAGGATCACGTGATAGTCAGAGTAGGAATCACAGGATAGCGCAGATGAATACGTGGCTTGAGCAGTGGTGCAGCAGGGATGGATTCAAATTCCTGGGGCATTGGAACCGGTTCTGGGGGAGGTGGGACCAGAACAAACCGGACGGTCTGCACCTGGGCAGGACCGGAACCAATGTCCTCGGGGGAGTGTTTGCTAGCGCTGTTGGGGAAGATTTAAACTAATATGGCAGGTGGATGGGAACCAATGCAGGGAGACAGAGGGAAACAAAAAGGAGGCAAAAGCAAAAGACAGAAAGTAGATGAGGAAAAGTGAGGGCAGAGAAACCCAAGGCAAAGAACGAAAAGCGCCACTGTACAGCAAAATTCTAAAAGGAAAAAGGCTTCGTGCCTCAATGCAAGGAGTATCCGCTATAAGGTGGATGAATTAACTGTGCAAATAGAGGTTAACAAATATGATGTGATTGGGATTACGGAGACGTGGCTCCAGGATGATCAGGGCTGGGAACTCAACATCCAGTGGTATTCAACGTTCAGGAAAGATAGACTAAAAGGAAAAGGAGGTGGGGGAGCATTGCTGGTTAAGGAGGAAATTAAGGCAATAGTTCGGAAGGACATTAGCTTGGATCTATATGGGTAGAGCTGCAGAATATTAAAGGGCAAAAAACGTTAGTGGGAGTCGTGTACAGACCTCCAAACAGTAGTAGCGATGTTGGGGAGGGCATCAAACATGAAATTAGAGGTGCGTGCAATAAAGGTGCAGCAGTTATAATGGGTGACATTAATATGCACATAGATTGGGTTAACCAAACTGGAAGCAATACCGTGGAGGAGGATTTCCTGGAGTGCATAAGCGATGGTTTTTTAGACCAATATGTCGAGGAACCAACTAGGGGGGAGGCCATGTTAGACTGGGTGTTGTGTAATGAGAGAGGATTAATTAGCAATCTCGTTGTGCGAGACCCCTTGGGGAAAAGTGACCATAATATGGTGGAATTCTGCATTAGGATGGAGAATGAAACAGTTAATTCAGAGACCATGATCCAGAACTAAAAGAAGGGTAACTTTGTAGGTATGAGGCGTGAATTGGCTAGGATAGATTGGCGAATGATACTGAAGGGGTTGACTGTGGATGGACAATGGCAGACATTTAGAGACCGCATGGATGAACTACTACAATTGTACATTCCTGTCTGGTGTAAAAATAAAAAAGGGAAGGTGGCTCAACCGTGGCTATCAAGGGAAATCAGGGATAGTATTAAAACCAAGGAAGTGGCATATAAATTGGGCAGAAAAAGCAGCGAACCCAGGGACTGGGAGAAATTTAGAACTCAGCAGAGGAGAATAAAGGGTTTGATTATGGCAGGGAAAATGGAGTACGAGAAGAAGCTTGCAGGGAACATTAAGATGGATTGCAAATGTTTCTATAGATATGTAAAGAGTAAAAGGTTAGTAAAGACAAACGTAGGTCCCCTACAGTCAGAATCAGGGGACGTCATAACGGGGAACAAAGAAATGGCGGACCAATTGAACAAGTACTTTGGTTCGGTAGTCACTGAGGAGGACACAAACAACCTTTTGGATATAAAAGGGGTCGGAGGGTCGAGTAAAGAGGAGGAACTGAGGGAAATCATTATTAGTCGGGAAAATCTGTTGGAGAAATTGATGGGATTTAAGGCCGATAATTCTCCAGGGTCTGATGGACTGCATCCCTGAGTACTTAAGGAGGTGTCCTTGGAAATAGTGGATGCATTGACCGTCATTTTCCAACATTCCACTGACTCTGGATCAGTTCCTATGGAGTGGAGGTTAGGCAATGTAACCCCACTTTTAAAAAAAGGAGGGAGAGAGATAACAGGGCCTGACATCGGTATTGGGTAAAATGATGGAATCAATTATTAAGGATGTCATCGCAGTGCATTTGGAAAGAGGTGATATGATAGGTCCAAGTCAACATGGAATTGTGAAAGGGAAATCATGCTTGACAAATCTTCTGGAATTTTTTGAGGATGTTTCCAGTAGAGTGGACAAGAAAGAACCAGTTGATTTGGTATATTTGGACTTTCAGAAGGCTTTCGACAAGGTCCCACACAAGAGAATAATGTGCAAAGTTAAAGCACATGGGATTGGGGGTAGTGTGCTGACATGGATTGAGAACTGGTTGTCAGACAGGAAGCAAACAGTAGGAGTATATGCGGAATTTTCAGAATGGCAGGAGGTGACTAGTGGCGTACAGCAAGGTTCTGTGCTGGGGCCCCAGCTGTTTACACTGTATATTCATGATTTAGACGAGGGGATTAAATGTAGTATCTCCATATTTGCTGATGACACTAAGCTGGTTGGCAGTGTGAGCTGCGAGGAGGATGCTATGAGGCTGCAGAGCGACTTGGATAGGTTAGGTGAGTGGGCAAATGCATGGCAGATGAAGTATAATGTGGATAAATGTGAGTTGTCCACTTTGTTGGTAAAAACAGAGAGACAGACTATTATCTGAATGCTGACAGATTAGGAAAAGGGGAGGTGCAACGAGACCTGGGTATCATGGTACATCAGTCATTGAAGGTTGGCATGCAGGTACAGCAGGCGGTTAAGAAAGCGAATGGCATGTTGGCCTTCATAGCGAGGGGATTTGAGTACAGGGGCAGGGAGGTATTGCTACAGTTGTACAGGGCCTTGGTGAGGCCACACCTGGAATTTTGTGTACTGTTTTGGTCTTCTAACTTGAGGAAGGACATTCTTGCTATGGAGGGAGTGCACCGAAGATTCACCAGACTGATTCCCGGGATGGCGGGACTGAGATATCAAGAAAGACTGGATCAACTGGGCTTGTATTCACTGGAGTTCTGAAGAATGAGAGGGGATCTCACAGAAATGTTTCAAATTCTGATGGGTTGAGACAGGTTGGATGCAGGAAGAATGTTCCCGATGTTGGGGAAGTCCAGAACCAGGGGTCACAGTCTAAGGATAAGGGGTAAGCCATTTCGGACCGAGATTAGGAGAAACTTCTTCACCCAGAGAGTGGGGAACCTGTGGAATTCTCTACCACAGAATGTTGTTGAGGCCAATTCACTAAATATATTCAAAAAGGAGTTCGATGTACTCCTTACTACTAGGGGGATCAAGGGGTATGGCTAGAAAACAAGAATGGTGTTGCATGTTCCGCCATGCACTAATTGAATGGCGGTGCAGACTCGAAGGGCGGAATGGCCTAATCCTGCACCTGTTTTCTATGTATCTATGTTTTCTATGTTACTCAGAGTCCGACCATTTAATGTGTATTACCTTTCCTTGTAAGCCCCACCCCCAAATGCATGACTGAGACGTGTGAATGCATGGGCCTTGCTCTAAAAATTCATTAGACAGCGGTCCTCCACCAACCTCTCCTCGCCACACAGCACTGCCCACAATTATTAAGTTCCACGGCGCGGCCCTGGAAAACTTGGACCATTTCCCATACCTCGGGAGCTGCTATAAACCAGAATAGGCATTGACGACGAGATTCAATGCTGGCTCCAGTGCGCGAGTGCAGCCTTCGGCCGCCTGACGAAAAGAGCTTTTGAAGACCAGACCCTCAAACCTGCCACCAAGCTCGTGGTCTAAAGGGCTGTTTTAATTTCCGCCCTCCTGTTTGGATCAGAAACAAGGACCATGTACAGCACACACCATAATTCGCAGGAGAAATACTACCAACAATGTCTCCGCAAGACCCTACAATCGACTCGGAGGACAGGCCCACCAATATCACCTTTCCCGATCAGGACAACATCCCCAGCATTGAAGCACTGACCACACTTAATCCACTCCACTGGGCAGGCCACAAAGTTCGCATGCCAGAAACAAGACTCCCAATGCAAGCGCTCTACTCGGAGCTCCTTCATGGCAAACGAGCCAACGGTGGGCAGAGGAAACGTTGCAAGGGCATTTTCAACGGCTCCCTGAAAAATGCAACATCCTCACTGACACGTGGGAGTCCCTGGACAAAGACCACCCGAAATGGAGAAAGTGCATTCGGGAGGGTACTGAGCACCTCGAGTCTCGTCGCCGAGAGCATTCAGAAATCAAGCGCAGGCAGCGGAAAGATCATATGGTAAACCAGTCTCAGCCACTCCTTCCCTCACCGACTCTCAGTCCTACCTGTGACACAGGCTGTGGATCTCGTAATGGACTGTTCCGTCAGCTAAGGACTCATTTTTGGAGTGGAAGAAAGTTTTCCTCGAATCCGAGGGACTGCCTATGATGATGGCAGTGAGAAACCAACAGGGGAAGTGAGATAAAGATGAGACTGTTACTGTGATACAGAGACACACCAGCAGTGGGAGTGAGATAAATGTGACCTGATACTGTGATACGATTAATGTGCAAAGTTAAAGCACATGGGATTGGGGGATAGTGTGCTGACGTGGATTGAGAACTGGTTGTCAGTCAGGAAGCAAAGAGTAGGTGTAAATGGGTATTTTTCAGAATGGCAGGCAGTGACTAGTTGGTTAACGCAGGGATCAGTGCTGGGGCCCCAGCTGTTTACATTGCACATTAAAGATTTCGAAGAGGGGATTAAATGTAGTAACTCCAAATTTGCGGGTGACAGTGTGAGCTGCGAGGAGGATGATATGAGGCTGCGGAGTGACTTGGATTGGTTAGGTGAGTGGGCAAATACATGGCAGATGCAGTATAATGTGAATAAATGTGAGGTTATCCACTTTGGTGGTAAAAACAGAGAGACAGACTATTATCTGAATGGCGACAGATTAGGAAAAGGGGAGGTGCAACGAGACCTGGGTGTCAGGGTTTTAGCAGTGGAATGTTTGCAGATGGAAAGCTCAGAACCAAAAATCAGGTTAAGATCTTACAGACTTGCTCGATCCATCAGGACCTAATTATGACCAGCCTTTGCACATGGAAGGGGACAGCAGCGATTGCAGCATGAACAAACTGCACACGTGTTCCTGTGTGTACGTGGCTTCAGCCGATCGCCTGAACTGGTGACACACGTGCACCGGCACACTGGGCACGGTGGGAAGGGAATCAGGTTCTCGTCTGTGTCGGAGCATCATCCGCGCAGTCACATCAGGGACAGTCCGTTTTCCTGCTCCAGGTGTGGAAGGGGCTTTGGTTATCCATCCCATTTGATGAGAGACCAGCGAGTTCGCACTGATGAGAGACCGTTTAACTGTTCTGACAGTGGGAAGAGCTTTCAACACTTGAGGAACCTAACAACACTACAGAGAGTTCATACTTTTCCCTGTGTGCGAAGGGATTCACTCTGTCTTCTACCCTGCTGATCCACCAACGAGTTCCCACTGATGAGAGAGCACTTACACGTTCCGACTTTGGGAAGAGATTTATATGCTCTGGGGAACTGAAGCACCGCCAGCTTGTTCATGCTGATAAGAGACCATTTATTTATTCTGACTGTGGGAAGCACTTTAAACGCACTGGGGAATCTGACCACACACCAGCAACTTCATAGTGGGGAGTGGCCGTTCAACTGCACCGTGTGTAAGATCGTTTTGTTTATCCATCCCTCCTGCGGACCCACCAGGGAACTCACATTGATGAGAGTGCCTTCAAACATTCTCACTATGGGAAGATCTTCAAAACCTGTAATAGCCTGCAGAGACTCGAGCCTGTGCACACTGTTCTGTGATTCTTTAGAATCAGAGGACGTGATTCAATTCATCGTGACTGCGCTAGCTCTTTGACTGAGCAGTCCTATTTAGTCCTTCAGCCCAGCTTTATTCCTATAAACCTGCAAATTAGTCCTCTTCAAGTACATGTCCTATCGCCTTTTGAAAGTTCCTATGGAACCTGATTATACGACCCTTTCAGATATTGCGTTACAGACCTTAACACACCTCTATGTGAAAACAATTCTCATTTTCCTCTAATTCTTTTAGCAATTATTTTAAATATGTTCTCTGATTATTGGCCCATTTGCCAGAGGAAACAGATTCTCATTACTTGCTCCAACACGACCCGTCATAATTTTGAATACCTCTATTAGTTCTCCCTTTAAACTTCTCAGCTCTAAGAAAAACATTCCCAGCTTCTCCAATCTCTGCACATAACTGAAGTTCCTCATCCCTGGTAAACCTCCTTTGCAAACTCTCCAAGGCTGTTACATCCTTCCCCAAAGTATGATGCCCAGAAATATACACAATGCACAAGCCAAGGCCTAACCAGTGATTTGTAAATGTTTTGTCATAACTTGCTTGTTGTTGTATTGCATGGCCCTATTTACAAAGCCAAGGATTCCATCTCCTGAACCGCTTTATCAATTTGCCATGATACTATCAAAGATTTGTGAAATGCATCCACAGGTCCCTCTGCTCTTTCACTCCCGCTCAAAATAGTACAATTTAGATTAAACGGCCTCTCTATACTGTTACTCCCAAAGTGCATCATCTCACACTACTCTATACTAAACTGCATTTGCTATGTGTCTGCCCATTTCACAGACTGTCTACATCCTCCTGAATCTGCTGCATTCCTGCTCACTATTAATACATTGCCAAGTACTGTATAATCAATAAACATTGAAATTGTACACCCATATCCAAGTCCATGTCATTTATAGATATATAAAGAAAAGCAATGGCCCTAATACTGCAAAGTATTAATACAAATATTAATACAAGTATTGCTAATATGCTACGGGAACAACGGCAATAGAGGGCACCGTGGAATCTGCCACCAGTTGGTGGCCACTTTATTGCCATTTTCTGATGGTCATGGGTGGCGTAAAGCCCGCAAATTTTTCGCCTTCAGTGTTAAATAAATTTTGAGATCATTAAAATGCAAATTATTAAGCACAAATCAGTTTTGCATGAATTAGTTAGCTGGTAGTTAATAACTGGTCAACAGATTTCATCATTCACACACCACAGCATTCGGCGTTTGATTTTGCGATGCTTCTGCCATGTCTTGATCTGAGAATAATATCTGATCTGATGTAGTCTGTCACATCTACGCTGAACCTCCCCTTCAACAGGCCAAGCACCATGTCGTTTTCTACAAACTCTCACAACGCTTCAGTGGAACAGATATTCTGCTGTCTGATAGCCATTCTCCTCGGCAGTGAAATCAGGCCGTATTAGAGTACCTTCACTCCCATCAATTTACCCAACACAATTTCCCGACTAATAATGATTTCCCTCATTTCCTCCTTCTTACTAGAGCTTCTGACCCGTATTATATCTGGAAGGTTGTTGTGTCCTCCTTAGTGAATAGCGAAGCAAAGTACTTGTTCAATTGGTCTGCATTTTGTTTGTTCCCAGTTATGACTTTCCCTGATTTTGACTGCAGGGGACGGACGTTTGTTTTTACTAAACTGAATTCCAATGAGTAAAGGCCCAGCCGACTCAAGGTTTCCTTATAATTCAAACCCGACATCCGCGGATTCAAACCAGTGAACCTTCTCTCAGCTGGCTACAAAGCAAGTATATCCTTTCCTAAATATGGAAACAAAAACTTCACGCACTATTACAGGTGTTGCCTCACCAATACCTTCTATAGGTTTAGCAAGACTTCCCTGCTGTTATACTGCATCCCGTTTGCAACAAAGGCCAAGAAGTCTGTTGCATTCCTGATCATTTCCTGCACCTGCATACTATCCTTTTCTGTGTCATGCACAAGTGCCCGCAGATCCCGCTTGCAATCTTTCTCCATTTCAATAATAACTTGGTCTTTGATTCTTTTTTCTGCCAAAGTGCATGAGCTCATACTTTCCAGCATTATAGTCCATCTGCCAAATTTTCTTCACGGTCGAAGACACTAAAATATTGCATTAGTGAATAATGAAGGGTCTATAGGTAGGGAGGAACTTAATACAATCACTGTCACTAAAGAAGTAGCACTCGGTAAAATGATGTGTCTAAAGGTAGACAAGTCCCCTGGAACTGATGCTTGCATCCTAGTGTCCTAAAAAAAAGAGCATGCAGAGATAGTTGATGGATTGTTTGTAATTTACAAAAATTCCCTGGATTCTGTGGAGGTCCAAGCGGATTGGAATATCGCAAATGTAATGCACCCCTATTTACAAAAGGAGGCAGATCGAAAGGAGGAAACTATAGACCAGTTGGCCTAACATCTGTCGTTGGGAAAATTCTTGAGAATTCTATTAAGGAAGCAGTAGCTGGACATGTTGAAAATCAAGAATCAATCAAGCAGAGAAAGCATGGTTTTATGAAAGGGAACTCATGTTTGGCAAACTTGCTGGAGTTTTTTGAGGATGTAACAAGCAGGGTGGATAAAGGGGGACCAGTGGGTGCATTGTAATTGAACTTCCAGAAGGCATTTGACAAAGTGCTACATAAAAGGTTGCTGCACACGATAAAAGTTCACGGGATTATGGCTAATATATTAACATGGATAGAGGATTGGCTAACTAACAGAAAAAAGAGGGTCGGGATAAATGAGTCATTATCCGGTTGGCAAACAGTAACTAGTGGGCTGCTGCATCGATTGTTGCTGGGGCCTCAACTATTCAAAATCTATATTAATGATTTCAATGAAGGGACCGAGTGTAATGTAGCCAAGTTTGCTGATGATACAAAGATGGTTGGGAAAGCAAATTGTGTGGAGGACACAAAAAAGCTGCAAAGCGATAGACATGCTAAGCGAATGGGCAAGAATTTTGCAGATGGATTATAAAGTCGGAAAAAGTGAGATTATCCACATTAGCAAAAACACATACAAAAGCAAATTATAATTTAAATCGAGAAAAATTACAAAGTGCTGTAGTACAAAGGGACAAGGAGGTCCTTGTGCATGAAACACAAAAAGATAGTATGCATGTACAACAAGTGATTAGGAAGGCAAATTGAATATTGTCCTTTATTGCAAGAGGGATAGAGTTTAAATGTACAGACGTCCTGCTACAACTGTACAGGGTGTTGGTGAGAGCTGGGAAGGTAAGGGGAGCAAAGTGAGTACTTAAATAGAAATAGAGAGTGGGGGTAGCCGGGTGAACAGAGTGACTGTTTAATTTCAGGCAGAAGTCAGGTGCGATAAGGGGAACACAGTGATTGTTTAAATAAAAATAAAGAATGGGAAAATTCTTGGAACGCAGCAAAAGTTTAAGTAGAAATAAGGAGGGGCATTAGAGGAATGCTGCAGCTGGTTTGTTAGCAATAGGGACATGGTGTGGCAGATAAACCATTTATTTAGAAATAGAGGACTTGGAAAGAATTTCACTGTTTAATAACAAATCGAGGAAACGGGACTGTCAGGGCACGACATTAATTCATTCAGTAGAAATAGAGGAAGTCAAGGCAACACGTAAACTTTTAAGTACAAAGAGGGCTAATGAATGTATGGGACGCAGTGTGACATGATAATGTAAAGGTAAATTTAGATTTATATTATAACTGTACACATTGGATGATATTATCAATTGTACCTCGGCTTCTCATGATGGCAGCTGTGTGCAGATGCATCGCTGCCCGACGGAATTAAAACTGCCTGCAGCCAGTTGGGGTTAATTATTGTTGCACGTTCAATGAGAATGTACCTATAGCACAAAACTGCACTGAACGCAATCGCACTTTTCCCCGGAGCTGGATGCCAGCCGGACTGGCAGAGCCTTAGATTCACGGAGGCCTGCAACCATGTGGATTTTGACTTTTGGAGAATCTCAGGATCAAGTGGGACGTTAAAGTGCGACGGGTCAAGTGTCCACGTAATCACAATTATTCAATGAACCCGATTGACATTTAAAGTACGAAGGCTATTGTTAGAGGAAGGTTTGCAACAAGGTTGAAGTGAGGTGGTATAGGTATGTTGAGCAGGCAGTACATACAATGGTACTTAAACACAGACTTAAAAGGTGCTCAGAACATCCACTTTTGATGATTGTTGCTTGATGACTGAAATGTGTCACCGTTCTGAGCTGAATATCTTATACTTTTAAAATGTCTAATACTCATTACAAACAGCTATTTTCTTTAAATTGCGCTCACTTTCCCACCACACAATTCTTTATTACATAATTATATAATCGTTAAAATTCAACGCAACGTAAAGAGAATTAATTTACATATCTGTTATCAATCAAAATAGTTTTCTTGCTAAAAAAGCTGTTTTTCCCCATTGGCAGAGCAATATTATTAGAACATAAGAAATAGGAGCAGAGGTAGGCCATAAAGCCCCACGAGCCTACTGTGCCATTCAATAAGATCATGGCTGATCTGATCATGGACTCAGCTCCACTTCCCTGCCCACTCCTAATAACCCCTTACCTCCTTATCATTTAATAAACTGTCTATTTCTGTATTAAGTACATTTAATGTTCTAGCTTCCATAACTCTCTGATGTACCGAATTCCACAGATTCACAACCCTCTGGGAGAAGAAATGTCTCCTCATCTCAGTTCTAAATGGGCGGATCCTTATTCTAAGATCATGCCCTCTAGTTCGAGTATCCCGCACGAGTGGAAACATCCTCGCTGGATACACCTTGTCAGGCCCCCTCATAATTTTATACGTTTCGTTAAGATCACCTCTCATTCTTTTCGAATTCCAATGAGTCGAGGCCCAAGCTACTCAAACTTTCCTCATAAGTCAACAAAAGCATCCCCGGGATCAACCGAGTGAACTTCTCTGAACTTCCTCCACAGCAAGTATATCCTTTCGTAAATATGGAAACCAAATATGCACGCAGTATTCGAGATGTGACCTCACCAATACCCTGTACAGCTGTAACAAGACATCCCCTTTGCAATAAATGCCAAGATTCCATTGGACTTCCTTATCAATTGCTATACCTGCATATTATCCTTTTGTGTTTAATGCACTAGTACCCCCAGTTCCCGCTGTACTTTAGCATTTTGTAATCTTTCTCCATTTAAAAAATAACTTGCTCTTTGTTTTTTTTCTGCCAAATTGCATGAGCTCACACTTTCCAACAGTATACGGCATCTGCAAATGTTTGCCCACTCACTTAGCCGGTCTATGTCCGTTTATATGTTTTAATGTTGCTATTCCGCCCATTTTTGTATCGTCAGCAAACTTGGCTAAGTTACTCTCAGTCTCTTCTTGCAAGTCATTAATATAGATTTATAATAGTTGGTGTACCAGCACTGATCCCTGCGTCAACCAACTCATAACTGATTGCCAACCAGAGAATTAACAATTTTTCCCGACTCTCTGTTTTCTGTTGTGAGTCAATCTTCAATCATGCTAAAATATTACCCCCAACACTGTCAGCTTTTATCCTGTGCAGTAATCTTTTGTGTGGCACCTTGTCAAATGCCTTCTGGAAGTCCAAATGCATCACATCCACTGGTTCCCCTTTATCCACTCTGTTCCTTACATCCTCAAAAATTCCAGCAAATTTGTCAAACACGACTTCCCCTCCATAAATCCATGCTGACTCAGCCTGACCAAATTATACTTCTCCAAATGTGTTGCTACTGCTTCTTTATTAATGGATTCCAAAATGTTCCCAACCACAATTGTTAAGCTAACTCGTGTATGGCTTCCTGCTTTTTGGCTGCCTCCTTTTTTGAATAGGGGCGTTCCATTTGCAGTTATCCAATCTGCTGGAACTTCCCCAGAATCCAGGGAATTTTGCTAAATTACAATCAATGCATCCACATTCCCTGCCGCTACTTCTCTTAAAAACCTAGGATGCAAGCCATCAGGTCCAGGGGATTTTCCTGTCTTTCGTTCCATGTTCTTATTGATTACCACCACTTTTGTGATTATGATTGTGTTAAGTTTCTCCCCACACTCAGATCCTCGCCCTATAGACGCTTGAATATCCACTGATGGAATATTGTTATTGTTGCCTACCGTAAAAACTGCTACAAAATACTTGTTTAATGATTCTGCCATCTCCATATTCCCCGTTACTAATTCACCTCTCTTGCCCTCTAAGGGATGAACATTTACCTTAGCCATTCTTTTTCTTTTTATATACCAACGGAAACTCTTGCTATCTGTTTTTACATGTTGTCCCAGTTTACATTCATATTCTATATTCACTTACTTAATCATTTTTAATCATTCTTTGCTTACTTTTAAAAGCTTCCAAATCTTCTGTCCTCGCAATATTTTGGCCGCTTTGTATGCCTTTGCTTTTAATCGGACACCGTCATTTATTTCTTTAGTTTCTCTATAATCTTAGCTCGTTAGGTTATCGATAGTTTCACTCTTGATCAATATAATTACAATCCTACCAAGTAAAACATTGAATTATGAATCTTGTTTTGTTTATGTATCATTAATATCTATTAAAATGATGATGTTTGCCCAGATGTTTTCGCTTGCAGACCAACTCCATCCCACACTTTCTCAAATGATTACCTTTCTCTGAGATTTATGAATCTGCTTTCAAAGACATGTCTTTTTTACAATCTCTTAGTCCTTCATCCTGCAGTCAGCCTTGACCCATCAGCCTCGTGGCATGTTAGAGGTAATTACACTTAACATGCAAAGGCTAAAGATTGACATCGCTGCAAGATAAAGAGAAACCAATACAATAAAACATTATCACAGTTCAGGGTAGTCTGTGCCTCCTCTGTTGACATTGGAATACTTTAGGCTATCACGAAACAACTTCTCATCCTTATCATATATCTCTCTCGACATTTACGCAGATCTTCACCTTTGGCTTTTATACATTCCTCACTCTCTCGAGAGGCTTTAACCATTTCCTGCAGTGATGTTATCAGCGTGACTGAACATGTATTGGAACCGTTCCTCAGGACAGATTCTTCATGAATATCACATGCTGGTTGCTTCAAGCACCACACATTATTTCTGCACATACAGCAATGGACCGATAATTTCGGTCTCGTGGGGTCCATGCGAATTTTGCATGGACCCGAAGCGGCCTCGCAAAAGTCATAATTCGGGGTGCAATGTGCATGCGCCGAAAACCGGCTTTTTCGATCTGTCAAAATTTCTCTAACAGAGGGAACGCATCCAGGGAGAACGATATCTACGCGCCGGATGTTGGGCTGTTTGCACAATTCATGCCCAGCGAATCTCCTTCAAACTTTTACGTCTGGTAAAAGCAGGTGCACAACTTACTTTTACCAGCGTAACAATTTTAAAACATAGATAATTTAATCATTCATTTTTATGTTAAAATCCCTATCCATCAAGGTAAATTTATTTTAACCTTATTAAACCACGTTAAAAATCAAAAAATGTTTTTAAAACATTTAATTACATTTAATTGCAATGAATGTTAAGTATGTGAATTTAAAAAAAAATGTCGTGCTGTGTTTCTTATTTTAGGGGTTATTCTCATTGATAGTAATGGGAATTCGCATGTTTTTCAATGAGAATACAAGATAGTTATTTTGGTGCATGCCCACGTCATAGCGACATACATATATGTACGTGACAGTCATATCTGCATACACAGTGAATGAAGGCCATAGAAAGGTGTCATATGTTTCTCCTGGAGCAACAGTTTTGTAGATTTGTTTCGGGTTGGATGTGTTCGTCCGAAGGAAGCCTCGGACCGCAATACTCCCCCCCCCACCCCCCGCGCCCCAATATCATAAGATCAGGAAGCACCAAAGTTCTCATAGAAGCCAAAGCAGACCTTTTTGGCGACTGATCAATGGATCCGGGGTCTGGGCGTGTTTGACTGGAATCTGACCTTGAATGTCCTGATTTTTTGGGGGGGATGAAGCTACCAAATACATTCTTCTCATTGTTCAGGATAAGCAAGGACACAACCATCTCCAAAAAGGAAAGTATGAATAAACAATTTTGGCTGCACTTTTCTAATTTTGACTAGATTGTGTGTTGATACCAGGCTGATATATTTTTTTCCCGTAGTACGAATGTGATTTAATTTAAGACAGGAATGGACAGGGCAGGTACAAGCAGTATGCTTCCATTCGTTGTGCCATCTGTAAACATATTCCATACATTACAGAATCATTGTAAGTAAGTGAAAGCTGATAGTAGGAGAACTCTCTTCACAGGGAGAGTTGTGGCATAGTGGCATTAACAGAGTCAGAAAATATATCAATATTCAAGATTAAATTGAGAATATCGATAAAGAAATGTAGGTTTAAGGGATGTTGAGACAGAGCCGATAAAGTGATTGAACATATTTTTAGTGTGTTTGGTAAACGCCGACGAGAACTTGTTGGGTGAATAGTTAATTCCTCTGTTCGAAATTTCAACATTGTGATGACCAGTTGAGATGTTTAGCAAATTGCTGTGTACAAAGATGTCTAAGGCTACATTGAGGAGTCAGGTTCCTACCTTCTCCATCAGTCGTTTTCGTACCTTGTAGAATGCTTGTATACCCTTTTTTAAAGATGGAGACCATTGCTCGGCACAGTAATCCAAGTATGGTCTAAACACGTTTCGTGCATTTCAAGACAACTGCTCTGTTTTCCATTCTATCACCCTTAGAAATGAACCCCAGTGTTTAGTTTGTTTTATGTGGCTTTGATAATTAAGCAATTTGTGAATCTTGTTATAGCTGATAAAGCATCTTTTGACGAGTCATAGAAAGCACCATCTTATCACTTAGTCTAAAACATCAGCTTGCATTTATACAAAATCTCTTTGAATCTCGAACGGAAAGAAAGCTGCTTCAGCGGGAATCGATAATGTTCAGCCGGGGAAAGCAGCAGGCAACACACATACGGCGCAACATGGGTGAAATGTTTTCTGATACATGATCATTATCACAAAAACAAACTATTTTCATCCGAACAGAAAGAAGGCCATTCTCAACTGGAAAACAGATTACAATTTAGCTCTAGTTTAGATAGGATACTTTGTTTCCATTCTTTATTTTTTAACCAGTATCAGAATCAATGTACAAGGAGATTTCACCACCTTTTTCAGCTCGTCCCTGAATTTAGTTTGAGTAACTGCATAGATACACGTGTTTGTACATGAACTCAAAGATATGAGCATATATCCGGTTTCTGTGGCGATGTAGGCAGGAGCTGCATAATCACCACGGTAATGCGCGGTATTTGTCAATCCGGTCGTTAAAAAACTAACCACAGCTGTTAGCCACAACACCATCAAACTGCCCGATGCACTGAACAATAAAATAATAGATTTTCTGCGGTTCTCCATCTCGGGATCACTCTGATTCTCACTACTGTGACCCCGGAGTCTACTGCGGGCTCTACTGGCCACTAAAATACGTCTGACTGTCAAACAATTAAACAGCAATATCAGTGCAAACGGAATCCATGGCGCTAATGCACTTTGCAGCCATGAGAATCCGACGCCTGCAGGCGAAGTAAAGAAGTCAATTCTGGGGAGACATCCCCAATGAATATTGTGAATTATTCGTTCAAATTTACATGCAAACAAAAATGGAAGGCTCTGAAAATAGATCAGGACAGAGGCCGTTGTTATAACCGCGGCTGCCTTTCTCACTGTGCAATACTTCGTTTTAAACTTTTGACAACATATAGATACAAATCGGTCAACTGTGAACAAGACTGTATACCACACCGACAGATTCAGGCTGGTAGAATTGATGTAAATAATAAATTTACAAACGGCGGTGTAGGAAAGGAAGGAATTTGGAAAGTGATATGCACAAATGTGATGCATTATTACTTTGAAGATCATGACCAGTAGATCTGCTGTTGCCATGGCCCCCATGTAGACAGAGACAGATTTGGAAAGGCCGCAGCTTCCTCGGAAGAGGATCACGATTGTCAGTAGGTTCGCTATAAGAGAGCGGGAAAAGAGGTCATAAGAACATAGAAAATAGGAGATAGGAACAGGAGTCGGCCGTACGGCCCCTCGAGCCTGCTACGCAATTCAATAAGATTATGGGTGATTCGATCATGGATTCAGCTCCACTTCCCCTCTCGCTCCCCATAACCCATTAGCCCTTATGGTTGAAGAAACTGTTTAATTCTCTCTCAAATTTATTCAAAATTCCAGCTTCTACAGCTATCTGAGGAAGCGAATTCCGCAGATTTAGAACCAGCTGAGAAAAGACGTTTCTCCGCATCTCTGTTTTAAATGGGCGACCCCTTATTCCAAGATTGTGCCCTCTACTTCTAGCCTCTCCCATCAGTGGAAACGTCCTTCTGCATCCACCTTTTCAAGCCCCCTCATAATCTTATACGTTTCGATTAGGTCACCTATAATTCTTATGAATTCCAATGAGTAGAGACCCAGCATACTCAACCTTTCTCCTAAGTCAAACCCCCTCATCCACGGAAACAACCTAATGAACCTTCTCCGAACTGCATCGAAAGAATTATATCCGTTCGGAAATATGGAAACCAAAACTGCACGCAGTATTCCAGGTGTGGCCTCACTAGTACCTTATATAGCTGTAGTAAGACTTCCCTGCTTTTATACTCCATCCTCTTTGCAATAAAGGCCAATATACCATTTGTCTTCCTGATCACTTGCTCTTCCTGCATACTACCCTTTTGTTTTTCGTGCACAAGTACTCCTTGGTCCCGCTGTACTGCAGCACTTTGCAAACTTTCTCCATTTAAAAAATAACTTGCTCTTTGATTTGTTCGGCCAAAGTGCATGGCCTCACAATTTCCAACATTATATTCCATCTGCCAAATTTTTGCCTACTCACTTAGCCTATCTATGTCCTTTTGCAGGTTTTTGCGTCCTCCTTACACATTGCTTTTCCTCCCATCTTCGTATTGTCAGCAAACCTGTCTAGGTTACGCTCGGTTCCTTCCTCCAAGTTGTTAATATAGAAGGTAAATAGGCAGTAACAGGGAACTCAGCTAAATCTTGCACTTATTCTAGAGAGATGCAATGATATATTCCTATTACATTTTTATAAAGTTGAGTGCTGGTGACATTTTGGGAAAAGTATTACATCATTCTTCCACTCAATACCGAGGGTCTGAGAACCCACAGTCCATCAAACTTCATTTAGACATTCTCCTCTACATTCTGGAGATCAGACGCAGTTTGGGTGACCGCTATTCGGAACACCTCTGATCATTCCACAAGGTTGACCCCGAGATTCCAGTCGCCTGTCGCTTTAATTATCCGTTCCACTCGCACTCTGACTTCTCCGTCCTCCGACTCCTATATTGTTCCAATGAAGCTCAAGGCAAGCTCGATGAAAAGCACCTCATCTTTCATTCAGGCACTTTGCAGCCTTGTGGACATAACTTCGATTTCAACAATTTCAGACCATTATCTCTCCACACACTTTGCTCCCTTTCCTCGCTTTTTTTTTAGAAAGCCTTTCCCCATCCTTTATTTTTATTTCGTTTTACTTTTTCCATGGTAGATGACAATAATTCCGCCATTCACACCATATCGAGACTCAACTTTTGTTTCCTATCTTTTGCATTTACAATCTCAATTCAGCCCATCATCCTCTTTGTCACTCAAATCACTTCTGTTTTCCTCCCTATCATATAACCTTCCATTTTGTTATTTGCACATACCCCTTGCTCTCATTTTCAGGGCGCCAGCAATTACATATGAATCTCTTTCATTTCGAACTATTGCGTGTTCTGATCAAGGTTTATCGAACTGAAAACTTAAACCCCTTTTCTCTCTCCACAGATGCTGCCTGACCTGCTGAGAGTTCCAGCATTCTCTGTTTTTACTTCAGTCAGCTGTTGCCGGGGCTGTGGCCGAGGCTCACTTGTAATCAATCGGGGAAATTGTAATGGAGAATGACCTACCACCGCCAACACCCAGGCACAGATGGATCAACGGCTGGGGTGTGGTCGGAGGCCAAATTTGAATATGGGCGACATTGGATCAGCCTTCCGTCAAAGATCTCTCCCGATTGTTATTCCAGTCGCTATTGGCCCTGACACCAGTTTGACGCTTTATGCACATGCTAACTTTGTGGTCCAGGCCAAGTGGCAGTACATAAGAAAATAGAAAAATAGAAAAATGGAAACATGGAGATTAGATGCAGAAGCAAGCCATTCGGCCATTCGTGCCTGCAACGCCATTCATTAAGATCATGGCTGATCATTCAACCTCAGTACCCGTTTCCTGCTTTCTCTCCATACCCCTTGATCCCGTCGGCTGTAAGGGCCATTTAGACAACCCTTTTGAAAATATCTAACGAACTGGCCTCAACTAATTTCTAAGGTGGAGAATTCCACAGGTTAACCATTCTCTGAGTGAAGAAGTTTCTTCTCCTCTCGGTCCTAAATGTCTTACCCTATATTCTTAGATTGTGACCCTTGGTTCAGGAACTTCCCAGCATTGGGAACATTCTTCTTGCCTTTAACATGTCCAATCCTGTCAGAATGTTATATGTTTCGATGAGAACCCCTCTCATTCTTCAAGAATCCAGTGGATACAAGCTCAGTTGATCAAGTCTCTACTCATATATTGGTCGTGCCATCCCGGAAAATAATCTGGTGAACTTTCGCTGTACTGTCCCAATAGCAAGAAATTCCTTCCTCGCAGGGATGGTGCAGTTACATGTAAAAGCCCCAAAAAGCCGATCCTTGGATGGTTCTGCAACTTAGTCATATTCGAGAGACAATAAAGAAGTGGATTGCCTTACATACATCGAAACATATATTTGAATGCAGTGTGGAGAGCTTAAATCAACCCACCATGTGGCTGGTATCGTGTGATGCACGGAGCTAGTTTTATAAGGTACTACCACAGGGAGTAATCGATAGGATTTTACATTGAATTTCATCAGTTTAATTGGCGAAGTGGATCCCGGGAGTGGCATCGGGTGTCAGCTGTCTTAAATATAATTTCCAAAAAATTACTAGTAATATATCACTTCAAATAAAACATCTAGCTGAGATAAACATAAAATGTTGGTCACAACTCAACCCTTTTCATGTTTCTAATTGCCCAGACATAGCTGTTAATTCTCAGAGCAGGAGCTCGTGGAGCTGCGAAGGTTGTTGGCAGCCGAGGGAAGACTAGCAGCTCGCTGAGTGGCAATTATTGCTGAAAATATATTTCACAGTCACTTGCTGCATGGTGCTGGTTGCAGAACAAGTGATTATCAGCTTAATGCAGAAAGGCAACAAAGGCACATATTGCATGATTATATGTCTACTAAGCTGTAGCGATCTATGTACTGTTACAGTGGCCGCGGCATCAGCCTCGCCCTCCCTCAGTGTACGGAGCAAGGTTGAGCTCCCGGCACCAACACGCCAGCAGCCAGAACAGCAACTCAGTGGCAGCGCGGACGGGGAGAATTCCATCTGATATTCACCGACTTCTCCCAGTGGATCAATGACTGCAATGAAGAAATTCTCGGAATCTGTTATATTCATTAACAGTGAAGTTGTCAGAAGCTATGAGGCAACAGGCCATATTGACTTACCGGGAACACCGAATGTTGCGAGGAAAGGATAGTAAATGTCCCTAAACTTCAGAATTGTTGGTCGTACCATTTTTGGAAGAATATATGACTACTGTCCGGCTTCACGATTCTGACTGTAGTTCCTCTGAGATCCGTTAACGCTCGCCCTTTATAGGACAATCGCTGCCCCTGGGAGAAAACCAGTTTGTACAATAATTGCCATTAGATCCAGTCACTTAACAAACAAAACTAGATTTTCCACTCCATCGCAGCTGGATGCTAATCGGGAAATCGTACAACTCCGTAAGTGAAACTCCGTCCATTAAATCAATGAAAGGAAAATGAATCCAGAGGGAACTTCCCCTCAAGGGATGATCCCTCCCGGATTCAGCATTAGGTTCTTGCGGCCCCATATTACTTCAGTGAAAGTTGTACATAATTAACATTGTGAGCATGAGTGGGCTTGCACATTGCTGGTGTGTGCCTATACTAACATTAATGGAGATGAAACTATTCTAAAATTACTGGTTGTGATTCTAATATGACTGATGGCGACCGTACTGTAACATCACTGGTAGGTGTAGCTACCCTAACATTGCTTGTTGTGACCTTACTCTAACATTACTGGTGGTGACTCAACTGTAAAATTAATGAGAGTGACCCTGCGCTAACATTACGGGTATTGAACCTAATACAACATTATTGGTGATAAAACTAGTCTAACATTACTGGTGTTAACCCTACTCTGACATTACTCGTGATGATTCTAAGCTAACATTACTAGTGGTGTCCCTAATCTAACATCAATGGTGATGATTCTTCATTTCCATTACTGGCGGAGATTTACTTTAACTTTAATGGTGTAGATTCTACACTGACAGGAAAGTTATTGCTCCTAATCTAACATTAGTGATATTTACGCTAGTCTAGCATTGTTCATGGTGACACAACTACAACATTATTGATGCTGACTCTACTCTGACATTACTGGTGTTGAATCTACTCCAACATTAGAGGTAGTGAACCAAGTATTACATTCATGGTGGTGACCCGACTCTAGCATTATTGGTGTTGCCCCTACGCTATCTTCATCATAGGCGGTACACCGAATGTGCATGACTTTCTTTCACGAGAGTTCACAGATGTTTCAGTGAAGGACACGATGTTCCCGTCCTCAACTCCAGTTGACGGGGTGGAAGATACATGTGCGTGGATTTTTTAAGGTGTGGTGACCGTTGCACAACAGCCACCACGCGGGCATGACAGAGCTAGGCCTTTATCCAATAGCAAGGGTTTAACCAGGGCGACTGGAGACCTAATCTGCTGCACGGACCCAGTGCTTTCACATAGAAGCATAGAAACATAGCAAGTAAGTGCAGGAGTTAGCCATACATCCTTCGAGCCTGCACCATCCTTCAATATGATCATGGCTGATCATGCAACTTCAGTACCCTATTCATGCTATCTCTCCATACCCCTTGATCCTTTAGCCGTAAGGGCCACATCTAACTCCCATTTGCATATATCTAACGAACTGGCCTCAACAACTTTCTGTCGTAGAAAATTCCACAGCTTCACAATTCTCTGATTGGAGAAGTTTCTCCTCATCTCGTTTCAAAATGGCTTACCACTTATGCTTCCACTGTGACCCCTGGTTCTGGACTTCCCCAACATTAGCAACATACATCCTGTATCTAACCTGTCCAATCCCGTCTGCATTTTATATGTTTCTATGAGATTGCCTCTCATTCTTCTAAATTCCAGCGAATATAATCCCAGTCGATCCAATCTTTCTTTATATGTCAGACCTGCCATCCCAGGAATCAGTCTGGTGAACCTGCGCTGCACTGTCGCAATAGCAATAATGTCCTTCCTCAAAACTACACATCATATTCAAAGTATTTCTCACCAAGGCCCTGTTCAACTGCGGTAAAACCTCCTTGCACCTATACTAAAATCCCCTCGCTGTGAAGGCCAACAAGCTATTTGCTTTCTTTACTTACTGTTGTACCTGCATGCCTACCTTCAATGACTATGTACGATGACACCCACCTCCAATTTTAATAATCTGCCTTCCTGTTTTTGCCTACAAAAAAGTGGATACCCTCACACTGCTCCACATTATACTGCAACTGCAATGCATTCGCCCATTCACTTAACCTGTGCAATTCCCCTGCAGCCTCCTAACTTCCTCCTCGCAGCTCGCACTGAAACCCAGCTTAGTGTCATCTGCAAACGAGGAGATATTACATTCAATTCCTTCGTCTAAATCATATTGCATTATGGCCAGGCCTGTGCTGTACCTGGGCCCTCGGATCCTCTGGGCTCCGTAAGCTCATTGGCTGCACCTTGGCCTACGTTGTTCGTACTCTAACATTGCTGGTGGTGACTCTGTTCCAAAGTTAAAGGTGATGACTGTGCTCTAACATTGCTGGTGATAATGCAAATATAACAATATTGACACTTGTATAACAGTAGTAGTGATGTGACTAATGCAACATTACTGGAGGTGACCCTACTCTAACATTAATGAGTATGATTCTACCATAACATTACTGCTGATGACACTATTCCAAATTTCATGTTGGTGTCCCTACACTAACACGATTGGTGGTGACCCTGTTCCATCATACTGGCTGTGGTGCTTTTCTAACATTCCTGGTGGTTTTCCTACTCTAAAGTACTGCGGGTTAATCTAAACAAACATTACTGATTTTGTCACGACTCGAACGTTAATGGTGGTGATCCAACACCAACATGACAGGTGTTGATACTAATTTAACATAATTAGTAGTGACATTTCTCTAACATTACTGATGGTAACTCAACTCTATCATTTTGTTGTTAATGTTAGTGGTGTTGATCTTACTCTAACATGTCAGGTGGTCACATAGAAACATAGACATTTACAGCGCAGAAGCTGGCCATTTCCGCCCATTGTGTCCTCGATGGCCGATAAACAATTGCACGGCACTTGATTAGAAGCCCTAAAGGCTATATATACACCTATGATTAATGATGGAAGGCAAAAAGCACCAAGCCGACCAAGGCCGCCTCACCAACTGCGACACTCCTGATACTGAAAAGTCTACACTCCATCCCAACCGGAACATTCTGATCTCCTGGGAGAGGCAAATACCAGGTAAAAACCTCGGCCAATTTGGGGAGAGAAGATCTCGGAAAATTCCACTCCGACCCATCCAGACGATCAAAACTATTCGAGGAGATCACCCTGGCCGTATTCTATTACCTGCAGCACCTACCATTATATCTGCGCCGACCAACAAAAGGTCATCTGGTCTAATCCTAATACCAAAAGTAGGTCCATAATCCTGAAGGTTAGGGTACTTTTAAGTGACCATCCAACCATCTCTTAAAAGTGGTGGGGGTCTATTCATCCACCATTCATCAAGCAGCGAATTCCAGATCCTCACAACCTTCTGCCTAAAGAAACATTGGAACATAGAAACATAGAAAATAGGTGCAGGATTCGGCCATTCGGCCCTTCGAGCCTGCATCACCATTCAATGAGCTCATGGCTGAAAAAGCAACTTCAGTCCCCCATTCCTGCTTTCTCGCCATACCACTTTCTCCCCCTAGTAGTAAGGACGACATCAAACTCCTTTTTGAATATATTTAACGAATTGTCCTCAGCAACCTTCTGTGGAAGAGAATTCCACAGGTTCCCCACTCTCTTGCGTGAAGAAGTTTCTCCTCATCTCGGACCTTTATGGCTTACCCCTTATCCTTAGGTTGTGACCACTACTTCTGGACTTCCACAACATTGGGAACATTCTTCCTGCATCTAATCTGTCTAAATCCGTCAGAATTTTAAAGTTTCTATGAGATCCCTTCTCATTCTTCTGAACTCCAGTGAGTACAAGCCCAGTTGATCCAATCTTTGCTGATATCCTCTGCTCTTCTTCAAAATAATGTCTAGCTCCCGCTCAGAGACGAGACAAGACATCGGTTTAACGTCTTCCGAAAGAGAACACCTCAAACTGTGCAGAAATATGTCACCACTGCACTGGGGTGACAGCCTAGATTTTTTGTGCCCAACTACATGGAATGGGAATTGAAACCACAAACGTCTGACCCACAGGCGTGTGTCACCCCACTGATCATTAGCTGAAACTGATTTAATCAGATTATCTTTCCAGTGGATCGTTGCGAATGACTCACATTCTGAAATTTGAGCAATTTCTAACCATGTTGAATCTTGCTCAGCTCAAAGCGTGAGCAAGGTAAACGGTAGTTGGATCAGTGAAATAAGGCACCGATCCAAAAACCTGTGTGGTTGAAGAATATATCACTGCAATTTCCCATTCCTGTTCGACGCAATCCTCCTACTTCACCGCAGTGAGACCAGCCTCAGTATTGGCTTGAGTGAAACAATTTCATAGACAGTCAGTGTGTTTAGCAACTGTGTACCTGGAAGAAGTACACAAGTGTGCTTTCTCTCTTACTTCGGATGTAAAACGTGCGTTAGCGGATTTTCTGCAGAATATCAACTCTTGAGTAGAATAGCTTAGTTAACAACCATATTTAATATTTCGAAGTAAGCCAGAAACAGTTGGCTTGCCTCATATTCCACACACTGCACCAAACATACATCTAGGTAACATTAGCACTGGGTGACCGTGGAAATTACAGGATATCGATTACCCGCCCTTCATAGCGAACGGTTTTCATTGGTCAACGTGTGGGGGAATCTGGATGCCAATTCAATATAGTCAACTTAACAATAAAACACAAAAATTAAATAATCCCATCAACTGAAGTGTGGATGCAACTAGCTGGTTCAGTCATGTCAATTAAAAAGTTCATAAAGATGTCCCACAAAGTCATTTAGCAGAAATACTATTTTAAAAAGAAACAAACATTTGACAGAAATTCAAGTTTGCACCTTCAAGAGAGGAGTGGACTTTAAGGTTAAGGGCTGAGGAACGTTCCATCGGCAGCAATAATTTCATATCAGCAAATATAGTCACGTGATGCAAATGCACGCTCACATTTCATGTAAATGAAATACATCTGTTACTTGGTCTGTTTCTACCCTGACCTTCTATGCTGAAGGCACTGACTCCTGCTGTTCAAATCACTGCAATCTGCCGTACAGTACCCCGGGTCAAGCAAGCAAGAGGACAGAGCGTAACATAACAATCGGACCCAGTCCTTCCAAACCCGCTGGCCATTGCAGACACGCTTTCCAACAGCAATCATTGGATTACATTCATGATTGTGCGCCCTACCCGTTCCACCCCATGCCTGGCCCTGGAGCACCAATGAGACGTTTGCCGCCCCAATGCTACAGTTCAGCACAGAGCGAGAATAAATTATTCGCTGCCAACCAGACTCTTCTAACTCTATCACAAAACTTTGATGAAAACACTATACTTTTAGTGCACCCCGACCGACAATACTTTCATAATTTTAAACAAATAGGTTTGTACATATGCGGCGTTTAATTATTACACTCATTAATGTCACGATGATTAAACATAGACCAGCTGAGTAACATTTTGGAATAATGAACTATACAATGACAGAGCCAAAATGTCTAAACTATATTGATCACAGGAGGATTGCAACCACTAGCAAATCATGTAAGGCATATCGAAACATAGCCATGGAAATAGTGAATGCTTTGGTTGTCATCTTCCAAAATTCTATAGATTATGGAAAATTTCCTGCAGATTGTATGGTGGCACAGGTAAACCCACTATTTAAAAAAGAAGGGAGAGAGAATACAGGGAACCAGAAATGGGTTCGCCTAACATTAGTTGTACGGAAAATGGTAGAGTCTATTATAAAATATATGACAATGGGACACTTAGAAAATATTAACGGATGTAGACAAATTCAACATGGATTTATGAAAGGAAAATCGAGTTTGACAAACCTACTGGAGTTTAGGAGGATGTAACTGATCGACTAGATGAGGAGAACCAATTGCTGTAATGTATGTGGATTTTCAAAAGGTCTTTGGTAAAGTCCGATATAAGAGGGTATTCTGCAATATAAATGAACATCGGATTAGGGGTAACAATCTGCTAAGGATTGACAATTGGTCAACTTGCAGGAAATAGGGAGTAGGAATAAATGGGTCTTTTTCATGGTGGCTGGCAGAGACTTGTTGTGGTACCAAAGGGATCGGTGCTTGGGCCCAAGCTATTCACAATGTATATAAATGATTTGGACCAGGGAACTAAAAGTAATATTGCCATCTTTGCTGCCGACACAGAGCTTGGTGAGATTTTCCAAACCTCTTAGGCTACACGTTAGATCCCAATGGACTGGTAGACTCCTCATGTTGTACCTTGTTTAAAAACGGGAGAAAGGGATAAACTGAGTATTTAGAGTCCCGAAATCCTCACGTCAGTGGGGGGAATTTCATTTGAAAGAAACCTGAGGGAGAGGATAAATCTTCATTTGTAAAGGCATGGAATAATCAAGTAAAGTCAGCACGCATTTGTTCAGCGAAGGTCGTGTCTCAATAAGTTGATCGAACTTTTTCAGTTGGTAATCAGGAGGGTCGATGAGTGCAGTGCGAATGATGTACTTCATTGGATATTAGCAATGCTTTTGAGAAGCTCCCACATAACTGATTGATCACGACAGGACAGCCTGGCATCCAAGGAAAACTGGCAAGTTGGATCCAAAATTGTCTCAGAGGCAGAAAGTAAATAGTAATATTGATGGGTATGTATGTGACTGGAAGACTCTATCCAGTGGCTCCCACTGTAATGGGTCCATTCATTTTGTGCTATATATCAATGACCTGGATTTGAATGTTACGAATACGATTAAGAAGTTTTCAGATTACACTATAATAAGCTGTATGGTTGATAATGAAGAAGAAAGCTGTGGACCTCAGGAATATATCAATGTTTTGGTTAGGAGGGCAGAACAGTGGGAAGTGGAATTCAATTTGAACATGTGTGTGGTAATGAATTTTGCAAAGGTCTAACAAGGCAAGGGAATACAAGCTAAATGCTTCGACACTGAAAAGTGTAGAGGAAATACGTGACCATGGGGTACAGGTCCACAGATCACTGAATGAAGCAGGCCAGGTTGATAAGGAGGTTCAGAAGGCTTATGGAATATTTGCCTTTTGTAGTCGAGGCATGGAATACAAATCATGGCGTTTATGCTGGAACGGTATAGAACAGTAGTAAGGCCGCAGCAAGATTAAATAAAGGAGAATACAAAGGTATGAGGGTAGAGTTGGCTAAATTTCACTGGGAATATAGATTAAGTTGTAATACTGTTGATGATCAGTGGCGTTCATTTAAGGAGATATTTCACAACTCTGAAGAAAAACATATTCCAGTGAGGAGGAGAGGGTGTAAAAGAAAAGTTAGCTCTCCATGACTAATGAAAGAAATAAAGGACGATATCCAATCCATGGCCATACAAACTGGCCAAAAGTAATGGGAGGACAGGAACATGGAAACATAGGAAATTGGTGCACGAGTAGGCCATTCGGTCCTTCGAGCCTGCACCACCATTCTATATGATCATGGCTGATCATGCAACCTCCGTACACCACTCATGCCTTCTCTCCATACCCCCGGATCCATTTAGCCATAAGGGACACATCTAACACTCTTTTGATATATCCAACAAACTAGACTCAACAACTTTATGTGGTAGAGAATTCCATAGGTTCACAATTCTCTGGGTAAAACCGTTTCTCCCCAACTCGGTCCTAGATGGATTACCCCTTATAATTAGATTGTGTCCCCTGGCTCTTGGCGTCCCCAACGTCGGGAACATTCTTCCTGCATCGAACCTGTCCAATACCGTCAAAATGTGTATGTTTCTTTCAGATCCCCTTTCATTCTTCTAAATTCCCGTGAATATTAGCCTAGTCGATCGAGTCTTTCTTCTTATGTCAGTCCTACTATCTCGGAAATCAGTCTGCTATACCTTTTCTGCAGTCCGTCAATAGCAAGAATGCCCTTCCTCAGATTAGCATTACAAAACTGCACACAATACTCAAGGTCTGGTCTCACCAAGGCTATGTCCAAATGCTGTAAGAACTCCCTGTTCCTATACTGAAATCGTCTCGCTGTGAAGGCCAACGTGCAATATGCCTTATTCACCACCTGCTGTACCTGCCTGCAAACTTTCAATGGATAATGTGCCATGACACCCAGGTCTCGTTGCAGCTCCGTGTCTGCTAATCTGCCACCATACAGATAATGCTCTGCTATTCTGTTTTCTTTAAATTAAAGTGGATAACCTGACATTTATCTACATTATACTGCATCTGCCATGCATTTGCTCACTCACCTAACCTGTCCAAGTCACCCCGCAGCCTCTTAGCATCCTTCCCACAGCTCACACTGCCACCCAGCTTAGTGTCATCTTCAACCTTGAAGATATTATATTCAATTCCTTCGTTTAAATCATTAATCTATATTGTAAATAACTGGTGTCCCAGCAGGGATCATTGTGGTACCCCACTAGTTACTGCCTGCCAGTCTGAAAAGGATCCGTTTATTCCCACTCTTTGCTTCCTGTCTGCCAACCAGTTCTCTATCCACGTCAATACATTACCCCCAATCCCATGTGACGTCATTTCGCACCTTAATCTCTCGTGTGGGACCTTGTCAAAAGCCTTTTGAAAGTTCAAATACACCTACTCTATTGGTTCTCCCTTATCCCCTCCACAAGTTACAACCTGAAAAAATTCTAAAAGTCTTGTCAAGCATCATTCCTCTTTCATAAATGCATGCTGATTTGGAATACTCACTGACTGCTGTCCAACTGCGCTGCTTTAAATCTTTAATAATTGCTTATAGAATTTTCACCACTACCGATGTCAGGCTAACCGCTCTATAATTCCCTGTCGTTTCTCTCCGTCATATTTTAAAATTCAGATGGAGGGTGAGAAATTTGGTTCTCAAAACAGCTTATTAAGATTAATACTGGGGAATACAAAGGTATGAAAACAGAGTTGGCTAAAGTGTACTGGGAAATTAGATTAAAGTGCAGGAGGGTTGATAAACAGTGGCGTACAATTACGGAGATATTTCACAACTCTCAAGAAAAATATATTCCAGTGAGCAGGAAAGGGTTTAAAATAAATGATATCCACCAATGGCGAGCTAAAGAAATAAAGGACGGTGTCCAATTGAAGAGCAAACAAACTGGCCTCTGTTTCTGGAATTCTCATACATCTGGAGATTGGGAAGATTTAAAAAGCAACAAAACATAATTTTAAAAATGATTAACAAAGCGAAGATTGGCTATGAAAGTAAACTAGCACGAAATACATAAACGTATAGCAAGACTTTACACAAATATATAAAAGGGAAATGTTGGCTGAAATAACTGTTGCTCCCTTAGAGGACGAGACTGGGGAATTTGTACTGGGGAACATGGAAATGGCAGAAACTCTGAACAAATTTCTTGCATCAGTCTTTACGGTCGAAGACACTTACGATATCCCAACAGTGGATAGACAAGAGGCTTAAGGGGGAGGAACTTAACACAATCACAATCGCTAAGAAAGTGTTACTCAGTAAGATAATGGGACTAAATGCAGATAAATCCCTTGGAAAAGGTGGCTTGTATCCTGGTATTTAAGAGATGTCGTGGCCAGGATACTGAATGCTTTGGTTGCAATTTACCAACATTCACGAGATTCTGGGCAGGTCCATCAGATTGGAACACTGAAAATGTAACGCCCCAATTTAAAAAATGAGGCAGACAAAAAAGCAGGCATCTATAAACCAGTTGGCCGAACATCTGTGGTTGGGAAAATGTTGGAGTGCGTTATTAAAAGAGCAAGAGCAGGGCATTTGGAAAAACATAATTCAGTCAGGAAGATTCAGCATGGATTTAAGAAAGGTAAGTCATGTATGTCAAATTTGCTGGAATTCATTAAGGATATAACAACAGGGTGGATGAAGTGGAACCAGTGCATGTGGTGTATTTGGACTGCCAGAAGGCCTTCGACAAGGTGCCTCATAAAAGATTACTGCATAATTTGACAAACATTTCTCTGACTGGAACTGCATAAAAGATTGTTCCTTTCAATGTCATTAAACTATCCAATTTCCGCTATCACTCTCAATCTTCTGAATCAGGTGCCTCTTAATGTTCAACAAAAGTGACTCGTCCAACAAGGTGCTCGAGCTCAGGATCCTGAAATTAAGAACTTTATGCTCTGCCAACTGAGCAAGCCTAGCATGTTCCATTTATCTGTCGCTGTCGCTGATTGCAGTCAGAAATATGTTGGCTCCGCTCTATGGAGTTAACTTGTTCTACAAGGCATGACCCATTTTCTCCTGAATTCCATGTTCTGTAAGGAAATCAACCATCAAAATCCTTTCATTAACCACAAGAGTTCCGACAATTTACTGATCGCAAGGCGATTTTAGTGCTTGTTAGTATCTCTTGTCCATTTCCAGCTGTTTCCCGATTCTGATTGTCACTCTAGGCCTGTTCAATCAGACTCTGGGGAAGCAATGAGACATATTTTATAGCAAGGGTCTCGTTATTGTGATGCAGCAAATACAATGTCAATACTGGAAGAACAATATCGAAAAGCAGTGGGACCCCGACGTGAATTAAACACACAGCTGTCTGATCTGGTATCAGAAGCGGTAACATTGCGCCACGAATTTGCGGATGTTTTGTAAAATGTAATCATTGAGGAAATTTTATCACCTACCCGCCTTTACACACTGTATTTTAGGAGACTGCTTTAAAATGACATGGTCACCAGGATTGCTTTTCTTCAATTATATTGCATAATCGTTTTTGTTTCAAAAATGAAGTTTCAACCCAGGGACTTTTCACATGTGAGGCAAACGTGTTAACCACTTCACTATGGAAACCTCTGCTTAACGTCAGCCCCAGAGAAAACTGTTACATGAGAAGCTGAAATACTGAATTCCTCTTTCTGGTTAAAATGCCTTTCACAAACATGTCTCTCACCGAAACTGCACAGAACCAAACTGTTGCTTTCAAAGTCGTTGACCTCCAGAAATTCCGCGATTCCAATTTTCTGCACAATACACAGAGTGAAAGTGCTTTGCGCTCAGAAATTTGCAGGATCCACTGTGGTTAATGAAATGGCTTTTAATGATTGACTTCCTTAAACACCTTAGAATTTTGGAGAACCTTAATTCGTGGTTTGAAATTCAAGGTAAACCCATGGGGTGGAACTAACATGCGCCTGGCTGAAATCAAATACAGGGATACAGAAATTCAGCAATCTCACCAAGCTGAATCGGTAGAGCTTGAGATTCTTAATCGCTGTGTCGTGGGTTGGAACTATTTTCGTTAAACGTTTAAATTTGTGTGTGGAGGCAGAAGACGTGGGTATGATTCTTAATGGATACTTTGGACTTTTTTCATAAAAGAGAGGGTCGAAGCAGACTTTGCATTTAGGGAGGAGGTCTGTGAAATATTAGACGAGATAAACATCGTGAATGAGCAAGTAATAAGGGATTCAGCAGCTTTGAATGCGCAGACATCTTCAAACAAGGATGAAGTGTACCCAGGCTATTAAGAGAAAGGAAAGAGGTATAGCAGAGGCTCTGACCATCATTTTCCAATCCACACTGGCATATTAAATGAGGGATATGCTTGCATTGGAGGCATGTCAGAGAATGTTCACGGTGTTGGCTGATGCAAAAAGTTTGAGCAGATTGTTCCTCGACTTATTGGAATTTAGAAGAATGAGAGGTGATATTTTTGAAACTTATAAGATACTGAGGGGTTTTGACAGGGTAGATGCAGATACGATCTTTCCGCTCGTTGGGGAATCTATAACTAGAGGGCATAGTTTCAGAATAAGGAAACACGCATTCAATAGGGAAATGAGGTGGAATTTCCTCTCAGTGGGTCATGAATCTTTGGAATTATTTACCACAGAGGCTGGGTCATTGAATATAATTAAGGTGGAGATGGACAGAACTTCGAACAATAACGGACGGAAGCATTATGGGGAACCTGCAGGGAAGTGGAGTAGCAGTCAAGATAACATCAGACATAATTTTTTTGGATGACGGATCAGGCTCCAGGGGCCAATTGGCCGACTTCTGCTCCTATTTCTTACGTTCTTATAATATATTATCTGTCAAACCATTGTCTATTGCACACACTATATTGAGGAATCTGATTCAGCATGTTGATTGTAACATGAACATGCCAGTGCGCAAATACTGGGACAGACTGTAGAGTAAAGTTCTGGTTATTGTGAAACACATAATAACTTACCAATTCCGGAAGAACAATATCAAAAAGGAATGCGATCCAGACGAGACCATGTAGCATTCTGATCTGTAATCAGGCGTGCTAGCATTGCGCCATGAGGTCGCGGATGTGTGCATATATAAAGGTTCCTCAAACACAGTTTGATTTATCCTGCATCCAGCAGTGAAAGGGCTTTAAAATACGCACCATCTCCCACCGACGGTCAGAAAGATTCAGAGACAGCACTCACCTGTCAGTCACCATCACACGCGCACTTTCATCACCTGCTGCCAGCGGACTGCAGCAAATCCAGTTACTCACCTTTACGAGTTGTTTCGGCGTTTGAAATGCGATTTAGATCTGCTGATATTAGCCGATAGTGTTGTTTTTCAGAATAAAATAAATGCTACCATGGATTCTGAGAGCGAGTCGAAAGTTCAATAACTTTACTTTAATAATTTGTAAAACTTAATCATTGAGGAAGTTTTATCACCGATCTGAATTTACACACTCTGTATTGCAGGGGGCTCGTTTTAAAGGTTCATTTATCATGTGACAATGCAGCCTCGACTGCTTTTGTTCAACATAATTGCACGCAAGTTTTTTTTTCAAAAATATTCTTTCTGCCCGAGCTCGAACCACGGTCCTTTTGCATATAAGGCGAACGTGATAACCGTGAACGTGATATTACAGAAACCTCTGCTTTGCTCAGCGCCTGGAGAGAATTGTTACACGGAAAGTTGAAATACTGAATCCCCTTTCTGAGAAAATTTTATTTCACAACATTGTCTCTGACCGAAACGGCACAAAACAAAAATGTTTCTTTAAAATCATTAAACTCCAAATTTCCATGTCTGCAATTTTCTGTACATGGCTTCTCTCTCCACAGATGTTGCCTGGCGTGTTGAGTGTTCCCAGCATTTTCTACATTTTACTAACAAAATACCTGAGGGCGACGGGGGGGAAGGATTTATTTATCATTTTGCTTCATTAATTCTTAAACGGCAGGTCTAAAATTTCTGTAATGGAGAGTTTGGGAAGGGCAGCATTTACCCGATGATTTATAGGATAAATAGGGAGAGATCTAAATGCTCGTTTGCCACCTGAACATTTCTGATGTTGTGCGAATGGCTGATATAGCGGCGTCTCATGTTTTAACATCTTTATAAGATTTCAACAACAAAAACAACTTGTAGTTATCTAGCGCCTTTAACGTAGCAAAGCGTCCCAAGGCAGTTCACAGGAATCTTCAAGATAAGAATGAGTTTGCAATGTAAATATCCGCTGAGGTTGATGAAAAGTGTGAGCTGGAAATCACAATCATAATAAATGTTTTTATAATCTACGTGTATGGGCAATGATATTTGAAATCATCTTACACTACTGATTAAATCTGGTATAGTTTTCCGGATGAGGAATCGAGATAGTGTGGATAGGAAGTTGATATTTCACCTATCAAAGAGGTCAACTGATTCAAAATATTTGGTAGAAGGATTAGAGAGGGGCTAATGAGAACATTCTTCACCCAGCCTCTGGGGGGTGGCTTAAATTACTGCTTGAAAGTGTGGCCGAGGCAGAAATCCTCTTCACATTTAAAAGGTGCAAGGTTATGCACATGCGGTGCACTAACCGACAGGAGTCGGGAGCAAGAGCTGCCTAGTAGTATTAGGCTGGATGACTCTTTTCGGTCGCGAATCACATGCTGGTCCGAATGGCCTCCTTCTGTGCAGTAACTTTCTATGACAAGGATTTAAAGCGGTTTTCTATCAGAAAATTGCTTGAATCCCTGTGGTTATTGAAATGACTTTCGATGATTGCTTTCCTTACACTTGGAATTTGGAGAAAGTAGTTCGTTGTATTTATTTGGAGGTAAACCCATGGGGTGGAGCCAATAGGCGCCTGGCAGAAATCAATAAATCAATTACAAGGAAATGCAAATTTATCAGGCTAGCTCAGTCAGTGTAGCATTAATTTCAGCATCGTGGATTCGAGCCCCACGTTGGGTGAATTGTTTTCGTTAATATGTTGAATCTGTGCGTGGAGGTGGTAGATTTCGGGATGATTCTTCATCAATACTTCGCCTGTATTCACAAAAGAGAGGAACGATGCAGACTTTGTAATAATGGTGTAGGAGTGTGAAATAATGGACACGGAAAACGTGACGAAACAGCAAGTATTAAGGGAATTACCAGATTAAAGTGGATAAATAAACAGACCCGAATGAAATTCATCCCAGGCTGTTACGAGAAGGAAATGATGAAAGAGCAGAGGCTGTGATCATCATTTTCCAACCCTCTCTGGCTACAAGCGTGGTGCCAGTGGACTGTAGGACTGCTAATGTTGTTCCTGTGTTTAAAAAACGAGGAAAGTATAGACCGAATAATTACAGGCCAGTCTGCCTCACGTCAGTGATGCATTTCTGACATGAAAGTGCTTTAACTTCCTCACCCACTCCAACTGATGGACATTATTTGAACAATTAAAGAAATGCTAACGAAAGGAGAATCTATAATTGAATAATTTGTTCTGTGCTCTGCAATTTAACTGGTAAACCATAAATCACTTTACCAATTGTGGTTTAGGTGTCTTTTTCAAAATGTTCATTGTTGGTAACATCTGCATGAGACTGGGGAAAGTGTGAGGCACACTTTAGAGCAAGGGTCTGGTTATCGTGAAGCAGCAGAGAAAATATAAATTCTGGAAGTATCAGGTCGAAAAGGGATGTAACCACGACACTCAGAAAAAACATTAAATGCTGAATCCCTTTCTGCAAATGAATCCTTTCACAAACATTTCTCTGACCGAAAATGCACAAAACAAAAATGTTCGTTTCAAATTCATTTAACTCTCGAATTTCCGCGTCCCTCGAATTTTCAGAACAAGATGCCTCTCCTTGTGCCGACTCAATCCATCTCCCTTTGCATTGTTCTGTTTCCATCCACACTATTATATGTGTCACTAACTTATATTATCACAGAATAATGGAATTGTTACCGCAAGGAAAAAGGAAATTCCTCTCGTCGACCCCATGCCAACTATCAGATAGTCACCTTGCCCCGTCATTTACCAACAGTAGTGCAATTGCTTTTCCTTCAGATTCTTATTCATCTCCCTTTTTACAGATCGCATTGATGCTACATCCACAGCCCTTTCAAGCAGTGCATTCCAGTTTATAACCACTCGCTGCGAAATGGTCACCTCATGAGCAAAGTCTGGGAAAATAACGGGACATCTAAATTAGAATAGTGCAATCAAGCAGTCGCAACATGGATTCATGAAGGTGAAATCATGTTTAACTGATTTACTGGAATTCTTTGAGCATATAACGAGCATGGTGGATAGAGATGTACCAATGGATGTGGTGTATTTAGATTTCCAAAAGGCATTCGATAAGGTGCCACACAAAAGGTTACTGCAGAAGATAAAGGTACGCGGAGTCGGAGCAAATGTAATAGAATGGATCGAGAATTGGCTGGCTAAAAGAAAGCAGAGAGTCAGGATAATTGTGTCCTTTTCGGTTTGGAAATCGTTGGTAAGTGCTGTGCCGCAGGGATCAGTGCTGGGACAACAGCTATTTACAATATACATCGATGACCTGGAAGAGGGGACAAAGTGTAGTGTAACATAATTTGCAGATAACACAAAGATTAGTGGGAAAGCGGGTTGTGTAGAGGACCCAGACAGGCTGCAACGAGAATTATATAGGTAAAGCGAATGGGCTAATGTTTGGCAGATGGAATACTATGTCTGAAAATGTGAGGTCATCCACCTTGGGAAAAAAAACAATAAAAGGGAATATTATTTGAATGGGGAGAAATTACAAAATGCTGCGGTGCAGAGAGACCTGGGGTCCTTGTGCATGAATCCCAAAAAGTTAGTTCGCAGATGCAGCATATAATCAGGAATGCGAATGGATGTTGGCCTTCATTGCGAGAAGGATGGAGTACAAAAGCAGGGAGGTCCTGCTGCAACTGTACAGGGTATTGATGAGGCCGCACCTGGAGTACTGTTTGCAGTTTTCGTCACCATACTTTAGTAAGGATATACTAGTTTTGGAGGGGGTACAGAGACGATTCACTGGGCTGATTCCGGAGATGAGGGCTTTACTTTATGAAGATAGATAGAGTAGACTGGGTCTTTTTACTCGTTGGAGTTCAGAAGGATGAGGGATGATCTTATAGAAACATTTAGAATAATGAAAGGGATAGACAAGATAAAGGCAGAGAGGTTGTTTGCACTGGTTGGGGAGACGAGAACTAGGGGGCAAAGACTCAAAATACGGGGGAGCCAATTTAAAACCGAGTTAAGAAGGAATTTCTTCTCCCAGAGGATTGTGAATCTGTGGAATTCTCTTCCCAAGGAAGCTGTTGAGGCTAGCTCATTGAATGTATTCAAAGCACAGATAGATAGAATTTTAACCAATAAGGGAATGAAGGGTTATGGGGAGCGGACGGGTAAGTGGAGCTGACTCCACGGCCAGATCAGCTATGATCTTGTTGAATGGCGGAGCAGGCTCGAGGGGCTAGATGGCCGACTCCTATTCCTAATTCTTATGTTCTTATGTTCTTATGCAATAAGAAATCAATTCCTGCTAATCGGACAGCATTCCGAAATAAAGCACGGTGATGCTATTCTCGTAAAACAAGCTACTGAAGTATAGGTTAGCCTTGTAGGCTAAATCTCTGGTTATTTCCGAACGTTATTTCTACCGCAGCGTTTCTCTAGTTTCGTGATTGTTACGTTCGCCTACACGCGGGAGGGCCCTGGTTCAAAACCGTGCAGAAGCATTTTGCAAACTTGTTCGATTATATATTAGAAAAAATGGTATAAGTCACATTAGTGGTTCAATATTAACAAAGTGCAGTGTCTCAAAACCTTGTTACATTTGTTCATTTCTCTGTACAGTTCTCTACACACTCAGATGCTCCACTGTCTCCCTCAATGCTCCCATTTCCAGCCCTGATTGTACAGAATGCCCATCTCAAAGCTGTACAATCTTGTTCCTTTCAGGTGAGTAGTGGGCGAATATTAAATGATCCTGCAGTGCTGCCTCACCTCACAACAGTCTGGTTATTTGCTTAACGCAAACAAACCATTGACTAATATTTCCCAAGTATAGACTGAGTGGGGCCGGCACACACAGCAGATTGCAGCCCCACACACTTCAAACAGTCGCTGTAGAAATGCAGGTGCTCTTCTTTGAAAATATTCTGTGCAAATTCAAAATTCATGGGCTCATCTGAGATTTGAATAAGGTAACTCGCAAATTTCAAATAAACAACCTCTCGACCAAGAAGCCGACTGCTTGATAATTTTTCAGATAAAGCATAACAATTATAAAAAAAAAAATTTGTGCAGCTATGGTTGATAGGAGGAGCAATTGAGACGGAACCAGTGACTTTCCCTTTTCGACCAATCTTCTGAAGTGCCGCACGGTCCCTCTCTGACATCCAGGCAGCGGTTGGCCACCCCAAGCGCAGCAGAATAGTTTCTGCATTTCTTCTGGGCGGAGACAATATTTTTCCCCGACTCTCTTCCTCGTGTCTATATCCCTCTGCTTTGATTTCTATATTTAGTCCCCCCTCTCAGTTTCTAGTGTTGAAAAGGGAACAAAATCTGCAATGGGGCTTTTCTGTAGAACAATTTATCTCACTCAAAGTTAGACGCACTACGGTTGTGACATGAAATCTCGACAGCCAGGCATTGACATTAAGGTTTGGATATAACTATATATATGTAAACATATCTACAAGTGTCACATCTGTTTCTTGGTGGTCGAATGGTTAAGTGCGGTGCACTAACCTGGTTTCGATTCTCGATCAATTCATCGCATCAAAATAATTGAGCTCTGTTAGCCGATTAATAATTGCTGTAATCACCATGAATAAACACTTTATTTTCTATTACAGGCGGAGATTACAGATTCTCTTGCTGCTCCTACCATTTTGCCAGACACCTGTTCTGGGGTCAATTTTACAATATGTAGTAGACGTTAGGAGCCTCTGCGGCCCCAGTGTGAGGATGTGGAAGTGAACACGATGGCTGGGGTAACGAGTGACATTTCAGTAAAGGGCAGCAGAGGAGAAGTATTGAGAACTTTCAGTGTGGGACCGAAGTTATTTAAAAGAGCCAACACATTCCCGATTCTCTTCTCTTCTCAGGCAATCCGCTGGATTCAAGGATACGTTGCTTTCACATCAAACATCATTCCCGATCTGCACAGAGGGAGCTCACTGGTTGGTTCCCCTCTGGTGTGGCTACTGTGTCTGTGATTTCCGTAGTGTAGTGGTTATCACGTTTGGGTAGGAATATTATGTTGAAACTTGCTGTGGATGAACATTCGGAGGCGAGATTAGAGTCCTGGCAAAAAGGAAGAGGCTGCTCGAACTGCTGTGCTTTCCAGCATCTGCTGATTATATTTGCCATTTATTATGCTGCGAAAAAGGATCCATTATTCCTTAATATTTTTAAATTCACTTAAATAATTGGTTAACTTTCTTTGAGAGAAACAGATTTTGCGTGTGAGGCCAACGTGATATCCGTTGCACTGCAGGCCATTAATGGGCGGGAGGCCACTAAATACAAAGGATGAGCTCACAAATAACAGGGGCAATGGAGTCTGGTCAAAGTCAAACCCATTCTTTCTTATTCAGCAGAGGCATGGACGGGAGTCAGACAACAACATGTTTAATTAATGACACAAATACAGATAGCACTTACTTCTAAATCTTTTCACTGTAAAATGCTTTCACTTCATTTGAAATCGTATTGCGCTGAATCTGAAAGTGATCACCATGGCACTTTATCTTAACGACTAATTATACTGAACGTGCACGGTAGGAATAACCGGTCCTGTTCAATTTGACCAAATTGCCTCAGATTGCTGGTGTCATCAGCAATGAAGGTTTTGAACCATACTCCTAAAATACAGTGTGTAAAATGCGATGTGGTTTAGCAGTTAACATGCAAAGCATAGAGAAAAATGATTAAAGTACCGACTCTCCTTCAGTTAGCAATGCTTTCATTGTGCAAAAGATGTCGATGGATTAATTAATGATGTTTTCAATTAAAAGCAACACAAAAGTTTAACTTACAAACTGGCAGGTGAGTGCTGCTTCTGACAGCCGGTGAGAGTTGGCGGGGATTTCAAAGCCCTTGTACTGAGGAACGTTCAGATAGACAAACATTTCATGATCACTTGGTGCACCTCGTGCCACAACGGTAGCGCGAATGACTCCGCGTGAAAAGGCTGCCTGACCAAATGATGTCGGAGAAACTGCTCTTTTGTATAATTCTGGAATTAATTTTTTTAATGCTGTTGCGCAGTAACCAGACCATCGCTCCAAGGTTCTCTTAAAACAAGCGCTTGAAGGATAGGCCAGCTGTGTAGCGTGAAGCTCTGGTGATGTTCCAAACACTGCTGCCACAATGTTTCTGTCGTGTACTGGATATCACGTTTGCTTGACGCGCGAAACTTCCATGTTTCAAGACCGGGACAGAAACTTTTGAAAACTTGTTCAATTAAATATTAGAAAAAATTGAGCAAATCACATTAGTGTTTCAATATTAACAAAATGCAGAATCTCACAAACTTCTTACATTTGCTGATTTCCCTGCACAGTTCCGTGGACACTGTCTATCAGTCCCTCCCATTTCCACCACTGATGGAGCAGAAATGCGCTCACAAAGCTACACATTCCATCGGCTTTTAGTTGAGTTGTGAGAGATTATTAAGTGATTCTGCAGCATCGCCTCACTTCACAACAGCTGATCAAACCTGAAAACAAGCCCATGGATTATTCTTCTTCACCAGCTCCAGAGTGTGTGAGGCTGGAACAAGCATCAACTTTCCAACCCCGCACCCCCAATCAGCCGCTGCAGATATGCAAGTCCTTCTTCGCAAAAGTTCTATACCTGTTCGAAATTCACGGGCTCTATGAACCCGGGACTTCTCACAAAATTCAATGAACAACTCCTCAGCGAGAATCATACCTCGACCCCAACGTGCCGAATCATTGACAAATGTGCAGATAAGGTGTACCATTGTAAAAGCATATTTTCCGTTTAGCTATTCTTAATCGATGGAGCATTTGAGACTGAATAAATGACTTTGCCTCTTCGCCCAGTCTTCTGGAGTGCTGCACGGTCTCACTCCGACTGCCAATGAGCTTTTGGGAGCTCAGTGTATACAGGCTGCAGGTGACCACCCCGAGCGCAGCAGTGGAGTTTCTGCATTAGTTCTGGATTTGGACAGTAAATTTCCCCTTCTCTCTTCCTCTTGTCTATATCCCTGTGCTTTGATTTCACTATCTCTTCCAACTGTCTCAGTTTCTAGTGTTTAAAACTGAACACACGATGAAGTGGGCATCATTGTAGAACACTTGCTCTCACTCAAAGTTAGACACGCTACCGTTGCGCGATAGGCAGCTAGCCGTTTATATTCACGTGCACATATAAATATATATAAATATATCTACAAATTGCTTGCTTTTTCCTGGTGGTCATATTGTTAAGTCCGGCGCACTAACCTGTTTGGCTTCTCTATCAATTCATTGCAATAAAATAATTGAGGTCTGTGAGAGGATTAAAACGTGCTGTAAATAACATGAATAACACAATGACGTTCTGTTATAGTCTCAGCTTAGAGCTGTTCTTTCTTCTTCTGCCGTTTCCCCGACACATGTTCCGTGCTTAATTGTATAACCTATATCAGTTCACTGATCGCGGGGAGATGGAAGCAGCCTCTGCGGCACAACGGTGAGCTTGTGGAAGCGAACACGGTGTGGGGTAACCCATTGCATTGCTGAAAAGGGCAGAGGAGGAAAAGAACTGAGAGATTTAATTGTCGGACCAAAGTTGTTCAAGGCGTGTCAAGACATTCCGTGTCCTCCTCTCTTCTGAGACAATCCCTCGGAATCGAGGCTGACTTGCTTCTCCTTCAAAAATCGGTCCCGATCAGCACAGTGCGAGCACACTGGTCAGATCACCTTTGTTGTACGTCTTGTGACAGTGTATTCCATAGTGTAACGTGTATCACGTTCGTTTAGAAGTGAAAGTTCAGCAGTTGGACCACGGGCGTGTATATGAACAATCGGAGGCCAGTTTAACCACCTGGGAAAAAAGGCAGTGCACTATGTTCAACATCAAACACCTACTTTCTTGTTGAGCAGAGACACGGACGCGAGTCAAACGCCGCAAAGTTATTTAAAAACACAAATACAAGTAACACTTACAAATCTTTTCCGTGTAAAACGCTGTCACTCTATTTGAAATAATACTGCGTTGATTCTGAAAATGAGCACCAGGGGATGTTATATGCACGACTGATTCTGTCTTCTGTGCACGATGTGAATAATTGGTCCTGATAAATTTGACAAAGTTGCCCCAGATTCCTGGTGTCATCAGGAATGATGATTTTGAACCAGTCTCCTAAAATACAATGTGTAAATTGGGATATCGTTGAGCATTTTACATGCAGAGCACTGAAACATGATTGAAGTTTCGACTCTCCCTCAGTTACCTTTTTTTATTGTGCAAAAGAAGGCGAGGTGTAAATTATGTATGATTTCCCGTTAAAGAACACAAATGGTTAACAAAAAAACATACGTGGCTGGCAGGTGAGCGCGGCTTCTGAAACCTGCTGGGAGTGAGCGGGGATTTGAAAGCCCTTGTATTGAGAAACGTTCATATTGACAAACATCTAATTTTTATATGTAGACGTCGAGGCGCAACAGTAGCGTGTTTGACTCCAAATCAAAACCTTGCGTGAACAAATCATGACTGGGTCACTGGTCTTTTGGATAATTCCAGAATTAATATTTTATTTGCTGTTTTGAACGAAGCAGACATTTGCTCCAATGTCTTTCTCACTGCTTTCCTTGTTTCGGGCAGAGAGACGTCAGATGCAATAATTTGTTTGATTTGACAAGACACAAAAGTTCAAAATCAACATGCAGGCGGCCACAAATGTCAGTGAGTAGGCAGCATGGCCGAGCGGTCTAAGGTCTTCGATTTCGGTTGTGATGTTCTCTGCAGGCCTGGGTTCGAATTTCATTTCTGGCACTTACTATTTTTAATCATAAAGTGAAACTCCTCTGTTTGGCGCCATGAATACACCAGAAAATAGGATTCAGCAGTACACCTGCTCCCTTAACACTTTCATCTGACCTGGTGCTGAAAGTGGAGATGTTCCGCAGTGTCGCCTTTAATATTTTCGCCACACAGGCAAAAGCACGCTGGTCGGAAATATTTTCTGGAGCTTTAGCCTCATGCATGCTCAGGGGTGAATTTGTTCTCCTGTGAAAGATCATAAGATCAAAAGAAAGTAATACTTACGAGCAGGAGTAGGCCATTTTCCCCAACACTCATGAAGATCCTGGAGGTTCTTCGACAGCAATTTAAACAGCTGGGGCGGAGCCTATAGGCGCCTGGCCGCAATCAGTGAAAAAACGTAGCTTTAGCAGAGGAACGCTAGCTCCATCGGTAGAGCATAAGACTCTTAATCTCAGGATGTTGCTTTCGAACCCCAAGTTGATCGATTATTTTCAATAGAATCAGAATTTTACAGGACAGAAGGAGAGCATTTCGGCACATCGTGTCCACGCCGGCCAACAAGCTTAATCCCGCTTTCCAGCTCGAGGTCTGTAACCCTGCATGTTACGGCACTGAAGTGCACATCCAATTACTCTTGATATGCGGTGCGGGTCCCTTGCTTCACCAGTCTTTCAGATAGTGAGTTCCCGACCACCACCAACCTCTGCATGAAAAACTTTCCCTTCAAATCCCCTCTAAACCTTCTACCAATTGCTATACATTCATGCGCCCTTGTTGTTCAACCCTCTGCAAAAGGAAAAAGGCCATTTATATTGGCTATATCTACGCTCTCTTAATTGTATACACCAAATGTTGTCCCCCTTCAAACTCTGTCCCAAGGGGAAAAAAACAGCCTATGTAATCTGTTCTCATAGCTAAGATACTCATTGCCAGCAACATCCTCGTAAAATATCCAATGCAACGTATCCAGTGCAATCATGTCCTCCCTATAATGCACTGGGCAGAACTGCATGCAGTACTCCAACTGTGGCCTAACCAGTGTTTTATACACTTCAAGCATAAATCACTTGCTTTTCTATTCCATGCCTCGGCAAATAAAGGCAAGCAGGCTGTATGCCTTCTTAATCTGGCCTGCCACTTTCAGGGATCTGTGGATATGCAATCCCTGGTCCTTTTGTCCCTCTTTACCTCTCAATGTCCTACTATTTAATATGTATTCAGTTACGTGTTCGTCCGACCCAAATGTAGTATCTCACACTTCTTTGGAATAAATTCCATTAGCCACTGTTATGCCCACCAGAGAAGTTGACTTATATATTCCTGCAGTCCGCAGCTTTGCTTCCTTTCGCTGAGCCAATTTTGGATCCAATTTGCCATTTTGTCCTGTGGCTTTTACTTCATGACCAGTGTGTCCTGTGGGACCATATGGAAAGCATTGCTAAAATCCTTATGCACTACAACATACGCACTGCACTCATCGAAACTCCTGGTGTCCTCCTCAAAAAATTCACTTAAGTTAGTCAGACACGACCTTTCCTGAACAAATCCGTGCTGACTGTTCCTGACTAACCCGTCTTGTTCTAAATTTAGAAATTATCTGATCGATAAATGTTATCCTGCTTTCAAGGGAAAAACGTAATTAATTAAGCGATGAACTTCATTTACACAATTATATAAATGCTAACTGATGGAATGTGCATAATTGAATAATTTGTTCTGTGCTCTGCAAATTAACTCAGCCATAAACCATTTTACACATTGAGCTTTAGTATTCTAGTGGTCTGGTTCAAAATGTTCAAGTTGATAACAGCTACATTAGACGGGGGAAACAGTGAAATATACTTTAGAGCAAGGGACTGATTATTGTGAAACAGCAAACGAAATATACAACTCGATGAATAAATCTAAATGAAATGTGCCCCTGACGCACAGAAAGAAGTATTAAGGCAGAGGATTAAATGCTGAATGCTTTTCTGCGAAAAATTCATTTCACATATATTTATCTGAGCGAAACGGCACTTAAATAAAATTTTACTTTCAAAGTTATTAAACTCCCGAATGTGCGCGTGCTCTGAAGCATCTGAATCAGATAACTCTCGGCCTGTCAACTCAATCAGTGTTCCTTTGCAATGTTCTCCGTCCATCCTCCCTACTCAATGTGGCACTTACTTATAAAATTATGAAATCACGGAATGGTAACAGCAGAGAAGTAGGCCATTCGGTCCGTCGAGCATCTGCCCACTCTCTGCATGTCACATTCACCCCCGCCCTATCCCCATATCCGTGCAATCGTTTTTCCTTCAGACTCTTACCCAATTCTCTTTTGAAGGCTGAGATTAAGACTGTCTCCACCGCCCTTTCAAACAATGCATTCCAGATTGTAATCACTCAGTGCTAAATGGCCAGCTCCTGTTCCGATGTGTAAAGTCTCAGAAAAACTCGATCAATTTCTGTCACACTCACAGCCTTCATAAATATAGCACCGTCACTCTATTCTCGTAAAACAAAATCCTGTTGTTATAGGCTAGCTGTGTAGGCTAACCCTGTCGTTATGTCCTCTTCAATGGCGTTTCCGCAGTGCAGCGGTGATTACGCTCATCTTACACACAAAAATTCTCTGGTTTGAAACTGCGAGGAATCATTTTGAAAACCTGATTAATTAATATGAGGAAAAAATGGAATAATTCACAGAAGTGGTTCAATATTAACAAAGTGTGGTGTATCACAGCGTTAATGTATTTGCTGATTTATCGGTACAGTTGTGTATACACACACACACAGTGTCTCTCACTCTGTCCCGATTCAAGGCCTGACGGTACAGAAATCGCCTCTCGAAACTGCACAGTCCGGCTGCTTTCAGTTGAACTGTGAAAGACTATTAAAGAATCTTGCTTCACAACAGCAGACCAAAGCCACAAACAAATCGTTCGAAAAATCGCTCTTCCGAAGCTCCAAAAGAGTAATGATGTGACCAGGAGCAACATTCCAGCCCCGCACTCTCCAATCAGCTGCTGCCAGTGGTAAGCGGAGAAAGTAGCCTCAATCAACGGGTTACTTCCTTTCGTTGGGAGGTAACATGCCACTGCCTGGCTAAACATGCTCATACACCAAACACAAGCTGATTAAACTCTTAATCTCAAAGTCATGGATTCGAGCCCCATCTCACATAAACATTATGTCACCGCAAAACAGCATTTATTTACCGATCGGCTCATTTTGCACAATACAAGTTATGCACACTGATGAGGAGTAAATACTTTAATACTTTGTTCTATGCTTTGCATGTTAACTGAAACAACATATCCCATTTTACAAACTGTATTTTAGGTGTCTGGTTCAAAAAAGTAATCGCAGTTCACACCATTAATCTGGCGCAGATGCAGAAGCAGACTGATGACATGCATTAACAATGAACAACGCTTTTTATGGTAAAGCAAAACGGAGAGGGGATACGTCCCCTCCTGGTCGGAGCAATCAGAAGCTTTACTTCACTCACAGCTTTGTTAAAGATGTCTCGTAAGATGTGACTGCATCAGACTCTGTTGCACAATCTGTTCGTGCGTTCGGCTGCTCACCAAAATGTTGGAAGTTAGAATCCTCCAAGTGGCGAAGCATTTAACAATTAATTCTTCCTCTGAAGGTGCAGTGCCCCACAGTTCCAGGTTGTCATCGAAACATAGAAAATAGGTGCAGGAGTAGGCCATTCGGCTCGTCGAGCCTGCACTGCCATTCAATGAGTTCATGGCTGAACATGCAACTTCACAACCACATTCCTGCTTTCTCGCCATACCCCTTGATCCCTCCAATAGTTAGGACTACATCTAACTCCTTTTTGAATATGTTGGCCTCAAGAACTTTCTTTGGAAGAGAATTACACAAGTTCACCACTCTCTGGGTGAAGAAGTTTCTCCTCATCTCGGTCATAAATGCCTTACCCCTTATCCATCGACTGTGGCCCCAACATTGGGAACATTCTTCCTGCATCGAACCTGTCTAAACCCGTCAGAATGTGATACGTTTCTATGAGATCCCATCTTATTCTTGTCATGTGCGTTTTGGCTGCACGAATAAATTCCGCATATATTGCCAGTTGTGCTGTTATCCCGTGAGTTCCCACTCATATACGTTTATGAGAACACAGTTCAAGTAAAATTATTCAACAAAATAAACGAATCATGTTCCTGTAGCAAACCCATTGCAAATAAATTAAGTCATTATGGTTGAAGGTACTGCTGGACCTTGATTCTATGGATACATATGTAGAATTGGAACACGCCATTGCACCTTGTGATACTATATTTAATTTCTGGCTGTTCTACATATGGTATTAGGGGAAGCAATTCAGAACACACTGGATAAATTTAATGATATTTTACCTGTATCGAATATTTGTTGAAGCGAAATGCACCATGAACCGTTTTGCCATTTGATCTCTCCTGCCTTCGACCCTGCACTTTCATTTCCGTACCTTACAATTGCTTAAAACCTGTTGCATCTCCAACATTTCCCGGTTCTGGAAGGAAACGCAGGACTTTCATCGGCAGCTTAAAGACTTTGTACTGGATATTTTTTCTCCACCTGACTTCTGCCGTTTCCAAAGGTGAAATGAGTGCTAAAGTGAATCAGTGCAGAAGATTCCACATTTCACCCTATTTCTGAACACTGCCTTCTTACCCGAGGCCAAAAAGTTTAAAATAATGCATTCCAGATTGCAATACTTCGCTGAGTGAAAAAACATCTCGTCTCCACACATCTCCGCCCCGGATATCGCTTTTTACAAATTATCTTCTGTCATTGTCCTCTGGTTACCGACACTCCTGCCAGTGGAAATATTTTCACTATAATTTTTGAAACCACTATTAATTTGCCCCTTTCGCATGATTATTGGCGTTCAATGTGGTGAAGGTGAAGGGTAAGTTCATCCATTTTGCAAATAAAATGCTCGGCCAGTGCATGATCTAAAAGCATTACATTAGAAAATATATTAGCTGTGAAATAGCGGATCCGGTTAATTTTAACAAAATTTGCACCGGATTCCTGGTGCCATATGAAATTAAAGTTTAAACCATTCTCATAAAATACAATGAGTAAATTAGATGGTGATAACACTTCATCATATGCAAACAGAAAATAAAGGAGTGAAACATTTCACCGTCCCTCAGTAATCATATTATCATTTCTTTCATTCTGAAAAATAAAGTTATCGGTTAATTAATGGTGATTAAATTATTTATTATTTTTAACATTAGCTGCACGTCGTCAATGTTGTGCGGGTTTTAAATTAAAAACCGTGTTGTCAATATTATTTCCCTGACCAAGAGTCTAAAGTGTTTTGCATTGGTATAAGGAGTGGATTCAGCAAGTCATTTAAAGGTGATCTCAAAATGGCGTTAATTTATGATGACGGTTACAATTTGTTTCGGTGTGAAACAAGTGGATTGTAATGGACAATAATATCATTAACCTTGAGGATGCCGCAATGCCGCAATGTTGGTTTCCTTCGTGGTTCAGATTCAGCATTCTCACTGCCGAAGTGCATCGATGTTACACATCTATATGCATCTTGTGCGTGTAATAAAAAGAATAATTGATTTAAACATTATTAATTAATCCTTAACTTTATTTTGTAGAACAGGAATTAATTATTTTGCCGTGATCATGTGAGGAACTTTTATCCCTATCTCATTGTGTTTAATTTTTCAACAAATGTCGAATGAGCACATTGTTTATGCGAAGCTTTCCTTATGTAGTGATCACATCAGATGCGATAAGTCCCTGCTTCGAGCCCTGGCAGAAACATTACATTGGAACAAAAAATTGCATGCAATATAATTGAATAAAAACAACCCTCGGTACCTTTTCGCACGAGCAATTAACATTTTAAAGCAGTCCCCTAAAGTACAGAGTGTGTAAGGTCAAATAGCGGATAAGACTTCCTCAAAGATTAAAATTTCATAAATTATTAATGTTCAGTTCTTGAAGTTTAGACTTCCCTCAGTGACCATATTCGCATTTCTTTCATTCAGTTAAACAGGTCCATCGGTTAATACCAGCAGATCTAAGCCGCATTTCAAACCCAGAAAGAAGTCATTAATTATTTGCCCTTCTCCAGTTCCAGAGCGCAGACGGTTGTTTTCCATCCCTGAAAGATACCAAGGAGCAGGGCCAAACATCCTCATCGACCGAGCACAGGCTCAAGGAAACCATGGGGCGATGATTCACTGGTAACTGAGCATTCAACAGGCATTGAACAAGCTGGACTGAAACGTTCTAAACTAATAACGTGCATACTGAGTATTTAAGAGTCAGGATGGCTGAGAAGTCAAAATTAGTGCATTCCGATCGCAGTAAGTTATGAAGAGGTGAGTTCGAATTTCACTGTTGACATTCATTATTATTCTCATTACGAACTCATTTGTTTTGACCCCACTCAGATGCTTTGGGACATCCATCCAACTCAGTAAAATTACATCACTTCAATTAAAAACGGTGATATCAAAGTTACTTTCCAAATCAGAAATCGTTCGCAGGTGGCTGTAAAGAAAGGAATGGGTTTGTCAAGCATTGAAAGGTGCCATCTGAAAATCTCACACGACCAATTTATAAACACGGTTATAATTTGTTTCCGTGTAAAAGAAGGCTTGCTCGAATGGTCAAATGGACTACTGCTGCTCCTGGTTCCTTTGTTCTTAAGCAAATCACAGAAAAAAATATTAAAATATAAACTGTAGCTCAGTTTATATTTTTCCATTGTGCAAAAGAAGATTATCTGTGAATTAATTATGTTTTCCCGATCCTGGCATGAAGAGCCTCGTACTGACGGAGCTCGATGGGCCTGAATTAATAGCGCAAAATCTGTCACTGACTGAAGCCAGGCGCTTTAACTTAAACTGCAAACCACCAACCAGTTTCTCCTGAATTCGAAGATCTATAAGGAAATGAACCATCCAAACCCCTTTCATTAACCACAGGGGTTCTGGCAATTCTTTTATCTAAAAGCGGTTTTAGTCCTTGTCAATATCTATTGTATATATCCCGATGTTTCACGATTGTATCAGTCTCTCTGGCTTTGTTCAATTGTTGTGCAGCCACCTGCAGTTTGCTTTTCAACGAATGCCTCTGTTTCTGTCTTAAATAAAAACAGACAATGTTTCTTATATATTTCTTATGTTCTTCCAAGTGCCTTTGATATCCTTCCGAAATTGTGGTGCCAAGAACTGGAAGCAGTACTCCAAGTGAGACCGAAGCAGGGATTTATAAAGATATGGAGTAACTTCCTCGCTGGTGTATCTATTCATAAAGCCAAGGGTCATGTCTTCTTTTTTAATAGCACTATCAAATTGTAGACCTACCTTCAACGATTTCTGTGTAAATCTTCCAGTTCCTCTCTTTCTGAATACCATTCAAAACAAAACCATTTTGATTATGTTTCTTCATATCACCTCCCTTTGTTTCCTTTACAATGACCAGTGGAACATAGATGAGCAGGAGGATGCCATTTAGCCCTCGAGCCTGTTTCGCCATTCCACGAGATCATGGCTGATCTGATTATGGCCTCAACGCTACATTCCTGGCCATTCCTCATAATCCTGGACTCCCCTAAAGTTCACAAATCTCTCTATCTCCACCTTTAATTTATTCAATGACACAGTCTCCACAGCTCTCTGAGGTACAAATTCAAAGATTCACGACCCTCTGAAAGAAGAAATTCTTCCTCATCCCCGTTTTAAATGGGCACACCCTTATTCTGAAACTATGTCCCATAGATCCAGATTCCTCCACGAGGGGAAACATCCTCTCTTCATCTACCATGGAAAACCCCTTAGAATCTTACATATTCCAGACTTATCATCTCTCACTCTTCTAAACTCTAATAAGTAGAGTCCCATTCTGCTCGACCATTCTTCATAAGACATCCTTGTGAACCTTCTCTGAAATGTCCCCAATGCAAGGATATTTCTCCTTAAATAAGGAAAGCAAAACGGTACGCAATACTCCAGGTGTGGACTCACCTACGCCCTGTACAGTTGTAGCAGGAATTCCGTACGTTTATACTCCATCCCCCTTGAAATAAAGGCCAACGTTCCATTTGTCTTCCTAATTAATTCATGTATCTGCATGCTAAATATTTCTATTTCATGTGTAAGGACCCTCGGATCCCTCTGCACTGCAATATTTTGTAATCTCTCCCCAATTAAATATTAATTTGCTTTTTTACATTTCCTTCCAAATTGCACAACCTCACATTTTCTCACATTATCCGCTATCAGCAAAATTTTTGCCTATTCACATAGCCCACCTATATTGCTTTGCCGGTTGTTTGCGTCCTCTTTGCAACGTTCTTTCCCAGCTATCTTTGTAACATCAGCAAATTTGCCTATATTATAAACATGCATAGCACAGAACAAATAATTCAAGTATGGGTTCTGCCTGCTTTAACATTTCTTTCGTTGTGCAATCGATGATTATTAGTTAATTAATTGTTCTTTCCTATAAAGAAACGTACATGTTTAATACAATTTTTCGAATGATCTCCCTATCCGTTGATTCCCCTTAATTCAAAAAACTATCGATCTCAAAGTTGAATATATTCAGAGATGTGGCATCCACATCTCTCTGGGTCAAATAATTCCAAAAATTCATAACCCAATGACTGAAAAAATGTGGCCTCATCTCTCACTTAATTTGCCTTCTCCTTATCCTGAGATTTTGATCCCCAGTTCTAGACACACCAGCCACGGAAAACAACATCTCACCATCTACCCTGTGAATACCCTCCAGAATATAGTATGTTTCATAAGAATATAAGAACATAAGAATTCGGAACAGGAATAGGCCATCTCGCCCCTCGAGCCTGCTCCGCCATTGAACAAGATCATGGCTGATCTGGCCGTGAACACAGCTCCATTTACCCGTCCGCTCCTCATATCCCTTAATTCCCTTATTGCTTAAAAATCTATCTATCTGAGATTTGAATACATTTAATGAGCTAGCATCAACTGCATCCTTTGGCAGAGAATTCCACAGATTCACGTCATTCTGGGAGAATAAATTCCGGCTCATCTCTGTTTTAAATTGGCTCTCCCGTATTTTGAGGCTGTGCCCCCAAGTTCTAGTCTCCCCGACCAGTGGATAAAACGTCTCTTCCTCTATTTTGTCTGTACCATTCATTATTTTAAATGTTTCTATAAGATCACCCCTCATCCTTCTGAACTCCAATGAGTAAAGGCCCAGTGTACTCAATCGATCACCATAAGAAACCCCTTCTTCTCCGGAATTAGCCGAGTGAATCGTCTCTGTACCGCCTCCAAAGCCAGTATATCCTTCCTTTAGTAAGGTGACCAAATCTGCACGCAGTACTCCAGGTGCGGCCTCACCAATAACCTGTACAGTGGCAGCAGGACCTCACTGATTTTGGTCTCCATCCCTCACGCAATGAAGGCCAACAGTCCATTTGCATTCCTGATTACCTGCTGCACCTGCAAACTAACATTTTGGGATTCATGCATAAGGACCCCCAGGAACCTCTGCACCGCAGCATGTTGTAATTTCTCTCCATTCAAATAATATTCCCTTTTATTGTTTTTTTTTTCCAATGTGGATCACCTCATATTTTCCGATGTTGAATTCCATCTGCCAAACCTTAGCCCAATTCGCTTAATCTATCTAAATCTCTTTGAAGCCTCTCTGTTTCCTCTACATAACCCGCTTTCCCACTAATCTTTGTGTCATCTGCAAATTTTGTTACACGATACTCTGTTCCCTCCTCCAGGTCATCTTTGCATATTGCAAACAGTTGTGGTCCCATCACCGATCCTTGTGGCACAACACTAACCACCGATTGCCAACCTGAAAAAGACCCATTTATCCAGACTCTCTGCTTTCTGTTTGTAAGCCAATTCTCTATCCATGCTCATACATTTCCTTTGACTCCGCGTGCCTTTATCTTCTGCAGTAACCTTTTGTGTGGCACCTTATCGAATGCCTTTTGTAAATCCAAATACAACACATCCATCGGTACACCACTATCCACCATGCTCGTTATATCCTCAACGAATTCCAGTAAATTAGTTAAACATGATTTCCCCTTCATGAATTCATGTTGCGTCTGCTTGATAGCATTATTCCTATCTAGATGTCCCACTATTTCTTCCTTAATGATAGCTTCAAACATTTTCTCCAATACAGATGTTACACTAACCGGCCTATGGGTACCTGCCTTTTGTCTGCTCCCTTTTTTAAACAGAGGCATTACATTAGCTGTTTTCCAATCCGCTTGTACCTCCCCAGAGTCCAGAGAATTTTGGTAGATTATAACGAATGCATCTGCTGTAACTTCCGGCATCTCTTTTAATACCCTGGGATGCATTTCATCAGGACCAGGGGACTTGTTTGCCTTGAGTCCCATTAGCCTGTCCAACACTACCCCCCTAGTGATAGTGATTGTCTCAAGGTCCTCCCTTCCCACATTCCCGTGACAAGCAATTTTTGGCATGGTTTTTGTGTCTTCCGCTGTGAAGACCGAAGCAAAATAATTGTTTAAGGTCTCAGACATTTCCACATTTCCCATTATTAAATCCCTTTCTCATCTTCTAAGGGACCAACATTTACTTTAGTCACTCTTTTCCGTTTTATATATCGGTAAAAGCTTTTACGATATGTTTTTATGTTTTACTCAAGTTTATTTTCATATTCTATCTTTCCTTTCTTTATTGCTTTCTTATTCATTCTTTGCTGTTGTTTAAAATGTTCCCAATCTTCTAGTTTCCCACTAACCTTGGCCACCTTATAGGCATTGGTTTTGAATTTGATTCTTTCCTTTACCTCCTTGGTTATCCGCGGCTGGTTATCCCTTCTCTTAGCGCCCTTCTTTTTCAATGTTATATATTTTTGTTGAGAACTATGAAAGACCGCCTTAAAAGTCCTCCACTGTTCCTCAATTGTGCCACCGTTTAGTCTGTCTTCCCAGTCTACTTTAGCCAACGCTGCGCTCATCCCACTGTAGTCCCCTTTGTTTAAGCATATTATGCTCGTTTGAGACACTACTTCCTTATCCTAAATCTGTATTGCAAATTCAACCACATTGTGATCACACATTCCGAGAGGATCTTTTACGAGGAGATCGTTTATTATTCCTTTCTCATTACACAGGAGCAGATCTAACATAGCTTGCTCCCTTGTAATTTCTGTAACATACTTTTCTAAGAAACAATCCCGTATGTTTTTTATGAATTCGTCCTCAAGGCTACCCCGTGCGATTTGATTTGACCAATCGATCTGTAGGTTAAAATCCCCCATGATTATTGCCGTTCCTTTTTCACATGCCTCCACCATTCCCTTGATTATTGTCAGCGTCACTGTGAAATTATTACTTGGGGGCCTTAAACTACGCCCACCAGTGACTTTTTCTGCTTACTATCTCTAATCTCCAACCACAATGATTAAACACTTTGTTCATTACAGCCGATATCGTTTTCCACAACTAATCTGATATCATCCTTTATTAACAGAGCTACCCCACCTCCATTCCCTTCTTGTCTATCTTTCCGAATTGTCAGATACTCCTGTCTGTTTAATTCCCAGTCTTGGCCACACTGCAACCACGTTTCTGTAATGGCCACCAAATCATACCCATTTGTAATGATTTGTGCAGTCAACTCATTTACGTTGTTTCGAATGCTGCGTGCGTTTATGTAGAGTCTTTTAATACTTGCTATTAAACCATGATTTTTAGTTTTGACCCCTCCTGCAGCCCCTTTATATTCATTAACGAGATCAGATTTTATTCTTCTAAATCCAGAGAGTATAGTCACAATCTGCAAAAACTCTCATCATAAGACAGTTGTCACATCCCAGGAATCAATTTTGTGAAGTTCCTTGCATCCCATCGTAGGCAAGCATATAATTTCGTGGATAAGGAGACAAAAACTGTGCACAATATTCCAGGTTGTTTTCTCCGTGGCCCTTTAAATTTGTAGCAAGATTTCCTTACTCTTATAGTATGTGCTATATTTTAGGTACTATGGGACGAATGCCCTGTGTTTCTGCTGATTCTACGGTCGTATGAAAAACTATTAAAATTGGACAATCTCGCGGCAAACACGTTCGTTTTTTCCTTCAGTGTGCAACACTTTTGTGAGTGAATTAATGATGATTGAAACAATTATTAAGTAATTCACAGTGCTGAATTATTTTTGTCAATTGCTCAATGAAAATGACTTTTCTGACTGGGAATCGAACACGGGCCACAACAATGAAAGCACCTAATCCTAGCTCGTAGACTACCATGCAACACTAGCTACAGCCTCTGTGATAATTGTAAATATAGTTTGCTTTGATTCACACATGGAAATGGTGCAGTTATACAGAGTGTACCGAGATTTGCTGCAGTCCGCTGGCAGCAGTTGAAGAAAGAGAACGTGATAGTTTGAGTGAGAGATGAGTATTGTTTCTGATGCTGTCTGACACCGTTGGTTGCGGCCGCGGATGTCAAATCCCGATCATTGCAACAATGCAGACTAAGCAAGACCGTGTTGCAGGAATCATTATATATGCAAATATCATCGACCTTGTGGTGCAATAGTAATCCCATCGAACTTCTGATCAGAATTTCTGTTCAAATCATGTCTGCGTCACATTTTTTATTGACATTTTTTTCCGGAAATGATATTTGATTTGCTGTATCACAATGACAGCGCCCATGCTCCAAAGTCTGTCGCAATGTTTCTCCAGTGTCTGCATGAACATGGTAAATTTTCTGATCGCAAATTGTTTTTTAGTTCTTCTCGATATCTCTTGCCTACTTCTCGGTGGGTCAAAATCTCTGTCTATCTGTCTCTGTTTAATCAGTGTGTGGCCACCTGCAGGTTAATTTTGAAAGTATGCCTGCAAATTATCTTCAATAAATACAGGAAATGCTAGAAACATTCCGCAAATCAGGCAGCATCTGTGGAGCTAAAGAAGAGCGATTAGTCGATGGGTCTGTTTGCTGCTTTGATCTGCTGTTGTGAAGCGAGGCTTCGCTGCAGGATCCTTAACTAAACTCTCACGATAAAATAGAAACCATCTGGAATGTGCAGCTTGGAGAGGGGATTTGTGCACTGTCAGGGCTGGAAATGTGAGAGAATGAGATACATGGGTAGACATTGAGTGTGCATAGTACTGTCCAGAGAAACATAAAAAATGACAGTGTTATGAGAAACTCTACTTTACTAAATTTGAACCTCAATGGTGAATAATTCTATTTCTTGTAATATTTAATGGAGCAAATTTTCAAAATATTTCTACCCGATTTCGAAGCAGGGACGTTTTGCGTATTAGGCGAATGTTATAACAACTACAATACGCAAATGCTGTTGTAAGATTCTTGTCTTTTTAGTAGAAGCGTGGACTACAAATCACATCGGGGTCACTGTTAGTTTCCTTGTTGTTCTTCCGGAATCGTTATTTTTTTTGCTGTTTCACAATTACCATAACTTTCCTGTCAAGTCTGTCTCACTGTTTCCCAGTGTCAGGTAAAGAAGCGCCTCATGTCCTAATTTATTTAATGTGACAAGACACAGACGCAGGTATTCGTTCAAAATCAAACTGCAGGTGGCGAAACATTGATTGGATAGAGGCAGATAGAGGGACACAATTGGAAAACAGTCGGAATTAAAAAACCTGTTCCGGACCAACAGGCGCCTGCCTGCAATCCGGGTCAGGGACATAGATCTTAAGCAGGCCCGACCAGCTCACGTTCGGCCAATTGTTTTTGCTAAACTTTCATGTTGCTTTCAAGTAAAATTACAGAATTTAACAGTGAAATTATTGTAGATAATTATGAATTGTACTTGTGCATTTTATTATACCTTGTACCGTCTGAATCCCGTCCATGTCTCTTCTTCCTCTGTTGAACAAGAACGGAGGGGCTTGACATACACTAAACTGTTCTTCCCAGATAATTTCAGGCTGTGTGTTCATATCACGTCGGGATCACAATTCTTTCGATATTGCTCTCACGAAATCGATATTTTCTTTGTTGTTTCACTATAACCAGTTCCGTGCTCTAAAATCGCTCTCATTGTTCACACCATGTTTACTATGCTTTGCGCGTTCACATGCATATACTATGAGGTGCAATTTCTTCTCTCAGAAGTTCGTGTTCTCAGAAATTCTCCACCCCAGAAAGCTGTGGAAGTAGAGTCATGGAATATATTCAAGAATGGGATAGACAGATACTTGAACTACAGAGGAATCCGGCGTATGGGGAACAGGCAGGAAAGTGGAGATGTGGCCAAGTTCTGATCAGCCATGATCTTATTGAATGGCGGACTCGGGACGTGGGGGAAATGCCCTAATCCTTATGTTCTTAACCCTCCAAATTCCTAGTTGGTATAATCTCTCTTGCTAATTTAACCCGTGGATTCCAAGTATCACTCTGGTAAATCTTTCCCATGTTACAAATGTGACTACACTCCAAAAAGTACTTTATTGTCTGCAAAGCGCTTTGAGACCTCCTGTGGTCGTGGAAGGCGCGATATAAATCCAAGTCTTACTTTTGTTAACTCTATGCAGCACTTGCTCCAAGGCAAATATCTCCTTCCGAAGGCAAGGAAAGGCGAAAACTAATAAACAGGAGGGTTCTAACTAGATTTAACATAATGATTTCCAGCAGGCGTTTGATGAGGTTCCACATCAGAGCGTGTTGGACAAAAACAAATCTGAGACAATTTGTGAACATGGACAGGGCATTGAGAGTAGCGATACTGGGGATGTTCTCTAATTGGCAGGAAATGAATACTGGTCTCCAGCAGAGATCTTTATGAGTGCCTCAGATTTTTACGATAGTTAAAATGATTTACATGAAGGAATAATTAACGATATTGCCAAGGTCACACACATCAAAATAGTGTGAAAGGTAACAGATAATATCAAAGGTACAATGATTCAGTCGGCAAACTATAGGCAGCTGGTAAAGAAGATTGGAAGCGGACACAGAAATTCGGGATTTAAATGACATCTTGAACACTTGTTCAATTAAATGTTTGTTTTGAGCATTTTCGTTCACAGTAATGTATGTGAAAGCAATTTTTTGCAGCAAGAGCGATTGAGCATTTCAGCTTGCTGCTGAACTCTTCACTCTGGGCGCTGAACTCAGCACATGTTTCTGTCGTGTAACGATTATCACTTTAGCCTCATACCCGGTCAAACAGATTAATCTAGAGAATACTTTTGCTGTGAATTAAAAATTGTTATAAGTAGCCCCAGGTTCCTTGTCGATTGAGCAATGACCATTTATATTAGTTTCCTCAAATACAGCGTGTGTAATATCAGAGAGTGGATAAATCTTTATCTATTATTATGTTTTCCCAAATTATTAAAGTACAGTCATTGAAGTTTCGAGTGTCCCTCAGTAACCATGTTAGCAGTTATTTCAGACTGCTAAACAATGGTATTAATTAATGAGTGGTGGTTAATCTGCCCCTCCCCCCGCACAGTTTAATGTATTGCATGTCATTATTTTTAAAGATTTTGGATTTAAAAGAGTTACTTTCCGAATCCGCGCTCCCTCTGTTTGCGCCGAACCACTAAACGACAAGCAATAACATTAAAAAGTTTATCACAGTTGATTACATTTCTTGTCTTTGTTGTTTGTGTTTTTTAATCTCGATGTCGTTTTCAGGTCATAACTGCAGATATTCCTGTGATTAAACATGAATAAAATGCAATGTCTCGCAGCACCGCCTCGGCTAATACCGGCACATCCAAGCCAATCTTCCCCAGCCTTGGGATGCAAGTTGTCCGCACCCAGGACAAAACCCTCCATACTCCAAACACAGGCTCAGCGAAATCTCGGTGAAGAGGATATCCCCTCATGGGGCCTTCCAGCAGCATTGAATAAGTGCACGGACTGAAATGTTCTACATGTGCAAGTGATAAATTCCATTTATCGCCCTTTTCAGTCAGGATTGCCCGAGCGGTGTAAGGCAGTGCGTTCACAAAGCAGTCTTCTCTGGAGGCGTGGGAGCGAATCCCGATTCAGACTTTCCTTAGTTTTAATTAGATCCGTGTATTGTGCGAAATCAATTGCAGATGTTTCTCTGATTGCTCTCGTTTATAAGAGAACTCTTGCTGTTTGATCCCGTTGGACGACAAATCACACCTTGAAGCTTCTCCGGAATATGAACATGGACATACTTAGCTGAACTTTGCACTTTATGACATGATCCATTTGGGCATCTGAAGTCAGAAATTACACATACCTCACCCAGCCCGAATTCCCTCCTTTCCACAATGCAAGTTCTTCCCTCACCTGCCAACATTGAAACATAGAAACATAGGAAACCTGTGCAGGAGTAGGCCATTCGGCCTTTCGAGTCTGCACCGCCATTTAGTAAGATCATGGCTGATCAATCCCTCAGTATCTCTTTCATGCTTTCTCTCCATACCCTTTGATCCCCTTAGCCGTAAGGTACATATCAAACTCCCTCTTAAATATATCAAATGAACTGGGATAAAAAAAACTCTCTGTGGCAGGGAATTCCACAGGTTAACAACTCTCTGAGTGAAGAAATTTCTCTTCATCGCAGTCCTAAATGACACACCCCTTATCCTAAGACAATGTCCCCTGGTTCTGGACTTCCCCAAAAGCGGGAACATTCTTCCCGCATCTAACCTCTCCAGATACGTCAGAATCTTATACGTTTCTATGAGATCCCCTCTCATCCTTCTAAACTCCAGTGAATAAAGGCCCAGTTGATCCAGTCTCTCCTCATATGACCCGCCAGCCATCCCTGGATTCAGTCTGGTGAACCTTCGCTGCAGTCCCTCAATAGCAAAAACGTCCTTCCTCAGATTCGGTGACCAAAACGGAACACAATATTCCTGGTGAGGCCTCACTAAGGCCCTGTCCAACTGCAGTAAGACCTCCCTGCTCCTATGAAGGCCAACATACAACTTGCCTTCTTCACCGCCTGCTGTACCTGCATGTCAACTTTCAATGACTGATGAACCATGACACCCAGGTCTCGTTGCACCTCCCCTTTTCCTAATCTGCCGTCATTCAGATAATATTCTGCCTTCAAATGGATAACCTCACATTTATCCACATTATACTGCATCTGCTATGCAGTTGCCCACTCACCTAACATGTCCACGTTACGTTGCAGCCTATTCACTTCCTCCTCACAGCTCACACTGCTACCAGTTTAGTGTCATCTGCAAACTTGGAGTTATTATACTCAATTCCTTCATCTAAATCGTTGATGTATATTGTAAAGAGAAGGGGTCCCAGTGCCGAGCCCTTCGGCACTCCAGCAATCACTGCCTGCCGTTCCAAAACGACTCTTACCCAAGAGCAAGTGCATGATCTTAACATTCTCCGCCCACCATAGAAGGGGAATTGTGTGCAGATTGTGAACGGATTTTGTGGTATCAAGTATTGTGAACTCTGGATTTCATCCACTCCAACTATGTTGGTTTCGGTATAAGCTGGGTTCGAAGATTTGTCTTCCCCGAGTTCCCTCTCTCCTCACCCAACGCCTTTCTTTCTACCCAGCAAAATAATCTCCCTCTCTCTCTTCCCCCAAAAACTCGCTGTCTCTAAATCTCTCTCCCCCACCGCCAGAAAACAGTCTCTAGCGCTCCCCTATAAATCAGGCTAACTCTACAAACCACCCACAACAACCAGGATCTTTCTCTCTCCACCACCGCCCCCTAACAAGCATCATTATCATAGGCAGACTCGCTAAAGTGAGCAAGACTTTTTTCCACTCAGAAGTGAGTTCGTAGGTGACTGGACAGTCTTATACGGGAATTACAGTCTCTGTCTCTGGTGGGACAGAGTAGTTGGCCGAAAGGGAGGGTGGAGAATCAGGTTTGCATAACGCTTCCTGCTCTGCCTACGCTTGCTTTCTGCATGCTCTCGGTCATGAGATTCGAGGTATTAAACGCTCTCCCGGATGCTCTTCCAGTCTCTCCCAGGTGTCCTTGGGGATCATGCATTTGATCAAACTGGCGTTGAGGGTGTCCTTGAAAATTTTCCTCTGGCCACCTGGCGCTTGCTTGCCATGTAGGAGATCGGAGTCGATCACCAGCTTTGGGAGTTTTTGGTCAGACATGCGAACAATGTGGCCCACCCAACGGAGCTGGTCGAGAGTGGTCAGTGCTTCGATGCTGCGGATATTGGCCTGATCATTCAGCGCTGGTGGAATTTCTCCATCGATTTGAAGTGTCTACTGTATATGGTCCACGTCTCTGAGTGATATAGGAAGGCAGGTAACACTACAACCCTTTGACCATAAGCTTGATGCGAGACTTGAGGGCCTGAACTTCGAACACTCTCTGCCTCCGGCGGCCGTAGGCTGCTCTGGCGACAGAAGGATGTGTTGAATCTCGTCGTCGATGACTGCCCTTGCTGATAATAGGTATGCAAATTGATCCACGTTTTCCAGGACCATACCTTGGATCTTGATGACTGAGGGGCAGTGCTGTGTGGCGGGGTCCGATTGCTGGAGGACCTTTGTCCTACTGACGTTTACTCTAAGGCGCATGCTTTTGCATGCCTCGTTGGAGATGCTGACCATGGCTTGGAGTTCAGCCTCTTAATGTGCGAAGATACAGCCATTGTCCACTTTTGTAGCTCGAAGACAGAGGATGGGACGGTCTTCTATTTGGTCTGAAGGCGTCGAAGGTTGAACAGGTTAAAACTTGTTCCACAGTTTACATCCAGTACATCAGGGAGCTTGTTGAGTGTGAGGTGGAGCCTTGGAGCGAGGAAGATCAAGAACAGATTTGGCGCGATGACGCTGGCCTGCTTGACACTGAACGGGATGTTGTTTGGGTCTGTGTTGGATCCGTTGGTCAGGATCACGGCTATTATGTAGTGGAGCACGGAGACGATGCCGACAAACTTTTGGGGGCAGCCGAAACGGAAGAGGACGCTCCACAGTCCTTGGTTAGCCGTGCAAATGCCATTGTAACATCAAAAAAGGCCATGTACAAGGGTTGCTGCTTTTCCCTGCTTTATCCTGCAATTGGCATGCCGTGCAGGCCATGTCTGTTGTACCCCATCGTGGACGGAATCCGCACTGTGACTCAGGGAGGAGCTCAACAGCCACAGTGAGAAGGCGGTTGAGGAGGATTCTAGCGCTAACATTCCCAGTGGCTGATAACAGGGAGATTCAGCTGTATTTTCTGCTGTCGGACTTGTCTACTTCTTTCTCTCCCCACCCAAGAACCTGCTCTCTATCTCCCATCCAAACTCGCTCTCTCTCTACCAGTCAAAAACTGTCTCTGTCTCTACCCTTCCGCCCACAAACAGGCTCTGTCGCTCCCCCCCAAACCAGGCATGCTCTTCCACCGACTCTCCCATTAACCAGGCACCCTCTCTCCCCCTCCCCCAACAAACAGGCATTACTGCCACCCCACCAACAAACAGGCTGTCCCTTCTGAACAACCAGGCTCTCTCCACAAACTCCTGAACAACGTCGCTCTCTCTCTACCCACCACAAAACAGGCTCGCTCGCTCACCGACCCCCCACCCTACAAGGCTCTCTCTCCTACACCCGCCCCGAACAACCAGTCTCTCCCGCATTCCACATCCATGCTAGCTCTTCCCCGCCCACCCATCCAACAACCCCCCCCGCAAAAAACAGTCTCTCTCTCTCACACACCCTACATCCAGTCCCTCTCTTTGCCACCCTCAACAACAAGACTCTTTCTCCAATCCCACTCAACAACCAGGCTCTCTCCTCGTCCTGGTCCAACAACCAGGTTCTCACCCGGCAACAATAGGCCTTTTAATTACCGATTTTTTCTATTAGCAGTGAGATATTTTTACAGGGCACATTTAAATAATTCACACAGCACATTCTATCGCTACTGCCACTCGACATCGATTATGATTTTGAAGTATTGACTGTCACTCAGCGATACCACCGTTTTTAATGAAAGTGAAGTAATTTTCCATAAGTGACATAGATGACCCAAAGCACGTCGAGTCGTGTCAAAATAAATGAGTTCGTAGTTAGAACTAAAGGATGTCAGAAGTGCGAAGCGAACCCAGCCTCCAAAGAAGACCCTTTAGCTGTCCTGACTGTTGAATGCTCCAGTTGGACGTTATTACGTGAAAACGATTCAGTCTAGGTGTTTGTTCAATGCTGCTAGAAGGCCCAATTGAAGGCAAATCATCTCCTCTGGAGTTTTCCAGAACCTGTGTTCGGTGTTTGTGGAAGCTTGACGGGGAAACGGGGTATCTTGAATCTCAGAGTTGGACAATAGCCCTATGAGCTCTGGAACTGGGTAAGAGAAAATAATTATTGATTGTTTCCGGATTTGAATTGCGCCTTAATTCTGCTTGTATAAGCCGAAAAAGTTGTGTAGCAATATGAAAAAAAATGCTAAAATCGTCACTGATGGACAGTGAAAGGTTAATCAACTGAATTTTAATATTTTATGAAACTTTACTCATGGAGGAAATGTTATCGTCTATCTGACTTTACACAGTTTGTATTTTAGGAGACGGGTTTAAAATTTTCACTGCTGATGACAATTAGATCAGCACGCAGAGAGAAATGTTCAGCGAGCAGATGAAATGCTGAATCCCGCTTTCTGCAAACATTCCTTTGACAAACGTTTCTCTGACTGCAGCTGCAGAAAACAAAAATATTCCTTTCCAAGTCATTAAACTCACAATTTCGCGACCATTCCCAATCTTCTTAATCAGAGGCCTCGATATGGTCAACAAAAATTTATCACCCAAAGTAGACCTCGTAGCCACGAACCTGAAATTAACAGTCTCTTGCACCATCAACTGAGCTCGCCAAGCCTCCTTATATTCATTGCAGCCAGGCGCCCGTTCGCTGCGCCACAGGTGTTTAGCTTGCTCGACAGAACACGACCATGTTTCGCCTGATTTCCAAGTTGTATAAGGAAATCATCCTTTCATTAAACACAAAGTTCCGGCAATTTACTTATCACAAAACGCTTTTATTCCTTGTCAGTTTCTCTTGTCCATTTCCAGCTGTTTCCCCATTCTATCTCTCTCCCTGGCTTTGTCCAATCAGACACTGAGGAACAAGTGAGCCAGACTTGAGAGCAAGGGTCTGGTTAATGTGATTCAGTCGAGGAGGCGGGAGCTCGGAGCAGCGCGAGTCCGGGGTCGGCGAGAGGCCGATAAAGGCCAGCGGGAGTCGGGCAGTTCGAGCAGTCGGTCGAGCAGGCGGGAACCGGAGCAGCTGGGATGAGGGCAGCGGGATGAGGGCAGAGTTGGCCAAAGGAGACTGGGAATACAGACTAAACGGTGGCACAATTGAGCAACAGTGGAGGACTTTTAAGGAGCTCTTTCATCGTGCTCAAGAAAATATATTCCTGTGAAAAAGAAGGGCGGGAGGAGAAGTGATAACAGCCGTGGATAACCAAGGAAATAAAGGGGAGTATCAAATTAAAAACCAATGCGTATAAGGTGGCCAAGGTTAGAACTAGAAGATTGGGAACATTTTAAACGACAGCAAAGTATAAGTAAGAAAGCAATAATGAAAGGAAAGTAAACTTGCGCAAAGCATAAAAACAGATAGTAAAAGCTTTTACCGATATATAAAACGGAAGCGAGTGACTAAAGTAAATGTTGGTCACTTAGAAGATGAGAAGGGGATTTAATAATGGGAAATGTGGAAATGGCTGGGACCTTAACCGATTATTTTGCTTCGGTCTTCACAGTGGAAGACACAAAAACCATGCCAAAAATTGCTGGTCACGGGAAAGTGGGAAGGGAGGACCTTGAGACAATCACTATCATTAGGAGTGTAGTGCTGGACAGGCTAATGGGACTCAATGTAAACAAGTCCCACGGCCCTGATGAATTGCATCCCAGCGTATTAAAAGGGATGGCGGAAGTTGTAGGAGATGCATTCGTTATAATCTACAAAAATGCTCTGGACTCTGGGGTGGTACCAGCAGATTGGAAAGCATCTAATGTAACGCCTCTGTATAAAAAATGGGGCAGACAAAAGGCAGGTAACTATAGGCCGGTTATTTTAACATCTGTAATGGGGAAAATGCTTTAAGCTATCATTAAGGAAGAAATAGCGGGACATCAAGTTAGGAATAGTCCAATTAAGCAGACGCAACATAGATTTATGAAGGGGAAATCATGGTCAACTAATTTACTGGAATTCTTTGAGGATATAACGAGCATGGTAGATAGAGGTGTACCGATGGATATGGTTACTCGCCCTCGATCTCCATTTGAAATTGAACCATTCCAATTGGAGATTGTTGATTAATCTTGTCTCATTACACAGGATCAGAACTAAGATATAACGTAGAGGCATCTGAGTCAGAAGATTGCGAGCAGTAGCAGAAATTGGGGAGTGTGTAGCACGGAAAATAACATTTTTGTGCTGTACAGTCAGATAAATGTTTGTGAAAGGAATTTTATATAGAAAGAGGGATTCAGCTTTTGAGCTGCTCGCTGACCACTTCTCTCTGGGTGTGGATATAATAAGCATGAGCAATGAACGTTTTAAACGAGTCTCCTGAAACATAGAATGTGTAAAGTCAGACAGGGGATAAAACGTCCTCAAGGATTATATTTTCACGAATTATTAAAGTACATGTGTTGAAGTTTTGACGTTCTATCTATAGCCATGTTATCATTTCTTTCATTCTGCTAAACAACGCTCTCGGCTAATACCAGCAGATCTAAGCCACATTTAAACCCGGATGCAAATCATTAGTTATTCGCTCTTCCCCAGTTGCAGAGGTTATTGTCCCCCCCGGGATGCAAATTACCACGGATACGGGACAACCCTCTGCATACATCGAGCACGGGCCCAGGAAACCCGCGGGGGAGATGATATTCCGGTCAGTGGGCCTTACAGCTGCAATGAACTCGAGCCTGATGTCAACATCACTAAAGTAATAATTTGCAACTGCATATTCACCAGTCAGGATTGCCGAGATTTCAAAAGCTCTGTATTCACTTAGCAGTCTACTGCAGAGGCTTTGGTTCGAATCCCACTTTTGAAATTCATTATATTTAATTATGAACTCATTTGTTTTGACACAACTGTGAACTGCTCATTTACCTCTATGTAATTTAATAAAATTACTTCACTCAAATTAAAAACGGTGATATCAAAGTTATTTTCCAAACCGGGAATCGATCCCGGGTAGCTGTAATGATAGGAATGATTTTTTGAAATCATTAAAATGCCCCTTAAAAAACTCGCACTGCTATTTTAAACACAATTTATTTCGGTGTCAAAGAAGGGGATTCGAAATAACAATAAAAACGCCAAGCAGCGCCTACAGTAAGACAGAGTCAAAATTCACAGGAAGCTGGTGCTACGAAGTAATCGCTCAGCTAAAGTTAGCGCATATCAAAGGGCGAGAAACAACTCAATATCTCAAATCAGCTCACAAATATCAGGAGCAGTGCAGTCCAGTCAACGTCATACCCTGTCTTTCTTATACAACAGAGGAAGAATAGAGACGAACGGGAGTCAGACGCCACACATTTAATGAAAGGCACAAATATAAGTCACACTTATTTTCCAAACCGTTTCATTTTAACATTTTTCCATGTTATTTCCAATCTTACTGCATTGAATCTTAAAATTGGCACGATGAGATTGTGTCTTCATTACTGATTTTAATTTCTGTGCATGATAGCAATTACTTGCCCAGTTAAATTTGTCAAAAATAGCCATGATTCCTGGTTTCAACAGCAATGACCATTTTGAGCCATACTCCTAAAGTACAGATTTTTAAAAATATTAGTTCATGGGATGTGGGCGACACTGGCACAGCCAGCATTTATTGCCCAACGCTAATTGCCTTTGATAATGTGCTGCTGAGACACCTTCTTGAAGCGCTTCAGTTTGCGTGGTGAAGGTGCTCCTACAATGCTGATAGGGAGGGAGTTCCAGGATTTATGAGCCATTCTTGATGAAGGAACGGCGATATATTTACAAGTCATGATGGCGTGTTACGTGGGGGCGGCGCGCCCTCTAGCTCGTGTTGTTCCCATGCAACTGCTGCCCTTGTCCATCGATGAGGTAGAGGTCGCGGTTTTGGGAGGTGCAGCCGAACAAACCTTCGTGAGTTCCCGCAGTGCAACTTTTAGATGGCAAACACCGCTGCCAATTTATGCCGGTGATAGAGGGAGTGAAAGTTTAAGGTGCTGGATGTTGCACCAATCACGCGGCTGCATTGCCGCAAATGGTGTCGAGCCTCTTGAGTGGAATGGAGCTGCACTCATCTAGGCAAGTGGAGAATATTCCGCCCACCTCCAGACTTGTGGCTTGCAGATTGTAGAAAGACTTTGGAGAGTCAGAAGGTGAGACACTCGCCGCAGAATACCCAATCTCTGACGTGGTCTTGTTGCCACAGTATTTATATGGCTGCTCCATTTAAGATGCTGGACAATGGTGAACTATAGGATCTTGATGGTGGGGGAATTGAGTGATGGTAATGCATTACAATGCCCAGGGGCGGTGGTTATACTCTTGGTTGTTATAGATAGCCATTGCCTGGCACTTGTGTGGCGCAAATGTTACATGCCACTTATCGGACCAAGCATAAATATCGTGCAAGTCTTGCTGCACTTGTGCATGGACTGCTTCATAATCTTGGAATGTGTGAGTGGAACTGAGCACTGTGCAATCATCAGCGAGCATCCGAACTTCTGACCTTATGAGGTAGGGAAGATCATCGATAAAGCGGCTGTAAAGGGTTGTGCCAAGGGAACTGCCCTGACGAACTCCTGCAGCGATGCCCTGAGCCTGGAATGATTGACTTCCAACAGCCGCCACCTTCTTCCTCTGTGTTAGGTAGGACTGCAGCCAATGGAAACTTTCTCCCCAGATTCCCATTTACTTAATTGTGATAGTCATTCTTTCTTTTGAATATGTTCGACGACTGCTTCAGCCTTACAACCCCCTGAGTTGTCTACGCTCCTCAAATACTGCCTCTTGAGCATCAATGATTATAACTGCTCAACCATTAGTCGACATGCCATCAGCTGCCTGGGCCTGAAGCTCTGGAACTCCATCCGTAAATCTCTCCGCCTCTTTAAATTTCATGTTTTGCTGCAGTTCGCTGGCAGCACGTGATGAAAGTGGGAGTGAGAGGGTGACTGACAGGTGAGCGCTGCTTCTCATGCTGTGTGACACCCGATGGGAGTGGGCGGCGATTTTTCTGTCTTTTCTCACTCCAACGTAGGATAAATACAACTGAGTTTGAGGAACTTTCAGTGAACAAACATCCGCTGCCAACACTGTGGACCTCGTGTGCAACGGTAGCATGTCTGACTCCAGATCAGACGGCTGCGTGTTCAAAGCACGTCGGGTTCACGTTTCTTTTCGATATTGTCCTTCAAGAATTGTTATTTTCTTTGCTGTTTCAGAGAAACCAGCCCTTGTTCTCAAGTTCGTCTCAATTTTTCCCCAATGGCGTATTCATGTTACAATGAACATTCTGAATTAGACGCCTCAATTAAAGTGCGTGCAATTTGAAATGATTTGCAAGTTACCCTAACAGATGAACGCAGCAATAATTGCAGGAGTCGGCCATTTGCCACCTGGAGATTGGTCCTCCATTCAATAAGTTCATGATTGAACTGATCTTGGTCTCAACTCCACTTCTCACACTGCTCCCCATAATGCTTGAGTCCTTTATCGTTCAAAAATCTTTCTATCGCCTCCTTAAATATATTCAATGACCCAGCATCCACAGCTATCCGGGTTGGAGAATTCCAATAATTCTCGACCCTCTGAGAGGAGAAATTCCTCCTCATTTCCGTTTTAAATGGGCAACCCTTTATTCTGAAACTATGCCCCCTCGTTCTGGATAAACTCACTAGAGGAAACAACCTGTTTGCATCTACCCTGTCAAGCCCCCTCAGATTCGTAGGAGATTCCAAAAGATAATCTCTCATTCTTCTAAACTCCAATAAGTATATGCCTAATCTGCTCAAGCTTTCTTCATAAGACAACCTCGTGTACCTTATCTGACTTGCCTCCAATGCAAGTATATCATTATAAGGATACCAAAACTGCATGCTGTGTTCCACGTGTGGTCATAAAATCATAGAAATTTACAGCAAAGAAATAGGCCATTTTGGCCAATCGTGTGTGCACCAGGCAACCAAGAGCTTTCCAGCCTAATTATTGTTTCCAACTCTTGATTAGTAGCTCTGTAGATTATGTAACTTTAAGTGCAAATCCAAGTATTTTTTTAAATGTGGTGAGGCTTTCTGCCTCCACCCTCCTTTCAGACAGTGAGCTCCAGCTCCCACCACCCAATAGATGACGGTATTTAACCTCATATCTCAACTAATCCGCCCCCAATTACTTTAAATCTGTGACGCTGCTTTTTGGCCCCCCTGCAAAGGGAAACAGGTGCTTCCAATCCAAACTAGCCAGGATCCCCGTGATTTTATACAACCAAACAGATATCCGCACAGCCACCTCTGTTCCAACGAAAACAGGCCCAGCACTCCAATCGTTCCTCATCGGAAAAATTCTCCCGCGCAGGCAACATTTTTGTGAATCTCCTCTACACTCTTTCTCGTGCAATCACATCATTCCTGAATGCAGTGACTAGCAACGGAAGCAGTACTCCACCTGCGGCCTAATCACTGTTCATACAGTTCAAGCATAAGCACCTTGATTTATATTCCATGCCTCGAATATTGAAAGCAAATATTCCAAATGCCTTCTTAACCATCTTATCCAGCTGGCCTGCTAGCTTCAGTGATCTATGGACCTTCACCCCAAGATCCCTTAGTTCCCCTACTCTTTTCAGTATCGTACCATGTATTGCTTATTCCCTTGCTTTGTGAGACCTCACAAAATACATTTCCTCACAGTTTTCCGAATTGAGTTCCACGTGACAGTGTTCTGCCCACCTGATCAGGACATTGATATCGTTCTGCAGTACGCAGCTTTCCTTATCATTACCAACCCCACAGCCTATTATGATGTAATCTGCAAATTCTTAATCATACCTGCAACATTCAAGTCCAGGTCATTGATTTATACCAGAAAAAGCAAGGGACCCAGTACTGCGGGACACACTGGATAGAGCCTTCCATTCACAAAAGGTACAATCAACCATTACCATTTGCTTCCTGACTCTGAGTCAATTTTGGATACAACTTGCAATGTTTCCTTCGATGCCATGGGTTTTCCTTTCATGACCAATCTGCCATGTACGACCTTATCAAATGCATGGCTAAATCCAATAGACTACACCCTATGCACAGCCCTCATCGATCGTCCTGGTTACCTCCTGCAAAAATTCGCTCAAATTATTCAGACACGACCTTGCCTTAAAACAAATCCGTGCAGAATGTACTTCATTAATCCATGCCTTTCCAAATGAAGATTTTTCCTCTCGCTCCGGATTTATACCACTAATATTCACACCACTGATGTCAGGCTGACTGGACTGTAACTACTCGGTCTATCCCTTTGTCCCTTTTTTCACAAAGGTACAACTTTAGCAGTCTTCCAGTCCACGGGCACCAAACCTCTAGCGATAGAGGATTGGATAATCTCACCTAGTCTGTGTCTTCAGCAAACATGGACATTTTACTTTTGGTTCCCTCATCCAAATCATTTATACACATTGTGATTAGGTGGGGCCCAAGCATTGATCCCTGTGCTACCCCATTAGCTACTGTCGCAATATTCCCGATGCCATTTTTCAATTTTCCATTCCATTTTCGATCTATTCCATTACACATTCCATTGCCGATTCCATTCCCTTCCCGATTTCATGTTACATTCCATTCCCCATTCCATTCTCTCCCCATTTCATATTCCATTCCAATCCCCATTCCACGTTGCATTTCCATTCCATTTTCCATATTCCTTCCATTTAATGTTCAATTCCATTCTATAACCAATTCCATTCCACGTTCCATTCTCTATTCCCATTCCATTCCATTCCATATCCAGCTCCATATCCCGTTACATTCGCCATTCCATTCCGTATTTCATTCCATTGCATATTCCATTCCATTCTCCATTACCTATTCCATTTTCCATTCAATTTTTCACTCTGTATTCCATTCCATGTTCCATTCCATTCCATATATCATTCCATTCCATATTCTATTCCATTCGCCATTCAATTTTCCATTCTATTTACACTCCATATTCCACTCCATTTTCCATTCCATATCCCATTCCATTCCCCAATCCATTCCATTCTCCATTCCGCATTTATTCTATTCCCCGTTCCATTCCTTTCCCTCACTCGATTTCATTCCATTTCATTCCATTCCCTATTCCATTCTATTTTCCGCATTCCGTTCCGTTGCATTTCATTCCTTATTCCATTCTCCATTCCATTCCGCATTCCATTCTGCATTCCATTTTCCTTCCATTCCATTCCATTTATCAATCATAGAAACATAGAAACATATAAAATAGGTGCAGGAGTAGTCCATTCGGCGACTCGAGCTGGTCCACCATTCAATATGATCATGGCTGATCATGCAATTTCAGTAACCGTTTCTGCTTGTTCTCCATACCCCTTGTTCGCTTTAGCAATAAGGGTCACATCTAACTCCCTTTTGAATATATCTAAAAACTGGCAACAACAACTTTCTGTGGAAGAGAATACTACAAGTTCAATATTCTCTTAGTGAAGAAGTTTCTCCTCATCTCAATCCTAACTGGACTATCACGTATCCTAAGACTATGACCACTGGTTCTGGACTTCCCCAACATCGGGAACATTCTTCCTGCATCTTACCTGTGCAATCCCGTCAGAATTGTATATGTTTCTATGAGATCCCTCTCATTCTTCTTTCATTCCACCTTTCGTTCCCCATTCCATTCCAATGACCATTCCATATTCCATTGTTTATTCCATCAATTCTGTTCCATTTCATTCTATCCCCCTTTGAATATTCGACTCTATTCCATATTACATTTCATTCTCCATTACAATCCATTCACAATTTCATTCCCTATTCCATTTTGTATTCCATTAAAACCCCCATTCCCCATTCCATATTCAGTGCCATGTTCCATTACATTCCATATTGCATATTGCATTTCATTCCAGGTGCCATATTCTATTCCATATTCCATTCCATATTCCATTCCATTTCCATTCGGTTCCAAATTCCCTATTCCATATTTTCAATCCCATTCCATATTCCATTCCATGCCTTATTTCATTCCATCCCATATTCCATATCCCATATTCAATTTTCCATTCCATATCCCTTATTCCATTTTCCATTGCATTTCGCGTTCCATTCCCCATTTATTTCCCGATTCCATTTTCCATACCATTCCATTCTCCATTCCTTATTACATTACTTTGCATAACGCACTCCACACATTCCCCATTCTATTCCATATGACATAACCCATTCCATATTCCAATCTTTGCCATGTACAATATTAAATTCCACGTTAAATATTCCATTCCATATTCCATACTCGATTACATGCAATATTCCATTCCATTCTCCATTCCCCATTATATTGCCCACTTCATTTCCCATTCCCCATGCCATTGAATATTAAATTCCGAAGTTGCGTTCCGCATTCCATATTCCATTGCATTTCATTCTATTTCATTCGATTCCATTTCATTGCCTATTACCTATTCCTTTCCCTATTCCAATCCACATTCAATTCCATTCCATATTCCTAATTCCATGCACTACTACATTTTCCATTCTATTCCTTTTTCCATTCCGTTCCATATTCCACATTACATTCTATTTTCCATTCCATTCCATTCTTCATTGCATTCCATTTTACACTCCATTCCATTGCATTTCATTGCACTTGACAAGGTTACTCTCCAGTAGGAGGCAATTAGCAGCGATTTAAAACCAGTTCTGTAAACGACTGACCAGTAGTGAGTCTTCTGACATAGATACATTTTAAAAAGAGGCAGCTCGTGCAGAGCACTGAGTGCAACAGCATAGAGTGGCATTTGTGAGTTTGGTAAATGGGTGAATTCGGGCAAGCGGGGGTGGCAGATGCTGTTTTGTCTAGTTTTTCCTACCAGTGCTGACACGAGAGCAGCTGATAAAGAGAGCGAGAGTCGGATACGGAGGCCCAGAGACCAGCCCAACCAGTTGCAGACAAAGATAGAGTGGTGCGAAATCGAGAGGTGACGTCACAGCCAAGCTGGTAAGTGGTTGGCTGTTCGACTGGTATGTATAACTCTCCTAAATGGCTTACCCCTTATCCTAAGACCTGTCTCCTGTTTCTGGACTTCTCCAAAATTGGGAACATTCTTCCTGCATCTAACCTTTCTAACCCCGTCAGAATTTTAAACGTTTCTATGAGGTCCCCTCTCATTCTTCTGAACTCCAGTGAATACAAGCCCAGTTGATCCAGTCTTTCTTGATAGGTCAGTCCCGCCATCCCGGGAATCAGTCTGGTGAATCTTCGCTGCACTCCCTCAATAGCAAGAATGTCCTTCCTCAGGTTAGGAGATCAAAACTGTACACAATACTCCAGGTGTGGCCTCACCAAGGCCCTGTACAACTGTAGCAACACCTCCCTGCCCCTGTACTCAAATACCCTCGCTATGAAGGCCAACATGACATTTGCTTTCTTAACCGCCTGCTGTACCTGCATGGCAACCTTCAATGACTGATGTACCATGACACCCAGGTCTCGTTGCACCTCCCCTTTTCCTAATCTGTCACCATTCAGATAATAGTCTGTCTCTCTGTTTTTACCACCAAAGTGGATAACCTCACATTTATCCACATTATACTTCATCTGCCATGCATTTGCCCACTGACCTAACCTATCCAAGTCGCTCTGCAGCCCCATAGCATCCTCCTCGCAGCTCACACTGCCACCCAACTAAGTGCCATCCGCAAATTTGGAGATACTACATTTAATCCCCTCGTATAAATCATTAATGTACAGTGTAAACAGCTGGGTCCCCAGCACAGAACCTTGCGGTACACCACGAGTCACTGCCTGCCATTTTGAAAATTCCCCATTTACTCCTACTCTTTGCTTCCTGTCTGACAACCAGTTCTCAGTCCATGTCAGCACACTACCCCCAATCCCATGTGCCTTAACTTTGCACATTAATCTCTTGTCTGGGACCTTGTCGAAAGCCTTCTGAAATCCAAATATACCACATCAACCGGTTCTCCCTTGTCCACTCTACTGGAAACATCCTCAAAAAATTCCAGAAGATTTGTCAAGCTTGATTTCCCTTTCACAAATCCATGCTGACTTGGACCTATCATATCACCTCTTTCAAAATGCGCTGCTATGACATCCTTAATAATTGATTCCATCATTTTACCCACTACCGATGCCAGGCTGACCGGTATATAATTCCCTGTTATTTCTCTCCCTCCTTTTTTAAAAAGTGTGTTTACATTGGCTATCCTCCACTCCATAGGAACGGATCCAGAGTCAACGGAATGTTGGAAAATGACTGTCAATGCATCCACTATTTCCAAGTCCACCTCCTTAAGTACTCTGGGATGCAGTCCATCAGGCCCTGGGGATTTATCGGCCTTCAATCCCATCAATTTTCCCAACACAATGTCCCGAGTAATAAGGATTTCCCTCAGTTCCTCCTCCTTACTAGATACTCCGACACCTTTGATATCCGGAAGCTTGTTTGTGTCCTCCTCAGTGAATACCGAACCAAAGTACTTGTTAAATTGGTCCGCCATTGCTTTGTTCCCAGTTATGACTTGCACTGATTCTGACTGCAGGGGACCTACGATTGTCTTTACTAACCTTTTTCTCTTTACATATCTACAGATACTTTTGCAATCCTTCTTAATGTTTACTGCAAGCTTCTTCTCGTACTCCATTTTCTCTGTTACGTACCTGGAAACGAAAAACTGAGCAACTGACCACAGTCTGACCTCGAAATCTGAAACTGACCAACTGACCACATTGTGACCAAGAAACGAGAAACTGAGTAACTTAACACATTCTGACCTACCAAACAGAAACTGAAGAAATGACCACAGTCTGACCAGGCAACGAAAAACTGAGCAACTGAGCACAGTCTGACCTAGAAACCCGAAACTGACCAACTGACCACAGTCCGACCTAGGAACGAGAAACAGACCAACTGACGAAACAGACCAACTGACCACAGACAGACCTAGAAACCTGAAAATGACCAGCTGACCACGGTCTGACTGAGAATACCAGAAACTGAACAACTGACCACAGTCTGACCTCGCAACTAGTAACTGACCAACAGAACACAGTCTGACCTAGAAACCAGAAACTGACCAACTGACCACAGTCTGACTTAGAAACCAGAAGGTGACCAAATGACCACATTCTGACTGAGAAACCAGGACCTGATCAACTGACCAGAGTCTGATTTAGAAACCAGAAACTGACAATCTGATCTCAGACTGAGCTAGGAACCAGAAACTGACCAACTGACCACAGACTGATCTAGCGACCCGAAACTGACCAACTGATCACAGTCTGAACTAGGAAACAGAAACTGACCAAATGACCACAGCATGACCTAGAAAACAAAAATTGGCCAACTGACTACAGTCTTAACAAGAAAGCAGAAACTGACCAACTGACCACAGTCTGACCTAGAAACCAGAAAGTGACCAACTGACCACATTCAGACCTAGAAACCAGAAACTGACCAACTGATCACAGTCTGACCTAGAAACCAGAAACTGACCAACTGAACACAGTCAAACTTAGAAACCAGAAACTGACCAACTGACCACAGTCCGACCTAGAAAGCAGAAACTGACCAACTGACCACATTCATACCTAGAAACAAGAAACTGACCAACTGATCACAGTCTGACCTAGAAACCAGAAACTGACCAACTGACCACAGACAAACCTAGAAACCAGAAACTGAACAACGGACCACAGTCCGACCTAGAAACCAGAAACTGACTAACTGACCTCAGACTGACCAAGAAATCAGCAACTAACCAACTGGGCACTTTCTGACATCGCAACCAGAACCTGACAAACTGACCTCAGACTTACCTAGAAACCGGAAACTGACCAACTGACCACAGTCTGCCCTCGGAACCAGAAACTGACCAAATGACCACAGTATGACCTAGAAACCAGAAATTGATCAACTGACCATATTCTGAACTGGAAACCAGAACCTGACCAACTGAACACAGTCTAACCAAGGAACCAGAAACTGACCAACTGACCACAGTCTGATGTCGGAACTAGAAACTGACCAACTGACCGCAGTCTCATCTAGCAACCCGAAACTGATTGACTGATCACAGTCTGACCTTGGAACCAGAAACTGACCAAATGACCACAGCATGACCTAGAAACCAGAAATTGGCCAACTGACCACAGTCTGAACTAGAAAGCAGAAACTTACCAACTGACCACAGTCTGACCTAGAAACCAGAAAGTGACCAACTGACCACATTCAGACCTAGAAACCAGAAACTGACCAACTGATCACAGTCTGACCTAGAAACCAGAAACTGACCAACTGACCAGAGTCTGACCTAGAAACCAGAAACTGACCAATTGACCACAGTCTGACCTCGGAACCAGAAACTGACCAGATGACCACAGTCTGGTCGTGCAACCCGAAACTGACCAACTGACCACAGTCTGAACTAGCAACCGGAAACTGACCAACTGACCACAGTCTGACCTTGGAATCAGAAACTGACCAAATGACCACAGTATGACCTAGAAACCAGAAATTGACCAACTGACCACATTCTGAACTGGAAACCAGAAACTGACCAACTGAACACTCTCTGACCAAGGAACCAGAAACTGACCAACTGACCACAGTCTGATGTCGGAACTAGAAACTGACCAACTGACCGCAGTCTCAACTAGCAACCCGAAACTGATTGACTGATCACAGTCTGACCTTGGAACCAGAAACTGACCAAATGACCACAGCATGACCTAGAAACCAGAAATTGACCAACTGACCACAGTCTGAACTAGAAAGCAGAAACTTACCAACTGACCACAGTCTGACCTAGAAACCAGAAAGTGACCAACTGACCACATTCAGACCTAGAAACCAGAAACTGACCAACTGATCACAGTCTGACCTAGAAACCAGAAACTGACCAACTGACCAGAGTCTGACCTAGAAACCAGCAACTGACCAATTGACCACAGTCTGACCTCGGAACCAGAAACTGACCAGATGACCACAGTCTGGTCGTGCAACCCGAAACTGACCAACTGACCACAGTCTGAACTAGCAACCGGAAACTGACCAACTGACCACAGTCTGCCCTCGGAACCAGAAACTGACCAAATGACCACAGTATGACCTAGAAACCAGAAATTGATCAACTGACCATATTCTGAACTGGAAACCAGAACCTGACCAACTGAACACAGTCTAACCAAGGAACCAGAAACTGACCAACTGACCACAGTCTGATGTCGGAACTAGAAACTGACCAACTGACCGCAGTCTCATCTAGCAACCCGAAACTGATTGACTGATCACAGTCTGACCTTGGAACCAGAAACTGACCAAATGACCACAGCATGACCTAGAAACCAGAAATTGGCCAACTGACCACAGTCTGAACTAGAAAGCAGAAACTTACCAACTGACCACAGTCTGACCTAGAAACCAGAAAGTGACCAACTGACCACATTCAGACCTAGAAACCAGAAACTGACCAACTGATCACAGTCTGACCTAGAAACCAGAAACTGACCAACTGACCAGAGTCTGACCTAGAAACCAGAAACTGACCAATTGACCACAGTCTGACCTCGGAACCAGAAACTGACCAGATGACCACAGTCTGGTCGTGCAACCCGAAACTGACCAACTGACCACAGTCTGAACTAGCAACCGGAAACTGACCAACTGACCACAGTCTGACCTTGGAACCAGATACTGACCAAATGACCACAGTATGACCTAGAAACCAGAAATTGACCAACTGACCACATTCTGAACTGGAAACCAGAAACTGACCAACTGAACACTCTCTGACCAAGGAACCAGAAACTGACCAACTGACCACAGTCTGATGTCGGAACTAGAAACTGACCAACTGACCGCAGTCTCATCTAGCAACCCGAAACTGATTGACTGATCACAGTCTGACCTTGGAACCAGAAACTGACCAAATGACCACAGCATGACCTAGAAACCAGAAATTGACCAACTGACCACAGTCTGAACTAGAAAGCAGAAACTTACCAACTGACCACAGTCTGACCTAGAAACCAGAAAGTGACCAACTGACCACATTCAGACCTAGAAACCAGAAACTGACCAACTGATCACAGTCTGACCTAGAAACCAGAAACTGACCAACTGACGAGAGTCTGACCTAGAAACCAGAAACTGACCAATTGACCACAGTCTGACCTCGGAACCAGAAACTGACCAGATGACCACAGTCTGGTCGTGCAACCCGAAACTGACCAACTGACCACAGTCTGAACTAGCAACCGGAAACTGACCAACTGACCACAGTCTGACCTTGGAACCAGAAACTGACCAAATGACCACAGTATGACCTAGAAACCAGAAATTGACCAACTGACCACATTCTGAACTGGAAACCAGAAACTGACCAACTGAACACTCTCTGGCCAAGGAAACAGAAACTGACCAACTGACCACAGTCTGATGTCGGAACTAGAAACTGACCAACTGACCGCAGTCTCATCTAGCAACCCGAAACTGATTGACTGATCACAGTCTGACCTTGGAACCAGAAACTGACCAAATGACCACAGCATGACCTAGAAACCAGAAATTGACCAACTGACCACAGTCTGAACTAGAAAGCAGAAACTTACCAACTGACCACAGTCTGACCTAGAAACCAGAAAGTGACCAACTGACCACATTCAGACCTAGAAACCAGAAACTGACCAACTGATCACAGTCTGACCTAGAAACCAGAAACTGACCAACTGACCAGAGTCTGACCTAGAAACCAGAAACTGACCAATTGACCACAGTCTGACCTCGGAACCAGAAACTGACCAGATGACCACAGTCTGGTCGTGCAACCCGAAACTGACCAACTGACCACAGTCTGAACTAGCAACCGGAAACTGACCAACTGACCACAGTCTGACCTTGGAACCAGAAACTGACCAAAATGACCACAGTATGACCTAGAAACCAGAAATTGACCAACTGACCACATTCTGAACTGGAAACCAGAAACTGACCAACTGAACACTCTCTGACCAAGGAACCAGAAACTGACCACAGTCTGACCTCGGAACCAGAATCTGACCAAATGACCACAGCATGACCGAGAAAACAAAATTTGACCAACTGACCAAAGTCTTAACAAGAAAGCAGAAACTGACCTACTGACCACAGTCTGACCTGGAAACCAGAAAGTGACCAACTGACCACATTCAGACCTAGAAACCGGAAACTGACCAACTGATCACAGTCTGACCTAGAAACCAGAAATTGACCAACTGACCACAGTCAAACTTACAAACCAGAAACTGACCAACTGACCACAGTCCGACCTAGAAACCAGAAACTGACCAACTGACCACATTCATACCTAGAAACCAGAAACTGACCAACATTTCACAGTCTGACCTAGAAACCAGAAACTGACCAACTGACCACAGACAAACCTAGAAACCAGAAACTGACCAACTGACCTGAGTCCGACCGAGAAACCAGAAACTGACAAACTGACCTCAGAGTGACCTAGAAATCAGCAACTAACCAACTGGGCATAATCTGACCTCGCATCCAGAAGCTGACAAACTGACCTCAGACTTACCTAGAAACGAGAAACTGGCCAACTGACCACAGTCTGCCCTAGGAACCAGAAAGTGACCAAATGACCACATTCTGAACTGGAAACCAGAACCTGACCAACTGAACACAGTCTGACCAAGAAACCAGAAACTGATCAACTGACCACAGTCTGATCGCGGGACTAGAAACTGACCAACTGAAGACAGTCTGATTTAGCAACCCGAAACTGATTAACTGATCACAGTCTGACCTTGGAACCAGAAACTGACCAAATGACCACAGCATGACCTTCAAACCAGAAATTGACCAACTGACTAAATTCTGAACTGGAAACCAGAAATTGACTAACTGAACACAGTCTGACCAAGGAACCAGAAAATGACCAACTGACCACAGTCTGACCTCGGAACCAGAAACTGGCCAAATGACCACAGTCTGATCTTGCAACCCAAAACTGACCAACTGATCACTGTCTGACCTCGGAACCAGAAATGATCACAGCATGGCCAAGAAACCAGAAAGTGTCCAACTGACCACAGTCTGAACTAGAAAACAGAAACTGACCAACTGACCACAGTCTGACCTAGAAACCAGAAAGTGACCAACTGACCACATTCTGAACTGGAAACCAGAAACTGACCAACTGAACACAATCTGACCAAGGAATCATAAACTGACCAACTGACCACAGTCTGATGTTGGAACTAGAAACTGACCAACTGACCGCAGTCTCATCTAGCAACCCAAAACTGATTAACTGACCACAGTCTGACCTGGAACAAGAAAGTGACCAACTGACCACATTCAGATCTAGAAACCAGAAACTGACCAATTGATCACAGTCTGACCTAGAAACCAGAAACTGACTAACTGACCACAGTCCGACATAGAAACCAGAAACTGACCAACTGACACAGTCTGAGCTTGGAACCAGAAACTGACCAAATGACCACAGTGTGAACTAGAAACAAGAAATTGACCAACTGACCACAGTCTCAACTAGAAACCAGAAACTGACCAACTGAACACAGTCTGAACTAGCAACCAGAAACTTAAGAACTGACCACAGTCTGACCTAGAAACCAGAAACTGACCAACTGTCCATAGTCTGACCGAGAAACCAGAAACTGACCAACTGACCATAGTCTGACTTAGAAAACAGATACTGACCAACTGACCACAGTCTGACCTACAAATCAGAAACTGACCAAATGGCCACAGTCTGACCTACACAACAGAAATTGACCAACTGACCACATTCTGACCTAGCAACCAGAAATTGACAAACTGACCTCAGACTGACCTAGCATCCCGAAGCTGACCACAGTCTGACATAGGAACCAGAAACTGACAAACTGACCTAAGTCTGACCTCGGAACCAGAAACTGACCAACAGAACACAGTCAGACCTAGCAACCCGAAACTTACCAAATGAACACAGTCTGTGCTAGGAACAAGAAACTGATCAAATGACCACAGTATGACCTAGAAACAGAAATCGTCCAACTTACCACAGTCTGAACTAGAAACCAGAAACTGACCAACTGAACACATACTAGCCTTGGAACCAGAAACTGAAACATAGAAACATAGAAACATAGAAAATAGGTGCAGGAGCAGGCCATTCAGCCCTTCAAGCCTGCACCGCCATTCAATGAATTCATGGCTGAACATGAATCGTTAGTACCTCCGTCCTGCTTTCTCGCCATACCCATTGATCCCCCGAGTAGTAAGGAGTTCATCTAACTCCCGTTTGAATATATTTGAAGAAATGATCACAGTCTGATCTAGGAACAAGAAACTGAGCAACTGACTACAGCCTGACCCAGAAATCAGAAACTGACCGACTGACCACAGTCTGACCTATGAAGCAGAAACTGACCAACTGACCACAGTCTGACCTACAAACCAGTAACTGACCAACTGACCTCAGTCTGACCTAGGAACCAGAAACTGACCAACTGACCACATTTAGACCGAGAAACCTGAAATTGACCAGTTGTCCACAGTCTGACCTCGGAACCAGAAACTGACTAACTGACGACAGTCTGACCTAGCAACCCGAAACTGACCAACTGACACAGTCTGAGCTAGGAACTAGAAACTGACCAAATGACCACAGTATGACCTAGAAACAAGGAATTGACCAACTTACCAGAGTCTGAACTAGAAACCAGAAACTGACCAACTGAACACAGTCTGAACTAGCAACCAGAAACTGAAGACCTGACCACAGTCTGACCTAGAAACCAGAAACTGACCAACTGTCCATAGTCTGACCGAGAAACCAGAAACTGTCCAACTGACCATACTCTGACTTAGAAAACAGAAACTGACCAACTGACCACAGTCTGACCTACAAATCAGAAACTGACCAACTGGCCACAGTCTGACCTACACACCAGAAACTGACCAACTGACCACAGTCTGACCTAGGAACCAGTAACTGACCAACTGACATCAGTGTGACCTAGGAACCGGAAACTGACCAACTGACCACAGACTGACCTCGAAACCAGAAACTAAAGAACTGAACACAGTCAAACAAAGACAACGCAAAACTGACCAACTGACCACAATGTGACCTAGAAACCAGAAACTGACAACTGACCACAGACTGACCTCGTAAACAGAAACTGAAGAAATGACCAGTCTTACCTGGCAACCAGAAATTGAGCAACTGACCACACTCTGACCTAGAAACCCGAAACTGACCAACTGACCACAGTCTGACCTAGAACACCGAAACTGACCAACTGACCAAAAACTGACCTAGGAACAAGAAACTGACCAACTGACCATATTCTGACTTAGAAAACAGAAACTGACCAACTGACCACAGTCTGACCTAGCAACCATTATCTGACCAACTGATCACCGTCTGACCTGGAAAGTAGAAACTGACCAACTGACCACAGTCTGACCTAGAAACCAGAAACTGACCAACTGAACACAGTCTGACCTCGAAACCAGAAACTGACCAACTGACCACAGTCTGACTTAGAAAACGGAAACTGACCAACTCATCACAGTCTGACATGCTAACCAGCAACTGACCTACTGACCACAGTCTGACGGGGAAAACCAGAAACTTACCAACTGGCCACAGTCTGACCTAGGAACTAGAAACTGAACAACTGACCACAGACTGACCTATACACCAGAAAATGGAGAATTGATCAAAGTCGAGCCGAGACAACCCGAAACTGACCACAGTGTGACCTAGAAACCAGAAACTGACCAACTGATCACAGTCTGACCTACAAACCAGAAACTGATGAAATGAGCACAGTCATAGAAACATAGAAACATAGAAACATAGAAACATAGAAAATATGTGCAGGAGTAGGCTATTCGGCCCTTCTAGCCTGCACCGCCATTCAATTAGTTCATGGCTGAACATGCAACTTCATACCCCAAACCTGCTTTCTCGCCATACCCATTGATTCCACTCATAGTAAGGACTCCATCTAACTCCTTTTTGAATATATTTATTGGATTGGCCTCAACAACTTTCTGTGGTAGAGAATTCCACAGGTTCATCACTCTCTGGGTGAAGAAATTCCTCCTCATCTCGGTCCTAAATGGCTTACCCCTTATCCTAAGACTGTGTCCCCTGTTTCTGGACTTCTCCAACATTGGGAACATTCTTCCTGAATCTCACTGTCTAACCCCGTCTGAATTTTAAACGTTTCTATGAGGTCCCCTCTCATTCTTCTGAACTCCAGTGAATACAAGCCCAGTTGATCCAGTCTTTCTTGATAGGTCAGTCCCGCCATCCCGGGAATCAGTCTGGTGAATCTTAGCTGCACTCCCTCAATAACAAGAATGTCCTATCTCAGGTTAGGAGACCAAAACTGTACACAATACTCCAGGTGTGGCCTCACCAAGGCACTGTACAACTGTAGCAACACCTCCCTGCCCCTGTACTCAAATCCCCTCGCTATGAAGGCCAACATGCCATTTGCTTTCTTAACCGCCTGCTGTACCTGCATGGCAACCTTCAATGACTGATGTACCATGACACCCAGGTCTCGTTGCACCTCCCCTTTTCCTAATCTGTCACCATTCAGATAATAGTCTGTCTCTCTGTTTTTACCACCAAAGTGGATAACCTCACATTTATCCACATTATACTTCAACTGCCATGCATTTGCCCACTGACCTAACCTATCCAAGTCGCTCTGCAGCCCCATAGCATCCTCCTCGCAGCTCACACTGCCACCCAACTTAGTGTCATCCGCAAATTTGGAGATACTACATTTAATCCCCTCGTCTAAATCATTAATGTACAGTGTAAACAGCTGGGTCCCCAGCACAGAACCTTGCGGTACACCACTAGTCACTGCCTGCCATTCTGAATATTGCCCATTTACTCCTACTCTTTGCTTCCTGTCTGACAACCAGTTCTCAATTCATGTCAGCACACTACCCCCAAACCCATGTGCTTTAACTTTGCATATTAATCTCTTGTGTGGGACCTTGTCGAAAGTCTTCTGAAAGTCCAAATATACCACATCAACTGGTTCTCCCTTGTCCACTCTACTGGGAACATCCTCAAAAAATTCCAGAAGATTTGTCAAGCATGATTTCCCTTTCACAAATCCATGCTGACTTGGACCTATCATATCACCTCTTTCCAAATGCGCTGCTATGACTTTTTACCCACTACCGATGTCAGGCTGACTGGTCTATAATTCCCTGTTACTTCTCTCCCACCTTTTTCAAAAAGTGGGGTTACATTGGCTATTCTCCACTCCATAGGAACTGATCCAGAGTCAATGGAATGTTGGAAAATGACTGTCAATGCAACCACTATTTCCAAAGCCACCTCCTTAAGTACTCTGGGATGCAGTCCATCAGGCCCTGGGGATTTATCGGCCTTCAATTCCATCAATTTCCCCAACACAATGTCCTGACGAATAAGGATTTCCCTCAGTTCCTCCTCCTTACTAGACCCTCCGACCCCCTTTTATATCCGGAAGGTTATTTGTGTCCTCCTCAGTGAATACCGAACCAAAGTACTTGTTCAATTGGTCCGCCATTTCTTTATTCCCCGTTATGACTTCCCCTGATTCGGACTGCAGGGGACCTACGTTTGTCTTTACTAACCTTTTTGTCTTTACATATCTATAGATACTTTTGCAATCCTTCTTAATGTTTCCTGCAAGTTTCTTCTCGTACTCCATTTTCCCTGTTACTGACCTGGAAACGGAAAACTGAGCAACTGACCGCAGTCTGACCTCGAAACCTGAAACTGACCAACTGACCACATTGTGGCCTAGAAACCAGAAACTGAGTAACTGAACACATTCTGACCTAGAAAACAGAAACTGAAGAAATGACCACAGTCTGACCAGGAAACCCGAAACTGACCAACTGACCACAGACTAACCTAGGAACCAGAAACAGACCAACTGACGAAACAGACCAACTGACCACAGACAGACCTAGAAACCTGAAAATGACCAGCTGACCACAGTCTGACTGAGAATACCAGAAACTGACCAACTGACCACAGTCTGACCTCGCAACTAGTAACTGACCAACTGACCACAGTCTGACTTAGAAACCAGAATCTGACCAAATGACCACATTCTGACCTGGAAACCAGGACCTGATCAACTGACCAGAGTCTGACTTAGAAACCAGAAACTGACAATCTGATCTCAGACTGACCTAGGAACCAGAATCTGACCAACTGATCACAATCTGCACTAGCAACCAGAAACTGACCAACTGACCACAGTCTGACCTTGGAACCAGAAACTGAGCAAATGACCACAATATGACCTAGAAACCAGAAATTGACCAACTGACCACATTCTGAACTGGAAACCAGAAACTGACCAACTGAACACTCTCTGACCAAGAAACCAGAAACTGACCAACTGACCACAGTCTGACCTCGGAACCAGAAACTGACCAACTGACCACAGTCTTATCTAGCGACCCGAAACTGACCAACTGATCACAGTCTGAACTAGGAACCAGAAACTGACCAAATGACCACAGTATGACCTAGAAAACAAAAATTGACCAACTGACTACAGTCTTAACAAGAAAGCAGAAACTGACCAAGTGACCACAGTCTGACCTAGAAACCAGAAAGTGACCAACTGACCACATTCAGACCTAGAAACCAGAAACTGACCAACTGATCACAGTCTGTCCTAGAAACCAGAAACTGACCACCTGACCACAGTCAGACTTAGAAACCAGAAACTGACCAACTGACCACAGTCCGACCTAGAAACCAGAAACTGACCAACTAACCACATTCATACCTAGAAACCAGAAACTGACCAATTGATCACAGTCTGACCTAGAAACCAGAAACTGACCAACTGACCACAGACAAACCTAGAAACCAGAAACTGACCAACTGACCACAGTCCGACCTAGAAACCAGAAACTGACAAACTGACCTCAGACTTACCTAGAAATCAGCAACTAACCAACTGGGCACATTCTGACTTCGCAACCAGAACCTGGCAAACTGACCTCAGACTTGCCTAGAAACCGGAAACTGACCAACTGACCACAGTCTACCCTAGGAACCAGAAACTGACCAAATGACCACAGTATAACCTAGAAACCAGAAATTGATCCACTGACCACATTCTGAACTGGAAACCAGAAACTGACCAACTGAACACAGTCTGAGCAAGGAATCAGAAACTGACCAACTGACCACAGTCTGATGTCGGAACTAGAAACTGATCAACTGACCGCAGTCTCATCTAGCAACCAGGAACTGACCAGATGACCACAGTCTGGTCGTGCAACCCGAAACTGACCAACTGATCACAGTCTGACCTAGGAACCAGAAACTGACCAAATGATCACAGCATGACCTAGAAACCAGAAATTGACCAACTGACCACAGTCTGAACCAGAAAGCAGAAACTGACCAACTGACCACAGTCTGACCTAGAAACCAGAAAGTGACCAACTGACCACATTCAGATCTATAAACCAGAAAGTGACCAACTGATCACAGTCTCACCTAGAAACCAGAATCTGACAAACTGACCACAGTCCGACCGAGAAACCAGAAACTGACAAACTGAACTCAGACTGAACTAGGAACCAGAAACTGATCAACTGACCAGAGTCTGAACCTAGCAACCACCAACTGACCAACAGGCCACATTCTGACCTCGCAACCAGAACCTGACAAACTGACCTCATTTTACCTAGAAACCGGAAACTGACCAACTGACCACAGTCTGCCCTAGGAACCAGAAACTGACCAAATGACCATAGTATGACCTAGAAACCAGAAATTGACCAACTGACCACATTCTGAACTGGAAACCAGAACCTGACCAACTGAACACAGTCTGACCAAGGAACCAGAAACTGAACAACTGACCACAGTCTGATGTCGGAACTAGAAAGTGACCAACTGACAGCAGTCTCATCTAGCAACTCGAAACTGATTAACTGATCACAGTCTGACCTAGAAACCAGAAACTGACCAAATGACCACAGCATGAGCTAGAAACCAGAAATTGACCAACTGACCACAGTCTGAACTAGAAAGCAGAAACTTACCAACTGACCACAGTCTGACCTAAAAACCAGAAAGTGACCAACTGACCACATTCAGGCGTAGAAACAAGCAACTCACCAACTGATCACAGTCTGACCTAGAAACCAGAAACTGACCAACTGACCACAGTCTGACCTAGAAACCAGAAACTGACCAACTGACCACATTCTGAACTGGAAACCAGAAACTGACTAACTGAACACAGTCTGAGCAAGGAATCAGAAACTGACCAACTGACCACAGTCTGATGTCGGAACTAGAAACTGACCAACTGACCGCAGTCTCATCTAGCAACCAGGAACTGACCAGATGACCACAGTCTGGTCGTGCAACCCGAAACTGACCAACTGATCACATTCTGACCTAGGAACCAGAAACTGACCAAATGATCACAGCATGACCTAGAAACCAGAAATTGACAAACTGACCACATTCTGAACTAGAAAGCAGAAACTGACCAACTGACCACAGTCTGACCTAGAAACCAGAAAGTGACCAACTGACCACATTCAGATCTATAAACCAGAAAGTGACCAACTGATCACAGTCTCACCTAGAAACCAGAAACTGACAAACTGACCACAGTCCTACCTAGAAACCAGAAACTGACAAACTGACCTCAGACTGAACTAGGAACCAGAAACTGATCAACTGACCAGAGTTTGAACCTAGCAACCACCAACTGACCAACAGGCCACATTCTGTCCTCGCAACCAGAACCTAACATACTGACCTCAGACTTACCGAGAAACCGGAAACTGACCAACTGACCACAGTTTGCCCGAGGAACCAGAAACTGACCAAATGACAACAGTATGACCTAGAAACCAGAAATTGAAAAACTGACCACATTCTGAACTGGAAACCAGAAACTGACCAACTGAACACAGTCTGACCAAGAAACAAGAAACTGACCAACTGCCCACAGTCTGATCGCGGAACTAGAAACTGACCAACTGAACACAGTCTGATTTAGCAACCCGAAACTGACCAACTGATCACAGTCTGACCTAGGAACCAGAAACTGACCAAATGATCACAGCATGACCTAGAAACCAGAAATTGACCAACTGACCACATTCTGAACTAGAAAGCAGAAACTGACCAACTTACCACAGTCTGACCTAGCAAACACCAACTGACCAACAGGCCACATTCTGACCTCGCAACCAGAACCTGACAAACTGACCTCAGACTTAACTTGAAACCGGAAACTGACCAACTGACCACAGTCTGCCCTAGGAACGAGAAACTGACCAAATGACCACAGCATGACCTAGAAACCAGAAATTGACCAACTGACCACATTCTGAACTGGAAACCAGAAACTGACCAACTGAACACAGTCTGACCAAGGAACCAGAAAATGACCAACTGACCGCAGTCTGACCTCGGAACCAGAAACTGACCAAATGACCACAGTCTGATCTTGCAACCCAAAACTGACCAACTGATCACAGTCTGACCAAGGAACCAGAAAATGACCAACTGACCACAGTCTGATCTTGCAACCCAAAACTGACCAACTGATCACAGTCTGACCTACGAACCAGAAATGTACCAAATGTTCACAGAATGGCCTAGAAACCAGAAAGTGTCCAACTGACCACAGTCTGAACTAGAAAGCAGAAACTGACCAACTGACCACAGTCTGAACTAGAAACCAGAAAGTGACCAACTGACCACATTCTGAACTGGAAACCAGAAACTGACCAACTGAACACAATCTGACCAAGGAACCATAAACTGACCAACTGACCACAGTCTGATGTCGGAACTAGAAACTGACCAACTGACCGCAGTCTCATCTAGCAACCCGAAACTGATTAACTGACCACAGTCTGACCTAGAAACCAGAGAGTGACCAACTGACCACATTCAGATCTAGAAACCAGAAACTGACCAACTGATCACAGTCTGACCTAGAAACCAGAAACTGACTAACTGACCACAGTCCGACCTAGAAACCAGAAACTGACCAACTGACACAGTCTGAGCTAGGAACCAGAAACTGACCAAATGACCACAGTGTGACCTAGAAACAAGAAATTGACCAACTGACCACATTCTGACCTAGCAACCAGAAACTGACAAACTGACCTCAGACTGACCTCGGAACCAGAAACTGACCAACAGACCACAGTCAGATCTAGAAAGCAGAAACTGACAAACTGACCTCAGACTGACCTAGAAATCAGCAACTAACCAACTGGGCATATTCTGACCTCGCAACCAGAACCTGACAAACTGACCTCAGACTTACCTAGAAACCGGAAACTGACCAACTGACCACAGTCTGCCCTAGGAACCAGAAACTGACCAAATGACCATAGTATGACCTAGAAACCAGAAATTGACCAACTGACCACATTCTGAACTGGAAACCAGAACCTGACCACTGAACACAGTCTGACCAAGGAACCAGAAACTGAACAACTGACCACAGTCTGATGTCGGAACTAGAAAGTGACCAACTGACAGCAGTCTCATCTAGCAACCCGAAACTGATTAACTGATCACAGTCTGACCTAGAAACCAGAAACTGACCAAATGACCACAGCATGAGCTGGAAACCAGAAATTGACCAACTGACCACAGTCTGAACTGGAAAGCAGAAACTTACCAACTGACCACAGTCTGACCGAAAAACCAGAAAGTGACCAACTGACCACATTCAGACGTAGAAACAAGCAACTCACCAACTGATCACAGTCTGACCTAGAAACCAGAAACTGACCAACTGACCACAGTCTGACCTAGAAACCAGAAACTGACCAACTGACCACATTCTGAACTGGAAACCAGAAACTGACTAACTGAACACAGTCTGAGCAAGGAATCAGAAACTGACCAACTGACCACAGTCTGATGTCGGAACTAGAAACTGACCAACTGACCGCAGTCTCATCTAGCAACCAGGAACTGACCAGATGACCACAGTCTGATTTAGCAACCCGAAACTGACCAACTGATCACAATCTGACCTAGGAACCAGAAACTGACCAAATGATCACAGCATGACCTAGAAACCAGAAATTGACCAACTGACCACATTCTGAACTAGAAAGCAGAAACTGACCAACTGACCACAGTCTGACCTAGCAAACACCAACTGACCAACAGGCCACATTCTGACCTCGCAACCAGAACCTGACAAACTGACCTCAGACTTACCTTGAAACCGGAAACTGACCAACTGACCACAGTCTGCCCGAGGAACGAGAAACTGACCAAATGACCACAGCATGACCTAGAAACCAGAAATTGACCAACTGACCACATTCTGAACTGGAAACCAGAAACTGACCAACTGAACACAGTCTGACCAAGGAACCAGAAAATGACCAACTGACCACCGTCTGATCTTGCAACCCAAAACTGACCAACTGATCACAGTCTGACCTAGGAACCAGAAATGTACCAAATGTTCACAGAATGGCCTAGAAACCAGAAAGTGTCCAACTGACCACAGTCTGAACTAGAAAGCAGAAACTGACCAACTGACCACAGTCTGACCTAGAAACCAGAAAGTGACCAACTGACCACATTCTGAACTGGAAACCAGAAACTGACCAACTGAACACAATCTGACCAAGGAACCATAAACTGACCAACTGACCACAGTCTGATGTCGGAACTAGAAACTGACCAACTGACCGCAGTCTCATCTAGCAACCCGAAACTGATTAACTGACCACAGTCTGACCTAGAAACCAGAGAGTGACCAACTGACCACATTCAGATCTAGAAACCAGAAACTGACCAACTGATCACAGTCTGACCTAGAAACCAGAAACTGACTAACTGACCACAGTCCGACCTAGAAACCAGAAACTGACCAACTGACACAGTCTGAGCTAGGAACCAGAAACTGACCAAATGACCACAGTGTGACCTAGAAACAAGAAATTGACCAACTGACCACAGTCTCAACTAGAAACCAGAAACTGACCAACTGACCACAGTCCGAACTAGAAACCAGAAACTGACCAACTGACACAGTCTGAGCTAGGAACCAGAAACTGACCAAATGATCCCAGTGTGACCTAGAAACAAGAAATTGACCAACTGACCACAGTCTCAACTAGAAACCAGAAACTGAAGAACTGACCACAGTCTGACCTAGAAAGCAGAAACTGACCAACTGTCCATAGTCTGACCGAGAAACCAGAAACTGTCCAACTGATCATAGTCTGACTTAGAAAACAGATACTGACCAACTGACCACAGTCTGACCTACAAATCAGAAACTGACCAACTGACCACAGTCTGACCTACACACCAGAAACTGACCAACTGACCACATTCTGACCTAGCAACCAGAAACTGACAAACTGACCTCAGACTGACCTAGCATCCCGAAGCTGACCACAGTCTGACATAGGAACCAGAAACTGACTAACTGACCTCAGTCTGACCTCGGAACCAGAAACTGACCAACAGACCACAGTCAGATCTAGAAACCAGAAACTGACAAACTGACCTCAGACTGAACTAGAAATCAGCAACTAACCAACTGGGCATATTCTGACCTCGCAACCAGAACCTGACAAACTGACCTCAGACTTACCTAGAAACCGTAAACTGACCAACTGACCACAGTCTGCCCTAGGAACCAGAAACTGACCAAATGACCATAGTATGACCGAGAAACCAGAAATTGACCAACTGACCACATTCTGAACTGGAAACCAGAACCTGACCAACTGAACACAGTCTGACCAAGGAACCAGAAACTGACCAACTGACCACAGTCTGATGTCGGAACTAGATACTGACCAACTGACAGCAGTCTCATCTAGCAACCCGAAACTGATTAACTGATCACAGTCTGACCTAGAAACCAGAAACTGACAAATGACCACAGCATGACCTAGAAACCAGAAATTGACCAACTGACCACAGTCTGAAATAGAAAGCAGAAACTTACCAACTGACCACAGTCTGACCTAAAAACCAGAAAGTGACCAACTGACCACATTCAGACGTAGAAACAAGAAACTCACCAACTGATCACAGTCTGACCTAGAAACCAGAAACTGACAAAATGACCACAGCATGACCTAGAAACCAGAAATTGACCAACTCACCACAGTCTGACTTAGAAACCAGAAACTGACCAACTGACCATAGTCTGACCTAGGAACCAGAAACTGAAGTAATGATCGCAGTCTAACCGAGACAACCCTAAACTGACAAACTGACCACAGTGTGACCTAGAAATCAGAAAATGACCAAGAGACCACAGTCTGACCGATCAGCCAGTAAGTGAGTTACTAACCACAGTCTGGTCGTGCAACCCGAAACTGACCAACTGATCACAGTCTGAACTAGAAAGCAGAAACTGACCAACTGACCACAGTCTGACCTAGCAAACACCAACTGACCAACAGGCAACATTCTGACTTCGCAACCAGAACCTGACAAACTGACCTCAGACTTAACTTGAAACCGGAAACTGACCAACTGACCACAGTCTGCCCTAGGAACGAGAAACTGACCAAATGACCACAGCATGACCTAGAAACCAGAAATTGACCAACTGACCACATTCTGAACTGGAAACCAGAAACTGACCAACTGAACACAGTCTGACCAAGGAACCAGAAAATGACCAACTGACCGCAGTCTGACCTCGGAACCAGAAACTGACCAAATGACCACAGTCTGATCTTGCAACCCAAAACTGACCAACTGATCACAGTCTGACCTAGGAACCAGAAATGGACCAAATGATCACAGCATGGCCTAGAAACCAGAAAGTGTCCAACTGACCACAGTCTGAACTAGAAAGCAGAAACTGACCAACTGACCACAGTCTGACCTAGAAACCAGAAAGTGACCAACTGACCACATTCTGAACTGGAAACCAGAAATTGACCAACTGAACACAATCTGACCAAGGAACCATAAACTGACCAACTGACCACAGTCTGATGTCGGAACTAGAAACTGACCAACTGATCGCAGTCTCATCTTGCAACCCGAAACTGATTAACTGACCACAGTCTGACCTAGAAACCAGAGAGTGACCAACTGACCACATTCAGATCTAGAAACCAGAAACTGACCAACTGATCACAGTCTGACCTAGAAACCAGAAACTGACTAACTGACCACAGTCCGACATAGAAACCAGAAACTGACCAACTGACACAGTCTGAGCTAGGAACCAGAAACTGACCAAATGACCACAGTGTGACCGAGAAACAAGAAATTGACCAACTGACCACAGTCTCAACTAGAAACCAGAAACTGACCAACTGAACACAGTCTGAACTAGCAACCAGAAACTGAAGAACTGATCACAGTCTGACCTAGAAACCAGAAACTGACCAACTGTCCATACTCTGACCGAGAAACCAGAAACTGACCAACTGACCATAGTCTGACTTAGAAAACAGATACTGACCAACTGACCACAGTCTGACCTACAAATCAGAAACTGACCAACTGGCCACAGTCTGACCTACACAACAGAAACTGACCAACTGACCACATTCTGACCTAGCAACCAGAAACTGACAAACTGACCTTAGACTGACCTAGCATCCCGAAGCTGACCACAGTCTGACATAGGAACCAGAAACTGACTAACTGACCTAAGTCTGACCTCGGAACCAGAAACTGACCAACAGACCACAGTCAGACCTAGCAACCCTAAACTAACCAACTGACCACAGTCTGTGCTAGGAACAAGAAACTGACCAAATGACCACAGTATGACCTAGAAACAGAAATCGTCCAACTTACCACAGTCTGAACTAGAAACCAGAAACTGACCAACTGACCACATACTAGCCTTGGAACCAGAAACTGAAACATAGAAACATAGAAAATAGGTGCAGGAGCAGGCCATTCAGCCCTTCAAGCCTGCACCGCCATTCAATGAGTTCATGGCTGAACATGAAACGTCAGTACCTCCGTCCTGCTTTCTCGCCATACCCCTTGATCCCCCGAGTAGTAAGGACTTCATCTAACTCCCTTTTGAATATATTTGAAGAAATGATCACAGTCTGATCTAGGAACAAGAAACTGAGTAACTGACTACAGCCTGACCCAGAAAACAGAAACTGACCAACTGACCACAGTCTGACCTATGAAGCAGAAACTGACCAACTGACCACAGTCTGACCTAGCAACCAGTAACTGACCAACTGACCTCAGTCTGACCTACCAACCCGAAACTGACCAACTGACACAGTCTGAGCTAGGAACTAGAAACTGACCAAATGACCACAGTATGACCGAGAAACAAAAAATTTGACCAACTGACCACAGTCTGAACTAGAAACCAGAAACTGACCAACTGAACACAGTCTGAACTCGCAACCAGAAACTGAAGACCTGACCACAGTCTGACCTAGAAACCAGAAACTGACCAACTGTCCATAGTCTGAACTACAAATCAGAAACTGACCAACTGACCACAGTCTGACCTACACACCAGAAACTGAACAACTGACCACAGTCTGACCTAGGAACCAGTAACTGACCAACTGACCTCAGTCTGACCTAGAAACCAGAAACTGACCAACTGACCACAGTCTGACTTAGAAAACAGAAACTGACCAACTCATCACAGTCTGACATGCTAACCAGCAACTGACCTACTGACCACAGTCTGACGGGCAAAACCAGAAGCTGACCAACTGAACACAGTCTGACCAAGGAACCAGAAACTGACCAACTGACCACAGTCTGATGTCGGAACTAGAAACTGACCAACTGACAGCAGTCTCATCTAGCAACCCGAAACTGATTAACTGATCACAGTCTGACCTAGAAACCAGAAACTGACCAAATGACCACAGCATGACCTAGAAACCAGAAATTGACCAACTGACCACAGTCTGAACTAGAAAGCAGAAACTTACCAACTGACCACAGTCTGACCTAAAAACCAGAAAGTGACCAACTGACCACATTCAGACGTAGAAACAAGAAACTCACCAACTGATCACAGTCTGACCTAGAAACCAGAAACTGACCAAATGACCACAGCATGACCTAGAAACCAGAAATTGACCAACTCACCACAGTCTGACTTAGAAACCAGAAACTGACCAACTGACCATAGTCTGACCTAGGAACCAGAAACTGAAGTAATGATCGCAGTCTAACCGAGACAACCCTAAACTGACAAACTGACCACAGTGTGACCTAGAAATCAGAAAATGACCAAGAGACCACAGTCTGACCGATCAGCCAGTAAGTGAGTTACTAACCACAGTCTGGTCGTGCAACCCGAAACTGACCAACTGATCACAGTCTGAACTAGGAACCAGAAACTGACCAAATGATCACAGCATGACCTAGAAACCAGAAATTGACCAACTGACCACATTCTGAACTAGAAAGCAGAAACTGACCAACTGACCACAGTCTGACCTAGCAAACACCAACTGACCAACAGGCAACATTCTGACTTCGCAACCAGAACCTGACAAACTGACCTCAGACTTAACTTGAAACCGGAAACTGACCAACTGACCACAGTCTGCCCTAGGAACGAGAAACTGACCAAATGACCACAGCATGACCTAGAAACCAGAAATTGACCAACTGACCACATTCTGAACTGGAAACCAGAAACTGACCAACTGAACACAGTCTGACCAAGGAACCAGAAAATGACCAACTGACCACAGTCTGACCTCGGAACCAGAAACTGACCAAATGACCACAGTCTGATCTTGCAACCCAAAACTGACCAACTGATCACAGTCTGACCTAGGAACCAGAAATGGACCAAATGATCACAGCATGGCCTAGAAACCAGAAAGTGTCCAACTGACCACAGTCTGAACTAGAAAGCAGAAACTGACCAACTGACCACAGTCTGACCTAGAAACCAGAAAGTGACCAACTGACCACATTCTGAACTGGAAACCAGAAATTGACCAACTGAACACAATCTGACCAAGGAACCATAAACTGACCAACTGACCACAGTCTGATGTCGGAACTAGAAACTGACCAACTGACCGCAGTCTCATCTTGCAACCCGAAACTGATTAACTGACCACAGTCTGACCTAGAAACCAGAGAGTGACCAACTGACCACATTCAGATCTAGAAACCAGAAACTGACCAACTGATCACAGTCTGACCTAGAAACCAGAAACTGACTAACTGACCACAGTCCGACATAGAAACCAGAAACTGACCAACTGACACAGTCTGAGCTAGGAACCAGAAACTGACCAAATGACCACAGTGTGACCGAGAAACAAGAAATTGACCAACTGACCACAGTCTCAACTAGAAACCAGAAACTGACCAACTGAACACAGTCTGAACTAGCAACCAGAAACTGAAGAACTGACCACAGTCTGACCTAGAAACCAGAAACTGACCAACTGTCCATACTCTGACCGAGAAACCAGAAACTGACCAACTGACCATAGTCTGACTTAGAAAACAGATACTGACCAACTGACCACAGTCTGACCTACAAATCAGAAACTGACCAACTGGCCACAGTCTGACCTACACAACAGAAACTGACCAACTGACCACATTCTGACCTAGCAACCAGAAACTGACAAACTGACCTCAGACTGACCTAGCATCCCGAAGCTGACCACAGTCTGACATAGGAACCAGAAACTGACTAACTGACCTAAGTCTGACCTCGGAACCAGAAACTGACCAACAGACCACAGTCAGACCTAGCAACCCTAAACTAACCAACTGACCACAGTCTGTGCTAGGAACAAGAAACTGACCAAATGACCACAGTATGACCTAGAAACAGAAATCGTCCAACTTACCACAGTCTGAACTAGAAACCAGAAACTGACCAACTGACCACATACAAGCCTTGGAACCAGAAACTGAAACATAGAAACATAGAAACATAGAAAATAGGTGCAGGAGCAGGCCATTCAGCCCTTCAAGCCTGCACCGCCATTCAATGAGTTCATGGCTGAACATGAAACGTCAGTACCTCCGTCCTGCTTTCTCGCCATACCCCTTGATCCCCCGAGTAGTAAGGACTTCATCTAACTCCCTTTTGAATATATTTGAAGAAATGATCACAGTCTGATCTAGGAACAAGAAACTGAGTAACTGACTACAGCCTGACCCAGAAACCAGAAACTGACCAACTGACCACAGTCTGACCTATGAAGCAGAAACTGACCAACTGACCACAGTCTGACCTAGCAACCAGTAACTGACCAACTGACCTCAGTCTGACCTACCAACCCGAAACTGACCAACTGACACAGTCTGAGCTAGGAACTAGAAACTGACCAAATGACCACAGTATGACCGAGAAACAAAAAATTTGACCAACTGACCACAGTCTGAACTAGAAACCAGAAACTGACCAACTGAACACAGTCTGAACTCGCAACCAGAAACTGAAGACCTGACCACAGTCTGACCTAGAAACCAGAAACTGACCAACTGTCCATAGTCTGAACTACAAATCAGAAACTGACCAACTGACCACAGTCTGACCTACACACCAGAAACTGAACAACTGACCACAGTCTGACCTAGGAACCAGTAACTGACCAACTGACCTCAGTCTGACCTAGAAACCAGAAACTGACCAACTGACCACAGTCTGACTTAGAAAACAGAAACTGACCAACTCATCACAGTCTGACATGCTAACCAGCAACTGACCTACTGACCACAGTCTGACGGGCAAAACCACAAGCTGACCAACTGAACACAGTCTGACCAAGGAACCAGAAACTGACCAACTGACCACAGTCTGATGTCGGAACTAGAAACTGACCAACTGACAGCAGTCTCATCTAGCAACCCGAAACTGATTAACTGATCACAGTCTGACCTAGAAACCAGAAACTGACCAAATGACCACAGCATGACCTAGAAACCAGAAATTGACCAACTGACCACAGTCTGAACTAGAAAGCAGAAACTTACCAACTGACCACAGTCTGACCTAAAAACCAGAAAGTGACCAACTGACCACATTCAGACGTAGAAACAAGAAACTCACCAACTGATCACAGTCTGACCTAGAAACCAGAAACTGACCAAATGACCACAGCATGACCTAGAAACCAGAAATTGACCAACTCACCACAGTCTGACTTAGAAACCAGAAACTGACCAACTGACCATAGTCTGACCTAGGAACCAGAAACTGAAGTAATGATCGCAGTCTAACCGAGACAACCCTAAACTGACAAACTGACCACAGTGTGACCTAGAAATCAGAAAATGACCAAGAGACCACAGTCTGACCGATCAGCCAGTAAGTGAGTTACTAACCACAGTCTGGTCGTGCAACCCGAAACTGACCAACTGATCACAGTCTGAACTAGGAACCAGAAACTGACCAAATGATCACAGCATGACCTAGAAACCAGAAATTGACCAACTGACCACATTCTGAACTAGAAAGCAGAAACTGACCAACTGAACACAGTCTGACCTAGCAAACACCAACTGACCAACAGGCAACATTCTGACTTCGCAACCAGAACCTGACAAACTGACCTCAGACTTAACTTGAAACCGGAAACTGACCAACTGACCACAGTCTGCCCTAGGAACGAGAAACTGACCAAATGACCACAGCATGACCTAGAAACCAGAAATTGACCAACTGACCACATTCTGAACTGGAAACCAGAAACTGACCAACTGAACACAGTCTGACCAAGGAACCAGAAAATGACCAACTGACCGCAGTCTGACCTCAGAACCAGAAACTGACCAAATGACCACAGTCTGATCTTGCAACCCAAAACTGACCAACTGATCACAGTCTGACCTAGGAACCAGAAATGGACCAAATGATCACAGCATGGCCTAGAAACCAGAAAGTGTCCAACTGACCACAGTCTGAACTAGAAAGCAGAAACTGACCAACTGACCACAGTCTGACCTAGAAACCAGAAAGTGACCAACTGACCACATTCTGAACTGGAAACCAGAAATTGACCAACTGAACACAATCTGACCAAGGAACCATAAACTGACCAACTGACCACAGTCTGATGTCGGAACTAGAAACTGACCAACTGACCGCAGTCTCATCTTGCAACCCGAAACTGATTAACTGACCACAGTCTGACCTAGAAACCAGAGAGTGACCAACTGACCACATTCAGATCTAGAAACCAGAAACTGACCAACTGATCACAGTCTGACCTAGAAACCAGAAACTGACTAACTGACCACAGTCCGACATAGAAACCAGAAACTGACCAACTGTCACAGTCTGAGCTAGGAACCAGAAACTGACCAAATGACCACAGTGTGACCGAGAAACAAGAAATTGACCAACTGACCACAGTCTCAACTAGAAACCAGAAACTGACCAACTGAACACAGTCTGAACTAGCAACCAGAAACTGAAGAACTGACCACAGTCTGACCTAGAAACCAGAAACTGACCAACTGTCCATACTCTGACCGAGAAACCAGAAACTGACCAACTGACCATAGTCTGATTTAGAAAACAGATACTGACCAACTGACCACAGTCTGACCTACAAATCAGAAACTGACCAACTGGCCACAGTCTCACCTACACAACAGAAACTGACCAACTGACCACATTCTGACCTAGCAACCAGAAACTGACAAACTGACCTCAGACTGACCTAGCATCCCGAAGCTGACCACAGTCTGACATAGGAACCAGAAACTGACTAACTGACCTAAGTCTGACCTCGGAACCAGAAACTGACCAACAGACCACAGTCAGACCTAGCAACCCTAAACTAACCAACTGACCACAGTCTGTGCTAGGAACAAGAAACTGACCAAATGACCACAGTATGACCTAGAAACAGAAATCGTCCAACTTACCACAGTCTGAACTAGAAACCAGAAACTGACCAACTGACCACATACTAGCCTTGGAACCAGAAACTGAAACATAGAAACATAGAAACATAGAAAATAGGTGCAGGAGCAGGCCATTCAGCCCTTCAAGCCTGCACCGCCATTCAATGAGTTCATGGCTGAACATGAAACGTCAGTACCTCCGTCCTGCTTTCTCGCCATACCCCTTGATCCCCCGAGTAGTAAGGACTTCATCTAACTCCCTTTTGAATATATTTGAAGAAATGATCACAGTCTGATCTAGGAACAAGAAACTGAGTAACTGACTACAGCCTGACCCAGAAACCAGAAACTGACCAACTGACCACAGTCTGACCTATGAAGCAGAAACTGACCAACTGACCACAGTCTGACCTAGCAACCAGTAACTGACCAACTGACCTCAGTCTGACCTACCAACGTGAAACTGACCAACTGTCACAGTCTGAGCTAGGAACTAGAAACTGACCAAATGACCACAGTATGACCGAGAAACAAAAAATTTAACCAACTGACCACAGTCTGAACTAGAAACCAGAAACTGACCAACTGAACACAGTCTGAACTCGCAACCAGAAACTGAAGACCTGACCACAGTCTGACCTAGAAACCAGAAACTGACCAACTGTCCATAGTCTGAACTACAAATCAGAAACTGACCAACTGACCACAGTCTGACCTACACACCAGAAACTGAACAACTGACCACAGTCTGACCTAGGAACCAGTAACTGACCAACTGACCTCAGTCTGACCTAGAAACCAGAAACTGACCAACTGACCACAGTCTGACTTAGAAAACAGAAACTGACCAACTCATCACAGTCTGACATGCTAACCAGCAACTGACCTACTGACCACAGTCTGACGGGGAAAACCAGAAGCTGACCAACTGAACACAGTCTGACCAAGGAACCAGAAACTGACCAACTGACCACAGTCTGATGTCGGAACTAGAAACTGACCAACTGACCGCAGTCTCTTCTAGCAACCCGAAACTGAAGACCTGACCACAGTCTGACCTAGAAACCAGAAACTGACCAACTGTCCATAGTCTGAACTACAATTCAGAAACTGACCAACTGACCACAGTCTGACCTACACACCAGAAACTGAACAACTGACCACAGTCTGACCTAGGAACCAGTAACTGACCAACTGACCTCAGTCTGACCTAGAAACCAGAAACTGACCAACTGACCACAGTCTGACTTAGAAAGCAGAAACTGACCAACTCATCACAGTCTGACATGCTAACCAGCAACTGACCTACTGACCACAGTCTGACGGGGAAAACCAGAAGCTGACCAACTGAACACAGTCTGACCAAGGAACCAGAAACTGACCAACTGACCACAGTCTGATGTCGGAACTAGAAACTGACCAACTGACAGCAGTCTCATCTAGCAACCCGAAACTGATTAACTGATCACAGTCTGACCTAGAAACCAGAAACTGACCAAATGACCACAGCATGACCTAGGAACCAGAAATTGACCAACTGACCACAGTCTGAACTAGAAAGCAGAAACTTACCAACTGACCACAGTCTGACCTAAAAACCAGAAAGTGACCAACTGACCACATTCAGACGTAGAAACAAGAAACTCACCAACTGATCACAGTCTGACCTAGAAACCAGAAATTGACCAACTCACCACAGTCTGACGTAGAAACCAGAAACTGACCAACTGACCATAGTCTGACCTAGGAACCAGAAACTGAAGTAATGATCGCAGTCTAACCGAGACAACCCTAAACTGACAAACTGACCACAGTGTGACCTAGAAATCAGAAAATGACCAAGAGACCACAGTCTGACCGAGCAGCCATTAAGTGAGTTACTAACCACAGTCTGGTCGTGCAACCCGAAACTGACCAACTGATCACAGTCTGACCTAGGAACCAGAAACTGACCAAATGATCACAGCATGACCTAGAAACCAGAAATTGACCAACTGACCATATTCTGAACTAGAAAGCAGAAACTGACCAACTGACCACAGTCTGACCTAGCAAACACCAACTGACCAACAGGCCACATTCTGACCTCGCAACCAGAACCTGACAAACTGACCTCAGACTTACCTTGAAACCGGAAACTGACCAACTGACCACAGTCTGCCCTAGGAACGAGAAACTGACCAAATGACCACAGCATGACCTAGAAACCAGAAATTGACCAACTGACCACATTCTGAACTGGAAACCAGAAACTGACCAACTGAACACAGTCTGATCAAGGAACCAGAAAATGACCAACTGACCACAGTCTGACCTCAGAACCAGAAACTGACCAAATGACCACAGTCTGATCTTGCAACCCAAAACTGACCAACTGATCACAGTCTGACCTAGGAACCAGAAATGGACCAAATGATCACAGCATGGCCTAGAAACCAGAAAGTGTCCAACTGACCACAGTCTGAACTAGAAAGCAGAAACTGACCAACTGACCACAGTCTGACCTAGAAACCAGAGAGTGACCAACTGACCACATTCAGATCTAGAAACCAGAAACTGACCAACTGATCACAGTCTGACCTAGAAACCAGACACTGACTAACTGACCACAGTCCGACATAGAAACCAGAAACTGACCAACTGACACAGTCTGAGCTAGGAACCAGAAACTGACCAAATGACCACAGTGTGACCGAGAAACAAGAAATTGACCAACTGACCACAGTCTCAACTAGAAACCAGAAACTGACCAACTGAACACAGTCTGAACTAGCAACCAGAAACTGAAGAACTGACCACAGTCTGACCTAGAAACCAGAAACTGACCAACTGTCCATAGTCTGACCGAGAAACCAGAAACTGACCAACTGACCATAGTCTGACTTAGAAAACAGATAATGACCAACTGACCACAGTCTGACCTACAAATCAGAAACTGACCAACTGGCCACAGTCTGACCTACACAACAGAAACTGACCAACTGACCACATTCTGACCTAGCAAAAAGAAACTGACAAACTGACCTCAGACTGACCTAGCATCCCGAAGCTGACCACAGTCTGACATAGGAACCAGAAACTGACTAACTGACCTAAGTCTGACCTCGGAACCAGAAACTGACCTACAGACCACAGTCAGACCTAGCAACCCTAAACTAACCAACTGACCACAGTCTGTGCTCGGAACAAGAAACTGACCAAATGACCACAGTATGACCTAGAAACAGAAATCGTCCAACTTACCACAGTCTGAACTAGAAACCAGAAACTGACCAACTGACCACATACTAGCCTTGGAACCAGAAACTGAAACATAGAAACATAGAAACATAGAAAATAGGTGCAGGAGCAGGCCATTCAGCCCTTCAAGCCTGCACCGCCATTCAATGAGTTCATGGCTGAACATGAAACGTCAGTACCTCCGTCCTGCTTTCTCGCCATACCCCTTGATCCCCCGAGTAGTAAGGACTTCATCTAACTCCCTTTTGAATATATTTGAAGAAATGATCACAGTCTGATCTAGGATCAAGAAACTGAGCAACTGACTACAGCCTGACCCAGAAACCAGAAACTGACCAACTGACCACAGTCTGACCTATGAAGCAGAAACTGACCAACTGACCACAATCTGACCTAGCAACCAGTAACTGACCAACTGACCTCAGTCTGACCAAGCAACCCGAAACTGACCAACTGACACAGTCTGAGCTAGGAACTAGAAACTGACCAAATGATCACAGTATGACCGAGAAACAAGAAATTGACCAACTGACCACAGTCTGAACTAGAAACCAGAAACTGACCAACTGAACACAGTCTGAACTAGCAACCAGAAACTGAAGACCTGACCACAGTCTGACCTAGAAACCAGAACCTGACCAACTGTCCATAGTCTGACCTACAAATCAGAAACTGACCAACTGACCACAGTCTGACCTACACACCAGAAACTGAACAACTGACCACAGTCTGAGCTAGGAACCAGTAACTGACCAACTGACCTCAGTCTGACCTAGGAACCAGAAACTGACCAACTGACCTCATTTAGACCTGGAAACCTGAAATTGACCAGTTGACCACAGTCTGACCTCGGAACCAGAAACTGACTAACTGACCACAGTCTTACCTAGCAACCCGAAACTGACCAACTGACACAGTCTGAGCTAGGAACTAGAAACTGACCAAATGACCACAATATGACCTAGAAACAAGAAATTGACCAACTGACCACAGTCTGAACTAGAAACCAGAAACTGAGCAACTGAACACAGTCTGAACTAGCAACCAGAAACTGAAGACCTGACCACAGTCTGACCTAGAAACCAGAAACTGACCAACTGTCCATAGTCTGACCGAGAAACCAGAAACTGTCCAACTGACCATAGTCTGACTTAGAAAACAGAAACTGACCAACTGACCACAGTCTGACCTACAAATCAGAAACTGACCAACTGACCACAGTCTGACCTACACACCAGAAACTGACCAACTGACCACAGTCTGACCTAGGAACCAGAAACTGACCAACTGACCACAGACTGACCTCGAAACCAGAAACTAAAGAACTGAACACAGTCAAACAAAGACAACGCGAAACTGACCAACTGACCACAATATGACCTAGAAAACAGAAACTGACAACTGACCACAGACTGACCTCGTAAACAGAAACTGAAGAAATGACCAGTCTTACATGGCAACCAGAAACTGAGCAACTGACCACACTCTGACCTAGAAACCCGAAACTGACCAACTGACCACAGTCTGACCTAGAACACCGAAACTGGCCAACTGACCAAAAACTGACCTAGGAACAAGAAACTGACCAACTGACCATATTCTGACTTAGAAAACAGAAACTGACCAACTGACCACAGTCTGACCTAGCAACCAGTATCTGACCAACTGATCACCGTCTGACCTGGAAAGTAGAAACTGACCAACTGGCCGCAGTCTGACCTAGAAACCAGAAACTGACCAACTGAACACAGTCTGACCTCGAAACCAGAAACTGACCAACTGACCACAGTCTGACTTAGAAAACAGAAACTGACCAACTCATCACAGTCTGACATGCTAACCAGCAACTGACCTACTGACCACAGTCTGACGGGGAAAACCAGAAACTGACCAACTGGCCACAGTCTGACCTAGGAACTAGAAACTGAACAACTGACCACAGACTGACCTATACACCAGAAAATGAAGAAGTGATCAAGGTCGAGCCGAGACAACCCGAAACTGACCAAAGTGTGACCTAGAAATCTGAAACTGACCACCTGATCACAGTCTGACCTACAAAACAGAAACTGATGAAATGAGCACAGTCATAGAAACATAGAAACATAGAAACATAGAAACATAGAAAATACGTGCAGGAGTAGGCTATTCGGCCCTTCTAGCCTGCACCGCCATTCAATGAGTTCATGGCTGAACATGCAACTTCATACCCCAAACCTGCTTTCACGCCATACCCCTTGATTCAACTCATAGTAAGGACTCCATCTAACTCCTTTTTGAATATATTTAGTGGATTGGCCTCAACAACTTTCAGTGGTAGAGAATTCCACAGGTTCATCACTCTCTGGGTGAAGAAATTCCTCCTCATTTCGGTCCTAAATGGCTTACCCCTTATCCTAAGACTGTGTCCCCTGTTTCTGGGCTTCTCCAACATTGGGAACATTCTTCCTGCATCTCACTGTCTAACCACGTCTGAATTTTAAATGTTTCTATGAGGTCCCCTCTCATTCTTCTGAACTCAAGTGAATACAAGCCCAGTTGATCCAGTCTTTCTTGATAGGTCAGTCCCGCCATCCCGGGAATCAGTCTGGTGAATCTTAGCTGCACTCCCTCAATAGCAAGAATGTCCTTCCTCAGGTTAGGAGACCAAAACTGTACACAATACTCCAGGTGTGGCCTCACCAAGGCCCTGTACAACTGTAGCAACACCTCCCTGCCCCTGTACTCAAATCCCCTCGCTATGAAGGCAACATGCCATTTGCTTTCTTAACCGCCTGCTGTACCTGCATGGCAACCTTCAATGACTGATGTACCATGACACCCAGGTCTCGTTGCACCTCCCCTTTTCCTAATCTGTCACCATACAGATAATAGTCTGTCTCTCTGTTTTTACCACCAAAGTGAATAACCTCCATTTATCCACAATATACTTCAACTGCCATGCATTTGCCCACTGACCTAACCTATCCAAGTCGCTCTGCAGCCCCATAGCATCCTCCTCGCAGCTCACACTGCCACCCAACTTAGTGTCATCCGCAAATTTGGAGATACTACATTTAATCCCCTCGTCTAAATCATTAATGTACAGTGTAAACAGCTGGGTCCCCAGCACATAACCTTGCGGTACACCACTAGTCACTGCCTGCCATTCTGAAAATTGCTCATTTACTCCTACTCTTTGCTTCCTGTCTGACAACCAGTTCTCAATCCATGTCAGCACACTACCCCCAATCCCATGTGCTTTAACTTTGCATATTAATCTCTTGTGTGGGACCTTGTCGAAAGTCTTCTGAAAGTCCAAATATACCACATCAACTGGTTCTCCCTTGTCCACTGCACTGGAAACATCCTCAAAAAATTCCAGAAGATTTGTCAAGCATGATTTCCCTTTCACAAATCCACGCTGACTTGGAACTATCATATCACTCTTTCCAAATGCGCTGCTATGACATCCTTAATAATTGATTCCATCATTTTACCCACTACCGATGTCAGGCTGACTGGTCTATAATTCCCTGTTACTTCTCTCCCTCCTTTTTTAAAAAGTGGGGTTACATTGGCTATTCTCCACTCCGTAGGAACTGATCCAGATTCAATGGAATGTTGGAAAATGACTGTCAATGCAACCACTATTTCCAAAACCACCTCCTTAAGTACTCTGGGATGCAGTCCATCAGGCCCTGGGGATTTATCGGCCTTCAATTCCATCAATTTCCCCAACACAATGTCCCGACTAATAAGGATTTCCCTCAGTTCCGCCTCCTTACTAGACTCTCCGACCCCCTTTTATATCCGGAAGATTGTTTGTGTCCTCCTCAGTGAATACCGAACCAAAGTACTTGTTCAATTGGTCCGCCATTTCTTTGTACCCCGTTATGACTTCCCGTGATTCTGACTGCAGGGGACCTACGTTTGTCTTTACTAACCTTTTTATCTTTACATATCTATAGATACTTTTGCAATCCTTCTTAATGTTTCCTGCAAGTTTCTTCTCGTACTCCATTTTCCCTGTTACTGACCTGGAAACGGAAAACTGAGCAACTGACCGCAGTCTGACCTCGAAACTTGAAACTGACCAACTAACCACATTGTGACCTAGAAACCAGAAACTGAGTAACTGAACACATTCTGACCTAGAAAACAGAAACTGAAGAAATGACCACAGTCTGACCAGGAAACCCGAAACTGACAACTGACCACAGACTGACCTAGGAACCAGAAACAGACCAACTGACGAAACAGACCAACTGACCACAGACAGACCTAGAAACCTGAAAATGACCAGCTGACCACAGTCTGACTGAGAATACCAGAAACTGACCAACTGACCACAGTCTGACTTAGAAACCAGAATCTGACCAAATGACCACATTCTGACCTGGAAACCAGGACCTGATCAACTGACCAGAGTCTGACTTAGAAACCAGAAACTGACAATCTGATCTCAGACTGACCTAGGAACCAGAAACTGACCAACAGATCACAGTCTGCACTAGCAACCAGAAACTGACCAACTGACCACAGTCTGACCTTGGAACCAGAAACTGAGCAAATGACCACAATATGACCTAGAAACCAGAAATTGACCAACTGACCACATTCTGAACTGGAAACCAGAAACTGACCAACTGAACACTCTCTGACCTCGGAACCAGAAACTGACCAACTGACCACAGTCTGATCTAGCGACCCGAAACTGACCAACTGATCACAGTTTGAACTAGGAACCAGAAACTGACCAAATGACCACAGCATGACCTAGAAAACAAAAATTGACCAACTGACTACATTCTTAACTAAAAAGCAGAAACTGACCAACTGACCACAGTCTGACCTAGAAACCTGAAAGTGACCAACTGACCACAGTCAAACTTAGAAACCAGAAACTGACCAACTGACCACAGTCAAACTTAGAAACCAGAAACTGACCAACTGACCACAGTCCGACCTAGAAACCAGAAACTGACCAACTGACCACATTCATACCTAGAAACCAGAAACTGACCAATTGATCACAGTTTGACCTAGAAACCAGAAACTGACCAACTGACCACAGACAAACCTAGAAACCAGAAACTGACCAACTGACCACAGTCCGATCTAGAAACCAGAAACTGACAAACTGACCTCAGACTGACCTAGAAATCAGCAACTAACCAACTGGGCACATTCTGACTTCGCAACCAGAACCTGACAAACTGACCTCAGGCTTGCCTAGAAACCGGAAACTGACCAACTGACCACAGTCTGCCCTAGGAACCAGAAACTGACCAAATGACCACAGTATAACCTAGAAACCAGAAATTGATCCACTGACCACATTCTGAACTGGAAACCAGAAGCTGACCAACTGAACACAGTCTGAGCAAGGAATCAGAAACTGACCAACTGACCACAGTCTGATGTCGGAACTAGAAACTGACCAACTGACCGCAGTCTCATCTAGCAACCAGGAACTGACCAGATGACCACAGTCTTGTCGTGCATCCCGAAACTGACCAACTGATCACAGTCTGACCTAGGAACCAGATACTGACCAAATGATCACAGCATGACCTAGAAACCAGAAATTGACCAACTGACCACAGTCTGAACTAGAAAGCAGAAACTGACCAACTGACCACAGTCTGACCTAGAAACCAGAAAGTGACCAACTGACCACATTCAGATCTATAAACCAGAAAGTGACCAACTGATCACAGTCTCACCTAGAAACCAGAAACTGACAAACTGACCACAGTCCTACCTAGAAACCAGAAACTGACAAACTGACCTCAGACTGAACTAGGAACCAGAAACTGATCAACTGACCAGAGTCTGAACCTAGCAACAACCAACTGACCAACAGATCACATTCTGACCTCGCAACCAGAACCTAACATACTGTCCTCAGACTTACCTAGAAACCAGAAATTGACCAACTGACCACATTCTGAACTGGAAACCAGAAACTGACCAACTGAACACACTCTGACCAAGAAACCAGAAACTGACCAACTACCACAGTCTGATCGCGGAACTAGAAACTGACCAATTGAACACAGTCTGATTTAGCAACCCGAAACTGATTAACTGATCACAGTCTGACCTTGGAACCAGAAACTGACCAAATGACCACAGCATGACCTAGAAACCAGAAATTGACCAACTGACCACAGTCTGACTTGGAACCAGAAACTGACCAACTGACCATAGTCTGACCTAGGAACCAGAGACTGAAGTAATGATCGCAGTCTAACCGAGACAACCCTAAACTGACAAACTGACCACAGTGTGACCTAGAAATCAGAAAATGACCAAGAGACCACAGTCTGACCGATCAGCCAGTAAGTGAGTTACTAACCACAGTCTGACCCAGAAACCAGAAACTGATCAAAATTCTGAACTAGAAACCAGAAACTGAGCAACTGATCACAGTCTGAACTAGAAACCCAAACTGACCAACTGACCACAGACGGACATAGGAACCAGAAACTGACCAACTGATCACAGTCTGACCTAGAAACCAGAAATTGACCAGCTGACCACAGTCTGATTGAGAATACCAGAAACTGATCAACTGACCACAGTCTGTCCTAGAAACCAGAAACAGACCAACTGACCACAGTCTGACCTCGAAACCAGAAACAGATCAACTGAACACAGACTGACCGAGAAACCAGAAACTGAAGAACTGATCACAGTCTAACCGAGACAACGTGACATTGACCAACTGACCAAAGTGTGACATAGAAACCAGAAACTGACCAACTGACCACAGTCTCACCGAGCAGCCAGTAACTGAGCAAGTGGCCACATTCTGACCTAGAAAACAGAAACTGAAGATATGATCACAGTCTGAAATGGAAACGAAAAACTGAGCAACTGACCACAGTCTGACCTAGAAACCCGAAACTGACCAACTGACCACAGACTGACCTAGAAACCAGAATCTGACTAACTGACCACATTCTGACCTAGAAACCAGAAACTGACCAACTGACCACAGTCTGACTTAGAAACCAGAAACTCAGCAACTGACCAATGTCTGACCTAAATAGCAGAAACTGACAAACTGACCTCAGCCTGACCTAGGAACCAGACCTGACCAACTGACCACAGTCTGACTTAGCAAGCATAAGCTGGCCTACTGGCCACATTATGACCTGGCAACCATTAACTGACCAACTGTCCGCAGTCTGAACTAGTTACCCGAAACTGAGCAACTGAAGACAGACTGACCTGCGAACCAGAAACAGACCAAGTGACCACAGTCTGACCTCGGGACCAGAAACTGACCAACTGACCACAGTCTGACCTAGCAACCCGAAACTGACCAACCGACCACAGTCTGACCTAGGAAACAGAAACTGACAAAATGACCACAGTATGACTTAGAAACCATAAATTGACCAAATGACCACAGTCTGAACAAGAAACCAGAAACTGAACAACTTACCACAGACTGACCTAGAAACCAGAAAGCGACCAACTGACCATATTCTGACCTCGAAACGAGAAACTGACCAACTGACCACATTCTGACCTAGAAACCAGAAATTAAGAAATGACCACAGACTGACCTCGAAAACAGAAACTGAGAAACTGACCACAGATTGAGCGAGGAACCAAAAACTGACCAAAAGACCACAGTCTGAACTAGGAACCTGAAATTGACCAGCTGAACACAGCATGACCGAAAAAAACAGAAACTAATCAACTGACCACAGTCTGACCTAGAAAACAAAAACTGACCAACTGACCACAGTCTGACTTAGAAACCAGGATCTGACCAACTGACCACATTCTGACTTATTAACCAGAAACTGACAAACTGAGCACAGCGTGACCTAGAAACCAGAAATTGACCAACTGACCACAGTCTGACCGAGCATCCAGTAACTGAGCAACTGACCGCAGTCTGACCTAGAAACCAGAAACTGACTAACTGACCACATTCTGACCAAGAAACCAGAAACTGAAGAGCTGAGCACAGTCTGACCTTGAAACCAGAAACTGACCAAATGATCACAGTCTGACCTAGAAACCAGAAATTGACCAGCTGACCGCAGTCTGATTGAGAATACCAGAAACTGATCAACTGACCACAGTCTGTCCTAGAAACCAGAAACAGACCAACTGTCCAAAGTCTGACCTCGAAACCAGAAACTGATCAACTGACCACAGACTGACCGAGAAACCAGTAACTGAAGAACTGATCACAGTCTAACCGAGACAACGTGACATTGACCAACTGACCACAGTGTGACATAGCAACCAGAAACTGACCAACTGAAGACAGTCTCACCGAGCAGCCAGTAACTGAGCAAGTGACCACATTCTGACCTAGAAAAGAGAAACTGAAGATATGAACACAGTCTGAAATGGAAACGAAAAACTGAGCAACTGACCACAGTCTGACCTAGAAACCCGAAACTGACCAACGGACCACAGACTGACCTAGAAACCAGAATCTGACCAACTGACCACATTCTGACCTATAAACCAGAAACTGACCAACTGACCACAGTCTGAATTAGAAACCAGAAGCTCAGCAACTGACCAATGTCTGACCTAAATAGCAGAAACTGATAAACTGACCTCAGCCTGACCTAGGAACCAGAACTGACCAACTGACCACAGTCTGAATTAGCAAGCATAAACTGGCCTACTGGCTACATTATGACCTAGCAACCATTAACTGACCAACTGTCCGCAGTCTGAACTAGTTACCCGAAACTGAGCAACTGAATACAGACTGACCTACGAACCAGAAACAGACCAAGTGACCAAGGTCTGACCTCGGAACCAGAAAATGACAACTGACCACAGTCTGACCTAGCAACCCAAAACTGACCAACCGACCACAGTCTGACCGTGGAAACAGAAACTGACCAAATGACCACAGTATGACTTAGAAACCAGAAATTGACCAACTGACCACAGTCTGAACTAGAAACCAGAAACTGAACAACTTACCACAGACAGACCTAGAAACCAGAAAGCGACCAACTGACCACATTCTGACCTCGAAACGAGAAACTGACCAACAGACCACATTCTGACCGAGAAACCAGAAATTAAGAAATGACCACAGACTGACCTCGAAAATAGAAACTGAGAAACTGACCACAGATTGACCGAGGAAACAAAAACTGACCAACAGACCACAGTCTGAACTAGGAACCTGAAATTGACCAGCTGAACACAGCATGACCGAAAAAAACAGAAACTAATCATCTGACCACAATCTGACCTAGAAAACAAAAACTGACCAACTGACCACAGTCTGACTTAGAAACCAGTATCTGACCAACTGACCACATTCTGACTTATTAACCAGAAATTGACAAACTGAGCACAGCGTGGCCTAGAAACCAGAAATTGACCAACTGACCACAGTCTGACCGAGCATTCAGTAACTGAGCAACTGACTGCAGTCTGACCTAGAAACCAGAAACTGACTAACTGACCACATTCTGACCTAGAAACCAGAAACTGAAGAGCTGAGCACAGTCTGACCTTGAAACCAGAAACTGACCAACAGACCACAGTGTAAACTAGCATCCATATCCTGACCAACTGACCACAGTCTGACCTGGAATACAGAAACTGACCAACTGATCACAATCTGACCGACAAAGCACTAACTGACCAGCTGACCACAGTCTGACCGGGACAACCAGAAACTGATCAACTGACCACAGTCTAACCTAGAAACCCGAAACTGACCAACTGACCACAGACTGACCTAGAAACCAGAAACTGAAGAACTGATCACAGTCTAAGCGAGACAACCCAAAACTGACCAACTGACCACAGTGTGATCTAGAAACCATAAACCGAAGAAATGACCACAGTCTGACCAAGAAACCAGAAACTGAGCAACTGACCACAGTCTGAACTCGGAACCCGAAACTGACCAACAGACCACAGACAGACCTAGAAACCAGAAACTGACCAACTGACCACAGTCTGACCTAGAAACCTGAAATTTACCAGCTGACCACAGTCTGACCGAGAATACCAGAAATTGACCAACTGACCACAGTCTGAATTTGCAACCAGCAACTGACCAACTGACCATAGTCTGACCTCGAAACTAAAAACTGACGAACTGATCCCAGTCTGACTTCGAAACCAGAAACTGAAGAGCTGACCACAGTCTGACCTAGAAACCAGAAACTGACCAACTGAGCACAGTCTGACTGAGCAACCAGAAACTGACCAACTGGCCACAGTCTGACCAAGCAACCAGAAACTGACCAACTGCCCGCAGTCTGTCCTAGAAAGCCGAAACTGAGCAACTGACCACAATTTGACGTAGAAACCAGAAACTGACCAACTGACCACAGTCTGACCTAGCAACCCAAAACTGACCAACTGACCACAATCTGACCTCGGAACCAGAAACTGACCAATTGACCACAGTATGACCGAGAAAACAGAAATTGACCAATTGACGACAGTCTGAACTTCAAAACAGAAACTGACCAACTGACCACAGTCTGACCTAGAAACTAAAAACTGTCCAACTGATCACAGTCTGACTTAGAAACCAGAAACTGAAGGACTGACCACAGTCTGACCTCGGAACCAGAATCTGACCAATTGACCACAGTATGACCGAGAAAACAGAAATTGTCCAATTGACGATAGTCTTTCCTAGAAACCAGAAACAGACCAACTGACCACTGTCTGACCTCGAAACCAGAAATTGATCAACTGACCACAGACTGAACGAGAAACCAGAAACTGAAGATCTGATCACAGTCGAACCGAAACAACCTGACATCGACCAACTGACCACAGTGTGACATAGAAACCAGAAACTGACCAACTGACCACAGTCTCACCGGGCAGCCAGTAACTGAGCAAGTGACCACATTCTGACCTACAAAACAGAAACTGAAGATATGACCACAGTCTGAAATGGAAACGAAAAACTGAGCAACTGACCACAGTCTGACCAAGAAACCCGAAACTGACCAACTGTCCACAGACTGACCTAGAAACCAGAATCTGACCAACTGACCACATTCTGACCTAGAAACCAGAAACTGACCAACTGACCAAAGTCTGACTTAGAAACCAGAAACTCAGCAACTGACCAATGTCTGAGCTAAATAGCAGAAACTGACAAACTGACCTCAGCCTGACCTAGGAACCAGATCTGACCAACTGACCACAGTCTGACTTAGCAAGCAGAAACTGGCCTACTGGCCACATTATGACCGAGCAACCATTAACTGACCAACTGTCCGCAGTCTGAACTATTTACCCGAAACTGAGCAACTGAATACAGACTGACCTACAAACCAGAAACAGACCAAGTGACCACAGTCTGACGTCGGAACCAGAAACTGACAACTGACCACAGTCTGACCTAGCAACCCGAAACTGACAAACTGACCACAGTCTGACCGTGGAAACAGAAACTGACCAAATGACCACAGTATGACTTAGAAACCAGAAATTGACCAACTGACCACAGTCTGAACTAGAAACCAGAAACTGAACAACTTACCACAGAGTGACATAGAAACCAGAAAGTGACCAACTGACCACATTCTGACCTCGAAACGAGAAACTGACCAACTGACCACATTCTGACCTAGAAACCAGAAACTAAGAAATGACCACAGACTGACCTGGAAAACAGAAACTGAGAATCTGACCACAGATTGACCGAGGAACGAAAAACTGACCAACAGACCACCGTCTGACCTAGGAACCTGAAATTGACCAGCTGAACACAGCATGACCGAAAAAAACAGAAACTGATCAACTGACCACAGTCTGACCTAGAAAACAAAAACTGACCAGCTGACCACAGTCTGACCAAGAAACCAGAAACTGAGCAACTAACCACAGTCTGAACTCGGAACCCGAAACTGACCAACAGACCACAGACAGACCGAGAAACCAGAAACTGACCAACTGACCACAGTCTGACCTAGAAACCTGAAATTTACCAGCTGACCACAGTCTGACCGAGAATACCAGAAATTGACCAACTGACCACAGTCTGAATTTGCAACCAGCAACTGACCAACTGACCATAGTCTGACCTCGAAACTAAAAACTGACGAACTGATCACAGTCTGACTTCGAAACCAGAAATGAAGAGCTGACCACAGTCTGACCTAGAAACCAGAAACTGACCAACTGAGCACAGTCTGACCTAGAAACCAGAAACTGACCAACTGACCTTAGTCCCACCAAGAAACCAGATACTGAAAAACTGACATTAGACTGACCCAGGAACCTGAATCTGACCAACTGACCACAGTCTGACTGAGCAACCAGAAACTGACCAACTGGCCACAGTCTGACCAAGCAACCAGAAACTGACCAACTGCCCGCAGTCTGTCCTAGAAAGCCGAAACTGAGCAACTGACCACAATTTGACGTAGAAATCAGAAACTGACCAACTGACCACAGTCTGACCTAGCAACCCAAAACTGACCAACTGACCACAATCTGACCTCGGAACCAGAAACTGACCAATTGACCACAGTATGACCGAGAAAACAGAAATTGTCCAATTGACGACAGTCTGAACTTCAAAACAGAAACTGACCAACTGACCACAGTCTGACCTAGAAACTAAAAACTGTCCAACTGATCACTGTCTGACTTAGAAACCAGAAACTGAAGGACTGACCACAGTCTGACCTCGAAACCAGAAACTGACCAACTGACCACAGTCTGACCTCGGAACCAGAATATGACCAATTGACCACAGTATGACCGAGAAAACAGAAATTGTCCAATTGACGACAGTCTGTCCTAGAAACCAGAAACAGACCAACTGACCACAGTCTGACCTCGAAACCAGAAATTGATCAACTGACCACAGACTGAACGAGAAACCAGAAACTGAAGATCTGATCACAGTCGAACCGAAACAACCTGACATGGACCAACTGACCACAGTGTGACATAGAAACCAGAAACTGACCAACTGACCACAGTCTTACCGGGCAGCCAGTAACTGAGCAAGTGACCACATTCTGACCTACAAAACAGAAACTGAAGATATGACCACATTCTGAAATGGAAACGAAAAACTGAGCAACTGACCACAGTCTGACCAAGAAACCCGAAACTGACCAACTGACCACAGACTAACCTAGAAACCAGAATCTGACCAACTGACCACATTCTGACCTAGAAACCAGAAACTGACCAACTGACCAAAGTCTGACTTAGAAACCAGAAACTCAGCAACTGACCAATGTCTGAGCTAAATAGCAGAAACTGACAAACTGACCTCAGCCTGACCTAGGAACCAGATCTGACCAACTGACCACAGTCTGACTTAGCAAGCAGAAACTGGCCTACTGGCCTCATTATGACCGAGCAACCATTAACTGACCAACTGTCCGCAGTCTGAATTATTTACCCGAAACTGAGCAACTGAATACAGACTGACCTACGAACCAGAAACAGACCAAGTGACCACAGTCTGACCTCGGAACCAGAAACTGACAAATGACCACAGTCTGACCTAGCAACCCGAAACTGACCAACTGACCACAGTCTGACCGTGGAAACAGAAACTGACCAAATGACCACAATATGACATAGAAACCAGAAATTGACCAACTGACCACAGTCTGAACTAGAAACCAGAAACTGAACAACTTACCACAGACTGACATAGAAACCAGAAAGTGACCAACTGACCACATTCTGACCTCGAAACGAGAAACTGACCAACTGACCACATTCTGATCTAGAAACCAGAAACTTAAGAAATGACCACAGACTGACCTGGAAAACAGAAACTGAGAATCTGACCACAGATTGACCGAGGAATCAAAAACTGACCAACAGACCACAGTCTGACCTAGGAACCTGAAATTGACCAGCTGAACACAGCATGACCGAAAAAAACAGAAACTGATCAACTGACCACAGTCTGACCTAGAAAACAAAAACTGACCAGCTGACCACCGTCTGACTTAGAAACAAGAATTTGACCAACTGACCACATTCTCACTTAGGAACCAGAAACTGACAAACTGAGCACAGCGTGACCTAGAAAGCAGAAATTGACCAACTGACCACAGTCTGACCGAGCATCCAGTAACTGAGCATCTGACCGCAGTCCGACCTAGAAATCAGAAACTGACTAACTGACCACATTCTGACCTAGAAACCAGAAACTGAAGAGCTGAGCACAGTCTGACTGTGGTAACCAGAAACTGACCAACAGACCACAGTGTGAACTAGCATCCAGAAACTGACCAACTGACAACAGTCTGACCTGGAAAACAGAAACTGACCAACTGATCACAATCTGACCGACAAAGCAGAAACTGACCAACTGACCACAGTCTGACCGGGACAACCAGAAACTGATCAACTGACCACAGTCTTACCTAGCAATCATAAACAGACCAACTGACTAAAGACTGACCTAGAAACCAAAAACTGAAGAACTTATCACAGTCTAAGCGAGACAACCCAAAACTGATCAACTGACCACAGTGTGACCAAGAAACCAGAAACCGAAGAAATGACCACAGTCTGACCAAGAAACCAGAAACTGAGCAACTGTCCACAGTCTGACCTCGTAACCCGAAACTGAGCAACAGACCACAGACTGACCTAGAATACAGAAACTGACCAACTGACCACAGTCTGACCTAGAAACCTGAAATTTACCAGCTGACCACAGTCTGACCGAGAATACCAGAAACTGACCAACTGACCACAGACTGACCTAGAAACCAAAAACTGAAGAACTTATCACAGTCTAAGCGCGACAACCCAAAACTGATCAACTGACCACAGTGTGAACTAGAAACTGGAAACCGAAGAAATGACCACAGTCTGACCAAGAAACCAGAAACTGAGCAACTGTCCACAGTCTGACCTCATAACCCGAAACTGACCAACAGACCACAGACTGACCTAGAAAACAGAAACTTACTAACTGACCACAGTCTGACCTAGAAACCTGAAATTTACAAGCTGACCACAGTCTGACCGAGAATACCAGAAACTATCCAACTGACGACAGTCTGACTTAGCAACCAGTAACTCACCAACTGACCATAGCCTGACCTCGAAACTAAAAGCTGACCAACTGATCACAGTCTGACTTCGAAACCAGAAACTGAAGAGCTGACCACAGTCTGACCTAGAAACCAGAAACTGAAGAGCTGACCACAGTCTGACCTAGAAACCAGAAACTGACCAACTGAGCACAGTCTGACCTAGAAACCAGCAACAGACCAACTGACCTCAGTCCCACCAAGAAACCAGATACTGAAAAACTGACATGAGACTGACCCAGGAACCTGAAACTGACCAACTGACCACAGTCGGACTGAGCAACCAGAAACTGAAGAACTGATCACAGTCTAACCGAGACAACCTGAAACTGACCAACTGACCACAGTGTGACGTAGAAATCAGAAACTGACCAACTGACCAATGTCTCACCGAGCAGCCAGTAACTGAGTACTTGACCACAGTCTGACCCAGAAACCAGAAACTGACAAAAATTCTGACCTAGAAACTAGAAACTGAAGAAATGACCACAATCTGACCGAGAAACCAGAAACTGAGCAACTGACCAAAGTCTAACCTAGAAACCCGAAACTGACCAACTGATCACAGACGGACATAGGAACCAGAAACTGACCAACTGACCACAGTCTGACCTAGAAACCAGAAATTGACCAGCTGACCACAGTCTGTTTGAGAATACCAGAAACTGACCAATTGACCAGAGTCTGACCAAGCAACCAGAAGCTGACCAATGTCCACAATCTGACCGAGAAAGCAGAAACTGAGCAACTGACCACAGCATGACCTAGAAACCGAAACTGAACAACTGACCACAGTCTGACCTATGAACCAGAAACTGACCAACTGACCACAGTCTGACCTAGCAACCAGTAACTGACCAACTGACCACAGTCTGAACAAGAAATCAGAAACTGATCAACTGACCACAGTCTGACCTAGAAACCAGAAACAGACCAACTGACCACAGTCTGACATCGAAACCAGAAACTGACCAACTGACCACAGACTGACCGAGAAACCAGAAACTGAAGAACTGATCACAGTCTAACCGAGACAACCTGAAACTGACCAACTGACCACAGTGTGACGTAGGAATCAGAAACTGACCAATTGACCAATGTCTCACCGAGCAGCCAGTAACTGAGCAAGTGACCACATTCTGACCAAGAAAACAGAAACTGAAGATATGACCACAGTCAGAAATGGAAACGAAAAACTGAGCAACTGACCACAGTCTGACCTAGAAACCCGAAACTGACCAACTGACCTCAAACTGACCTAGAAACCAGAATCTGACCAACTGACCACATTCTGACCTAAAAACCAGAAACTGACCAACTGACCACAGTCTGACTTAGCAACCAGAAACTCACCAACTGACCAATGACTGACATAAATAGCAGAAACTGACAAACAGACGTCACCCTGACCTAGGAACCAGAACTGACCAACTGACCACATTATGACCTAGCAACCATTAACTGACCAACTCTCAGCAGTCTGAACTAGAAACACGAAACTGAGCAACTGAACACAGACTAACCTACGAACCAGAAACAGACCAAGTGATCACAGTCTGACCTAGCAACCAGAAACTGACGAACTGCCCGCAGTCTGTACTAGAAAGCTGAAACTGAGCAACTGACCACAATCTGACATAGAAACCAGAAACTGAACAAATGACCACAATCTGATCAAGCAACCCAAAACTGACCATCTGACCACAGTCTGACTTCGGAACCAGAAACTGACCAATTGACCACAGTATGACCGAGAAAACAGAAATTGACGAATTGACGACAGTCTGAACTAGAAACTAAAAACTGACCAACTGATCACAGTCTGACTTAGAAACCAGAAACTGAAGGACTGAACACAGTCTGACCTAGAAACCAGAAACTAACCCACTGACCACAGTCTGACCGTGAATCCAGAAACTGAAGAACTGACCACAGTCTGACCCACAAACCAGAAACTGACCAACAGACCACATTCTGAGCTACAAACCAGAAACTGACCAACTGAACACAGTCTGACCTAGGAACCAGAAACTGACCAACAGACCACAGACTGACCTCGAAATCGGTAAACTAAAGAACTGATCACAATCTAACCAAGACAACCCGAATCGGACCAACTTACCACAGTGTGACCTAGAAACCAGAAACTGAAGAAATGACCAGTCTTACCTTGCAACCAAAAACAGACCAACTGACCAAAGTCTGAACTGGAAATCAGAAACTGACCAACTGACCACAGTCTGATTTAGAAACCAGAAACTGACCAACTGAAAACAGTCTGACCTAGCAAACCGAAACTGACCAACTGACCACAGTCTGACCTAGGATCTACAAAATGACCAAATGACCACAGTATGACATTGAAAACAGAAATTGACCTACTGACCACATTCTGAACTAGAAACCAGAAACTGACCGACTGATCACAGTCTGACTTGGAACCAGAAATTGACCAACTAACCACAGTCTGAACGAGAAACCAGAAACTGACCAACTGACCACAGTCTGACCTAGAAACCAGAAACTGAAGAATTGACCACAGTCTGACCTAGAAACCAGAAACTGACCAACTGACAATAGTCTGACTTCGAAAACAAAAACGGACCAACTGACCACAGTCTGACCTACAAACCAGGAACTGACCAACTGATCACAATCTAAGCAAGACAACCCGAATCTGACCAACTGACCACAGTCTGACCGAGCAACCAGTAACTCAGCAACTGGCCACATTCTGACCTAGAAAACAGAAACTGGAGAAATGACCAGTCATACCTTGAAACCAAAAACTGACCAACTGACCACAGTCTGACATTGCAACCAATAAGTGACCGACTGACCAAAGTCTGACCTGGAAATGAGAAACTGACCAACTGACCACAGTCTGATTTAGAAACCAGAATGTGACCAACTGACCACAATCTGACATAGAAACTAGAAACTGACCAACTGAAAACAGTCTGACCTAGCAACAAGACACTGACCAACTGACCACAGTCTGACCAATTATCTAGAAACTGACCAAATGACCACAGTATGACCTTGAAAACAGAAATTGACCAACTGACCACATTCTGAATTACAAAGCAAAAACTGTCCAACTGATCACAGTCTGACCTGCAACTAGAAATTGAACAACTGACCACAGTCTGAACTAGAAAGCAGAAACTGACCAACTGAACACAGGCTGACCTCAGAACCAGGAATTGACCAACTGACCACAGTCTGAACTAGCAACCCGAAAGTGACCAACGGAAAACAGTCTGGCCTAGGAACCAGAAACCTACCAACTGACCACAGTCTGACCTAGAAACCAGAAACTGACCAACTGACCATAGTCTGACTTCGAAAACAAAAACTGACCAACTGACCACAATCTGATCTACAAACCAGGAACTGACCAACTGATCACAATCTAAGCAAAACAACCCGAATCTGACCAACTGACCACAGTCTGACCGAGCAACCAGTAACACAGCAACTGACCACATTCTGACCTAGAAAACAGAAACTGAAGAAATGACCAGTCTTACCTGGAAACCAAAAACTGACCAACTGACCACAGTCTGACATTGCAACTAATAAGTGACCTACTGACCAAAGTCTGACCTGGAAATGAGAAACTGACCAACTGACCACAGTCTGATTTAGAAACCAGAATGTGACCAACTGACCACAATCTGACATAGAAACTAGAAACTGACCAACTGAAAACAGTCTGACCTCGCAACAAGAAACTGACCAACTGACTACAGTCTGACCAATTATCTAGAAACTGACCAAATGACCACAGTATGACCTTGAAAACAGAAATTGACCAACTGACCACATTCTGAATTACAAACCAAAAACTGTCCAACTGATCACAGTCTGACCTGGAACTAGAAATTGAACAACTGACCACAGTCTGAACTAGAAAGCAGAAACTGACCAACTGAACACAGGCTGACCTCAGAACCAGGAATTGACCAACTGACCACAGTCTGAACTAGCAACCCGAAACTAACCAACGGAAAACAGTCTGGCCTAGAAACCAGAAACCTACCAACTGAACACAGTCTGACCTAGAAACCAGAAACTGACCAACTGACCACAGGCTGACCTACAGACCAGAAAATGACCAGCTGACCACAATCTGACCGAGCAACCAGAAACTGATCAACTGACCACAGTCTAACCTAGAAACCCGAAACTGACCAACTGATCACAGACATAGGAACAAGAAACTGACCAACTGACCACAGTCTGACCTAGAAACCAGAAATTGATAGCTGACCACAGTCTGTTTGAGAATACCAGAAACTGACCAATTGACCAGAGTCTGACCGAGCAACCAGAAGCTGACCAATGTCCACAATCTGACCTAGAAAGCAGAAACTGAGCAACTGACCACAGCATGACCTAGAAACCAAAACTGAACAACTGACCACATTCTGACCTATGAACCAGAAACTGACAAACTGATCACAGTCTGACCTAGCAACCAGTAACTGACCAACTGACCACAGTCTCAACAAGAAATCAGAAACTGATCAACTGACAACAGTCTGAGCTAGAAACCAGAAACAGACCAACTGACTACAGACTGACATCGAAACCAGAAACTGAACAACTGACCACAGACTGACCGAGAAACCAGAAACTGAAGAACTGATCACAGTCTAACCGAGACAACCTGAAACTGACCAACTGACCACAGTGTGATATAGAAATCAGAAACTGACCAACTGACCAATGTCTCACCGAGCAGCCAGTGACTGAGTACTTGACCACAGTCTGACCCAGAAACCAGAAACTGACAAAAATTCTGACCTAGAAACTAGAAACTGAAGAAATTACCACAATCTGACCGAGAAACCAGAAACTGAGCAACTGACCACAGTCTAACCTAGAAACCCGAAACTGACCAACTGATCACAGACGGACATAGGAACCAGAAACTGACCAACTGACCACAGTCTGACCTAGAAACCAGAAATTGACCAGCTGACCACAGTCTCTTTGAGAATACCAGAAACTGACCAATTGACCAGAGTCTGACCAAGCAACTAGAAGCTGACCAATGTCCACAATCTGACGGAGAAAGCAGAAACTGAGCAACTGACCACAGCATGACCTAGAAACCGAAACTGAACAACTGACCACAGTCTGACCTATGAACTAGAAACGGACCAACTGACCACAGTCTGACCTAGCAACCAGTAACTGACCAACTGACCACAGTCTGAACAAGAAATCAGAAACTGATCAACTGACCACAGTCTGACCTAGAAACCAGAAACAGACCAACTGACCACAGTCTGACATCGAAACCAGAAACTGACCAACTGACCACAGACTGACCGAGAAACCAGAAACTGAAGAACTGATCACAGTCTAACCGAGACAACCTGAAACTGACCAACTGACCACAGTGTGACGTAGGAATCAGAAACTGACCAATTGACCAATGTCTCACCGAGCAGCCAGTAACTGAGCAAGTGACCACATTCTGACCAAGAAAACAGAAACTGAAGATATGACCACAGTCAGAAATGGAAACGAAAAACTGAGCAACTGACCACAGTCTGACCTAGAAACCCGAAACTGACCAACTGACCTCAAACTGACCTAGAAACCAGAATCTGACCAACTGACCACATTCTGACCTAAAAACCAGAAACTGACCAACTGACCACAGTCTCACTTAGCAACCAGAAACTCACCAACTGACCAATGACTGACATAAATAGCAGAAACTGACAAACTGACCTCACCCTGACCTAGGAACCAGAACTGACCAACTGACCACATTATGACCTAGCAACCATTAACTGACCAACTGTCCGCAGTCTGAACTAGAAACCCGAAACTGAGCAACTGAACACAGACTAATCTACGAACCAGAAACAGACCAAGTGACCACAGTCTGACCTTGCAACCAGAAACTGACCAACTGCCCGCAGTCTGTCCTAGAAAGCCGAAACTGAGCAATTGACCACAATCTGACATAGAAACCAGAAACTGACCAACTGACCACAATCTGAACTAGCAACCCAAAACTGACTAACTGACCACAGTCTTACTTCGGAACCAGAAACTGACCAATTGACCACAGTATGACCGAGAAAACAGAAATTGACGAATTGACGACAGTCTGAACGAGAAACCAGAAACTGACCAACTGACCACAGTCTGACCTAGAAACTAAAAACTGACCAACTGATCACAGTCTGACTTAGAAACCAGAAACTGAAGGACTGAACACAGTCTGACCTAGAAACCAGAAACTGACCCACTGACCACAGTCTGACCGTGAATCCAGAAACTGAAGAACTGACCACAGTCTGACCCACAAACCAGAAACTGACCAACAGACCACATTCTGAGCTACAAACCAGAAACTGACCAACTGACCACAGTCTGACCTAGGAACCAGAAACTGACCAACAGACCACAGACTGACCTCGAAATCGGTAAACTGAAGAACTGATCACAATCTAACCAAGACAACCCGAATCGGACCAACTTACCACAGTGTGACCTAGAAACCAGAAACTGACCAACTGACCACAGTCTGACCGAGCAGCCAGTAACTGAGCCACTGACCACATTCTGACCTAGAAAACAGAAACTGAAGAAATGACCAGTCTTACCTTGCAACCAATAACTGACCAACTGACCAAAGTCTGAACTGGAAACCAGAAACTGACCAACTGACCACAGTCTGATTTACAAACCAGAAAATGACCAACTGAAAACAGTCTGACCTAGCAAACCGAAACTGACCAACTGACCACAGTCTGACCTAGGATCTACAAAATGACCAAATGACCACAGTATGACCTTGAAAACAGAAATTGACCTACTGACCACATTCTGAACTAGAAACCAGAAACTGACCAACTGATCACAGTCTGACTTGGAACCAGAAATTGACCAACTAACCACAGGCTGAACGAGAAACCAGAAACTGACCAACTGACCACAGTATGACCTAGAAACCAGAAACTGAAGAATTGACCACAGTCTGACCTAGAAACCAGAAACTGACCAACTGACCATAGTCTGACTTCGAAAACAAAAACGGACCAACTGACCACAGTCTGACCTACAAACCAGGAACTGACCAACTGATCACAATCTAAGCAAGACAACCCGAATCTGACCAACTGACCACAGTCTGACCGAGCAACCAGTAACTCAGCAACTGGCCACATTCTGACCTAGAAAACAGAAACTGGAGAAATGACCAGTCATACCTTGAAACCAAAAACTGACCAACTGACCACAGTCTGACATTGCAACCAATAAGTGACCGACTGACCAAAGTCTGACCTGGAAATGAGAAACTGACCAACTGACCACAGTCTGATTTAGAAACCAGAATGTGACCAACTGACCACAATCTGACATAGAAACTAGAAACTGACCAACTGGAAACAGTCTGACCTAGCAACAAGAAACTGACCAACTGACCACAGTCTGACCAATTATCTAGAAACTGACCAAATGACCACAGTATGACCTTGAAAACAGAAATTGACCAACTGACCACATTCTGAATTACAAACCAAAAACTGTCCAACTGATCACAGTCTGACCTGGAACTTGAAATTGACCTACTGACCACAGTCTGAACTAGCAACCCGAACGTGACCAACGGAAAACAGTCTGACCTAGGAACCAGAAACCTACCAACTGACCACAGTCTGACCTAGAAACCAGAAACTGACCAACTGACCACAGCATGACCTAGAAACCAAAACTGACCAACTGACCACAGTCTGACCTAGAAACCAGAAACTGACTAACTGACCACATTCTGACCTTGAAACCAGAAACTGACCTAGCAATCATAAACTGACCAACTGACCACAGACTGACCTAGAAACCAGAAACTGAAGAACTGATCACAGTCTAAGCGAGACAACCCGAAACTGATCAACTGAACACAGTGTGACCTAGAAACCATAAACCGAAGAAATGACCACCATCTGACCAAGAAAACAGAAACTGAGCAACTGTCCACAGTCTGACCTCGTAACCCGAAACTGACCAACAGACCACAGACTGACCAAGAAACCAGAAAGTGACCAACTGACCACAGTCTGACCTAGAAACCTGAAATTTACCAGCTGACCATAGTCTGACCGAGAATACCAGAAACTGACCAAATTACCACAGTCTGACCTAGCAACCCGAAACTGACCAACTGACCATAGTCTGACCGTGGAAACAGAAACTGACCAAATGACCACAGTATGACTTAGAAACCAGAAATTGACCAACTGACCACAGTCTGAAATAAAAACCAGAAACTGACCAACTTACCACAGACTGACCTAGAAACCAGAAAATGACCAACTGACCATATTCTGACCTAGAAACGAGAAATTGACCAACTGACCACATTCTGACCGAGAAACCAGAAACTTAAGAAATGACCACAGTCTGACCTCGAAAACAGAAACTGAGAAACTGACCACAGATTGACCGAGGAACCAAAAACTGACAAACAGACCACAGTCTGACATAGGAACCTGAAATTGACCAGCTGAACACAGCATGACCGAAAATACCAGAAACTGATCAACTGACCATAGTCTGACCTAGAAACCAAAAACTGACTAACTGACCACAGTCTGACTTAGAAACCAGAATCTGACCAACTGACCACATTCTGACTTAGGAACCAGAAACTGACAAACTGAGCACAGTGTGACCTAGAAACCAGAAATTGACCAACTGACCACAGTCTGACCGAGCATCCAGAAACTGAGCAACTGAGGGCAGTCTGATCTAGAAACCAGAAACTGACTAACTGACCACATTCTGACCTTGAAACCAGAAACTGAAGAGCTGAGCACAGTCTGACCTTGAAACCAGAAACTGACCAACAGACGACAGTGTGAACTAGCAACCAGAAACTGACCAACTAACCACAGTCTGACCCGGAAAGCAGAAACTGACCAACTGATCACAATCTGACCGACAAATCAGAAACTGACCAACTGACCACAGTCTGACCGGGACAACCAGAAACTGATCAACTGACCACAGTCTTACCTAGCAATCATAAACTGACCAACTTACCACAGACTGACCTAGAAACCAGAAACTGAAGAAGTGATCACAGTCTAAGCGAGACAACCCGAAACTGATCAACTGACCACAGTGTGACCTAGAAACCATAAACCGAAGAAATGACCACAGTCTGACCAAGAAACCAGAAACTGAGCAACTGTCCACAGTCTGACCTCGTAACCCGAAACTGACCAACAGACCACAGACTGACCTAGAAACCAAAAAGTGACCAACTGACCACAGTCTGACCTAGAAACCTGAAATTTACCAGCTGACCACAGTCTGACCGAGAATACCAGAAACTGACCAACTGACCACAGTCTGACCTAGCAACCCGAAACTGACCAACTGACCACAGTCTGACCATGGAAACAGAAACTGACCAAATGACCACAGTATGACTTAGAAACCAGAAATTGACCAACTGACCACAGTCTGAAATAAAAACCAGAAACTGACCAACTTACCACTGACCAACTGAAAATTGTCTGATCTAGCAACCCGAAACTGACCAACTGACCACAGTTTGACCTAGGATCTAGAAAATGACAAAATGACCACAGTTTGATCTTGAAAACAGAAATTGACCAACTGACCACATTCTGAACCAGAAACCAGAAACTGACCAACTGACCACAGTCTGACCTAGCAACCCGAAACTGCCCAACTGACCACAGTCTGACCTAGCAACCCGAAACTGACCAACTGGTCACAGTCTGGCCTCGGTACCAGAAACTGACCAACTGACCTCAGACTGACCCAGGAACCAGAAACTGACCAACTGAACACAGTCTGAACTAGCAACCGAAACTGACCAACTGACCACAGTCTTAGCTGGAAACCAGAAACTGACCAACTGACCACAGTCTGATTTAGAAACCAGAAACTGACCAACTGAAAACAATCTGACCTAGCAACCTGAAACTGACCAACTGACCACAGTCTGACCAAGGATCTAGAAACTGACCAAATGACCACAGTTTGAACTTGAAAACAGAAATTGACCAACTGACCACATTCTGAACCAGAAACCAGAAACTGACCAACTGATCACGGTCTGACCAGAATCAGAAATTGAACAACTGAGCACAGGCTGACCTCGGAACCAGAAACTGACCAATTGACCAATGTCGGACCTAGCAACCCGAAACTGCCCAACTGACCACAGTCTGACCTAGCAAACCAAAACTGACCAACTGACCACAGTCTGGCCTCGGTACCAGAAACTGACCAACTGACCTCAGACTGACCCAGTAACCAGAAACTGACCAACTGAACACAGTCTGAACTAGCAACCGAAACTGACCAACTGACCACAGTCTGACCTCGGTACCAGAAACTGACCAACTGAACACATTCTGGCCTAGAAAACAGAAACTGAAGAAATTACAACAGTCTGACCTCGAAGACAGAAGCTGAGTAACTGACCACAGATTGCCCCAGGAACCAAACACTGACCAACAGACCACAGTCTGACCTAGAAACCTGAAATTGACCAGCTGAACGCATTCTGACCGAAAATACCAGAAACTGACAAACTGACCACATTCTGACCTAGAAACCAAAAACTGACCAACTGACCACAGTCTGACTTTGAAACCAGAATCTGACGAACTGACCACAGTCTGAACGAGAAATCAGAAACTGATCAACTGGCCACATTCTGACCTAGCAACCAGAACCGCACAAACTGACCTCAGACTGACCTCGCAAACCGAAACTGACCAACTGATCACAGTCTGAACTAGGAACCAGAAACTGAATAACTGACCACAGTCTGACCTCGGAACCAGAAACTCACCAACTGACCACAGTCTTACCTAGCAAACCGAAACTGAACAACTGACACAGTCTGAGCTAGGAACCAGAAACTGACCAAATGACCACAGTATGACCTAGAAACAAGAAATTGACCTACTGAACACATTCAGAACTAGAGACCAGATACTGAACAACTGACCACAGTCTGAACTCGGAACCAGAAACTGACCAACTGACCACAGTCTGACCGAGATTAACCGAAACTGCCCAACTGACCACAGACTGACCTAGGAACCAGAAACTGACCAACTGACCACAGTCTGACCTCAGAACCAGGAACTGACCAACTGACCACAGTCTGACCTAGCAACCCGAAACTGACCAACTGAACACAGTCTGGCCTAGGTACCAGAAACTGACCAACTGACCTCAGACTGACCGAGGAATCAGAAACTGACCAACTGAACACAGTCTGAACTAGCAACCAGAAACTGACCAACTGACCACAGTCTGACCTCGGTACCAGAAACAGACCAACTGACCACATTCTGACCTAGAAACCAGAAACTGAAGAAATGACCACAGTCTGACCTCGAAAACAGAAACTGATAAACTGACCACAGATTGCCCCAGGAACCAAAAACTGACCAACATATCACAGTCTGACCTAGAAACCTGAAATTGACCAGCTGAACAGAGCATGACCGAAAATACCAGAAACTGATCAACTGACCATAGTCTGACCTAGAAACCAAAAACTGACTAACTGACCACAGTCTGACTTAGAAACCAGAATCTGACCAACTGACCACATTCTGACTTAGGAACCAGAAACTGACAAACTGAGCACAGTGTGACCTAGAAACCAGAAATTGACCAACTGACCACAGTCTGACCGAGCATCCAGTAACTGAGCAACTGAGGGCAGTCTGATCTAGAAACCAGAAACTGACTAACTGACCACATTCTGACCTTGAAACCAGAAACTGAAGAGCTGAGCACAGTCTGACCTTGAAACCAGAAACTGACCAACAGACGACAGTGTGAACTAGCAACCAGAAACTGACCAACTGACCACTGTCTGACCCGGAAAGCAGAAACTGACCAACTGATCACAATCTGACCAAGAAACCAGAAACTGAGCAACTGTCCACAGTCTGACCTCGTAACTCGAAACTGACCAACAGACCACAGACTGACCTAGAAACCAGAAAGTGACCAACTGACCACAGTCTGACCTAGAAACCTGAAATTTACCAGCTGACCACAGTCTGACCGAGATTACCAGAAACTGACCAACTGACCACAGTCTGACCACGAAACTAAAAACTGACCAACTGATCAAAGTCTGACTTTGAAACCAGAAACTGAAGAGCTGACCACAGTCTGACCTAGAAACCAGAAACTGACCAACTGAGCACAGTCTGACATAGAAACCAGAAAGTGACCAACTGACCTTAGTCCCACCAAGAAACCAGATACTGAAAAACTGACCTTAGACTTACGCAGGAACCTGAATCTGACCAACTGACCACAGTCTGACCAAACAACCAGAAACTGACCAACTGCCCGCAGTCTGACCTAGAAATCCGAAACTGAGCAACTGACCATAACCTGATGTAGAAACCAGAAACTGACCAACTGACCACAGTCTGAGCGAGCAACCCGAAACTGACCAACTGACCAGTCTGACCTCGGAACCAGAAACTGATCAATTAACCACAGTATGATCGAGAAAACAGAAATTGACCAATTGACGACAGTCTGAACTAGAAACCAGAAACTGACCAACTGACCACAGTCTGACCTAGAATCTAAAAACTGACCAACTGATCACAGTCTGACTTAGAAACCAGAAATTGAAGGACTGACCACAGTGTGACCTAGAAACCAGAAACTGACCAACTGACCACAGTCTGACCGAGAAACCAGAAATTGACCAACTGACCACAGTCTGACCTACAAACCAGAAACTGACCAATTGACCACATTCTGTCCTACAAACCAGAAACTGACCAACTGACCACAGACTGACCTAGGAACCAGAAACTGACCAACTGACCACTGTCTGACCCGGAAAGCAGAAACTGACCAACTGATCACAATCTGACCAAGAAACCAGAAACTGAGCAACTGTCCACAGTCTGACCTCGTAACTCGAAACTGACCAACAGACCACAGACTGACCTAGAAACCAGAAAGTGACCAACTGACCACAGTCTGACCTAGAAACCTGAAATTTACCAGCTGACCACAGTCTGACCGAGATTACCAGAAACTGACCAACTGACCACAGTCTGACCACGAAACTAAAAACTGACCAACTGATCAAAGTCTGACTTTGAAACCAGAAACTGAAGAGCTGACCACAGTCTGATCTAGAAACCAGAAACTGACCAACTGAGCACATTCTGACATAGAAACCAGAAAGTGACCAACTGACCTTAGTCCCACCAAGAAACCAGATACTGAAAAACTGACCTTAGACTGACGCAGGAACCTGAATCTGACCAACTGACCACAGTCTGACCAAACAACCAGAAACTGACCAACTGCCGCAGTCTGACCTAGAAATCCGAAACTGAGCAACTGACCATAACCTAATGTAGAAACCAGAAACTGACCAACTGACCACAGTCTGAGCGAGCAACCCGAAACTGACCAACTGACCAGTCTGACCTCGGAACCAGAAACTGATCAATTAACCACAGTATGATCGAGAAAACAGAAATTGACCAATTGACGACAGTCTGAACTAGAAACCAGAAACTGACCAACTGACCACAGTCTGACCTAGAATCTAAAAACTGACCAACTGATCACAGTCTGACTTAGAAACCAGAAACTGAAGGACTGACCACAGTGTGACCTAGAAACCAGAAACTGACCAACTGAACACAGTCTGACCGAGAAACCAGATATTGACCAACTGACCACAGTCTGACCTACAAACCAGAAACTGACCAACTGACCACATTCTGTCCTACAAACCAGAAACTGACCAACTGACCACAGACTGACCTAGGAACCAGAAACTGACGAACAGACCACAGACTGACCTCGAAATCGGTAAACTGAGGAACTGAACACAATCTAACCAAGACAACCCGAATGGGACCAACTGACCACAGTGTGACCTAGAAACCAGATACTGACCAACTGACCACAGTCTGACCGAGCAGCCAGTAACTGAGCAACTGACCACAGTCTGACCTTAAAACAGAAACTGAAGAAATGACCAGTCTTACCTTGCAACCAATAACTGACCAACTGACCAAAGTCTTAACTGGAAACCAGAAACTGACCAACTGACCACAGTCTGATTTAGAAATCAGAAACTGACCAACTGAAAACAGTCTGATCTTGAAAACAGAAATTGACCAACTGACCACATTCTGACCTAGGATCTAGAAACTGACAAAATGACCACAGTCTGAGCTAGCAACCCGAAACTGCCCAACTGACCACAGTCTGACCTAGCAACCCGAAAATGACCAACTGACCACAGTCTGGCCTCGGTGCCAGAAACTGACCAACTGACCTCAGACTGACCCAGGAACCAGAAATTGACCAACTGACCACAGTCTGAACTAGCAACCGAAACTGACCAACTGACCACAGTCTTAACTGGAAACCAGAAACTGACCAACTGACCACAGTCTGATTTAGAAACCAGAAACTGACCAACTGAAAACAGTCTGACCTAGCAACAGGAAACTGACCAACTGACCACAGTTTGACCAAGGATCTAGAAACTGACCAAATGACCACAGTTTGAACTTGAAAACAGAAATTGACCAACTGACCACATTCTGAACCAGAAACCAGAAACTGACCAACTGATCACGGACTGACCAGAATCAGAAATTGAACAACTGAGCACAGGCTGACCTCGGAACTAGAAACTGACCAACTGACCAATGTCTGACCTAGCAACCCGAAACTGCCCAACTGACCACAGTCTGACCTAGCTACCCAAAACTGACCAACTGACCACAGTCTGGGCTCGGTACCAGAAACTGACCAACTGACCTCAGACTGACCCAGGAACCAGAAACTGACCAACTGAACACAGTCTGAACTAGCAACCGAAACTGACCAACTGACCACAGTCTGACCTCGGTACCAGAAACTGACCAACTGAACACATTCTGGCCGAGAAACAAGAAACTGAAGAAATGACAACAGTCTGACCTCGAAAACAGAAACTGAGTAACTGACCACAGATTGCCCCAGGAACCAAAAACTGACCAACAGACCACAGTCTGACCTAGAAACCTGAAATTGACCAGCTGAACGCATTCTGATCGAAAATACCAGAAACTGACCAACTGACCACATTCTGACCTAGAAACCAAAAACTGACCAACTGACCACAGTCTGACTTTGAAGCCAGAATCTGACGAACTGTCCACAGTCTGAACGAGAAATCAGAAACTGATCAACTGGCCACATTCTGACCTAGCAACCAGAACCGGACAAACTGACCTCAGACTGACCTCGCAACCCGAAACTGACCAACTGATCACAGTCTGAACTAGGAACCAGAAACTGAATAACTGACCACAGTCTGACCTCGGAACCAGAAACTCACCAACTGACCACAGCCTTACCTAGCAAACCGAAACTGAACAACTGACACAGTCTGAGCTAGGAACCAGAAACTGACCAAATGACCACAGTATGACCTAGAAACAAGAAATTGACCTACTGACCACATTCAGAACTAGAGACCAGATACTGAACAACTGACCACAGTCTGAACTCGGAACCAGAAACTGACCAACTGACCACAGTCTGACCGAGCAAACCGAAACTGCCCAACTGACCACAGACTGACCTAGGAACCAGAAACTGACCAACTGACCACAGTCTGACCTCAGAACCAGGAACTGACCAACTGACCACAGTCTGACCTAGCAACCCGAAACTGACCAACTGAACACAGTCTGGCCTAGGTACCAGAAACTGACCAACTGACCTCAGACTGACCCAGGAACCAGAAACTGACCAACTGAACACAGTATGAACTAGCAACCAGAAACTGACCAACTGACCACAGTCTGACCTCGGTACCAGAAACAGATCAACTGACCACATTCTGACCTATAAACCAGAAACTGAAGAAATGACCACAGTCTGACCTCGAAAACAGAAACTGATAAACTGACCACAGATTGCCCCAGGAACCAAAAACTGACCAACAGACCACAGTCTGACCTAGAAACCTGAAATTGACCAGCTGAACACAGTCTGACCGAAAATACCAGAAACTGACCATCTGACCACAGTCTGACCTCGCAACCCGAAACTGACCAATTGACACAGTCTGACCTAGGAACCAGAAACTGACCAAATGACCGCAGTCTGACCTAGAAACAAGAAATTGACCAAGTTACCGCAGTCTGAACTAGAGACCAGAAACTGACTAACTGACCACAGTATGACCTCGGAACCAGAAACTGACCAACTGACCACAGTCTGAGCTAGCATCCCGAAACTGACCAACTGACACAGACTGAGCTAGGAACAAGAAACTGACCAAATGACCACAGTATGACCTAGAATCAAGAAATTGACAAACTGACCACAGTCTGAACTACAAACCCGAAACTGACCAACTGACCACAGTCTGATCTAAAAACTAGAAACTGAAGAACTGACCACACTCTGACCGAGAAACCAGAAACTGACCAACTGACCATAGTCTGACTTTGAAAACAAAAACTGCCAACTGACCACAGTCTGGCCTACAAACCAGAAAATGACCAACTGACCACATTCTGACCTACAAACCAGAAACTGACCTACTGATTACAATCTAACCAAGACAACCCGAATCTGACCAACTGACCACAGTCTGACTGAACAGCCAGTAACTGACCAACTGGCCACATTCTGACCTAGCAACCAGAACCTGACAAACTGACCTCAGACTGACCTATCAACACGAAACTGACCAACTGACCACAGTCTGAACTAGCAACTCGAAACTGATCAATAGACTCAGTCTGAGCTAAGAAGCAGAAACTGACGACATGACCACAGTATGACATAGAAACAAGAAATTGACCAACTGACCACAGTCTGAATTGGAAACCAGAAACTGACCAACTGACCACAGTCTGAACTAGGAACCAGAAACTGACCAATTGACACAGTCTGAGCTAGGAACCAGAAACTGATCAAATGACCACATTATGACCTAGAATCAAGAAATTGACCAACTGACCACAGTCTGAACGAGTAATCAGAAACTGGCCAACTGACCACAGTCTGACCAAGGAACCAGAAACTGAAGAACTGATTACAGTCTTACCATGAAACCAGAAACTGACCAACTGACCACAGTCTGACCGAGAATCCAGAATCTGACCAACTGACCATAGACTGACTTCGAAAACAAAAACTGACCAACTGACCACAGTCTGACCTACAAACCAGAAACTGACCAACTGACCACATTCTGACCTACAGACCAGAAACTGACCAACTGATCACAATCTGATCAATTATCTAGAAACAGACCAAATGACCTTGAAAACAGAAATTGTCCAATTGACCACATTCTGAAAAACCAACCAAAAACTGACCAACTGATCATAGTCTGACCGAGCAACCCGAAACTGACCAACTGACCACAGTTTGGCCGAGGTACCAGAAACTGACCAACTGACCTCAGACTCACCCAGGAACCAGAAACTGACCAACTGAACACAGTCTGAACTAGCAACCAGAAACTGACCAACTGACCACAGTCTGACCTCGGTACCAGAAACTGACCAACTGACCACAGTCTGACCTAGAAACAAGAATTTGACCAACTGACCACAGTCTGAACTAGAGACCTTAAACTGACCAACTGACCACAGTCTGAACTAGGAACCATAAACTGACTAACAGACCACAGTCTGACCTCTGAACCAGAAACTGACCAACTGACCACAGCCTGACCTAGCAACACGAAACTGACCAACTGACACAGTCTGAGCTAGGAACCAGAAACTGACCAAATGACCACAGTATGAACTAGAATCAAGAAATTGTCCAGCTGACCACAGTCTGAACTAGAAACCAGAAACTGACCAACTGACCATAGTCTGACCTAGGAACCAGAAACTGAAGAACTGACCACACTCTGACCGAGAAACCAGAAACTGACCAACAGACCATAGTCTGATTTAGAAAAAAAAAACTGACCAACTGACCACAGTCTGACCTACAAACCAAAAAGTGGCCAACTGACCACATTCTGACCTACAAACCAGAAACTGACAAACTGATCACAATCTTACCAAGACAACCCGAATCTGATCAACTGACCATAGTCTGACCGAGCAGCCAGTAACTGACCAACTGGCCACATTCTGACCTAGCAACCAGAACCTGACAAACTGACCTCAGACTGACCTATCAACCCGAAACTGACCAACTGACCACAGTCTGAACGAGGAACAAGCAACTGAATAACTGTCCACAGTCTGACCTCGGAACCAGAAACTGACCAACTGACCATAGTCTGATTTAGAAAACAAAAACTGACCAACTGACACAGTCTGAGCTAGGAACCAGAAACTGAGCAAATGACCACAGTATGACCTAGAAACAAGAAATTGACTAACTGATCACAATCTGACCTCGGAAACAGAAACTGACCAACTGACCACAATCTGACCTAGCAACCCGAAACTGTCCATCTGACACAGTCTGAGCTAGGAACCAGAAACTGAAGAAATGACCACAGTCTTACGTAGAAACCAGAAACTGACCAACTGACCACAGTCTGATCGAGAAACCAGATACTGACCAACCGACCATAGACTGACTTCGAAAACAAAAACTGACCAACTGACCACAGTCTGCCCTACAAACCAGAAACTGACCAAATGACCTTGAAAACAGAAATTGACCAACTGACCAATTCAGAAATACCAACCAAAAACTGACTAACTGATCACAGTCTGACCTGGAACTAGAAATTGAACAACTGACCACAGCCTGACCTAGCAACCCGAAACTGACCAACTGACACAGTCTGAGCTAGGAACCAGAAACTGACCAAATGACCACAGTATGAACTAGAATCAAGAAATTGACCAGCTCACCACAGTCTGAACTAGAAACTAGAAACTGACCAACTGACCACAGTCTGACCTTGGAACCAGAAACTGAAGAACTGACCACACTCTGACCGAGAAACCAGAAACTGACCAACTGACCATAGTCTGATTTAGAAAAAAAAAACTGACCAACTGACCACAGTCTGCCCTACAAACCAAAAAGTGGCCAACTGACCACATTCTGACCTACAAACCAGAAACTGACAAACTGATCACAATCTTACCAAGACAACCCGAATCTGATCAACTGACCACAGTCTGACCGAGCAGCCAGTAACTGACCAACTGGCCACATTCTGACCTAGCAACCAGAACCTGACAAACTGACCTCAGACTGACCTATCAACCCGAAACTGACCAACTGACCACAGTCTGAACTAGGAACAAGCAACTGAATAACTGTCCACAGTCTGACCTCGGAACCAGAAACTGACCAACTGACCATAGTCTGATTTAGAAAACAAAAACTGACCAACTGACACAGTCTGAGCTATGAACCAGAGACTGAGCAAATGACCACAGTATGACCTAGAAACAAGAAATTGACTAACTGATCACAATCTGACCTCGGAAACAGAAACTGACCAACTGACCACAGCCTGACCTAGCAACCCGAAACTGACCAACTGACACAGTCTGAGCTAGGAACCAGAAACTGAAGAAATGACCACAGTCTTACGTAGAAACCAGAAACTGACCAACTGACCACAGTCTGATCGAGAAACCAGATACTGACCAACTGACCATAGACTGACTACGAAAACAAAAACTGACCAACTGACCACAGTCTGCCCTACAAACCAGAAACTGACCAAATGACCTTGAAAACAGAAATTGACCAACTGACCACATTCAGAAATACCAACCAAAAACTGACTAACTGATCACAGTCTGACCTGGAACTAGAAATTCAACAACTGACCACATTCTGAACTAGAAACCGGAAACTGACCAACTGAACACAGGCTGACCTCAGAGACAGGAACTGACCAACTGACGACAGTCTGAACTAGCAACCCGAAACTGACCAACTGACCACAGTTTGGCCTAGGTACCAGAAACTGACCAACTGACCTCAGACTTACCCAGGAACCAGAAACTGACCAACTGAACACAGTCTGAACTAGCAACCAGAAACTGACCACAATCTGACCACGGTACCAGAAACTGACCAACTGACCACAGTCTGACCTAGAAACAAGAAATTGACCAACTGACCACAGTCTGAACTAGAGACCAGAAACTGACCAACTGACCACAGTCTGAACTAGGAACCAGAAAATGACTAACAGACCACAGTCTGACCTCTGAACCAGAAACTGACCAACTGACCACATTCTGACCAAGCAAACCGAAACTGACTAAATGACCACATTATGACCTAGAAACAAGAAATTGACCAACTGACCACAGTCTGAATTAGAAACCAGAAACTGACCACAGTCTGAACTAGGAACCAGAAACTGACCAATTGACACAGTCTGAGCTAGCAACCAGAAACTGACCAAATGACCACATTATGACCTAGAATCAAGAAATTGACCAACTGACCACAGTCTGAACGAGAAACCAGAAACTGGCCAACTGACCACAGTCTGAACTACGAACCAGAAACTGAAGAACTGATCACAGTCTTACCTCGAAACCAGAAACTGACCAACTGACCACAGTCTGACCGAGAAACCAGAATCTGACCAACTGACCATAGACTGACTTCGAAAACAAAAACTGACCAACTGACCACAGTCTGACGTACAAACCAGAAACTGACCAACTGACCACATTCTGACCTACAAACCAGAAACTGACCAACTCATCACAATCTAAGCAAGACAACCCGAATCTGATCAACTGACCACAGTCTGACCGAGCAGCCATTACCTCAGCAACTGACCACATTCTGACCTAGAAATCAGAAACTGAAGAAATGACCAGTCTTATCTGGAAACCAATAACTGACCAACTGACCAAAGTCTGACCTGGAAACCACAAACTGACCAAATGACCGCAGTCTGATTTAGAAACAGGAATGTGACCAACTGACCACAATCTGATGTAGAAACTAGAAACTGACCAACAGAAACCAGTCTGACCTAGCAACACGAAACTGACCAACTGACCACAGTCTGACCAATTATCTAGAAACAGACCAAATGACCTTGAAAACAGAAATTGACCAACTGACCACATTCTGAAATACCAACCAGAAACTGACCAACTGATCACAGTCTGATCTAGCAACCCGAAACTGACAAACTGACCACAGTTTGGCCTAGGTACCAGAAACTGACCAACTGACCACGTTCTGACCTACAAACCAGAAACTGACCAACTGATCACAATCTAAGCAAGACAACCCGAATCTGACCAACTGACCACAGTCTGACCGAGCAGCCAGTACCTCAGCAACTGACCACATTCTGACCTAGAAAACAGAAACTGAAGAAATGACCAGTCTTACCTGGAAACCAAAAACGGACCAACTGACCACAGTCTGAGATTGCAGCCAATAACTGACCAACTGACCAAAGTCTGACCTGGAAACCACAAACTGACCAACTGACCGCAGTCTGAATTAGAAACAGGAATGTGACCAACTGACCACAATCTGAGATAGAAACTAGAAACTGACCAACATAACCAGTCTGACCTAGCAACACGAAACTGACAAACTGACCACAGTCTGACCAATTATCTAGAAACAGACCAAATGACCTTGAAAACAGAAATTGACCAACTGACCACATTCTGAAATACCAACCAAAAACTGACCAACTGATCACAGTCTGACCTAGCAACCCGAAACTGACCAACTGACCACAGTTTGGCCTAGGTAACAGAAACTGACCAACTGACCTCAGACTGACCCAGGAACCAGAATCTGACCAACTGAACACAGTCTGAACTAGCAACCTGAAACTGACCAACTGACCTCAGACTGACCCAGGAACCAGAAACTGACCAAATGAACACAGTCAGAACTTGTAACTAGAAACTGACCAACTGACCACAGTCTGACCTCGGTCCCAGCAACTGACCAACTGACCACAGTCTGACCTAGAAACAAGAAATTGACCAACTGACCACAGTCTGAACTAGAGACCAGAAACTGACCAACTGACCACAGTCTGAACTAGGAACCAGAAACTGACAGACCCCAGTCTGACCTCTGAACCAGAAACTGACCAACTGACCACAGTCTGACCTAGCAACCCGAATCTGACCAACTGACACAGTCTGAGCTGGGAACCAGAAACTGACCAAATGACCACAGTATGACCTAGAATCAAGAAATTGACCAACTGACCACAGTCTGAACTAAAAACCAGAAACTGACCAACTGACCACAGTCTGACCTAGGAACCAGAAACTGAAGAACTGACCACACTCTGACCGAGAAACCAGAAACTGACCAACTGACCAAAGTCTGATTTAGAAAACAAAAACTGACCAACTGACCACAGTCTGAACTACAAACCAGAAAGTGACCAACTGACCACATTCTGAACTACAAACCAGAAACTGACCAACTGATCACAATCTAACCAAGACAACCCGAATCTGACCACCTGACCACGGAATGACCGAGCAGCCAGTAACTAACCAACTGGCCACATTCTGAACTAGCAACCAGAACCTGAAAAACTGACCTCAGACTGACCTATCAACCCGAAACTGACCAACTGACCACAGTCTGAACTAGGAACCAGAAACTGAATAACTGTCCACAGTCTGACCTCGGAACCAGAAACTGACAACTGACCATAGTGTGATTTAGAAAACAAAAACTGTCCAACTGACACAGTCTGAGCTAGGAACCAGAAACTGACCAAATGACCACAGTATGACCTAGAAACAAGAAATTCACTAACTGATCACAATCTGACCTCGGAAACAGAAACTGACCAACTGAACACAGTCTGACCGAGCAACCCGAAATTGACCAACTGACCAAAGTCTGAACGAGAAACCAGAAACTGGCCAACTGACCACAGTCTGACCTAGGAACCCGAAACTGAAGAACTGACCACAGTCTGACCTACAAAACAAAAACTGACCAACTGACCACAGTCTGACCAAGAAACCAGAAACTGACCAACTGACCATAGACTGACTTCGAAAAAAAAACTGACCTACTGATCACAGTCTGACCTACAAAACAGAAACTGACCAAATGACCTTGAAAACAGAAATTGACCAACTGACCACATTCAGAAATACCAACCAAAAACTGACTAACTGATCACAGTCTGACCTGGAACTAGAAATTGAACAACTGACCACATTCTGAACTAGAATCCGGAAACTGACCAACTGAACACAGGCTGAACTCAGAGACAGGAACTGACCAACTGACGACAGTCTGAACTAGCAACCAGAAACTGACCAACTGACCACAGTCTGACCTCGGTACCAGAAACTGACCAACTGACCACAGTCTGACCTAGAAACAAGAAATTGACCAACTGACCACAGTCTGAATTAGAGATCAGAAACTGACCAACTGACCACAGTCTGAACTAGGAACCAGAAACTGACTAACAGACCAAAGTCTGACCTCTGAACCAGAAACTGACCAACTGACCACAGTCTAACCAAGCAACCCGAAACTGACCAACTGACACAGTCTGAGCTAGGAACCAGAAACTGACCAAATGACCACAGAATGACCTAGAATCAAGAAATTGAACAAATGACCAAAGTCTGAGCTAGAAACCAGAAACTGACCAACTGGCCACAGTCTGACCAAAAACCAGAAACTGAAGAACTGACCACATTCTGACCGAGAAACCAGAAACTGACCAACTGACCATAGTCTGACTTTGAAAACAAAAACTGCCAACTGACCACAGTCTGACTTACAAACCAGAACATGACCAACTGACCACATTCTGACCTACAAACCAGAAACTGACCAACTAATCACAATCTAACCAAGACAACCCGAATCTGACCATCTGACCACAATCTGACCGAGCAGCCAGTAACTGACCAACTGGCCACATTCTGACCTAGCAACCAGAACCTGACAAACTGACCTCAGACTGACCGATCAACACGAAACTGACCAACTGACCACATTCTGAACTAGGAACCAGAAACTGAATAACTGTCCACAGTCTGACCTCGGAACCAGAAACTGACCAACTGACCATAGTCTGATTTAGAAAACAAAAACTGACCAACTGACACAGTCTGAGCTCGGAAGCAGAAACTGACCAAATGACCACAGTATGAACTAGAAACAAGAAATTGACCAACTGACCACAGTCTGATTTAGAAACCATAAACTGACCAAATGACCACATTATGACCTAGAATCAAGAAATTGACCAACTGACCACAGTCTGAACGAGAAACCAGAAACGGGCCAACTGACCACAGTCTGACCTAGGAACCAGAAACTGACCAACTGACCACAGTCTGACAGAGAAACCAGAATCTGACCAACTGACCACAGTCTGACCTACAAATCAGAAACTGACCAACTGACCACATTCTGACCTACAAACCAGAAACTGACCAACTGATCACAATCTAAGCAAGACAACCCGAATCTGACCAACTGACCACAGTCTGACCGAGCAGCCAGTAACTCAGCAACTGACCACATTCTGACCTAGAAAACAGAAACTGAAGAAATGACCAAATACAAACCAAAATCTGAACAACTGATCACAGTCTGACATGGAACTAGAAATTGACCAACTGACCATAGTCTGTCCTACAAACCAGAAAATGACCAACTGACCACAGTCTGACCCAGAAACCAGAAACTGACCAAAATTCTGACCTAGAAACCAGAAACTGAAGAAATGATCACAATCTGAACTAGAAACCAGAAACTGACCAACTGACCACAGTCTGAGCTAGAAATCCGAAACGGACCAACTGACCACAGACGGACATAGGAACCAGAAACTGACCAACTGACCACAGTCTGATCTAGAAACCTGAAATTGACATGCTGACCACAGTCTGATCGAGCAACCCGTAACTGACCAACTGACCAAAGTTTGAACAAGAAATAAGAAACTGATCAACTGACCACAGTTTGTCCTGGAAAGCAGAAACTGACCAACTGACCATAGTCTGACGTCGAAACCTGAAACTGACCAAGTGACCATATTCTGACTGAGAAAACCAGAAACTGACCAACTGACCACAGTCTGACCTAGGAACCAGAAACTGACCAACTGACCACAGACTGACCGAGAAACCAGAAAATGAAGAACTGATCACAGTCTAACCGAGACAACCTTAAACTGACCAACTGAGCACAGTGCGACCTAGAAACCAGAAACTGGCCAACTGACCACAGTCTCACCGAGCAGCCAGTAACTGAGCAAGTGACCATATTCTGACCTAGAAAACAGAAACTGAAGATATGACCACCGTCTGAAATGGAAACGAAAAACGGAGCAACTGACCACAGTCTGACCTAGAAACCCGAAACTGACCAACTGACCACAGACTGAACTAGAAACCAGAATCTGACCAACTAACCACATTCTGACCTCGAAACCAGAAATTGATCAACTGACCACAGTCTGACTTAGAAACCAGAAACTCAGCAACTGACCAATATCTGACCTAAATAGCAGAAACTTACAAACTGACCTCAGCCTGAACTAGGAACCAGAACTGACCAACTGGCCACAGTCTGAATTAGCAACCAGAAACTGGCCAACTGGCCACATTCTGAACTAGCAACCATGAACCGATAAACTGTCCGCAGTCTGAACTAGAAACCCGAAACTGAGCAACTGAACACAGCCTGATCTACGAAGCAGAAAGAGACCAACTGACCACAGTCTGACCTAGCAACCCGAAACTGACCAACTGACCACAGTCTGACCAAGCAACCCGAAACTGACCAACTGACACAGTCTGAGCTAGGAACCAGAAACAGACCAAATGACCACAGTATGACCTAGAATCAAGAAATTGAACAAATGACCACAGTCTGAACTACAAACCAGAAACTGACCAACTGACCACAGTCTGACCTAAAAACCAGAAACTGAAGAACTGACCACACTCTGACCAAGAAACAAGAAACTGACCAACTGACCATAGTCTGACGTAGAAACTAGAAACTGACCAACTGAAAACAGTCTGACCTAGCAACACGAAAGTGACCAACTGACCACAGTCTGAACAATTATCTAGAAACTGACCAAATGACCACAGTATGACCTTGAAAACAGAAATTGACCAACTGACCACATTCTCAAATACAAACCAAAAACTGAACAACTGATCTTAGTCTGACCTGGAACTAGAAATTGACCAACTGACCACAGTCTGACCTTCAAACCAGAAAATGACCAACTGACCACAATCTGACCAAGACAACCAGAAACTGACCAACTGACCACAGTCTGACGTGCAAACCAGAAAATGACCAACTGACCACAATCTGACCGAGACAACCCGAAACTGAGTAACTGACCAAAGTCTGTCCCAGAAACCAGAAACTGACGAAATTCTGACCGAGAAACCAGAAACTGAAGAAATGACCACAATCTGACCTAGAAACCAGAAACTGAGCAACTGACCACAGTCTGAGCTAGAAACCCGAAACTGACCAACTGACCACAGACGGACATAGGAACCAGAAACTGACCAACTGACCACAGTCTGATCTAGAAACCTGAAATTGACAAGCTGACCACAGTCTGACCGAGCAACCAGTAACTGACCAACTGACCAAAGTTTGAACAAGAAATAAGAAACTGATCAACTGACCACAGTTTGTCCTGGAAACCAGAAACTGACCAACTGACCATAGTCTGACCTCGAAACCAGAAACAGACCAACTGACCACAGACTGACCGAGAAACCAGAAAATTAAGAACTGATCACAGTCTAACCGAGACAACCTGAAACTGACCAACTGAGCAAAGTGCGACCTAGAAACCAGAAACTGACCAACTGACCACAGTCTCACCGAGCAGCCAGTAACTGAGCAAGTGACCATATTCTGACCTAGAAAACAGAAACTGAAGACATGACCACCGTCTGAAATGGAAACAAAAACTGAGCAACTGACCACAGTCTGACCTAGAAACCAGAAACTGACCAACTGACCACAGACTGAACTAGAAACCAGAATCTGACCAACGAACCACATTCTGACCTCGAAACCAGAAACTGATCAACTGACCACAGTCTGACTTAGAAACCAGAAACTCAGCAACTGACCAATGTCTGACCTAAATAGCAGAAACTTACAAACTGACCTCCGCCTGAACTAGGAACCAGAACTGACCAACTGGCCACAGTCTGAATTAGCAAACAGAAACTGGCTAACTGGCCACATTATGAACTAACAACCATTAACTGATCAACTGTCCGCAGTCTGAACTAGAAACCCGAAACTGAGCAACTGAACACAGACTGATCTACGAAGCAGAAACAGACCAACTGACCACAGTCTGACCTAGCAACCCGAAACTGACCAACTGACCACAGTCTGACCAAGCAATCCGAAACTGACCAACTGACACAGTCTGAGCTAGGAACCAGAAACAGACCAAATGACCACAGTATGACCGAGAATCAAGAAATTGAACAAATGACCACAGTCTGAACTACAAACCAGAAACTGACCAACTGACCACAGTCTGACCTAAAAACCAGAAACTGAAGAACTGACCACACTCTGAGCGAGAAACAAGAAACTGACCAACTGACCATAGTCTGACTATGAAAACAAAAACTGCCAACTGACCACAGTCTGACCTACAAACCAGAAAATGACCAACTGACCACATTCTGACCTACAAACCAGAAACTGACCAACTGATCACAATCTAACCAAGACAACCCGAATCTGACCATCTGACCACAGTCTGACCGAGCAGCCAGTACCTCAGCAACTGACCACATTCTGACCTAGAAAACAGAAACTGAAGAAATTACCAGTCTTACCTGGAAAATAAAAACTGACCAACTGACCAAAGTCTGACCTTGCAACCAATAACTGACCAACTGACCAAAGTCTGACCTGGAAACCACAAACTGACCAACTGACCACAGTCTGATTTAGAAACAGGAATGTGACCAACTGACCACAATCTGACGTAGAAACTAGAAACTGACCAACTGAAAACAGTCTGACCTAGCAACACGAAAGTGACCAACTGACCACAGTCTGACCAATTATCTAGAAACTGACCAAATGACCACAGTATGACCTTGAAAATAGAAATTGACCAACTGACCACATTCTCAAATACAAACCAAAAACTGAACAACTGATCACAGTCTGACCTGGAACTAGAAATTGACCAACTGACCACAGTCTGACCTACAAACCAGAAAATTATCAACTGACCACAATCTGACCAAGAAAACCAGAAACTGACCAACTGACCACAGTCTGACCTGCAAACCAGAAAATGACCAACTGACCACAATCTGACCGAGACAACCCGAAACTGAGTAACTGACCACAGTCTGACCCAGAAACCAGAAATTGACCAAAATTCTGACCAAGAAACCAGAAACTGAAGAAATGACCACAATCTGACCTAGAAACCAGAAACTGAGCAACTGACCACAGTCTGAGCTAGAAACCCGAAACTGACCAACTGACCACAGACGGACATAGTAACGAGAAACTGACCAACTGACCACAGTTTGTCCTGGAAACCAGAAACTGACCAACTGACCACAGTCTGACCTCGAAACCAGAAACTGACCAACTGACCATATTCTGACTGAGAAAACCAGAAACTGACCAACTGACCACAGTCTGACCTTGGAACCAGAAACTGACCAACTGACCACAGGCTGACCGAGAAACCAGAAAATGAAGAACTGATCACAGTCTAACCGAGACAACCTGAAACTGACCAACTGAGCACAGTGCGACCTAGAAACCAGAAACTGACCAACTGACCACAGTCTCACCGAGCATTAAGTAACTGAGCAAGTGACCATATTCTGACCTAGAAAACAGAAACTGAAGATATGACCACAGTCTGAAATGGAAACGAAAAACTGAGCAACTGACCACAGTCTGACCTAGAAACCCGAAACTGACCAACTGACCACAGACTGAACTAGAAACCAGAATCTGACCAACTAACCACATTCTGACCTCGAAACCAGAAACTGATCAACTGATCACAGTCTGACTTAGAAACCAGAAACTCAGCAACTGACCAATGTCTGACCTAAATAGCAGAAACTTACAAACTGAACTCAGCCTGAACTAGGAACCAGAACTGACCAACTGACCACAGTCTGAATTAGCAAACAGAAACTGGCCAACTGGCCACATTATGAACAAGCAACCATTAACTGATCAACTGTCCGCAGTCTGAA